>NW_027507764.1:526988878-527588878 GCF_037356315.1 Lithobates pipiens | reverse complement strand
TCATGCCCCACTGGCGTGGTGAGAAAAAACTGAGATCCCTGACCCTGTCCTGGTGCCATAGTCACACCGCTACTCATTGATGGCCCTCTGCTGCATGTGCAGCCACTGCAGCATGGCCAATGTTGAGTTCCACCTGGTGGGCATGTCACATATAAGGCGATTCTTGGGCAGGTTCAACTCCTTTTGGAGCTCAGCCAGCCGAGCACTGGCATTAAATGATCGACAGAAGTGCACACAGACTTTCCTGGCCTGCTTCAGGACATCCTGTAAGCCCGGGTACCTGCCCAAGAACCACTGCACCATCAGGTTAAGGACGTGAGCCACACAGGGCGCATGGGTCAGTTGTCCCTGTCGGAGGGCAGAGAGGAGGTTGGTGCCATTGTCGCAAACCTCCATTCTTGACTTAAGCTGGTGTTGTGTCAACCACCTCTTGGCCTGCCCCTGCAGAGCTGACAAAATATGTGCCCCGGTGTGGCTCCTTTCCCCCAAACAAACCAGCGCAAGCACGGCATGGCATATTTTAGCCTGCGTACTTGCGTAGCCCCTTGAACGCCTATGGAGCACCGCTGGTTCCAAGGACAGAGCACTGGAAGAGGCCATGGAGGAAGAAGAGGAGGGGGTGGAGGAGAGAGCTGTGTCGCAACCAGTAGTAGCATTTTGGAGGCGTGGTGAAGGAACAACCTCCAACACTACTGCACCTTGTCCTGCATCCTTCCCAGCTGCCAGAAGAGTGACCCAATGGGCTGTGAAAGATGGTTAACATCCCTGTCCATGCCTGCTGGACCTTGAGTCAGCGGTATTATGCACCTTAACGCTGACCGCCCTGTCCAGCGAGGCAAGGACATTGCCTTCCACATGCCGGGAGAGAGCCGGAATCGCCTTCAGTGAGAAAAAGTGGCATTTGGGGACCTGCCACTGAGGAACCGCACATTGCACAAACTCACTGAAGGGGGTCGAGTCTACCAACTGAAAAGGCAGCAGTTGAAGTGCTAGCAATTTAGTCAAGCTAGCATTCAACCGCTGGGCATGTGGATGGCTGGGAGTGAACTTCTTTTGAGGGTCCAGCAGCTGAGGCAGGGAAATTTGCCTGCTACAATCGGACGTGGGTGTACTGCTAGCAGAGTGCCCGCAAGCACTTGGCTGTGACACACCTAATTCTACACCTTCATTCCTCTCAGTGCAGGTTTCAGAGAGGACTGAAGGTCTAGTGGGGTTGGAGATCCCAGCTGATGAGGAGCAAGGAGAGGTCCACTTTGTTCTTTGGTGTGGGTCTTTAAGGTACGCTTGCCAAAGAGCTGCATGGCAGGTCAACATATGTCTGGTCAAGCATGTGGTGCCCAAGCGGCTAATGTTTTGGCCATGCGAGATACGCTTGAGACATATGTTGCAAATAGCAGTGGTGCGATCTGATGCACTCGTCTCAAAAAAGGGCCACACCAAAGAACTTTTGGAATAACGCACAGAGGCAGCACCCTGCACAGGCGGAGCTCTGCGGTGTGATTCAGTCGGTGTGCTGCTCCTAAGCTGGCCCCCAGAGGGCATCCTGCCTCATTGGAGATGTGCCTCCTCCTCCCTCTCCCTCCTATCAGGCACCCACGTTGAGTCAGTGACCTCATCATCCCCTCCCTCTTCATCACTGGAGCAAACCTGGCAGTATGCTGCAGCTGGTGGAACATGACTGCCAGATTGCTGTCCCCGCTCTCTGCGCTCACATTACTGCATTCCTCTAGCTTTGTATCATCATCAGAGCCTTCAAAACACTGGGAATCCTCCTGGAGCATGTACCCAACACTCTGCTCAAACAGTTCGGGGGACTCCTCAGGTGGACATGGTGGGTCTAGGGAAGGAGTGACTGATGACATTGAGAAGAGGGAAGAAGATGCATTGGCAGCTGCTTTACTAGTACCCTGAGACTGGGTGAGAGAGGATGAGGAGGATGAAGAGGGCTTTGTCATCCACTCTACCAAGTCTTCGGCATGATGCGGCTCAACATGTCCAGCTGCCGAAAATGACAAGCGTGTCCCATGGCCACGTGCTGATGACGATGCACCGCGTCCATGACCAGCACTGTTGTCTCTAGACACAGAGCCTGCTTGCCCTCTTTTATTGGCTCTTGACTGTCTGCCTCTCCTTGTTGGCCTTCCAGACATAGTAATGGCCTGCAGAGGGTTGGGAAAACCAGCAATTGGGTAGTGTATATTGTGTTGGAGGCACACATCACCCACTTACTCCTGCAGATGCCTGTATGATGGAAAACCAGCAATAAAGGGTAGATGCAGGTGTACACTGTGCTGGAGGCACACAACACCCACTAACTACTGCAGATGCCTGTATTAGAGAACACCAGCAATAAAAGGTAGATACAGGTGTATACTGTGCTGTGCTGGAGGCACACAACACCCACTAACTCCTGCAGATGCCTTTATTATAGAACACCAGCAATAAAGGGTAGATACAGGTGTATACTGTGCTGTGCTGGAGGCACAAAACACCCACTAACTCCTGCAGATGCCTTTATTAGAGAACAACAGCAATAACAGGTAGATACAGGTGTATACTGCGCTGGAGGCACACAACACCCACTAACTCCTGCAGATGGCTGTATTAGAGAACAACAGCAATAAAGGGTAGATACAGGTGTATACTACGCTGGAGGCACACAATACCCACTAACTCCTGCAGATGGCTGTATTAGAGAACACCAGCATTAAAGGGTGGATACCCTTTAGGGTCAGTTCAAATGTCCAGTATATGTAGTGGAAGGGACTTACGGATCAGAATGCTAACCCCTCTAGCGTAATTGGTATAAGTTGTGTGGTAATGGGCTCCCACCCATGCTCTCTGGACACCAAGTATTCGTGAGCCGACTGTGAGTTTCCTGGAGAACACATATGTGGGGGCTGTATTTCTGCAGAAATTTGAATACAATCTTTTTGTAGCTGAATTTAGGCCCCAGATGTTCCAGGAAATAATAGAAAGGCTAGCCATTGTTTATTAAGCTTGAATAAAAGACCTTGATCCATAAGTCCCCCCACCCACTCGGACCTTCAGCAGGAGGTATGCAAAGGGGCCATCTTATATTTCTCCCCAACCAAGGCAGTAAGACACATGCTAAAGTAATATGGTTATATTGTTCATCTAAATCGACAGGACTCCAAAAGTAATAAAGCAACTCCAATAATAGCAACTTGGTGATGAAAACCCCTATCTGCAACAGCAGAAAAGAACCCCCCCCCCCACATCTCCACTTGAACTTGGAGAGGTATCATATCCCCAATCCCAACATGGAACAATAAGCTATGAAGGGCGTGCGTTCATAGCAAGTGGTGTTACCTATTAGGCAACTGAGGCAACAGAGGTGCTGGTTAAAATTGCATGAACATTCTCCTAGACTAGACTAGGGGCACTTAGCTTAGTTACTAGTTAAACCACAAAACTTTAAAGGAGCCATACGTGGCTCTGTGTAACAGGACTGTTCATAGAAATTGTCCGGGACCGGCTACGGAGCCGGAGCAACAACCTGAGCCTGTACCACAAGCCAAGGACTTATAGTGCAGTCTTATCTTAGGCATGTGACCCAGCTGAACCATTGGCGGCAGAGTATGTTCATAGGATGTATGGTTCCTACACCGAGATCACTCTCGTACTGTCTCAACATGTCATATAACAAATGAGTCAGGAGTCACTGCATGGAAAATGCGTTCATATAGCTACAGAGAGACGGGCTCAGGAGCGGATTTCAACAAACACCGCTACCTGTGCAAACCCCACCTCTCAAGTTGAATTTGCAGGAGGGACCAGCCATCACAGTGTTGCAGTCTAACATGTGGACATGAGAGTGGGGAACGATGGTAATCAACGGAGGTACTCTCAGAGATCCAAGGGATGCTGTGGCACAGGGCAGGCAGGTGCAGAGTAGGTGCCAAAGGCGACCGGAGTCGATCCCTCATGCATACGTCGCAGCAGCGTTCCAGTCTGTTGCGACATTGTTCCTGTTCTCTGCATTGTCGACCTCGTATTCCAGGGCCCGGACCCTCATGTGCATGGTACGGAGGGACTCCGTATGTTTTTTGGCAGTGGTGTCTTCCGTCCGCATATTCATTGATGTGTACAGGGAGCTGCCCTGTCTGTGGCAGGTAAACCACCCCTTTTATAACAATAAACCAAAGAGGAAGGCAGCACTGGATCAATTGCTGGAATTAGTGAAGCTGGTGATCCCCATGGCAGACTTCCCCCTATTTGAAGGCCCTAATTGGTGGCATGAGGAGCACTTATATTGGGAAGCTCAATAAGGTCCAGGATTCCCTGAGATCAGGAGCTACAGCAGATGACATTTATGTACCCAGGCTGTGGTACTATGACAGACTGCATTTTCTGGCAGGCCAGACTGAACCCAGGCCAGCACTCTCCAGTCTTCCTTCAAGACTTCCTTCCCCCCTAGCTGAGGCTTCCGATGACTAACCTGGGTCTTCCAGGCAGCAACATGTGGAGGAGCCCAGCTTGAGTTAGGTAAAGGATTCTTAAAAATATTTCTGGTTGTCAAATTAATGATGTTAAATATATGTTAGTTTCGTTAATTCATTTCTGATTTCCCAAAGTGTTTTACATATTAATAGACAGTCATGGCCACAAATGATTGTGACAAGAATGAAAAATGCTGGGGTCAGAATGATAGTTTTTTCTATTTATTAAATTCAATTTGCAACAGTCATGAGCTGAAAATTCAGTGTGATTGATGAACCAAAAACTAAAGGCTACTGCCTCCCTCACACACCTCCCCAATGTTCAAGAGGACTATGCCTACATGACAGCCTGCAAAATGCTGGAAATGGAGGAGGATCAACGCCTCTTATGTGAGGAAGTGATCACGCAAGCCCTAAATAAAGGGTTGAGGGGCGAACTCACAAGTCAAAGCCACATTTGTGAGTTGAACCATGGTCCTCCTCCTCCTCCTCCACCTCCTGCCACATCTCCAACACCAGAGCTACAGCCTGGAAGGAAGCCTGTAAGGAAGACAAGAGAGTATGGCCTGGGTTCAGTCTGGTCTGGCAAAAGATGGAGGCTGTTGTATGACAAACAGCCTGGGGACATAGATGTCATCTGCTGCTGTTCCTGATTCTCTTGTAGTCTTGGACCGGATTGTGCTCACTATTATATGGACTCCTCAGACCACCAATTTTGACTGTAAAATAATTGATGTGTTCCCTGGGGTACAAAGGCTTCGCAAATTTCACCAGTTTCTCCAGCGTTGCCTTCCTCTGTATTTTGTTATGACACATAATAAATGGATATCAACAAAATACTTGCTTATGTGTTTTACTACAAAAAGGACAGTTTGTGAGTAGGCATGTACATTTCAAAAATACAATGTCAAATTAACAAGGGACACCAACCAATCTCATTGAGGTAAAAAAAATACAAGCTAACGATGGTGTTGTGGTAACACACAAAACAAGAAATAATAATATGGAGAGCACTAGAAAAAAATGCAGATCTTGATAAAAAAAAAGGATTATGGAGATCTGGTGAAAAAAAAAAATTAATATTAGTCATAAGATCAAGAGAAATTATAAAGAAATCAATTTGTGATAACTCTGTTTGAATATGAGCAGCAAAACAACTACAACGAATGTGCTATCTCCATTACGAACGCTTGTTTTGCCAGACCGAGTGCTTCCGTCTTGTAATTTATTCTGAGCATGCGTGGCACATTGTGCATCAGAATTGTGTACACACAATCGGAATTTACGTGAACGAATTTTGTTGTCTGAAAATTTGAGAACCAGATCTCAAATTTTGTGCAACGTAAATTCCGCTAGAGCCTGTCCGATGGAGCCTACACATGGTCACAATTTCTGACAACAAGCTCCGATCATACATTTGCCGTTGTAAAGTCTGGCCGTGTGTACGCGGGATAAAAGTACAGTCTTTATTCCTAACTCTTCAGCCGGTAAGCATTGGGTTCCAGTTGTACTATTGGTTAATAGTCCTAAACAGTCTGCAGGCAGCAATAAGGCTACTAGATGCTGTATAGTCAGTCTCTAAAGGGCTTACTCTCTCTAGCAGCAGAAATCTCCACAGCAGCAGTCCCAGCGATATTGTAGCTCACCATTCGGTCACACACAGCAATTAGTCCACTCGCTGCTCTGTACCTAGATTAATCTGTCTATTGGCACCTCCAAACTCAGCACTCTGGATCCCGCTCAGGCCACCAATATGCAGCAGTGATGGTGCACACTGGACAGCAATGTGCACGCTCCAGTTTCCATCACGGTAAAAGGAAATTGTGTCCTGTACAGTCTAGGAAAATGCAGCTTTTTCCCATCTTCCCACCAATCTCCTCTTTGAGCACTGTAGTTCAAAAGCTCTTGATTACACCATAGAGTCTCTCCTCAGTATTACAGTTCCCATAGTACATTGCTGCCTAACTCAGTATATTCAACTCACCCTGCTTACCCTGTTTCCCCGAAAATAAGACCTAGCGTGAGTGTCGGTGATGGCTGCAATATAAGCCCTACCCCCCAAATAAACCTCACCCTCTTTCCCCAAAAATAAGCCCTACCCTGAGAATAAGACATAGAAGGACTTTAACTAGGGCTTATTTGGGGGGTAGGGCTTATATTGCAGCCATCGTCGACAATCACGCTAGGTCTTATTTTAGGGGAAACAGGGTAGCAGCTCCCTCCTTTTGCTAAAAATAGTTCAGCACCACAGGAAAGCAGCTACAGTGAGCAGCTGCAGGCAGTGTTTCTCTCACTCTCATTCTTAGCCAAGCATCTAGTTACAGTAGTTAATAAGGAAGATACATACAGTGGTCTACCTGAGCTGGAAGCTAACTGTAAGCAAATAATCATAAATTAGGGTCACATGGTTCTTTCTAGTGCTCCAAAATGTGAACTTTAGGGTGGAACAATAGATGGCCAAGAACAAGGTGAAGCAGGCCTTCTCTCCTGGACTCTCTGCTGTGAGAAGTTGATGCCCATATCCAAAGATGCAAACAGAGAGGGAACAATGAAGTCACAGTGGAACCCCAGGGTATTATTGGACAAAGTATATTCACTGTCCTTATTGTGACAAATAAATAATTGCCTTTGGAATGAGGCAGTTATGCAGGAAACTAGATTCCTGCTTTATTTGGGCTCTAGACTCTTGTCAGTGAAAAATGAAAATTATGGGTAGGCCCTCTGTCCTCCATACCATGTCACTGTGATGTGATTGAAGTAATTGTGAATAAACACCTTGTAAAACAACCCATTCAAATTAAAATAGAAATAAAAGGCAAAAGATTTGTGTGTAGATATAAAATAAAAAAAACATTATAAAATACCTTTCTTCCCCTTTTTTTAAATAAATGATCACATGCCCTCTGTTCTCAGTTGTATAAGAATAAGAGCTGGGGAAAGAGAAACAGCAGTACTCTGATCTTCCCAGTGCGGGGGGGGGGAGGTGTCAGGGGCAGGCTGAGTTCCCAGAATAGTGTTCTCCTATTTAGTGTGGTCAGTTTTTAATATAAAAGCAGAAGCACTGGCAGAAACAGCAGGGATTTTACACAAAGATAGCAATACAAATTGAACAGGGAGAGGTGAGAGAGGTGCTGTACTGACACCATCCTCTGCCTAAAGCTGGCTACACGCTCTACTCCACTTTCTTTTACATTTACCAAAACCATATGATATTAGGTCAAACATAAACACTTTCAAATTGTATGCAGTCAGGCAGGCCGGTCCTTGCACTACATAGTTGAAGGTAAATCTAAAGGAAATTAAACAACAAAATGTGTATAATGTTTATCCAGCTTTAACCTCCTCGCGCCCGCCCTATGGCCGAATGACGGCAGTAGAGCAGGCGCCTTCGTCCGGGTTGTCGTCCCTGGATGGCGTGATGTTTACTTCCGCAATGCGCGCCGCCGCGGGCGCGCATCGCGGAAGTTCTGTGTTCGCCGTGTCCCCCGGGGACAGGCAAACACAGATCGCTGTAAACGGCCAATCACAGCGGCCGTTTACAGCGTGATCGGCGTATCCAATGGGAGATGATCTCATATGTTTACATATGAGATCATCTCTCAGCGCCGCTCTCCTTCCTCGCACAGACAGTGCGAGAGGGGAGAGATGAACGGCTGCAGCGGCAGCCGTTCTGACTGTAAAAGAAAAAAAAGTAAAAAAATAAAATAAAGTGCCATCCTCCCCTAGCAGTGCCATCCTCCCCTAGCAGTGCCATCCTCCCCTAGCAGTGCCATCCTCCCCCAGCAGTGCCATCCGCCCCAGTGCCATCCGCCCCAGTGCCATCTGCCCCAGTGCCATCTGCCCCAGTGCCATCCGCCCCAGTGCCATCCACCCCAGTGCCACCTGCCCCCAGTGCCATCCACCCCAGTGCTACCTGCCCCCAGTGCCATCCACCCCAGTGCTACCTGCCCCCAGTGCCATCCACCCCAGTGCTACCTGCCCCCAGTGCCATCCACCCCAGTGCTACCTGCCCCCAGTGCCATCCACCCCAGTGCCACCTGCCCCCAGTGCCACCTGCCCCCAGTGCCACGTGTCATCAGTGCCACGTGTCGTCAGTGCCACGTGTCAGTGCCACATAGTGCCATCTGTCATCAGTGCCATGTATCAGTGCCATTTGTCATCAGTGCCACCTGTCAGTGTCACGTGCCATCTGTTGTCAGTGTCACGTGTCATCAATGCCACTTATCAGTGCCATCTGTCATCAGTGTCACGCGTCATTGGTGCCACGTATTAGTGCCATCTGTCACCGGTGGCACGTATTAGTGCCACGTATTAGTGCCACGTGTCATCAGTGCCACGTATTAGTGCCACGTGTCATCAGTGCCACGTATTAGTGCCACGTGTCATCAGTGCCACATATTAGTGTCATCTGTCATCAGTGCCACATATTAGTGCCATCTGTCATCAGTGCCACGTGTCATCAGTGCCACGTATAAGTGTCATCATTGCCACGTATCAGTGCCATCTGTCATCAGTGTCACGTGTCATTGTCCTGGTATTTCAAAAGTGTAATAAATAGTCAACAAGTTAGATGTGTAATTTATGCTTCTAGAACACGTGATGGCGCTCCCTGCATGTTGGGCCTCTCTATGTGGCCAGGCTGTGAAAAAGTCCCACACATGTGGTATTGTAATATTCAGGAGGAGTAGCAGAATTTTTTGGGGGGTGTCATTTGTGGTATACACATGCCACGTGAGAGAAATAACCTATTACAATGACAATTTTGTGGAGAAAAATAAAAAAAATGAAAAATCTTCATTTTGCAAAGAATTGTGGGAAAAAAATGACAACATCAAAAAGCTCACCATGCCTCTTACTAAATACCTTGGAATGTCTACTTTCCAAAAAGGGGTCATTTGGGGGGTATTTGTACTTTTATGACTTGTTCGGGTCACAAGAAGCGAGATAGACCACCAGTACATCAGATGTGATCAATTTTGTGCGATTCGCACCACAGCTTGTAGACTCTCTAACTTTCACAAAGACCAAATAATATCCACTAATTTGGGTTATTTTTACCAAAGATATGTAGCAGTATAAATTGTGACCAAAATTTATGAAGAAAAATTAATAATTTGCATAATTTTGTCACAGAAACAAAGAAATATGCGTTTTTTTTCAAAATTTTCGGTCTTTTTTCATTTATAGCGCAAAAAATAAAAACCCCAGAGGTGATCAAATACCACCAAAAGAAAGCTCTATTTGTGGGAAAAAAAGGACAAAAAATTCATTTGGGTACAGTGTTGCATGACTGAGTAATTGTCATTCAAATTGTGAGAGCACCGAAAGCTGAAAATTGGTCTGGGCAGAATGGTGTTTAAGTGCCCAGTAAGCAAGTGGTTAATTACAATGTCCACTGCCCTACTGACACCAACCTCTGCCCTACTGACTAATTCCGCTGGCCTACTGACACATCCACTGCCCTAATGACACAATTCACTGCTCTACTAACACCATCCTCTGCCCTACTGGCAAAGTCTACTGCCCTACTGATACTATCCACTGTTCTACTGACACCATCCTTTGCCCTACTGACACCATCCTTTGCCCCACTGAAACTATCCTCTGCCCTACTGACACCGTCCACTGCCCTACTGACACCATCCACTGCCCTAATGACACTGCCCACTGCTCTAGCGACTGCCACTATCCACTTTTAAGGTAGGCTAAATTTATATTTTTGCAGTGACTAGTTTAGCCTGGCTATTTATTTTCTTTAAAAAAAGAGAGCCAAACCCTAGTGATCCTTGAGCTCTTTTATGTTATTCAGGTAAATCTCCACTTCCCAAAGGTTGCCTACCCCTGGATTAGAATATTTTAAATACATTTTCAGAATGGAGAGACTGATCAGCTTAACCACTTGCAGCCCGCCATATAGCAGAATGACGGCGGCAAAGTGGTTTCAATATCCTGACTGGGCATCATATGACGGGGGCGCACATCACGGCAATAGGTGGTGCGGTGTGTCAGTCTGACACACTGCCACTATGATCTTGGTAAAGAGTCTCCGATGGAGACTCTTTACTACTTGATCAGCCGTGTCCAATCACGGCTGATCACAGTGTAAATAGGAAGAGCCGGTGATCAGCTTTTTCTCACTCGCGTGTGTCAGACGCGAGCAGAGAAGAGCCAATCGGCTGTTCCTCTGACAGGGGGGGTCTGTGCTGATCGATTATCAGCGCAGCCCACACCCCCCCCCCCCACCCCGCGGATGTCCAAACTGGACCATCGGGGATGCCACCAGACCACCAGGGATGCCCAACACCAGGGATGCTAGTCAGTGCCCACAATGGATGCCAATCAGTGCCCACAATGGATACCAATCAGTGCCCATAATGGGCATCACTGGTTGGCATGCATTTTTCTTGGCACTGATTGGCATCCATCAGTACAATACTTTACACTACAATGTCACCTATCAGTGCCCATCCATAACGCCTATCAGGGCCCATCTGTGCTGCCTATCCATGCCTATCTATGCTTCCTATCAGTGCCCATCTGTGTCGCATATCAGTGACACCTATCAGTGCCCATCAGTGCCGTCTATCAGTGCCACATATCAGTGTCCATCAATGCCTCCTCATCAGTACCACTTCATTGGTCCCACCAAATCCCAGAGGCGCTCAAATACCACCAAAAGAAAGCCCTATTTGTGGGAACAAAATGATAAAAATGTTGTTTGGGTACAGTGTAGCATGACTGCGCAATTGTCATTCAAAGTGTGACAGTGCTGAAAGCTGAAAATTGGCCTGGGCAGGAAGGTGTATAAGTGCCCTGTATTGAAGTGGTTAAAATGATTGTGTCACATACTTTGATTAGAGGCTGAGCTGACAAGAGGGCTTCTTTTGTGGCTCTAGTTCAAACACACTTAAAGGTGTGAATGGGTGTGCGAGGCTCAGGGTAGCCCGGGTTCCGTAACCTGGATGGCAGGTGATGATCAGTAAAGATGGCCTGCAGAGATGGTGATTGATGCAGATAAGGGAAGACCTCACAATCAGCAGTGGTAGACATTCTGTGCACTGATCATTTAGGAATGCCAGACAGGGTCCAAAAGACAGATCTGGTATCCAGGTTCTGAAGGAGCAGGCAGAGAGACAAGGTACAGGGAGCAGTGTCTGGAGACAAGCCGAGTTAAGCACACCAGATCAAGCAGGATCAAGGTCAAGCTGGAATGCTGGAGTCACGATCATGAGAGAGTCAGAGGAAAATCCAGGAACAGAGAAACAGGCAGCGGGGTAACCAGGAAGCAAAGGAACAAGGATCACACAGAGCTTTAGAACATACAGAACCTAGCTCACAGCAGTGCCTTTTTTAAATCGATAACTCAGTGACATTCCTGGGAAAAGGGGTGTGCGTGCCGATGCACCCTGAAGTACACAGATGCGTCTACGTGCCAGTGCACACCGGTTACTGGCCAGAGTTTGTCTGTGTGCTATCACATGTGCATGAGAATTAGATGCACGAGTATGAACTTTCGTTTCCTGTAAGACTGTCAAGGCTAATTTTCTTTTTCTTTTTCTTTTTCTTTTTTTTTTAACAAATAACAAACATGTTATACTTACCTGCTCTGTTCAATGGTTTTGCACAGAGAAGACCTAATCCTCCTCTTCTCAGGTCCCCTCTTCCTGGCTCGTCTTCTTTTCCACTTCCTATCGTGGCAAACCTGTGGGCTCGATCCTGAACTGCACTGCATGTGTTTATAGTATCAGACAGCAAGGCTCGGCCATGCCCTCTCCTCACAGGCTGTGATGGACAGCAGCAGGAGAAAATGCTCCCATTGCTGTATTTGTGACAGTGAGAAGAGGGAGAGCAGCTCTACTACTCTCAGGCACAGTGCTGGATCAAGATCAGGTTTAGGTAAGTATTTATGGTGGGCTGGGGATGGCAAAACATGAAAGATTTTTTACCTTAATGCAGAGAATGCAGTAAGGTAAAAAAAAATATATAAAAAACTTTAGCCTTTACAACCTTTTAATAAAAGAAAGAGAACACGGAGGCAAGACCTCCATAA
The DNA here is from genome assembly GCF_037356315.1 of Lithobates pipiens. Classification (NCBI taxonomy): domain Eukaryota; kingdom Metazoa; phylum Chordata; class Amphibia; order Anura; family Ranidae; genus Lithobates; species Lithobates pipiens. Next base: position 527,576,365 of record NW_027507764.1, on the reverse strand, counting down.
GCATACACTGGTTTGGTTAGTTTGAACATATCTTTTCATACTGTACATGTCATATTTTCAGTACTGGGTAAAAATCTTAGGCAAAAATGTCATGAATATTTATTTTTTTATTAATCAATACACTCCTTAGACCACCCTTTGCTTTAAAACAACAGAAATTCTCTTAGGTACACTTGCATGCGATTTCTTAAGAAACCTCCTAAAGAATGTTCTTCTGTCTCTACAAGTAATCTCATACTGACTTGATTATGTTGAAATCATGGCTCTGTGGAGGCCATACCACCTGGGTTTTATTTGTGTTGTTTATATTTATTAGTTTAGCCATGTGTGTGGTGTAATTTTTATGCTGCACATTAACGTTAGGATCAATCCACTGCCTAACTGATGCACTTCATGATGGATAATATTCGGCCTATATTTCCTAGCAGTAGCACTACCCCTTACAATCATTCATCCATGCATCATTCCCCAGTTTTCAGCACAAAATTGCCTTCTGTTACATCCAAAAATGTTAAGTTTTGAATCATCTGTTCAAAGCACCTGTTATTATTTTTCAGAACCCTGAGTTTTTGGTGTGTGCGTGATTTGTTTGGCTTATAGTCCCTTTTAAAGGAATAGCTTTTTGATTGCATCTCTTTCATCAAGACCACTTGTGATGAGATTTCTTCAGACTGTAGATGGGTGTACCAATAAATGGTTTCTGCCGATTCTAAGCTGGTAGGGGTGCTTAGACAATTTCCAATTTGGAAGGAAAGTAAAATTGATGTATTTCTCATTTACTGTACTTGAGTTTTCATAACCAACCACTGTGTTTCCATTATTCAATCCTGCCTGTGTTTTTGCTTTGCAAAAGAGCTTTGACAGCACATCTAGAAACAACTGTTTAATGCAAAATACCTGCTTCGAGCTAAGTTCACACTGGTACGACAGACGCTCCGACATTGGGAGCTCATGTCGCATGACGTGTGAAAATCAAGGTTTCCTTATAAGAGCCGTCTTAACTGGTCTAACACAAGTCGTCCGACTTTGAAAATGCTCCCTGCACTACTTTGGTCCAACTTTGATTCACTTCAGCCCATTGAATATCACTGGAGTTGGCTCAAAGCCAGATTGCCTTTGGCAATGCGACTTGTGCACTGATGATCCTAAAGGGGCCCTGGTTATATGCCATCTCTAGCTGAATGGACACTGGTAGACAAAGTCTTAGACAGGAAGTATTCCCCTATATAACTCCTCCCATATAGGAAGTACATCAGTTATCAGTTTTGTAACAAGCACTGAATCCTCAAAAAAGAGAGGAGGGATCCCTGTGTCCCACAATGTACTAAAAAAAAAGGATTTTACAGGTAAGTTGTCAGGGCTGGCTTAGCCCTTCCTTCTCTGGGCTGGCCGCTCAGCTGTCGGCTAATTGCCAGCTCTCTTCTCTTTCCACAGTTACCAGCTGTTTCCGATGATGCTCGTCTGACCTGTCTATTTAAAGCCTTACAGCTCATTTCTCCATTGCCTTCACGTTGGTCACATCACTAGGAACCATCTCTTGCTGTTTGTTTCAAGACTGGCTTGCAGACATGCCTCCTGGCTTCTATCCTGCTTGCAGTTGCTCTCCTTGGATCCCTGACATCTGGACAGGCCGATTACCCGATCTGGTTTATGAACTTTGGACTGGCTGACTACCCGATCTGGCTACTGGACTCTGGCTATGCTTGACTACGCTTTTTTTCTATTTACCTTTTATTTTTATTAATAAACAAGTGTGATTTGATTGTACTTATGTCTCTTTCATGGTTCCTGACATAAGCATGACGAAAAAATACTCTTTTCTTTTTCATACATCATGGGACACAGAGTTAGGCTAATGTTCATTACCTACTGGGACATCCCAGAGCAATAGCCTTGAGGGGAGGGAGACACCCTGCCAAACAATAGCCAACAGACCTTATACGGCAGCCTGCAGTACACTGCGGCCGGAAGCCGAATCCTCGGCTGCTCGAATATCCACTTGATAAAATTTTGTGAACGTATGCACTGAAGACCAGATAGCAGCCTTACAAATCTGAGCCACAGGTACCTGATGGCGAAAAGCCCAGGATGTTCTTACACCCCTGGTAAAATGGGCTCTCACCCTAAAGGGAGGAGCTTTACATTTCAGATCATAGGCCTGAATGATCAAATGATGGACCCAATTGGCAATGGAAGCCTTGGAAGCTGCCTGCCCCTTCTTGGGTCCCTTTGGTAAAACAAAAAAGGAGTCTGGTCCTCGGATCCTTGCAGATCTAGACAAATAAACGTTGACTGCCCGGACAACGTCCAAGGAGTGCAGTTGTCTCTCTACTGCCGAACAAGTCTGAGAGAAAAAAGAAGGCAAAATAACGTCCTGATTTAAATGAAAGACACCACCTTTGGCAAAAAGGATGGAACAGGTCGTAGCATGACCCTGTCATGGTGAAGGTACAAGTATGGTTCCCTGCACAAAAGGGCCGCCAAATCCGACACCCTTCTAGCCGAAGTGATAGCCATCAGGAAGGCTAGCTTGCATGACAGCAAGTCTAATGGAATTTCCTTGATAGGCTCAAATGGTTGTTTCTGTAACACAGACAGCACCAAGTTCAACTCCCAAGGAAACAAAGATGACCTAATGGGGGGAAGCAAATGAGTTGCCCCCTGCATAAAGGTTCGGACCAGCGAATAGGAGGCTAAAGGCCTTTGGAAGAATACTGACAGGGCCAAAATCTGACCTCCAACCAATCTGATTTCCACAGCTGACTGTAGAAAAGAGAGAATTCTTCCAATCACGTATTTCTGAAGATGCCATTTTCTAGCTTCACACCAAGCAATATAAGTCTTTCAGACCTTATGACAGCTTTTCTAGGGTATTCACTAGGGTAGACACCACTGGTTTCAAGATGCCACGGTCCTTCAACACCCTGACTAGGATCAGACCTAAATACTTCTGACGTTGAGCTGGTCTCAAGGCTGGCTTTTCGGTATTTATGATCCAGCCTAAGCTTTCCAAATACTGCACTGTGCAGGTTATACTCTGTTCTAGAGCTTGTAGTGAGTGATTTCTGAGCAGGAGGTCATCCAGATACCCAAGCACCAAGATCCCTTGGGTGCTTAAAAGACCCAGTACTGGTGCTAGGACCTTTGTGAACATCCAGGGAGCTGTGGCAAGCCCAAAGGGTAGAGCCACAAACCGAAAATGACATTCCTCTACTGCAAAAGGAACCTCTGATGAGGCTGAAAGATAGATATGTGTAAATACGCATCCTTTATATCGATGGAGGTTAGAAAGTCTCCCATCTGGAGCGAGGCTACAACTGAGCAGACAGACTCCATCTGAAAGGACTGGATTAGTAGATACTGGTTCAGAGATCTTAGATCTTAGATCCAAAAAAGGTTAGAATAAGACCCTGTGCCCCTTTCGGATTCAGGAACCTGTAAAATAACCCCTTGATGCACTAAATGATGTAGTGTCTGAAACAGTAAGCTTCTTTTTGGAGGATCGGAGGGAGCGTTGGATCTTAGAAACCTCTGTGGGTGAACCCCACCATAACTCACGCTTGTAACTGTGGGATATAGTCGAAGGGTGACCCACTCTTCCTAAACCACTGTTCTCCAAATGTCCGTAAAGTGCAGCCACCTTCCCCCCACCCAATAGAGTGGGGGCATCCCCTCAAAAGGAGAGCTTGCTGCTGGATTTAGAAGAGCTTTGGACCCAAAGCTTTTTCTGGCCCTGGCCTTTGCAGCTTGCCCCTGGCTCTAGCGCCATGTTGGCGGTAGAAACTCCTTGGCGCTGAGACACCTGGGGAAAGTAGTCCCTGAGGTTTCTTCTGAAGGACTGTCTGTGTCCCAACTCCCAAATGAATGGAAGCAAGCAAACATTCATCGATGGGCACTGGTAGGCTGCATCAATGGGCACTGGAGAGGCTGAATTTGATGGGCGCTGATAAGGCTGTATTTGATGACACTGGTGGGCTGCATTCTATGGGCACTTCATTAAAAAGGTGAGGTGTACATGGGCTGGGCAAAGGGGGTGAAGTCAGGGGTGGAGCCAGGCGGCGGCACAATGAGGTTTTGCCTAGGGTGTCAAAAATCCTTGCACCAGCCCTGATCGTTTGTATATATTTGTCCAAATCATTACCAAATGTTCCACATGAAAAGGAAAACCTGCCAATAACTGTGACAATTGATATAGAGATAATGACATAGCATATCGGTCCATCTTGATTAAATATACCATGACGGTACGAATAAACATCAAGTATGAAGTATAAAGTTTAAAATTATAAATCTTGAAAAAAGTGCTTGATCATGAAGTGCAGTCGAGGAAAGCTCCACAGAGCATAATACCGTAAGGATTTTTATTTTAAAAAAGAGGGGTTCACACTTAAAGAATTGCAGATGAAAACAAGCTTGTTCTTTGGAAGGTGAAAAGCGATTGCCACGAAAGTCACCCAATGCATTTCGTCCTAACTGACATCATCTGGGGTGTGCGTTAGGACAAAAGGGACTGGCAAATACCAATTGCTGAACTAGTCAAAGAAAAGGAAGCCTTTAACCACCTCGCGCCCGCCCTATAGCCGAATGACGGCCGTAGAGCAGGCGCGTTCGTCCGGGTGGCCGTCCCTGGACGTCCTGATGTTTACTTCCACAATGCGCGCCGCCGCGGGCGCGCATCGCGGAAGTTCTGTGTTCTTCGTGTCCCCCGGGGAAAGGCAAACACGGATCGCTGTAAACAGCCAATCACATTGGCTGTTTACAGCGTGATCGGCGTGTCCAATGGGAGATGATCTCATATGTAAACATATGAGATCATCTCTCAGCGCCGCTCTCCCTCCTCACACAGACAGTGTGAGAGGGGAGAGATGAACGGCTACAGCGGCAGCCGTTCTGCCTCGAGTAAAAAAAAAAAAAGTGCCATCCTCCCCCAGCAGTGCCATCCTCCCCCAGCAGTGCCATCCTACCCCAGCAGTGCCATCCACCCCAGTGCCATCCACCCCAGTGCTACCTGCCCCCAGTGCCACCTGCCCCCAGTGCCACCTGTTGTCAGTGTCATTTGTCCCCAGTGCCATCTGTCATCAGTGCCACGTATTAGTGCCATCTGTCATCAGTGCCACGTATCAGTGCCATTTGTCATCAGTGCCACCTGTCAGTGTCACGTGCCATCTGTTGTCAGTGTCACGTGTCATCAATGCCACTTATCAGTGCCACCTGTCATCAGTGTCACGCATCATCTGTGCCATGTATTAGTGCCATCTGTCATCGGTGGCATGTATTAGTGCCACGTATTAGTGCCATCTGTCATCAGTGCCACGTATTAGTGCCACGTGTCTTCAGTGCCACATATTAGTGTCACGTGTCATCAGTGCCACGTATAAGTGCCACGTGTCATTAGTGCCATCTGTCATCAGTGCCACATATTAGTGCCATCTGTCAGTGCCATGTGTCATCAGTGACACGTATAAGTATCATCATTGCCACGTATCAGTGCCATCTGTCATCAGTGTCACGTGTCATTGTCCTGGTGCTTCAAAATTGTAATAAATAGTCAACAAGTTAGATGTGTAATTTATGTTCCTAGAACACATGATGGCGCTACCTGCATGTTGGGCCTCTCTATGTGGCCAGGCTGTGAAAAAGTCCCACACATGTGGTATTGTAATACTCAGGAGGAGTAGCAGAATTTTTGGGGGGTGTCATTTGTGGTATACACATGCCACGTGAGAGAAATAACCTATTACAATGACAATTTTGTGGAGAAAAAAAAATGAAAAATCTTAATTTTGCAAAGAATTGTGGGAAAAAAATGACAACATCAAAAAGCTCACTATGCCTCTTACTAAATACCTTGGAATGTCTACTTTCCAAAAAGGGGTCATTTGGGGGGTATTTGTACTTTCCTGACTGGTTCGGGTCACAAGAAGCGAGATAGGCCACCAGTACATAAGATGTGATCAATTTTGTGCGATTCGCACCACACCTTGTAGACTCTCTAACTTTCACAAAGACCAAATAATATCCACTAATTTGGGTTATTTTTACCAAAGATATGTAGCAGTATAAATTGTGGCCAAAATTTATGAAGAAAAATTAATAATTTGCATAATTCTGTCACAGAAACAAAGAAATATGCATTTTTTTTAAAAAAATTTCGGTCTTTTTTCATTTATAGCGCAAAAAATAAAAACCCCAGAGGTGATCAAATACCACCAAAAGAAAGCTCTATTTGTGGGAAAAAAAGGACAAAAAATTAATTTGGGTACAGTGTTGCATGACTGAGTAATTGTCATTCAAATTGTGAGAGCACCGAAAGCTGAAAATTGGTCTGGGCAGGAAGGGTGTTTAAGTGCCCAGTAAGCAAGTGGTTAATAACGACTCAGTAATAATAATAATAATAATAATAATGACAGTTTTTTTGTCAACAAGATCTGTCAAGCCCTGTGCATTATCCACCGGACAAGTTAAGTTCTTGTCCAAGGAAGAGACTGCTGCATCTACGGCTGGCATACTCCACTTCTTAATTAACTTTTCATCCATGGGATATAAAAGGGAAAACCTCTTGGGAGGAACTAAAATCCTGTCAGGATGTTCCCAATCAACATACACCGCCTGTTCCAACAGTGGGTGTAAGGGGAAAGCCCATGTAGCCTGAAGAGGCCTGAAGAGGCCTCAGGGACCCCAAAGAGGACCGGGGGGGGGGGTGAGTAACCTCTGCAAGAGGCAGCTTAAAGGCAGAATGAACCATCTAAGAGGCAACTGAGAGGCAGACACCAACTGGATATTGTTCTTGTCCAGATTGCTCAGAAGCAGACTCATCCGCCAGGCCCTCCACAGAATCCAGAGCTTTTAGCTTTTCCCCATCCTCAACCCATTTCTGCTCCAAACTAGGAGGCTCAGGGGAGGGTGATCTTTCAAGCTTCTTGCCACCCTGTGAGATGGAGGCAATCATGCCAGCAATCCTGCACTTTAATCCAGTTAGGGGCGAGGACAGTTCATCCTTTGTGATAAAGAGTGAAGCAGCAGCGTTGACTGTAGGCACAATACCAGATCGGTGAGTGGCTCAGATTGCCTGGAAGCCTCTGGTCTTTCAGGGGATACAACACTAGGGATATAACTAGGTTAAGTTGACCAGATGTCCCGGTTTCAGGGGACAGTCCCCGGATTGAGGACACTGTCCCCGGACCAAGTCTGTCCCTGGTTTTGTCTCCGGATTTGACTTAAACAGGAGCTGGGGCAATTTTCAAAGACAGTCAGTGCAGAATAAAAACAAAAATCTGAATTACCCAGTACCCAGTACTAGCCGACAATGAGATCGGAGAGGCTGTGAGGCCGGCGGAGGCGGCACCGGGCAGAGAGAGGCAGCTGAGCTCAGCTGACAATGTCCAGCAGCAGGAATAGAGGGGAAGCACATCCAATCGTGGGGCTGCCAGTGCCTTCAAGGCTTCAACACAGGTGTGCTATGGGGGTGTCTGTGAATAGACTACATTGCACTGTGTCTGTCTCTCTGGCATAATGGATGGTCATAAGTTTACAAAATCAGCACCCAGCAGCCATGGTATGTGACACATTGTGACAGAACCAGCCAGAACCATACTAGAGTGCCTGCTGCCTGTGAGTTATCATAATGCTGATTATCTTAACCAGTTTCCGATTGCCTGATAGCAGATTTACTGCTACAGGGTGGTCGCGCTGCGCAGGATCACTTATATACATGATCCTACATTTCTGGGTATCAGAGCCAATCAGCGGATCCGACGGACTCGCCTAGTGGTCTGCCTATATAAACAAGGCAGTTTGCCGTTCTGTCAATGTGGAAGACGGCGACCCTGTGTTCCTGCAAAGCAGGATATATACCGCTCATCTGTATGCTGTTCCAACGGACCAAAAACGACGCATGCTCTGAAGCAAGTACGAGACGGCAGCTATTGGCTACTGGCTATTGAACATCCTTTTTCTAGTCCCGTCGTACGTGTTGTACATCACCGCGTTCTAGACGGTCGGACTTTGGTGTAATTGTGTGTAGGCAAGACACACGATTTTCTGTCGGAAAAACCTTCAGAGTTAATTTCGACGTCGTGTGTAAGTGGCATTAGTGTACGATTTGTAATTTTGCAATATCGCAGTCCCGCTATGAGTCACTAATATGTCCCCGGATTTCATTTTAAAAATCTGGTCACCTTAGACTAGGTTCATCAGGAGCTACTGACGACATAGGTGTGCCCTTCCATGCAGTGTTAGTCCCGCTCCTCTTTTTTGAAGACATTTATAAGCCACAAAAAGGAATACCTGGGTGTAGTATTAACACACCTCAGAAGGGAGACCCTTTAATAGGGCTCAACAAGCCCCTATGCAACAATTCTGCTAAGCACCTTAGCCTGCTAAGCAACATCTGGTGACTCACGTGACCCGAGTAAGGAGAAATGAACTGCTGCAAATGCCTGGTTCAGAGCCTGTTCTGTGTCCCACAGCTGCCTTCTGGAAGCACTTCATGCTTGGCATACACAGCTTAAATAAGCTGGCTGTGCACCAGGACGTTCTGCGCATTCGTACATATGCACATGTGTGGTCCCGGCAAAAGGGTGCAGCTGTATCCGTATATAAAGCAAATCTCTGTGCACCCAGATTAAGCTACGGCGCATGCGCAACTCCAAGTGCACACAACGCCTATGGCCGCCAAACAAACTGCGGAGCACAGCAGTGCTCTTGTGAATGTACGTGTGCCATGGTGAACCAAGGTGAAATGGTACACCGTCATACAGGTAAAAAACAGCCAGACACAAACAAAAAAGGTGCACTTTGCAAACACCCACAGCTAGCCCAAAACTCCCCTGTATGGTCACCGAACACAGATGTCCAGCCTCTAGCTAGCTTGACTGATTGTTACAATCACTGGGACACCCCACAATAAGTAAATAAAAGAGTTTCACTTACCCATCCAGGCGCAGGGTAGGTTATAAACTAAGAGCCAAATCTTCTCACATCTTGTTCCTGTTACTTGAGGACCTTCAAGGACTGGGTACCCTTTTCATGTTTGAGGTCCACTCCCTTGGACCTGTACATCCCCCTGCAGGAATGTCTTAGTGCTGTGGAGTCCAGGATTCAATTTCGCAGGGTCCAGCGCCCGGAGGTCGCATTACAGGCAAAACCTCCCAGGATCTTGAGTCTTCTTTGCGAGGCTCGGATACCATTTATCTAAGCATATAGGGCCTGTGTCAAATGGATCCGATCAGTCAATCCCTTGATTCATTTAAGAAAAGTTTGTGGGACTAGAGACCTGGAGCTCAGAGAACTCAAACAAACGTGCCAATCCACCTTGTAGACACTGGTAAAAAAACTGATATACTTCCTGTATGGGAGGGGTTATATAGGGGATCACTTCCTGTCTAAAGACTTTGTCTACCAGTGTCCATTCACCTAGAGATGGCGTATAACCCAGTAGGTAATGAAGATTAGCCTAACTCTGTGTCCCATGATGTATTAAAAAGAAAAAAGTGGCAAAAATAAAACAGTACACAGGTTTTTTAAAGTGATTTATTAACCACTTCAGCTCGGAGGATATGGCTGCTCAATGACCAGAGCACTTTTTACAATTTGGCACTGCACTGCTTCAACTGGTAATTGTGTAGTCATGCAAAGCTGTACCCAAACAAAATTTGCGTCCTTTTTTCCCATAAATAGAGCTTTTTTTGACGGTATGTGATTGCCTCTGCGATTTTTATTTTTTGCGATATAAATGGAAAAAGACTGAAAATTTTGAAAAAAAAAGATATTTTCTACTTTTTGTTATAAAAAAATCCAATGAACTCAATTTTGGTCGCACATTTAGGCCAAAATTTGTTCAGCCACATGTCTTTGGTAAAAAAAAAAAAAAAGCCAATAAGCGTATATTTATTGGTTTGTGCAAAAGTTAGTGTCTACAAACTGGGGTACATTAATATACACAGCTGTTAGTTTATGACAGCCTATCTCATTTCTTGAGGTGCTAAAATGACAGGGCAGTACAACCCCCCCCCCCCGCAAATGACCCGATTTTGCAAATAGACACCCCAAGGAAATTGCTGAGAGGCATGTTGAGCCCATTGAATATTTTATTTTTTGCCACAAGTGATTGAAAAATGAAAATAAAAACAAAAACAAAAAAAATGACACAAAGTTGTCACTAAATGATATATTGTTCAAACAGGGCATTGTTATATGTGCAATTACACCAAAAATACATCCTGCTGCTTCTTCTGAGTATGGGGATACCTCATGTGAGACTTTTTGGGAGCCTAGCCACGTACAGGACCCCAAAAATCAAGCACCGCCTTCAAGATTTCTAAGGGCGTACTTTTTGATTCCACTCCTCACTACCTATCACAGTTTTGAAGGCCATAAAATGCCGAGATGGCACAACAACCCCCCCCTCCAATGGGGTAATTTGGGGGATTTTAATGACAACTTTGTGCAAAAAAATAAAATAAAAAGTTTGTAATTTTCCCGAAACGTGTGGCAAAATATAAAATATTCCATGGACTCAACGTGTCTATCAGCAAATAGCTTTGGGTGTCTACTTTCCAAAAAGGTGGCATTTGGGGGGGGGGGGGGGGTTAAAAACATCCTGGCATTTTATGCACAACATTGAGAAGCTTATATCACACATCACCGACTCTTCTAACCACTTGAAGACAAAGTCCTTTCTGACACTTTTTGTTTACATGAAAAAATATTTTTTTTTGTTAGAAAATTACTTTGAACCCCCAAACATTATATATATTATTTTAAGCAAATGCCCTACAGATTAAAATGGTGTGCGTTGCAACTTTTTTTCTCTCAAAGTATTTGCGCAGTGATTTTTCAAACACATTTTTTTTGGGAAAAGAAATACCTTTTTTAATTGTAATGCACTAAAACTATATTGTCCACATTTTTGATGAAATAAAAGAGAAGATCTTATGCCGAGTACATGGATACCAAGCTTACAACATACGACATGCTTTAAAATTGCGCACAAACTACATACATTTTTAAAAGCCTTTAAAAACCTTTACAGGTTACCACTTTAGATTTACTGCCCTCGATCTGACCTTTTCAGTGATACCTCACATGAATGGTGCAATTGCTGTTTACATATGACACCAGACCGATGCTTGCGTTCGCCTTTGCGCGTGAGCACAGGGGGACAGGGGTGCTTTTTCTTATTATTATTTATTTTACTTCTTTGTTTTATTTTTAAACTGTTCCATTAATTTTTTTTTTTTATCATGTATATTGTTATCTCAGGGAATGTAAATATCCCCTAGGATAGCAATAGGTAGTGACCGGTACTCTTTTTTGAAAAAATTGGGGTCTATTAGACCCTAGATCTCTCCTCTGCCCTCAAAGCATCTACCCACACCAAGATCAGTGTGATTAAATGCTCTCCCAATTTCTCAATGGCGCTGTTTAAATCCGGCAAAACATAAGTCATGAAATGCTCTTAGCTTCTGGTTTCTTAGGAAATGATGATTGGAGTTGTTCTGGTCTCCAATCAGCTGTATGGTCAGCTGGCATTCTCAGGTTCCCTGTTGGGACAGGAGAGCCTGAGAAAACCATGGAAGACGGTGGTGGGGGGTAGACGTTCCCTCCCACTGCTTGTAAAAGCAGTCTAGAGGCTAATTATTCACAAGGATTGCTTTTACATGGAAGCTGACCTCTGGCTGAAAAGAATTATACCAAGATAATCATTCTGATATACCAGTACGTTGCTGGTCCTTGTTGGGCATATATTGTAATGTTCTTTTTTTCATGCAGCCTGTAGACTGAAAGAAAAAAAGAGATTGATCGGTGGGTATGCCCACCATTAGAATACCACCCTTCATCCACCCATTTTTAATGATGGGCATACATGCCCCATTTTCTTTTAACTGTGGTGGTGAAATCACCTCCTACAGCGCTGGAGTCACGGCTTTATGTACCATGGGAGCAAAGGCTGTTGCTGTCAGAATAAATAAACCCATGCTGCAGCTGAATGGCATACCTGCTAAGCAAATGAAGGTTAACAATAAAAGTATAACAGTAAAACTTACCATACCTGCAAAGCAAATACAATAAAATATAGTAAAAAATAAAATATTACATTACTAAAATACAGTAGCAAAAGAGAGAGAACAATGAGTAGGCAAAAGGTGAGCGAATGTAAGAGCGAGAACACTAGAGAGAAGAGAAATAAAACCATTAAACTATTTTTGGCTTTTTTTATTTTTTATTTTGTGTGTTTTTTTTATTTATTTTTTTGCACTTTTATATAAACTGTAAACGTTCCAGATTAGGGTCTCTCAAAATGTGATGGCCATCACATCTTTGGAGACCCTGTGTTAGTATGCCTAGGACTGTGCAATGCTGTACCCTATGCTAATTCTCCACTAGTGTGTGGTAGTGTTTGAAACCAATGCAAAGATCAGGTTGGTCAGGACAGGAGGGACAATAAAAGCAAGTGTCACGCCTATATCTGCGCTTTCTACAGACACAACGTCTTCTTTGGGGGTTTCTTTGGGTAGGGGTACCAGAGACTACATGCAGAAAATACCTCTCATGCAGCCGGCTCACTGCATTTGGATTGGGAAGTTGGGCCACAGCACCGTCTGGAAACAGAAGGGCTGTGATGATCTCTTCCTAGAATTTACGGAAGGATGTAGTTCGTCCTGAAGCTTTGTATAGCACATAAGCATTCAGCAGAGGCAATTGAAATAAGTATACAGACACTTTTTTGTACCAGCGTCTGGCCTTACGGCAATTAGGTACGGTTCCAACAACTGGTCATTGAGGTCCACCCCTCCCATATTAAGGGTATATTTGTGGACACAGAGGGGATTCTCCACAACACCAGTCGCTGTAGGAATTTGGACCGTCGTGTCTGCGTGAAGGGAGGACAGAACAAAACATTCTTATTATTCCTCCACTTTACAATGAGCAAATTATTACACTTCAAGCAGACTCTCTCCCCCAGCCTAAGGCGGGAATATACAAGCCGCTGGGGTAAGCCCCAGGGATTAGATCGCACAGTGCCACATGCGTCAATTCCGTGATGAAACAAGTGACTAAAAAGTGTCACGCTCGTGTAATAAAGTGGCACCCCTTTCTGAATAAGGGTGACACCAAGTCCCACACAATCTTACCAGTGCTTCCTATGTAGTCTGGGCAGTTCTCCGGCTCTACATAACTATCTCTTCCGTCATAAACCATAAAAATATATGTATAGTCTGTGGCCCTGTCACAGAGCTTATACATCTTGACCCCATATCTGACATGCTTGCTGGGAAGACAATGAATGACAAGTGGCTATAAAACTTAATCGGGGACTCAACGCACACAATTTGATGGGGAGTAAACAAGGCTGCAAACTGTTGGTTGAAGTGGTTTACGAGGGGCCGAATTTTGTAGAGCCAATAAAATCCAGGGTCACCCTGAGGGCAACAGAGTTCATTATCATTGATGTGCATGAACCGCAAGATCTGCTCATTTCATGTCCCGGTCCTGGAGGCAAAGAACGCGGGCATATGGTGAATTGGGTCAGTGGACCAATATGACCGCAACTCACTCTTTTTAGTTATGCCCATGAGGAGGGATAAGCCCAGGAAAGTCTTAAATACGGAAACCGTAATAAATTTCCAATCTCTGGCAAGGGTCAGCTGTGGATTAGCGGCGATGAATTGACCAGAATATAAATTGCTTTGGTCCACAATAGATCTATAGAGATCTTCCGTGAAAAACCGCGAATAAAAATCAAGTGACGTAAAATCAACTGTTTCCAACTGAATTCCGGGTTGCACAGTGAATGGGAGAAGTACAGGTGCTGCTAAAGTGGTGGGTTCCCAATTAGGATTGACAAATGCAGCAAGATGGGCACTATGGGTTTGATGGGCCTGTCTTTATCTTCTTGGTGGCTGCGGGACTCTAGTCGTGCTAGCCACTTCACCATCTTGAACTGCACTTATGAGACTTGCCACGTCACCACGTGATGCTGCAGTGCTGGATGTATGACCAGGATGTACTAGGCTGCTGGTGCTTGTCAGCTCACCAGTAGGGATGAGCCGAACACCTCCGGTTCGGTTCGCAGCAGAACATGCGAACAGGCATAAAATTTGTTCGATCACGCTAACACCATTAAAGTCTATGGGATACGAACATGAATAATCAAAAGTGCTCATTTTAAAGGCTTATATGCAAGTTATTGTCATAAAAAGTGTTTGGGGACCTGGGTCCTGCCCCAGGAGACATGAATCAATGCAAAAAAAAGTATTAAAAACTGCCTTTTTTGGGGGAGCATTAATTTTAATAATGCTTAAAGTGAAACAATAAAATTGAAATATTCCTTTAAATTTTGTACCTGGGGGGTGTCTATAGTATGCCTGTAAAATGGTGCATGCTTCCTGTGTTTAGAACAGTCTGAGAGCAAAATTTAATTTCTAAAGGAAAAAAAAGTCATTTAAAAGTACTCGCGGCTATAATGAATTGTCGGGCCCGGCAATACACATAAAAGTCATTGAAAAAAATGGCATGGGATTCCTCCACAGTCCATTACCAGGCCCTTTGTGTCTGGTATGAATATTAAGGGGAACCCTGAACCAAAATGTTTTTAAAAATGCGTGGGGGTCCCCCCAAATTTCATACCAGGCACTTCAGAGGTAACCATGTCTTCCTAGATTGATGATGTGATTCAGCTTACGTTCTGCTCTATGTATGCAGAACAACCATTCAAGGTTGGATACCATTTGCAAGGTGTGAGAAAATTGTTTGTTTGTAAGCCCAGGTCCTGGACCTAAAGAATCAACACATTTTCATCAAATACAAACAATGGTATCTTCCATTATTAAACGAATAATCCCCCTGATCCCCTATGTAATTGAGATGAAAAGAGGAAGACATGCTTGAAGTCCAGTCTGGGTGACAAGCTCCATAAATACAGTGGAGTAAATGAGCATAGCCACTTACAGGAAGTGTGTTTTGTGCAGGATTACGATGTGGAAATAAAAGGAAAAAGACCTCCCATGTATGAGTATAGTGAGGCCTCTAGCACATGGCATCCTCATCCTCATATCAAGATGGCAGCAGTGCTTCCGATTATAGACAGCAGTTGCATCACTTCCACCACACCCTCCTGAGGTAATTTCCTGCTGAATCACTATAAAGCTGAGAGGTTCCAGAGAGAGAGTGCTCAGTTGTTTTAGAGCTACTTGTTCCTTGCTGTGTGATATTGGTACCTGACTTTTGCTACGTTTGACTCTGATCCTTTGTTCCCTGCCATGACCTTCTGCTATGTTTGATTTTGATTATTGAACTTTCCCTTTTATATCACGTTTTTGGAAACTGTGCTGGATTCACCTACCGAGTATCCTTATCCAAGGTGTGTACCCCTGATATTGGGCTCCCTATACCCAAACACTGACAAATGGTGATTGCAATTTGAATACTGAGAGTTTGTACCTTTCATGGTAAGCAGCACCTGAACTGATGTAAACCGGCATGCTGCACAAAGAATCCAAGCATCAGAGCAGTGTTGAGAATCGTGTGGATGCTGCATACACTTTTTCTGAGGGAAGAGCAATAACATTTGAGGAGAAAATGAGAAGTGTCTTATGAAAAATGCATTAATGGCTATATATATCTTGCAATATGGGCTTTCATATGAGAAACACTTGCTCTGGGTTTAATTCCATTTCAAATATTGCTGTAAAGAAAGGGACAAGTGTGCCTCTGTATTGCTGCTAATATTCATTTTGGAAGCCATCTATGCCAAACGATTTCTAAGAATGAAAAAGATGCATCTCTGGGCTGTGGTGGGGCAGCAGCTGACACATATATTTATATATCAAACTTATAAATAATCTTAAGAACAATTGTGTAGCGCCAAAAGTAAATAAACAACGATGAGATGAGAATACTGTGTTCTAAATGGACAGTACATTGAAATGAAGTCCAAAAAAGTGTTGAAAGTGAAAAAATGCTAAAGTGAAAAAAAAAAAATATAGAAGTCCAAACTTGTGGATGAAAATCAATAATAAAAAACCAATGCAGTGAAAAAAATAGAGATTTAAATGCACAGTCTCATGATAGGATCAGCAATATAAACTTATAGGTGAAAACACAATAGTTCAAAGAGTGCAAAGATGTGCACAAAAATTTGGTGGTGACTTGAAAAATGGAGAGGTGATCCAATACAGCGCTCCAGATTCATCCACCGTGCCCCTGTGAAATGGACACTCACCAGAAAAGCTGGCTGCCATTACAGCAGCAAACATGCACTCAGTGTAGATCTGCCATCCGTTGTGGGGAAGGCTGCTCAGCAATAGGGATGGCGGATCGTTTCGCAGGGAATTTCGGCTGTTTGCAGTCCGCCCAATTGGCGGACTATTGCCGCAGTTCGCCCGGCGGACTTCAGTGTTTACTGTGTAAAATGACTTTGACCTATGATGACACATCCATCATGGGGTACAGGACAGCCAATTGAGACATTACAGCACATGGACACTTGGACATTCCCCCTAACTTCTAAATAGACCCGATCCGGCGGCCATTTTACATTCTTTCGTATGTCACTATAAGGAGAGGTTGCTGTGTGGAGCAGGGAGAGACTGCAGTGACCCAAATCGCTAGCTATTAGGTCCACAAAAGTTCTTTTAAGGACTGGTATCATGGTATAGGTGTTAGGTGTAGTTCAGGATATAGGTTTGAGGCACTGCTGTGCTAGTGATTGTTGCAGCAGCCTGTCTTTTGTCAGTGTAGAGAGAGGGACAGGACACTGTGTGCAGCAGGGACAGTCAGTTTAATCATTAGCTGTTACTATTAGGTCCACAAAAGTCCTTTTCAGGACTGGTATGGTAAAGTAGTACAGGATATAGTTTTGAGTGCTATTCAAGTTATTGTTCAAGTTATTGTTCCAGCAGCCTGTGTTTTGTCAGTTTAAATAGGGACAGGCAGGAAGCTGTGTGTGGCAGTGAGGGACAGTCAGTTTAATCAGTAGCTGTTACTATTAGGTCCACAAAGGTTCTTTTCAGGACTGGTATGGTAATAGGCTTGTACACGTATAATATTCTTTCTTCCAAATATAGAAAGAATATTATACTTGACTGCTGCCCTTCTGCTGCAGTAGTCCTTTGAGTATAGGGACTGAGGTACAGTCTGCTAATCATTCACAACCTACAGTTCCACAAAGGTCCTTATAAGGACTGGTAAGGTATAGGGTACTACAGTACATAGGGTTGAGTGAGGTACAGTCTGCTATTCCTTAAGGACTGGTATAGGTCCACAATATATAGGGTTGAGGTGCACTACTGCTGACTGCTGCCCTATACTGCAGCAGTCCTTTATCAGTATAGGGACTGAGGTACAGTCTGCTAATCATTCACAACCTACTAGTTCCACAAAGGTCCTTATAAGGACTGGTAAGGTATAGTGTACTACAGTACATAGGGTTGAGTGTGGTACAGTCTGCTAATCCTTAAGGACTGGTATAGGTCCACAATATATAGGGTTGAGGTGCACTACTGCTGACTGCTGCCCTATTCTGCAGCAGTCCTTTATCAGTATAGCGACTGAGTTTTTTCACAGGGTCATTTAAAAAATCACAGGCAGAGAAAGAGGCAGGTCCTTCCACAGGGGTGGTAGGGGTAGGGCAGGAGCAACAGGCTTCAGCCAAAGTGGGAAGTTGCAGAAGGTGTGTTCAATTACTTTAAAGGACGCACCAGACTTGGTTGAGTGGCTCGCTCAACCTTACTCTTCTGCACCCTCCTCATCCTCTCGATCTGCACCTTCTTATTCACTCTCTGCTATGTGCACCCCCAAAGACACTACCACCAACAACACCACCACCATCATCACCACATACCTTCCGCTTGAGTCACAGGAATTATTTTCCGATCCATATCAAGACATTTCTTGACATCACATCTGATGCGCAGCCACTCTTGGCATTGGATCAGGAAGAGGAGGTAGCAACAACCGCCACTCAGCAGTCTGACGACAGTACCCAGATCAGCCCAAGGAGGAGGTTGGTCCCCGGTGTTGCTGCCTACTCCGAGATCTCTACTTATAGCGGTGGGGAAGGTGACGTTGATGATGACGTGTCTAGTGATGTCACGTGGGTGCCCACAAGAGAGGAAGAGGAGGGGAGTTCAGAGGGAGATATGGACCAGCAGATAGGGAGGAGAAGCAGGAATAACTTACATTGCACAGGAGGGAGAAAGCAGACTGCTAATGTATCAGGAACAATTCATCGACCATGTACGGTCACATCTGGCGCTCCCAGGATGCCGGCACATGGCTCCGCAGTGTGGGCTTTTTTTAACGTGTCCGCTGCTGACAATAGCGTTGCCATCTGCAATCTTTGCAGTCAACGCATTAGTCGCAGTAAGCCCAACAGTCACCTAGGGATGACCGCCTTAAGAAGGCACATGAGCAGCCATCACCGAGCCCAGTGGGAGCAACGGAACACACAAAGTCACACTCCAGGCTCTCACTGTCCAGCCTCGTCTTCTACTTCTCCTTCTCCTCTCTCCTCACAATTGTCCTCCACTCCAACTTCCATCACGCCAAGCTCACGTTTTTCTGCAAAAAGGCAGGCTTCCGTGCGCCTAAAGTTCGAGCGTAAAAAAATTACGCCGGATAACCCTCTTGCCCAACGGTTGACGGCTGGCTTGTCAGAACTGATAGCCCGCCAACTACTGCCATATAAACTGGTGGACTCGGAGGCCTTTCGAAAATTTGTGGCCATTGGAACACCACAAAAGAAGGTCCCAGGAAGGAAGTATTTCTCAGAGAAGGGCATCCCAGAGCTATATGGCCATGTTCAGCGGCAAGTGAATGTATCTCTGGCACACAGTGTCGGTGCCAAGATACATCTGACCAGAGACACGTGGTCTAGCAAACACGGGCAGGGAAGGTATATCACTTGTACTGCCTACTGGGTGAACCTTCTGACGGCCGTCAAGCATGTAACCCGTGGCACCCGTGTAGATTTGGTTTTACCGCCACGGATTGCATGCAGGCTTGGCTCTTCTCCTCCTCCTCCCTCTCCTCCTCGGCTGACTCCTCCTTTTCCGCTGCTAGCGTCTCTTCCTCTGTGCCGCCCAAGCTCCCCAGAACCTATTTGACATGCCAGGTGAGACGTTGCCATGCCGTGCTGCGTCTGTTGTGCCTGGAAGCCAAGAGCCACACTGGCCCAGCACTCCTTTCAGCTTTGCATTCACAGGCAGATCAGTGGCTAACACCGCTCAATTTGACAGTTAGTAAAGTGGTGTGTGACAACGGTGCCAATCTGCTTAGCGCATTGAAACAGGGCAAAATTACGCACGTGCCATGCATGGCACACGTCTTAAACTTGGTCGTGCAGCGATTCGTTGTCAAATACCCTGGAAAATCTCAGCCCATTTCAGAAGATCTTACACGGCCATGGCTCGCCTTGCTGACATTCAGCGGCGACACAATCTGCCGGTCAGACGTCTTATTTGCGATTGCCCGACGCAATGGAACTCAACCTTCTATATGCTTGATAGGCTGCTCCAGCAGAAATGTGCAGTTAACGTCTACCTGTATGAACTCTGCGGCAGAACAGGTTCTGGGGAGCTGGGGGGTTTTTCACCGCGCCAGTGGCTGCTCATGCGCGACGCATGCAGACTTCTGCAGCCATTTGAGGAGATCACCAAACTGGTCAGTCACAGCCATGGCGCCATCAGTGACATGGTACCTTATGCCTTCTTTATGGAGCGTGCATTGCGTTGTGTCATTGATCAAGCTGTGGAGGAGCAGGAGCGGGAAGATGAGGAAGTCGCAATGCTGGATGAATTCCCAGGGGGGCTACTCTATCTGAGACAAGTGAACAACAGGAGTCTGAAGAGGAGTCAGAGGAGGATGGTGCCGGGGCGGATGACGAGGAGCAAGAAGAGCATGCTTTAAACCTTTCTGGGATCCCTGTTGTTGTGCGTGGATGGGGAGAGGAGAATGAAGAGGACGACGTTATCCTGGATGATAAGCAGGAGCCAGGCCACCACACCGCTTCCAGTTTAGTGCAAATGGGGGCCTTCATGCTCCAGTGTTTTAATAGGGACCCCCATATAAAAAGCATAAGGGTCAAGGACCAGTACTGGGTGGCAACGTACTTAGACCCCCAGTACAAACACAAAATGGTGAAAAGAGGGCTGGCAGAATAGAGCACTTCCAGGCCTTGCTTCGAGAAATGCTGCATTCTGCTTTTGCGTGCGCTGGCAGAGGAGCAATTCCCACTCCCAGAGAAGGAGTTGCGGGTACCAATCCAACAGCGCCTGCAAGAAGAGGCCAGTTTGAAGATGTGTTGGTGACTTCGGATATGAGGTCATTCTTTCAGCCGACCCATCGACAGGTGTCATCCGGATCCAGCATCAGGGAACGCCTAGACCGTCAGGTGTCCGACTACATCGGGTTAACGGCCGATGTGGACGCTCTGAGGAGTGATGAACCCCTGGACTACTGGGTAGGCAGGTTTGACCTCTGGCCAGAGCTTGCCCAATTTGCAATCGAACTGTTGGCTTGCCCCTCGTCCAGTGTCCTGTCCGAAAGGACGTTCAGCGCAGCAGGGGGGATCGTGACCGATAAGCGTACTCGCCTAGCTCAAGACAGTGTTAACTACCTCACATTTCTAAAAATGAATGAGGCATGGATCTCGGAGGAATTCAACACATGTGACCAGTAGACCATGTATATGTCTATAAACGATTTTTTTAATCGAGCACACAGACCTTCTTTCTTCATTTGGCTCACTTCCTTGTCCAAAAAAAGCACACCGTACTATATGCCCGTTCCCTCCTGTTTGAAGAGGTTGAGCGGTGTCATATTTCTACTGGGGCTGCTTATTATGAAGGGCTCCCACCATCCCTGTGCTGTGCTGACTTCCTCCTAGGGCTGTACCTCTGCTGTGCATATTATGAGGGGCTCCCACCATCCCTGTGCTATGCTCATTATGAGGGGCTCCCACCATCCCTGTGCTGACTTCCTCCTGGGGCTGTACCTCTGCTGTGCATATTATGAGGGGCTCCCACCATCCCTGTGCTATGCTCATTATGAGGGGCTCCCACCATCCCTGTGCTGTGCTGGCTTCCTCCTGGGGCTGCTTTTTATGAGGGGCTCCCACCATCCCTGTGCTGTGCTGACTTCCTCCTGGGGCTGTACCTCTGCTGTGCATATTATGAGGGGCTCCCACCATCCGTGTGCTATGCTCATTATGAGGGGCTCCCACCATCTCTGTGCTATGCTGACTTCCTCCTGGGGCTGCTTACGGTGCAGGTATGAGTGTTGTATATCACGGTGCTGGTGTCATGTGCTGTGTATCATGGTGCTGGTGTGAGTGCTTTATGTCACGCTGATGTCAGTGCTCTCTATCACGGTGCTGGTGTCAGTGCTGTATATCACGGTGCTGATGTCAGTGCTTTGTCACGCTGCTGATGTCAGTGCTCTCTATCACGGTGCTGGTGTCAGATCACTCTATCACGGTGCAGGTGTCATTGCTGTATGTCACGCTGCTGATGTCAGTGCTCTCTATCACTGTGCGGTTGATCATCTCCTGCACCCTCTTCTTTGCCTACCCTGACCTTCCCTCTCCTCCATTGCCTTCATGCTCTCCACAGTCCTGAATTGTCACAATTTCACATATAAAAAAAGAATGCTTGTAGTTGTCGATCCCATATTCACCTCATACATGTGTTATGTCATTGGCCATGTGGTGGGACTATGTTTGCACAGCTAGTAATTAATTTGTGGCTGCAAATTTGACCTGTAGGTTTGCAAAGTTCGCCTCCCATTGAAGTCAATGGGGCCCGCCGCGAACGTTACGGTTCGCGAACTATCGGCCGCGTTCGCGGTCCGCGTTCGCGAAACGTCCCGTCGGAAGTTCGTCCATCACCACTCAGCAACTCGCACCATCCAGATGTAGCTGTGGTAAATAAAGCTCACCGGGAGCCAGATGAAGTCTCCATAGGGAGCAGACACTAGTGCTGATGTCAGGCCACTGTCTGATACCGGGTCAGCAATGGCACCCATTGTCATATGTTTTTATGATTCATTTTTATTTTGTCTTTTAACATTAAATACTACACTATGTAGTACATCTGGCTCCCAGGGAGCTTTATTTACTACAGCTACAACTGGATGGTACAAATTGTTGAACAGCCTTCCCCACAACAGATGGCTGTCCACACAAAGTAGTATTTAGAGGATTGAGACAAACAATTTAATATGCAGTGATCACACAAGAACACTTCAGTCTCCCAGAGTAGTAAAGCCATCTTCCCCAGATGTTAGAGTCTATTTACACAAAAGGAGATCCTTACTAGGCCAGGGGGCCACTCTCAACCAAGGCACATACTTGCAGTTGAAGGTCAGGGGTGGCGAGGTCTCTCTCTCTGCTCCCAACAGTGGCGGATGCTGAAGCTTTTGGATGGGGGAGGCAGACCCCGCCCATCATTTTTGGCCCATCCCACTTCTCATAAACCACGCCCCTTATCGAATCCATCTAATCCGTCCCCTGTATTCCACTTCCTTCCACCCATAGTGTCTGGAGTAGGGATGAGCTTCGTGTTCGAGTCGAACGTACGTTCGACTCGAACATTGGCTGTTCGTCCGTTCGGCGAAATCCGAACATTTTGATCCGTTCGCGTCAAATTCGCGTGGCGCTCACGGCCCACAATGCACTACGATGGCGCAGTGCATTGCTGGCTCATGATTGGCCAAGCATGCACTGTGACCCCGCATGCTTGGCCAATCGCAGCACCAGCAGCGAGGAGAGCCATGATTGGCCACAGGCAAGATGCCTGTGGCCAATCATAGCTCAGGCTGTGTAGTGCACGCCCCACACTATATAAGGCCGCCATCGCGGCGGCCTCGTGTAGTGTGTTGGCGTCTGAAGCAGTGGGTGTTCTGTGTACCTTCAACACAGTACACACTGATCATTTTCGGCCGATTTTCTATCTTGCTGTTGTGTAGTGGTTATTGTCTGCGTGCCCTGACCGCAGTATACACTGCTATATTCACCTCACCTATATAGCTAGTGATCTATCTTTAATAATAGAGCTTGCAGTCAGTAGTGTTAGGAGATAGTGCGTGCTGTCTGCGTGCTCTGTACCCAGTACATACCGCTATATCCACCTACATAGCTGTTCTCTATTTGAGCCCACTTGCCATCTGCAGGAGTTATTGGAAGTTGTGTGTGCCTCCAGCACAGCACAGTATACATCTGTATATACCCCTTTATCTCTGGTGTTCTATAATAAAGGCATCTGCAGGAGTTAGTGGGTGTTGTGTGCCTCCAGCACAATATACACTACCCAACTGCTTTTTTACCCAACTCCCTTCAGGCCATTACCATGTCTGGATCGCCAGCAAGGAGAGGCAGGCAGGCGCGAGCCGATAAAAGAGGGCAAGCAGGCTCTGTGTCTAGAGACAACAGTGCTGGTCGTGGACGCGGTGCATTGTCATCAGCACGTGGCCATGGGACATGCTTGTCCTTCTTTTCGGCAGCTGGACATGTTGAACCGCAACATGCCAACGACTTGGTAGAGTGGATGACCAAGCCCTCTTCATCCTCCTCATCCTCTCTCACCCAGGCTCAGGGTACTAGCAAAGTGCCAACGCATCGTCTTCCCTCCTCTCAATGTCATCATCAGTGACTCCTTCCCTAGACCCACCACGTCCTCCTGAGGAGTCTCCTGAACTCTTTGAGCACAGTGTTGGGTACATGCTCCAGGAGGATGCCCAGTGTTTTGTGGGCTCTGATGATGACACTCAGCTAGAGGAAGGCAGTAGCGTGAGCGCAGAGAGAGGGGACAGCAATCTGGCAGTCATGTTCCACAAGCTGCAGCATACTGCCAGGTTTGCTACAGCGATGAAGAGGGAGGGGATGATGAGGGCACTGACTCCGCGTGGGTGCCTGGAAGGAGGGAGGAGGAGGAGGAGGAGGCACATGTCCAACGAGGCAGGATGCCCTCCGGGGGCCAGCTTAGGGGCAGCACACCGACTGAATCACACCGCAGAGCTCCGCCTGTGCAGATCGCTGCCTCTGCGCGTTATTCTAAAAGTTCTTTGGTGTGGGCCTTTTTTGAGACGAGTGCATCAGATCGCACCGCTGCTATTTGCAACATATGTCTCAAGCGTATCTCACGTGGCCAAAACATCAGCCGCTTGGGCACCACATGCTTGACCAGACATATGTTGACCTGCCATGCAGCTCGTTGGCAAGCGTACCTCAAAGACCCACACCAAAGAACAAAGCGGACCTCTCCTTGCTCCTCATCAGCTGGCATCTCCAACCCCACTAGACCTTCAGTCCTCTCTGAAACCTGCTCTGAGAGGAATGAAGGTGTAGAATTAGGTGTGTCACAGCCAAGTGCTTCCAGGAACTCTGCTAGCGGTACACCCACGTCCGATTATAGCAGGCAAATGTCCCTGCCCCAGCTGCTGGACTGGCGGAAGAAGTTCACTCCCAGCCATCCACATGCCCAGCGGTTGAATGCTAGCTTGGCTAAATTGCTAGCACTTCAACTGCTGCCTTTTCAGTTGGTAGACTCGGCCCCCTTCCGTGAGTTTGTACAATGTGCGGTTCCTCAGTGGCAGGTCCCCAAACGCCACTTTTTCTCACGGAAGGCGATTCCGGCTCTCTACCGGCATGTGGAAGGCAATGTCCTTGCCTCGCTGGACAGGGCGGTCAGCGGTAAGGTGCATATTACCGCTGACTCATGGTCCAGCAGGCATGGACAGGGACGTTACCTGTCTTTCACGGCCCATTGGGTCACTCTTCTGGCAGCTGGGAAGGATGCAGGACAAGGTGCAGTAGTGTTGGAGGTTGTTCCGCCACCACGCCTCCAAAATGCTACTATTGGTTGTGACACACCTCTCTCCTCCACCCCCTCCTCTTCTTCTTCCTCCATGGCCTCTTCCAGTGCTCTGTCCTCAGAACCAGCGGTGCTCCGTAGGCGCTCCAGGGGCTACGTAAGTACGCAGGCAAAACGATGCCATGCCGTGTTTGCGCTGGTTTGTTTGGGGGACAGGAGCCACACTGGGGCGGATGTTTTGTCAGCTCTGCAGGGGCAGGCCGAGAGGTGGTTGACGCCACGCCAGCTTAAGCCAGGAATGGTGGTTTGCGACAATGGCACCAACCTCCTCTCCGCCCTCCGACAGGGACAACTGACCCATGTGCCCTGTGTAGCTCACGTCCTTAACCTGGTGGTGCAGCGGTTCTTGGGCAGGTACCCCCCGGCTTACAGGATGTCCTGAAGCAGGCCAGGAAAGTCTGTGTGCATTTCCGCCGATCATTTAATGCCTGTGCTCGGCTGGCTGAGCTCCAAAAGGAGTTGAACCTGCCCAAGAACCGCCTTATATGTGACATGCCCACCAGATGGAACTCAACATTGGCCATGCTGCAGCGGCTGCACACGCAGCAGAGGGCCATCAATGAGTACCTGTGCGACTACGGCACCAGGACAGGGTCAGGGGAGCTCGGTTTTTTCTCACCACGCCAGTGGGGCATGGTCAGGGATGCATGCACTGTCCTGTCACCGTTTGAGGAGGCCACAAGGATGGTGAGCAGTGACAGTGCATGCATCAGTGACACTGTACCTCTTGTCCACCTCTTGGAGCATACGCTGCGTGGAATAATGGACAGGGCACTTGAGGCAGGAAGAGGAGGACTTCCTTGCCTCTCAAGGCCCCCTTTATCCAGACGGTGTTCCTGCTGTGCCACCCATCACACAGGAAGAGGATGAGGAGGAGGAAGAGGAGGAGGAGGATGATTGTGTCAGCATGGAGGTGGAGGCTGGCAGTCAGTATCAGCAGCAGCAGTCTTGTAGGGATGATTTACAGTCCCAAGAAACACGTGGACTTGTACGTGGCTGGGAGGAGGTAGCTGCGGATCATGTTGTCCTTAGTGACCCAGAGGACTCCGGACCGAATGCCTCAGCTAACCTACGCTGCATGGCCTCCCTGATCCTGCAAAGCCTGCGGAAGGATCCTCGTATTCTTCGGATCAAGGAGAGGGACCATTACTGGCTGGCCACTCTCCTTGATCCACGGTACAAGGGTAAGGTTGCCGACCTTATCTTGCCATCGCAGAGGGAGCAGAGGATGAGACATCTCCGGGAGGCCTTGCAGAAAGGTCTGTGCAACGCGTTCCCAGAGACTGGGAGGTTACAAACTCCTGGTCCTGGACAACGTGTTGCTGAGGCATCGGTCAGAAGGAGCGGTGGAGAAGGTGGCCGTCTGACTGATGCTTTCAGACAATTTTTTAGTCCGCAGCCCCAAGGTATGATCGGTTCCAGCACCCATCGCCAGCGTCTGATTTACATGGTGCAGGAATACCTAGGGGCAAGGTCAGACTTGGACACCTTTCCCACCGAAAATCCTCTGGCTTACTGGGTCTTGAGGATGGATCACTGGCCAGAGCTTGCACAGTATGCAATTGAGCTACTGGCCTGTCCTGCATCCAGCGTTCTTTCGGAACGCACCTTCAGTGCTGCTGGTGGCTTTGTTACCGATCATAGGGTGCGCCTGTCCACCGAATCAGTTGATCGACTGACCTTCATCAAGATGAATCAGTCTTGGATCACCCACAGCTACCAAGCACCTGAAGCTGATGTAACAGAATAATTTTTTTTGAAATACCACATCCCTTCAAGACTGCCTATGCTGATGCTGAGTGACTGTCCTGTTATGTCGATTGTCTATCCTCTTCCTCCTCCGCTGATATGTTGGAAGAACATTTCTGGTTCTGGTTGATGCCATCAGCCCAATTTTTCTGCCCCTGTTTAACAGGGGCATTTAAGTACAATTTTTGATGCAATGCTTTGCAGCAGGGCTAATTCCTGCAATCAAACAAGAGTATATGGGAGAGGTTGCAGTGTGGTGGCACCAGCACCCGTGCCTAAGGCCCAATTTTTCTGCCCCTGTTTAACAGGGGCGTTTAATTACAATTTTTGATGCAATGCTTTGCAGCAGGGCTAATTCCTGCAATAAAACTAGAGTATATGGAAGAGGTTGCAGTGTGGTGGCACCAGCAGCAGTGCCTAAGTCCAAATTTTTCTGCCCCTGTTTAACAGGGACATGTAATTACAATTATTGATATAATATTTCACAGGAGGGCCCCTTCCTGTGCCCACCCAGAGTAACGGTGAGGACTTATAGTGTTGTGGCACCAGCACCACAACCACCAAAGGTCAATTTTTCTACCACTGTTCAACAATGGCATGTAATTACAATTCTTGATATAATCGTTCACAGCAGGGCGCTCCAGCGCCCACCAAGAGTCACTTTGAGGGCTTACAATGTTGTGGCAAAACCAACACCTTGTTCCGCCATTTCTGCAGAGCATATAGGGCAGGCCCCTACTTTCAAACATCCAATTTACAAACATCTCCTACTTGCAAACGGAAGGAGACAACAGCAAGTGAGATGAAAAAAGATGGACGACAAAACAAATTATACAGGGGTGATAACCCTTCCCTATGTTTTCCAAAAAGCTTTAAAATAGTTTTTTTGACTGGAGCTACACTTTAAAAATGTACCAGTTGAAAATTACAAACAGATTCAACTTAACACAACAAACCTACACAGTCCCTGTCTTGTTTGCACCGCCTGTATACTGCTGTTCTGAATATATAGGGCCTGGGGGCCACACGCATTTCCTTTTTTTAATATGGGTACGGGGTTCCCCTTAATATGCGTACAAGACCTAAAGGGGCTGGTAATGGGTAGGGAGGGCTACCCATGCCATTTTTCTCAATGATTTTCAACCATATTGCAGGAACCAGATATAACATTAAAACCGCAAGCAGTTTTAAATGGTGTTATTTCCGTTTAATGTCATTTTGTGCAGGGACTGTTCTAAACACGGGAAACACGTGGCACTTCACAGGCATACTACAGACACCCCCCAGGCACCATATTTAAAGGAATATTTCACTTTTTCTTTTCACTTTAATCGTCATTAAAATCAGTGCTCCCGCCAAAATGGCCATTTTTAAAAACATTTTAGGCATTGACCCATGTCCCCTGGGGCAGGAGCCAGGTCCCCAAACCCTTTTTAGGACAGTATCTTGCATATTAGCCGTTAAAATTATCACTTTTCATTTCGACCGTTCGAGTCCCATAGACTTCAATGGGGTTCTAACGTTCGTTCGAATTTGGGGTCCGTTCGAAAGTTCTGGTGTGAACCGAACTGGGGGGTGTTCGGCTCATCCCTAGTCTGGAGTATACAGCTCAGATCACAGTATACAGCCCCAGAATCATAGGACAGATTATATATCTGGATAAAATATTGAAAATGTAAATGTTTAAACCAACTGTTAAAGAATGCAATAAAAGTACCACGAATCATCAGCGACCATCAGAATGGAACCTTGGTCCAAAGGGTAATTATGGGGAAAGGTCTGCATTTTACTTTTCAAATTCACTTTTTTTTAATAAAAAAATAAGACAACAGTAAAGTTACCCCAATTTTTTATATATTCCGAAAGATAATGTTATGCCGAGTAAATTGATACCCAACATGTCAAGCTTCCAAATTGCGCCCGCTCATGGAATGGCGTCAAACTTTTACCCTAAAAAATCTCCATAGGCAGGCGATGTTTAAAAAATTCTACAGGTTGCATCTTTTACGTTATAGAGGAGGTCTAGGGCTAGAATTATTGATCTCAGTCTAACAATCGTGGCGATACCTCACATGTGTGGTTTGACCACCGTTTTCATATGCGGGCAGCCGGGCGCAGTACTCACGAATGTAAACATTCCTTGTAATAGAAAAAAGCATGACAGGTCCTCTTAAATATGAGATCTGGGTCAAAAAGTCCTCAGATCTCATATTTATAGTAAAATGCAAAAAAGGTTTATAAAAATGTCTTTGCCAGCAAAATAACTGTGAGTAACAACAAGCAACAGAGCAGACCATTACTTTGCACTTTGCTGAATAAGAATAATACCACATGGCATGATGTGATCCTCCTGCAAGAAGCATTAAATTATATTGTTTCTTTTACAAATTGCTCTAATAATTCCTGCACAGCACAACAGAGTGGTCTAGTAAAGGCTTAGGCCGGCCGGGGTGCATTTGGCAATTAATTATTATTTGTAAATTAATTATTTCATTTTTTTCCCAGAGACAGCAATTATGCCACTAACCTCACTGTCTTGCAGCTCCACTCGGGCTGAGTAACGGAGCTGCCGACGTCACTTCCGTGTTTCGTGAAGCAGCCTGAAAGGAAGTGACCTGCCTGTCTCTGAATGACAATGCTCCCTCCCGTAGAATCACAGTGATTTTACGGGCGGAAGCTAGTCGGCGTTCTACAGTGCGGGTTTTTAACCTGCAAATGAAGCACTATGGATGCAATCTCGTGATTGCATCGATGTGGCACTTCTCATAGTGCACTGCGACCGGCGCCACAGTACACTATGTTAAATTGTTAAATTACTTTTTTTATTTTTTTTTAATGTCTTGAAGGGCCCTTTTTTTTTACACTATAGGAGGGGCGGGGGGCGGCGGCGCCCGGGCACCCCCTATGGACGGGCCACCACTGGCTCCCAAGTATGCAACACAGCACTTAATTTCTACAGCCCAGGGATGTTATATTCCCATACCTCAAGTGCACTTGACCCCACCCACAGATAAAGGGACACTATTTCTACCACTTACTACACTACAGGAGGGGCAACGATTATAGGGGCACTAAGACCTGTCAACACATTTTTATTTACTTATGTAAGACTTTTATCCCAAAAGGAAAACATGGTTTCTGTAACTGCTTTAAAGCTTTGGCTGGAGTTCAGCTTCAATTTGTGAAGTCCATCTATAGATGCTAGTCTAACATTACCTCTTCCTAGACTGACAATGCTGCTGTCCAAAGGTGTCTGCATTGCTACTTCATCCAAAATACAGACACCCTAAGACAAAGTATTTCACTGGCCAGATCACCAGGTGAAAATAAAGGAAAAAGGCCTAACAAAAATAGATAAAGCCACCACATGTAAGGATTGCTAAACTGGAATACAGTATATTAAATATTTAGTTTTTGCATTTAATATCAATTTAAAGTTTTTATTGCTGTCTGTATCCCTTCTGGGGACATCAACCTCTCTGTTTGTCCTGATGACCTTTGTCATTGGGGCAGAACATAATTGTGAATACTAAATGTTATGGTGCTTATCAAACCAATATAATGAAACACTTCTATTCAATTGAATGTTCCCTTAGTAAGATTAAGAATTAAAACAAAGAAAAGGATATAACCATCCAATTCTCATATGCAGTTTTTATCCATCATGCTTTGTTCAGGTCTACACAACAATAGGCAACATTTTAGTCAGACACCAAGTGGAGCTTCACTGCTATATTGTCGAATCTGGGCATGTGTTGCATCTGACCCACTGAAAGGAATGTAAGAACCGTCTGCTATCTTTTGCTGCTCTCTTTAGAGAGATTTCCCCTCACTACTTGTCCTGGTAATTCCTGACAAAGATTCCAGCCTTACACTACTCTTTGTAATACTAGGAATATTATGTTTGGTTGGGGTTCCATTTTAAACACCCATATGAATACGCACTTATGTTGACAATACATATGCAAATTTTAAACTTTTTAACCACCAGAAAAACGGCTAAAAAGACAAATTGCACTTTTTCAAGTTACAATTTCAATCACTGCACAATTTTATTTAAAACTAGCATGGTAGGATGAGAGCACTGAGGGGGCTAAGAGTGTGGGATAGTGAAGAGCACTGGGGGGCAGAAAAACAGGAGTGGAGAGCATGGGGGCTGGAGAGTACTGAGGGGGTACAAAGAGTTGGGGAGAGTGGAGAGCAATGGGGGGGAGCTTGAGAGCACCACTGGGGGCCAGAAAAAACAGGGGGAAAAGCATGGGGGACTGGAGAGCATTGTCAGGGTTGGAGAGAACATGGGTGAGGGCAAAAGGCAGGGGGGAGTGGAGAGTGCTGGGGGGAGCCAAAAAGAACAAGAGTGGAGAGCATGGGGGTAGAGAGCAATGGGTGGAGCTTGAGAGCACCAAGGGGCCAGAAAGAACAGGGGTGGGGAGAATGGAGGGCTGGAGACTGATGGGGGGAGCTGGAGAGCACTGGGGGGAGTGAGAAAGAACAGGGGGGGAGAGCACTGGGGGAGAACAGGGGGGGAGAGCACTGGGGGGGAACAGGGGGAGAGCACTGGGGGGAGTGGAGAGCACTGGGGGGAGTGGAGAGCACTGGGGGGGACAGGGGGGAGAGCACTGGAGGGGAGAGCACTGGGGGGAGTGGAGATCACTGGGGGAGGGGAGAGCACTGGAGGGAGTGGAGAACAGGGGGAGAGCACTGGGGGGACTGGAGAGCACTGGGGGGAGTGAAGAGCATGGGGGGAGGAGCGCACTGGGGGGAGTGGAGCGCACTGGGGGGAAAAACATGGGGGAGAGCACTGGGAGGAGTGGAGAGCACGAGGGGGGAGAACGGGGGGAGAACAGGGGGAGAGCACTGGGAGGAGTGGAGAGCACGGGGGGAACAGGTGGGAGAGCACTGGGAGGAGTGGAGAGCACGGGGGAACAGGGGGGAGAGCACTGGGGGGAGTGGAGAGCACTGGGGGGAACAGGGGGGAGAACAGGGGGGAGAGCACTGGGGGGGAAGAACAGAGGGGAGCAGTGGATGGAGTGGAGAGCACTAGGGGGGAGGGCACTGGGGAGAGTTGAGAACAGGGGGAGAGCACTGGGGGGAGTGGAGAGCACTAGGGGGGAGAGCACTGGGGGGAGTGGAGAGCACGGGGGGAACAGGTTGGAGAGCACTGGGGGGAGTGGAGAGCACTGTCGGGGGGAACAGGGGGGAGAACAGGGGGGAGAGCACTGGGGGGGAGTGAAGAGCACTGGGGGGGAAAGAACAGGGGGAGAGCACTAGGGGGCAGAGCACTGGGGGGAGTGGAGAGCACGGGGGGAACAGGTTGGAGAGCACTGGGAGGAGTAGAGAGCACAGGGGGAACAGGGGGAGAGCACTGGGGGGAATGGAGAGCACTGTCGGGGGGGAACAGGAGGGAGAACAGGGGGAGAGCACTGGGGGGGAGTGAAGAGCACTGGGGGGGAGAACGGGGGGAGCACTGGGGGGAGTGGAGAGCACTAGGGGGGAGAGCACTGGGGGGAGTGGAAAGCACGGGGGGAACAGGTTGGAGAGCACTGGGAGGAGTAGAGAGCACGGGGGGACAGGGGGGAGAGCACTGGGGGGGAGTGAAGAGCACTGGGGGGAAAGAACAGGGGGGAGCACTGGAGGGAGTGGCGAGCACTGGGGGGGAGGGCACTGGGGGGAGTTGAGAACAGGGGGAGAGCACTGGGGGGAGTGGAGAGCACTAGGGGGGAGAGCACTGGGGGGAGTGAAGAGCACGGGGGAGGAGCGCTCTGGGGGGAGTGGAGCGCACTGGGGGGGAAGAACAGGGGGGAGAACACTGGGGGAAGTGAAGAGCACTGGGGGGAAGAACAGGGGGAGAGCACTGGGGGAAGGGAAGAGCACTGGGGGGGAGAACAGGGGGAGAGCACTGGGGGAAGTGAAGAACAGGGGGGAGAGCACTGGGGGAAGTGAAGAGCACTGGGGGAGAACAGGGGGGAGAGCACGGGGGGGGAGCAGGGGGGAGAGCACTGGGGGAATTGAAGAGCACTGGGGGTGAAGAACAGGGGTGAGAGCACTGGGGGAAGTGAAGAGAACAGGGGGGGAGAGCACTGGGGGAAGTGAAGAGCACAGGGGGGGAATAACAGGGGGGAGAGCACTGCGGGAAGTGAAGAGAACAGGGGGGGAGCACTGGGGGGAGTGGAGAGCACTGGGGGAGTGGAGAACAGGGGGAGAGCAATGGGGGGAGTGGAGAGCACTGGGGGGGAGCACTGGGGGAGTGAAGAGCACAGGGGGAGGAGCGCACTGGGAGGAGTGGAGAGCACGGGGGGAGCACGGGGGGAGAACAGGGGGAGAGCAGGGGGGTGAAGAGCACTGGGGGGGGAAAGAACAGGGGGAGAGCACTGGGGGAAGTGAAGAGCACTGGGGGGAGAGCACAGGTGGAGAGCACTGGGGGGGTAAAGAGCACTGGGGGGATGAAGAGCACTGGGGGGAGAGCACTGTGGGGGTAAAGAGCACTGGGGGGGATAGCACTGGGGGAGTGCGGGGGGGGGGGGTGAAGAGTACTGCGGGAGAGCAGGGGGGTGAAGAGCACTGGGATGGTGGCCAGAGAAGAATGAGGAGAACTGGAGAGCAGGTTGGGGGGGCAGAAAGAACAGGAGGCATGGAGAGAACTGTGGGGGAGGAGGCTGGAGAATGTGGTGGGGGAGGAGAGCACTGGGGGGGGGGAAGGGAGCACAAGGTGAACTGGGGGGGGGGCAGTTTCAGAAGTTGGATAGGAGGATCAGCAGGGGGGATGCATATAGAGGAAATGAGCCTTCTATATTCCTCTATGCAGCCGCTGAATGCTTGATTCTCCTCTCCCTCCTGCAAGTATTCAGCGACTGCATGGAGTAATATAGAAAGCTCATTTCCTGTATATGCAGCCCCCCTGCTGATCCTCCTATCCATGCACACAGGGCTGGCTGTACGGGCAGCATCTAAGCCTCTTGATCACAGCACTGGCTGGCAGTGGCTCTGTGTTTGGCGGCCGCTCTGTAACATGGCCCCGCCCCCTCAGACCAGCTCATGTGATAGGTGGAACGTTGATTCTCTCTACTATCACAAGAGCTGGTCTGGGGGGGCTGGGCCATGTTACAGTGCGGCCGCTGAACACAGAGCAAGCCGCTGTGATCCGCAGTAGAGAGCATGGGATGCAGCCGTAACTAAAAGTGGCCCCAGGGCAGGCGGCCTACCGGGAAATCTCCCGGTAAGCCGGTAGGCCAGTCCGCCCCTGTTGATTTGTATGGTAATTTTTGCATTTGCAAGCTCATTTGCCTGAAAGTTACTATGGGGTTGATTCGCTAAAACTGGAGAGTGTAGATGTAGTGCAGCTATGCATGGTAGCCAATCCGTTTCTAAGTTCAGTTTTTCAGATTAAGATTTGACAAAGAAACTGGAAGCTGATTGGTTGCTATGCAAAGCTACACCAGATTTTGAACTCCAGTTGTAGTAAATAAGCCCCAATGTGTATGGCTGGCATTAAATTGCCTCACCACCAAAATAATTCTGTAAATTATCTAAAGGGAATGGTACATAACTGTTTTCTTTACTATGGTCAGGACTTAAACGATTGAAGATTTTTTAAATGTCTGTCTTTTTTTTTTTATGTTTATGGGTTTCCTTTGTATGAACTGCCCATTTCAAAATCTTCCCACAATATTTCAATGAAAATCAAATCAGGCCTTTTGCTTGGGCAGTCCATATCCTCTGTTTCTTCTTTTGAACAATTCCTTGCTGGATTTGCTGTTGTGCTTTGGATCATTATTCTTATGAAAGACTCATTCCAGGTTCAACTTTAACTTTTAAACAGATGATTTCACATACTCAACAAGCCCATTATGATATAATGCAGAATTTAAAGCTATTCCCTCTTTCCCAAAACAATATAATCACCTTTCCTTTCCTCCACTGACATTCTCTTCAGTTGAAGAGAATAAAAAAGAAAATATTCAATAATTCTTGGTATAGGAAAAGTATGCGACAGGGCTGGTGATTGGGCCAGTGCTGTCACATATGTGCATGGAGAGTCCTAGTGTAGGCAGGTTAAGTCTAGGGATTGGCCGGACTCCTGTTCGATTCGCACTAGAACTTTTTAACACCGCAAAAGTTCGGACCCTAATAACGAACCCCATTAAAGTCAATGGGACCCGAACGTCAAAAATACCTATATTGAAGTCTTATATGCAAGTAATTGAGGTATACAATGGTTATAGGGGTACGGATTCTGCCCTGGGGGACGTGTATCAATAAAAAAAAAGTTTGTGAAAAACATAATTTTTAAATGAGCAGTATTTTTTTGATTTTTAAAGTGAAAGCATAAAAATAAAAAATGCCTTCCAATATGCGCCTGGGGCCTTAGTCTACCTGTAAAGTGGCAGATATGTCTAGAATCTGCTACAGCAATAATTGCATTTATAAAGCCCAAAAAAAAATGAAATTTTCCCTGCAAGCTGCCTTTATTTGCTCAGCAACAGCTGGGGAAGCAGTGTGTATGAAAAGGTCACAATGTAGTGCACTGGGAACAAGATTAGAGATTTTTTTGGATTCATTCTGGTGTCACTTTGACTTTGTATAATAGTAACAGGTGCATAAAAATTGGTCTTTGGGTGTCGGTGGGACTTCCCACCGTAACCCTATAGAGGTAATCTTGATGAAAGCAAGAATTGGCCTTGCTGTAAAAAATTGCAATGATATGCACCTGTCAAACAGGTGCAGAAAAATTGGTCTTTGTGTGTCAGTGGCCCCTTCTCATCACAACCCTATAGAGGTACTCTTGATGAAGGCAAGAAATGGCCTTATGGCGTTAAACTGACAGTAACGCACTCAGAACTATATGGCGTTAAATTGGCAGTAAAGCACGCAAAACTATATGGTGTTAAACTGGCAGTAAAGCAGACGGTGTTCTACTGACAGGGTCTCACTACACTACACTGAAACTATTCTATCCTATACTACTCTAGCTGCACACTATGCAAAGCTGAATGATGGTCCTCCTCGCTACACTCACAATATCCCTAGACTGACACTAAACTATTCTACACTGACAATTGAAGCAAAATAGCACAGTATAGCACACTAATAGCACTGAACAGAGCCCTGTTCTATCTATTTGCATGCTGAAATCACACTGAAAATGGCCGCCATTGAAAGAATACTTTTATACTATGGGGCGGGAATGAGCCATAATTGGATAAAGTCATGATGACAGTGTCCAATGATGACTTTGTCAGTGCTCTTACATAGTTACATATAGTTAGTAAGGACGAATAAAGACACCAGTCCATTCAGTTCAACCTGAGTGAGTGTCTACAATTGTCCCTATCCCTGTACATTGCACACTCACATAAGTCCCTACCCTGAGTCTCTGTGCCCTGATTGGCTGAAGCTTTCACTGCTTCAGCCAATCAGGGCGTGCAATGCACTGTTCAGCAACGCGATGCATTGTGCTCGGTTTGGGGGGGGGGGGGGCGAAAAAAAATGTCGATCAACCCTTTTGTTTGGCTGTTCGCCGAACATCCAAACAGCGATAGTTCGTCCCGAACTTATGCTCGGGCTGAACCATTCGCCCATCCCTAGTTAAGTCAGGTTCTGCTTTCTGTAGGTGGCGCTAGGCTCTAGCAGGGGTGCAGAAGTGGAGGGTTGGGGTGAGAAAGTTTATACCTACATGACATCCTTCCATCCGATTGGATGTTGGGGTCATGACTGACCCCTCGTCCATCTTCGGTAAGGGCAGTGTCTATTTAAGACACTTGCTCCCAGGTTTGGCATGCATTGTGCAAGTGTTGAGTGTAGGGACAGGTTCCCTGTCTGTTAGGGAAAGTGTTGAGAGCTAGGGAGAGGTTTTGGAGGTGTAGACACATCTCAGGGACTACACCTATAGTCTGCTTTGAGTAACCTCCCAGTTGGGTGTGAACTAGCCAGGCCGCATTCCCACTCCTCATTGCAGAAGCTGTTGGCATCCTCCAACATAAAAGCTATTTGCTGCAGATTCTGTAAGCGCCTCCGGAGGGCTATGTCTACCCACTGGGCCTGGTTGTACCTTATTGTAACTTTCCATAAATACACTGTTGTCATGTACTTTGTCCTCCCTTTGCAAAATTTATAATTTTTATAAAAATTTACACTAACGCATCATTAGAATAGAGGTTTGGGAATCTGGTCCCCACCCAAGACCCTCCAAAAAAGAGAAGCATGCAGACTATCTAGGTACAGGTTAAACATTGTATACAATTGGAGGGTCTTTGTTGGGGACCAGACTCCCAAACCTCTATTTTATTTAAATTGGATGATGGTACATCTTGTATTATTTCTTATTTTATTCACTACATTTTGTGAGGCCACCCATTTCCTTACTAACACATCATTCACATAACCTTATAAATACCTACTCTATTCCTGATTAACCTAGCCATGATCAACATTATCATAAGAAAGATAAAAAATAAAAGGCCCAAAAGAAAAGCTATGAAAAAATATAACTCTCTTTCCTCTCCCTCTCGACACTCCACCCACACCCTTCACCCCAATAAAGCTATTTTACAATATAACCCACCTTTAACAACTCCCTCATCTTCGGGGATGCACCGAAGGATTTTCAGGATTACCATACTATAAGAAATTTCTCTGAATTATCGCTTGCCATTGCCGTCAATTCCTCCATTCTCCGTAAATATTTCATTTCATCTACCCACTCTACCATTCCAGGGGTCTCAGAAGATCTCCAGTGTCTTGATATTATAGCCCTAGTGGCCATCAAACAAAAACATAGAAGGCCCCCCTTGGCTTCCTTAGTCGAGCCTGGTGGGATCAACAGCAATGCCACTTGCGAAGTATGATCGGTTTCTATGTTCGTTTCTAATTTATATACAACAAATATCGATATCCAAAAGGGTACAATTCTTGGGCATGCCCACCAAAGATTAAGTAGTGTATCCCAATTGTATTTGACACCTCCAGCATTAATTTGACTTTTGAGGAAATATTCTATGCAATCTAATGCCCTGTACACATGGTCGGACTTTTCAACGGAAAATGTGCGACCGGATCGTGTTGTCGGAAAATCCGATCGTGTGTGGGTTCCATCAGACTTTTTCTGTCGGAATTTCCAACACACAAAGTTTGAGAGCTGGATCTAAAATTTTCCGACAACAAAATCTGATCTTTTAAATTACGATCGTGTGTATACAATTCCGACGGACAAAGTGCCACTCATGCTCAGAATAAATTAAGAGACGAAAGCTATTGGCCCATTTATAGTCCCGTCGTACGTGATTTTCCGACAACTTTGTGCAAACGTGCGTATGCTAGACAAGCTGAGTCAAAATCCGTCAGAAAAAATCCAACGGATTTTGTCGTTGGAAAGTCCGACTGTGTGTACAGGGCATTACTGTATATTGGTGCCATCTTGATATTAGTTTAACTTTTTTTTTCTTGTACCATACTGGTTGTGGACATTTTAAGTGTCCACATAAATGCTTTCCTAATGTCTTCCTGTGGAATTTTACTCCCCAATTCCCTTTCCATCTCAGCTATATAATATGGCACTCTTATGCCACATATACATGATCGGATTTTCCGACGGGAAATGTTGGATGTGAGCTTGTTGGCGGTAAGTCCAACCATGTGTATGCTCCATCGGACATTTGTCGTCTGACTTTCCGACAACAAATGTTAGCTAGCATGTTCTCAAATTTTCCACCAACAGATGTGTGTTGTCGGACTTTCCGTTTGTATGTCCGTCGGACAAAAGTACAAACATGCATGCTTGGAAGCAGAAGCAGTTGGTCTTTTGAACTAGCATTCGTAATGGAGAATTAACATTCGCGATGTGGCAAATTATGAAATCTCCAAATGCAGCGCACAATTCTCTTTTTCTTTCATGGGATAATAATGAAGCTGCTTTGCTGGTGATACTGATGGAGTTTTTGCAAACAAATTTTCAAAGACTTTTTTTTTTCTAGTGATATCAAGAATATTATGTTTTTTTATTTTTATTTGTGCAAGTTACCACAACACCATTATCACCAAGTTTTTAAGATTAAAGATACAACTATGTCGGTGTCCCTTATCAATTTTACATTGTATTTTTTTAAATGTAACTGCCTGCTCCCAAACTGTCATTTGAAGTAAAACACATAGCCAAGTATTATTCTCCACAATTTTTTTATTGTGCATGAAAAAAACAAAACAAATTAGAGATGCTATCTGCCAATAGAAAATAACCACAAAGTGCATTCTATGCATCCAAAAATATAGACAATTTACCAAATCAAATCATTATTCAACAAAAAAATAATGTCAAGGCAAAAACTGCAAGGCCAATAATAAATAATTTGTTATCTCCTCCGATTCCGCAACATGGTTGACGAACGGGCATTCAGAAAGCACGAAATGAAAAGCAATAAATGAAAAACACGAAAAGAAAAGCGTGACTCAACACTCACCAAACTTCTACTAACACGAAATTAGCAGAAGGGTGGTGCTAAAGAGCTGAAAAACCAGATAATACGTCTAGTACGTCACTACATTTGTAATTGTTGGCCAACATTTGTGTGACTGTGTGTATGCACGACAAGTTTGAGCCAATTCCACGTTTTGTTGTCGGAAAGTCCGATCGTGTGTACGAGGCTTTGGAGTTGAGGAAGACAGCAAAAGAGTATAGATGGTTGAATTTGGGCAAGATGGAGCGTACATCACTAAGCATAATTTTTCAAAAGGTGTAAGAGGTCTATGTTCTGGGCCCTTCTTTAATAAGTTCATATAGAAATTCCTGAGTTGGAAATATAGCATACATTGTTTATCCTTTAAGAGATACAGTATATGCTGTCTATGAGTGTAGCCATAAGAACTGCTTTATGGTAGAGCGCTAAATCTGGTTGTCCCAGTGTTCCCTGTTTCTTCCTTATAAGTACATAATATTTTAATCTTGGTTTAGAACGAGCCCAAACCTATTTTAAAGGTACAGAATGTACTATTCAAAAGAATTTTATAGGGAGGCTTATTCATAGAGTCCAAAATATATCTTGGAAGATTATATATTTTAAACAGAACCACCATACCAAACCTTTAGCCTTAGTTTTATCCCTATTTGCTGATACACCACACTGCACCCATCTCACATTCAGCCTCAGTTATTGGTAGATCTAAAAAAAACTGTATAATGTATGGTTATGGTTAGTTTTAGTGCTTACCAATCAAGGGTGATCAATAACCCTGTGCTAAGGAAGGGCATAGAAAGGATGTAAAAAAGTTTTCTGTTAATGGTACGGTACTCCATCTCACATTCCCTTCTATATGTCAGCACCTATTCTATACTTTCCCACTCCCATTTTTCAAGGCTTTCCTGACTTCTCTGTGCAACTAGCACCACCATGGAGAGATTCAGGATGTGGAGGGGGTGAAGGAGATGAAGAAGCTTCTGTTCCCTGATATTTCCCACTGAAACTGAAGTCCTGAGCACTCCTGAGTTCACAGCTATTAAAATGCAGGCACAGAAGCCAGGTAAGCTGCTGATTGGAGACAGAAGGCTTTGTTAGCAGCAATGCTAACAAAGCAAACGGAATATTGGCATGCATTAAAAAGGGGATTAACTCAAGAGATAATTATCCCACTCTACAAGACTCTGGTCCGGCCTCACCTGGAGTATGCTGTCTAGTTCTGGGCACTAGTTCTCAGGAAGGATGTACTGGAAATGGAGCAAGTGCAGGGAAGGGCAACAAAGCTAATAAAGGGCCTGGAGGATGTTAGTTATGAAGAAAGTTTGCAGGCACTGAACTCATTCTCCCTGGAGAAAACGCTTGAGAGGGCATATGATTTAAATTTACAAATACCACACTGGTGACCCCACAATAGGCATACAACTTTTCTGTTGAAGGGAGTTTAGTCACCTCAATACAGTGCACTTACACCCCCTTCCTGTCCAGACCAATTTTCAGCTTTCAACGCTCTCACAGTTTGAATGACAATTACTCAGTCATGCAACACTGTAGCCATATGAAACTTGCGTCTTTTTTTCCCACCCAAATAGAGCTTTCTTTTAGTGGTATTTAATCACTAGTGTTTTATTTTTATTTTTTGTGCTATAAATAAAAATAAATTTTGTAAAAAAATGCCTTTTTCTTTGTTTCTGTCATATAATTTTGCTAATTAGTAATTTTTCTTCATAAATTATGGCCAAAATTTATACTGCTACATATCTTTGGTAAAAATAATCCAAATTAGTGTATATTATTTGGTCTTTGTAAAAGTTATAGAGCCTACAAACTATGGTGCCAATCACTGAAAATTGAACACATCTGATCAGGCCTTCAGTACGTCAGGTGTATCTCATTTCTTGAGACACTAAGGGTCCATTTACACAGGGGCAACTCAGATCCGACTTTAGGTCGCCCCTAGTCGCCTCAGGTCGGACAACATTTAAAAATCAATGCAAGTGAATGAGAGCCGTCTTAATGCACGTTACTGAAGTCGCTCCGACTTCAGAAAAGGTTCCTGTACTACTTGAATCCGACTTGTAGGTGACCGGTACCCATTGATTTCAATGGAGGTCGCCTCCAAGTCGGATCTCCGTCTATACAGAGGCGACTCTGACAGCATTATCAGCTCTCAAGAGGGAACTCCAAATTGGCGTGGGTTCCCCCTCCGAGAGCATACCAGGCCCTTAGGTCTGGTATGAATTTTAAGGGGAAGCCCCTACGCCCAGATCCATACCAAACTATTTTAACCCTTGTGTGTTGTGTTTTTTTGTACATTTTTTTCACAGGTGAATGGGTAGGGGTACATTGTACCCCATACTCATTCACATAGGGTGGGGGGCCGTTATCCGGGGGCCCCCTTATTAAAGGGGGCTCCCGGATTCCGATAAGTCCCCTGCCCGCAGACCCCGACAACCAACGGCCAGGGTTGTCAGGAAGAGGCCCTTGTCCTCATCAACATGGGGACAAGGTGCTTTGGGGTGGGGGGGCGAGTGGCCCCCCTTCCCTAAGGCACTCCCCCATGTTGAGGGCACGCGGCCTGGTACGGCTCAGGAGGGGGGGGGGGCGCTCGCTCGTCCCCACCCTCTTTCCTGGCCGGCCGGGTAGCATGTTTGGATAAGGGTCTGGTATGGATCTGGGGCAGACCCCCACGCCGTTTTTTTCGGCATAGGGGCTTCCTCTTAGAATTCATACCAGACCTAAGGGCCTGGTATGCTCTCGGAGGGGGAACCCACGCCAATTTTTTTTTCAGAAATTTGCCGTTGAGTTCCCCCTTTAGAGCTCATTCTCTGATTGTCCACGGCAAAAGTCGCCTGGCCTGGGGCAACTTAAAGTCATGTTGTAAGTCGCCCCAGATCGTCTTCAAGTTGCCTCACAAAGTCGTCCTGGAAGTCGTGTTGCCCCTGTGTGAACAGACCCTAAGGCTGGATTCACACCTATGCATTTTTAGTGCTTTTTGCATTTTGCAGATTTGCACTACAGAACGTGTTCCATAGGAAACCATGGTAAATGGACTATAGTGCAAATCTGCAAAATGTAAAAAGCACTAAAAATGCATAGGTGTGAATCCAGCCTAACAGGAAAGTACAAATACCCCCCAAATGACCCCTTTTTAGAAAGTAGACATTGCAAGGTATTAACCACTTGGGTACCGCGCTATTGCCAAATGACGGCATTAGCGCGGACCTAGATTTCCAGGACTACGTCTATTGACGTCGTCCTGGTTACGAGCGGCCTGCGCGCCCCCTGAGGGGCGCGCGCGGCGCGCTCTGTGATCGGCGAGTCCGTGAGACTCGCCTGATCACCGATCCGTGTAAGGGGTCGATCCCGACCCCTTATCACGTGATCAGCTGTCAGCCAATGACAGCTGATCATGTGATAGAACGGAGCCGGTAATCGGCTATTATTCCTCCTCGCGCTGACAGCGCGAGGAGAAAAAAAAAAAAGCCGATCACCGGCGGCCGTGATCGGGACATCAGTCCCGATCACGGCCAGCAATAAAAGGCACCACATGCCACCTGCCAGTGCCCACCTGCCTCCCGCAGTGCCATCCTGAAATATAACAAAGTAAAAGTAAGTGCCCCCCGTCTGTGCCCATAATGCCCACAGTGCCACCCCACAGTGCCACCCACAGTGCCACCCACAGTGCCACCCAATCTGCCTCAAAGGTGCTGCACCCCAGTGCCTCCCATCAGTGCCCAGCAGTGCCGCCCATCAGTGCCCAGCAGTGCCGCCCATCAGTGCCCAGCAGTGCCACCTATCAGAGCCACCTATCAGTGCCACCTATCAGTGCCCATCAGTCCCATCTATCTGTGGTACCTATCAGTGCCCATCCGTGCCACCCATCCGTGCCACTTATCCGTGCCACCCATCCGTGCCATCTTATCTGTGCCCATCTTTGCCCATCAGTGCCGCCTTATCTGTGCCCATCGGTGCCGCCTTATCTGTGCCTATTAGTTACGCCTTAACTATGCCTATCAGTGCCCACAAGTGCAGCCTATCAGTGCCCACCAATGCAGCCCATCAGTGCCCACCAATGCAGCCCATCAGTGCCCACCAATGCAGCCTATCAGTGCCGCCTTATCAGCGCACTTCAATGAAGGAGAAAAATGACCCGTTTGCAAAATTTTATAACAAACTATTAAAACATGATTTTTTTTTTTTTTTTTTGCATCTTTTTTTGTTTGTTTAGCAAAAAATAAAACTCCGAGCTGTAACTAAATACCACCAAAAGAAAGCTCTATTTGTGGGAAAAAAATGATAGAAATTTCATTTGGGTACAGTGTTGTATGCCCGCGCAATTGTCATTCAAAGTGCATCAGCGCTGAAAGCTGAAAATTGGTCTGGGACTGAGGGGGGTTTAAGTGCCCAGTAAGCAAGTGGTTAAGTAAGTAGCATGGTGAGTTTTTTTAAGTTGTCATTTTTGCCACAATTCTTTGCAAAATGAAGATTTTTTTTTTTTTTTTTTACAGAATTGTCACATTCTCAGATTATTTCTCACACACAGCATATGTATACAACAAATTACACCCCAAAATACATTCTGCTACTCTGCCCGGGTATGGCAATACCACATGTGTGAGACTTTTATACAGCCTGGCCACATACAGAGGACCAACATTGAAGTAGCACCTTCAAGCGTTTTACGAGCAAAAATGACATCTCACAACCACCTATTACACTTTTGAAGGCCCTGGAGCACCAGGACTATGGAATTGCCCACAAAATTACCCCATTTTGGAAAGCAAACAACCCAACGTATAATCTATGAGGCATAATGAGTCTTTTGAATGGTTCATTTTTTTCCAAAAGTTTTTTGAAAATGTGGAAAAAAATGAAAACCCATTTTTTTTCACACAGTTGTCCATTTATAAGATATTTCTAACACATAGCATGTATATAGCAAAAATTAAACCCCAAAACACATTCTGCTATTCTTCCCAAGTATGGCAATACCACATGTGTAAGATTTTTACACAGCCTGGCCACATAGAGATGCCGAACATTGAAGTAGAACCTTCAGGCTTTCTAGGAGCATAAATTACACTCATTCTCATTTCATTCCTACTTATCACACTTTTGAAGGTCCTGCAACACCAGGACAGTGGAATTACCCACAAATTGATCCCATTTTGGAAATAAAACACCCCAACGTATATTCTATGTGGCATGAGCTTCAAATAGT
Source organism: Lithobates pipiens (assembly GCF_037356315.1). NCBI lineage: Eukaryota > Metazoa > Chordata > Amphibia > Anura > Ranidae > Lithobates > Lithobates pipiens. The sequence continues at coordinate 527,532,077 of NW_027507764.1, read as the reverse complement.
TACTCAGGTATTCTGATGGGCTGCAGATAGGTACTCGGTACTCTGATGGGCTGGTGACAGGTACTCTGATGGGCTAGTGACAGGTACTCGGGTACTCTGATGGACTGTGACAGGTACTCAGGTACTCTGATGGCCTGGTGACTGCTATTCTGGTACTCTGATAGGTGATAGGTACTCAGGTACTCATATGGACTGTGACAGGTACTCGGGTACTCAGATGAACTGTGACAGGTGCTCAGGTACTCATATGGACTGTGACAGATACTCATGTACTCATATGGATTGTGACAGGTACTCAGATGGACTTACAGGTACTCAAGTACTCATATGGACTTTGAGAGGTACTCAGGTGAACTGGGACAGGTACTCAGGTACTCAGATGGACTGGAACAGGTACTCGGGTACTCTGATGGACTGTGACAGGTACTCGGGTACTCTGATGGACTTTTTTTTCTATTTTCCTACCCATTCACATGGGGGGGGGGGCAGGATCTGGAGGGGGCTTCCAGATTCCGATAAGCACCCTGCCCACAGACCCCCACAACCACTGGGCAAGGGTTGTGGGGATGAGGCCCTTGTGGGGACAAGGTGCTTTGAGGGGGACCCCAAAGCACCCTCCCCATGTTGAGGGCAAGCAGCCTGGTATGGTTCAGAAGGGGGTCGCTCGCTCACCCCCCTTTGCTGGCCTGCCATGGCTGCTTACTTAGATAAGGGTCTGGTATGGATTTTGGGGGAGAACCCCCACGCCATTTAAAAAAAAAAAAATTGGCATGGGGCTCCCCTTAACCAATTCAATACACTGTGGTATATATACCACTCAGTTTCACCAGGTGATCCAGACAAGAAAATCTGTTGTGTTTCAACAGAACAAGTTGTCCTGGAGATGAAGCAGTTACTGGGTTGAGACAATCCATTTAATATGGACAGGGGTGCTTACAATGATCAGCTTTTATTTTATTATGTAAAACCTTTATCCCAAAAGGAACAAAACTATAGCTGTAACTGAAGAAAAAATTCCGGATGGCCGCACTTCCAAAATGTATTTTCTTGAAGCTTTATATGACAAGTGGTTGACAGATGGAACAGGGGACAAAGAGGTTCGTGCAAATGTTAGTGCTTAGTTAAAGAGGGATTCCGCCCAAAAAAAAATATTAAAAGCCAGCAGCTATAAATACTACAGCTGCTGACTTTTAATAAATGGACACTCACCTGTCCCGGGTTCCAGCGATGCCGGCAGCCGAGGCCGATCGACCGCTCGGGCCTCGGCTGCTGCCGCCGCCATTCGAGGTGAGGAAATCAGGAAGTAAAGCGAATCGGCTTCACTTCCCGGTTCCCTACTGCGCATGCGCGAGCCGCGCCGCGCAATAGGAGATCTCCGCGCTGTCACTGGGACCCGTGTGTGTCCCAGCAGACAGCGCGGCAGGGCAGGAAATGGCGTAGACTCCCGTGGGAGTCTATGCCCGGAAGTGGGTGAAAATACCTGTCTTTGACAGGTATCTCCACCCCCCTCCCCCCTGAAAGGTGTCAATTGTGACACCGGAGGGGGGGGGGGGGTTCCAATCAGCGGAGGTTCCACTTTAGGGTGGAATCCCGCTTTAAGCTTGAATGACTAAGTGTGAACATTTGTGCGAAACACGTCTACCTCTTTGTCCCCTGCTCCATCTGTCAACCACTTGTCATATGAAGCTTCAATAAAAGGATTTTTGGAAGTGCAGCCATCCAGAATTATTTCTTCTTGTTACACAGCATGCAAGCTGGGCTAGCACCTGACTAGTGTGTGTGGGGATTAACCAGAGACTCGCTCACCTGGAGTGGCTTTTTTTACTTCATTATAGCCGTAACTGCTCAAAGTGTGAGCTGAAATTTGGCTTCAGTTTGTTAGTGTATCTAAATCTGCTTGTCCTTCTAACACTACCCTCCACTAGACTGACAATGCTGCTGTCCAACTGTGTTTTTTGTTGCTCATTCATCCAGTATGTAGGTACTCTTAATATTGAAGGTATGTTACTGGCCAGATCACCAAGTGAAAACAAAGAAAACAAATGCAGCCAGCACATCTAATGATTAAGCTACAATATATTACATTTTTTGTTTAGGGTTTAATACTTCTTTAAATTGTAACTTTGCCCATAACAACTTGATAAAAAATAATGTTATTTAAAATGGAACATACATTAATACATACAGTCTGCATTAATAATTATGTTACCAAGCGTGTGCTGTAAACTGCCTTCAGCATTGTTCCTGTTTCTTCTTGCTGGAGGCTGCCATTTTGCTGAAACTCAGAGCCCCTGAACAGCAGTACATTTTTAGGATGTCAGCAGATTGGCCTCTAGTGGCTCTGATTTTCATCAGTGCTGAAAAATAGATAGCAACTGATCATGTGCAGAGCAAGGTTGGACAATGTATTACTGGATTCTGAATAGTATAGGCACTTCAGTTTAATGTTTTATATAATATACCTGAAAAAAGGGACCAGCCTGCAGTGATATAGCAGGACTTAATTTTCTGACTTTTTCCACTTTAATACGATGTTGGGGGGGGGGGGGGGGGCACATCTTTAAAAAGTTCAGAGAATGTTATGTGAAAACAGAGAGATGGACTTTTGATGTACCCACACAAAAATCTAACAATAAAAAAATAATACATTTGATTCAGTGTTTACCAGATAAAACCATCATGAAATTTCCTGGCCATGTGTTTGTACAGAACATTTTGCAGCATTAGATGAATTAGCAGTTGAAGGATTATTTCAATAATATGGTTTCTGATCCTTCTTTTTAATAGTCTGATAGTGCAGCCAACATGCTGGAGCTGGCAAATGATACATTTTATCTAGGTAAATAACATATTTTGTATCACAATTAATGAATTGTTTAATTGTATATCTTTTCTTGTTACTGAGAATTTGAAGCTTGAACCTGTTTGGTGCAGTAGTGACCCCTAGCGGAATTACAGGAAAGTGATTCCTTAGCTGAAAGCCATTGTGTGATATGATCCATGTCACTGAATTCATATAACCAAGCAAAAAGTGTCAGCCTTAAAAAGAAATAAAAAAAAGTGTCAGCCTTTTGAGAAGATCTTTTAAAGCTTCCTTTTGGCATAACAGGGCGAATATTTTAATATTCTCCACTAAGCTAATTTACCTTACATGAAATTCAATTGAGAAAGAAGCTTTTATTTTCTTGTGTTACTCTTTGGAGTTACAATATATTTTAATAATTCTGATCTCTCTTATAGACTTACAGTATTATGAGTCTAATGTACCATTCCATCCAGATAGTCTATATGCTTTTGTTATTCTACTTCTCTGTATTCCTCATCTCTAAACATTTTTGATCAGCAATTTTCCTTAGCTCTTGTATATTAAACCACTGGGGTGCTATCAGGCTAGGATTTTTGCAGCAGTCGAGAGCCGAGTGATCGATCGGCCTCGGTTGCCGACATTGCTGGACCCTGGGACAGGTGAGTGTCCATTTATTAAAAGTCAGCAGCTGTAGTATTTATAGCTGCTGGCTTTTAATATTTATTTCAGTGCAATCCCTCTTTAACAAACAAATAAAAAAAATAAAAAAGGGGGAAGTAAACAGCAAAAACTAAAAATAGAAATATAGGTAAAACAACCAGAAATAGGAACTCAAACTGAAATCACCTCGCTCAACCCAGCTCTGAACCAGCTTCAGGTCTTACCACCTACCCATATATAGATTCCGCAGTTCAGGGGATTCCCTTAGCACCTATCCAGATTTGGCAATATTGTTCAAAGGTGTTCAATTCCCGTGACAGGAGAGTCTCCATCATCTCAATATGGTCCATCTCTGAAACCCACTCAATCAACGATGGAGCATATGCCGACCTCCAATGGCACGATATAACCACTCTTGCAGCTGTCAGCCAATGCTTTAAAAGGCATTTTTTTAATGCTTTTATACGAGACGGGTAAGATGGATAGCAAATAAATCTGTGGGGTGTTAGGGATAATTACCCCAGTTGCATGAGTATAGAGCTGGAGTATCGCATTCCCAAAAATGATGTACAGATGGACATTCCCACCAGATATGCAATAGCGAACCCTTAGCAGAGTGACAGCGCCAAAAAGGTCTGAAACATTTGGCTATATCCAGTGAAGCAACAACGGCTTCTATACCAACAGGAAAGAAGCTTGAAATTCCTATTGTGTGCCTTAGTTGCTGATGACATACTATGTGTGAGGATAAATGCTTTTTCCCATTCCTCGGGTTTAATTTGGACACTCAAGTCCATATTCCACTTATTTGTAAACTCTGGGCAGCATTGGTGAAGTCTAAGAGCCCTATACACTGCAGAAAGAATGTGATCTGGTATAGAATCTTGTAACAGAAAAGACTCAAAGGTATCCTGCTCTCTATTAAATACATCCCTTCAAGGGAAGGAGAAAAGAAAAGATGATAGTTGCCAATATTCCAGACAATGTGTAATTGATTACTGCTGTATAGGAATCAATTTTGATAACAATGGAAGAGTTCCCTGGCAAAAAATGTAGATATTCGATGATTTGACTCCTTATTCCATAACAAGAAATGTCTCCGTGCCACTGCCGCAGGAAACACTGGGTTACCGAAACAGGGGCGTCATTATTCCCACTTTAGGAGAAAGTTACTATCTATGTAACTACAGTAGGTGCCGCCGATATTGTGTTTCCAGCGTGATCCTATCACGCTGGTTCCCGGTGACAGGCTTCTCTAACTGACTTCTCGCGCTGGCTGCAATAGGAAATTTTTTTATATATACCTTCTCGAGGGCATGCCAGGCCCTTAGGTTGGTAGGGATTTTAAGGGGAATCCCCTACGCCGAAGAAAACGGTGTGGGGTGCCCCCCAAAATCCATACCAGACCTCTATCCGAGCACGCAGCCCGGCCGGTCAGGAAAGGGGGTGGGGACGAGCGAGCGCTCCCCCCTCCTGAGCCGTACCAGGCTGCGTGTCCTCAACATGGGGGGTGGGTGCTATGGGGGAAGGGGGCGCCCTGTAACCCCCCCACCCCAAAGCACCTTGTCCCCATGTTGATGAGGACAAGAGCCTCTTCCCGACAACCCTGGCCATTGGTTGTCGGGGTCTGCGGGCGGGGGACTTATCGGAATCCGGGAGCCCCCTTTCATAAGGGGGCCCCCGGATACAGGCCCCCCACCCTATGTGAATGAGTATGGGGTACAATGTACCCCTACCCATTCATCTGTGAAAAAAAACAAAAAAAAACACAACACACAAGGTTTGAAAATAATTTATTGCACTGCTCTGGGGGTCTTCCGTCTTGGGGGGTCTTCTCGCCGGACTCCTCCGCTATCTTCTGCTCTTTTGCTAGCTCTTTTACTAGCGGAGGAGCCCAGCTTTCTTCTTCGCCACCGCTCGGGGGTCTTCTTCCGACTTCTGGGGTCTTGTCCCCCTCTTCAGGGGTCTTGTCCCCCTCTTCGGTTCTTCTTGCCGGGCCTCCGCTTTCTTCCTTTAGCTCTTTTACTAGCGGAGGCCCGGTCTTCCGTCACCGCTGCCCCTTCTTCCGACTTCAGGGGTCTTGTCTCCCTCTTCGGTTCTTCTTGCCGGGCCACCGCTTCTTCTTCCAGCTCTTTTGCTAGCGGTGGCCCGGTCTTCTGCCCCCGCCGCCGCCACCTTCTGTTTTTCTTCTTCTTCTTCTTCTGGAGATGTTGACTCAACGCTCTCTCCGGCCACAGTGCCAGGGACGCGGGGTGCGGCGACTTACATAGGGACAAGGGGCGGGATCACCGATTGATGTCACATGGTGACCCCGCCCACTTATGATGTCACAGTCCCAGCATCCTCCAGGAATTTGACATCATAAGGGGGTGGGGTCACCACGTGACATCAACCGGTGACCCCGCCCCTTGTCCCTATATAAGGAGCCGCACACCGCGTCCCTGGCATTGCGGCCGGAGAGAGCGTCGAGTCAACATCTCCAGAAGAAGAACGGAAGGCGGCGACAGAAGACCGGGCCACTGCTAGTAAAAGTGCTGGAAGAAGAAACGGTGGCCCGGCAAGAAGAACCGAAGAGGGGGACAAGACCCCCAAAGTCGGAAGAAGGGGCTGTGGCGACGGAAGACCGGGCCTCCGCTAGTAAAAGAGCTAAAGGAAGAAAGCGGACGCCCGGCAAGAAGAACCGAAGAGGGGGACAAGACCCCAGAAGTCGGAAGAAGACCCCCGGGTGGCGGCGAAGAAGAAAACCGGGCTCCTTCGCTAGTAAAAGAGCTAGCAAAAGAGCAGAAGATAGCGGAGGAGTCCAACAAGAAGACCCCCGGAGCAGTGCAATAAATTATTTTCAAACCTTGTGTGTTGTGTGTTTTTTTTTACATTTTTTTCACAGGTGAATGGGTAGGGGTACATTGTACCCCATACTCATTCACATAGGGTGGGGGGCCGGTATCCAGGGGTCCCCTTATTAAAGGAGGCTCCCAGATTCCGATAAGCCCCCCGCCCGCAGACCCCGAAACTAACGGCTAGGGTTGTCGGGAAGAGGCCCTTGTCCTCATCAACATGGGGACAAGGTGCTTTGGGGTGGGGGGCCGCAGGGCGCCTCCCTTCCCCCAAAACACCCACACCCCCATGTTGAGGGCACATGGCCTGGTACGGCTCAGGAGGGGGGGGCACTCACTCGTCCCCAACCCCTTGCCCGACCGGCCGGGCTGCGTGCTCGGATAGGGGTCTGGTATGGATTTTGAGGGGGACCCCACGCAGTTTTTTTTCAGTGTAGGGGATTCCCCTTAAAATCCCTACCAGACCTAAGGACCTGGTATGCCTCCGGAGGGGGGACCCATGCCGTGTTTTTATTTTTATTTGGCGTGGCGTTCTCCCTTAGGATTCATACCAAATACAGTGCCTGGTTTTGGCGGGAATCCAATTTGGATCCCCGCACCAGTGTGAACCCGGCCAGTGATGCTTGTTGCTTATCGGGAAAGAAACATTTTTCCTTTCCGGATGCGAGCCAACTCGGCGCTGTCTCCCGCGACGGGGCTCGCAGGGTGTCAATCTCACGGATAAAGGCGGCGAGATTGACACAATATCGCGGTCATCTACTGTATCTCCAGAGTTATCAGGGCCTACTTGGAAGCCACAGCGAATTTTAGGAATTCCAAAACACTTCATCATCCCATAGGGCAGGAATAGAGGGTTCCCCCAGAACCTTGGCCTCTTGGGTTGTCAAAATAATACAAAAAGCTTACAGTGTGATGAACTTGGATCCTCCGGCTCAGGTGAATGAGACAAGAACAGTATCAGCATCTTGGGCAGCGAGGGCAAATGTTTCTCTTGAAACAGTATGCAGGGTCGCCACTTGGTCTTCTCGGCACACATTCCTTAAACATTATCGTATTGATCCCGGGGCTCTTACAACAGTAGAGTTCAGGAGAAAAGCGCTTCATGCTGCTATGTCTGTGTCTAATTAAAGTTTTTTTTTCGTTAAAGCATTAAACACACCCATGGGAGCTAGTTATTTATCACATGTATGCTGCAATGGAGACACCAGGAAAACTGAAAATTGTATCATACTTATCGTAATTTTCCTTTCCTGGTTCCTATCCATGGCAGCATAAACTCCCACCCTTGGTATTCTATATTACAAAGAATGTTGAGAGTAGGGGCTATGCCCTTTAATTTATCCTATTCACTAGTCCTGAAGGAGGAGTCGAGGTGGAGCTCTATCACATGCATGCTGCCATGGATAGGCACCAGGAAAGGAAAATTACGGTAAGCATGATACAATTTTACACACTATATTTCCATTATATAAGCATTATTGGCTGAACAAATGTCTATTAATTCAGTTTCAGGCTTTATCATCATGCAGTAAAAGGTACTTATAAGGGAAATAAGTAACACATTTAATAATGTCCAACAGTTATATCAAATAAATTCAAATATTTAGTTTAGAAAAAAATATATACTTGTAGACTGTGACATGAGGGGCAAGATTTTTTTGTCAGTTGAGAAGTATTTAAAAAATGAATGTAACTAAAAAGATCAAACAGTTGGTTTGCATCAACATCTCAAGTCACTTTCTCCTTCCTGGAGTACTGATACCACAATAGAGTTCATGATTTACTACCGCACTTATGCAACAGTTAAAACCAGACAGCTACAAAGCCACTTGCATGGGTTTCATGCATATTCATTTTAAGATTGCTGAAATGCTGCTTGCATACACACAAAAGTAAAAAATGATTGACATTTACACTTCTGGTTTGATTACAGCAGAAAAATGTTACTGGTTGTAAAAATATAGCAATTTAGCATCATACCAAAACAGTCAGGAAGCCCTACGGTTGGATGCTTGTCATGCAAATTAGACTCCTGGATTATAGGTCAGATCACATTTTTCATGCATCCATCTTTAAAGAGTAATTCCACTTTAAGTCCAGAAAAAAAGCAATCCCCTTTGGGTGATTTATTTACATTGCATTCATACATTTTAACAGACTTTGTTGCAGATTCCTACCTGTTACTGCTCCATTCTAGAAGAGGCAATAAGGAACCCAAATGTGTAAACTATACAGCTTGGTTTTGATTTTTATCAAAATCTTGGAACAAGTGAATATATATGTACTGTAGTGCTGCCCCAGGAGGACACCCTGGTTAAGATGGGTTCTCTGTTCTTTGCTTGTCTCTTTTGCTCAACCTAGTATAATCAGAGAGTCAGAGGCTTTTGAGGAAGTCAAATGGAACACATCAAATATAATTATCACCCAATAACAGTGCTATAACATTTCTTATAATGCAACAAGAACCAAACGGCAAGGATAAACTAAATGTATTATTTACTCAGTAAACATGATAACAAAGCAAATACAATTAAGTTGGCAATTGCGGTAACACAGTCCAGCATGCAGAATAGATAACAGTGAGGGTTAGGCATGAATTGCATAAACCACCCGGATCAATATAAATAGTAGCAGTGTCACCTTAAGTGCAGAAATGGGTAGTCAGGAGACTTGATCTAACAATACAGGAGCTATACTACCAGTGTGCAGGCCTAAACCGTCTGGGTAGGTATGGTCAAGACTGAACAGCCTAAACAGTAAAGGGGAAATTAGGAAAACATGCAAGATGGATAATAGGAGCAGTTCTTAAAGTTTAAAGTTGATCTTTTGATAGCAAACGTTGGGGCCCTTGAGCATTTGTGCACTTATGCTACTCCTTTAAACCTGCATGCAGTAAAGTGCCAACAGGTGCATTACAGTTCATTTCAAGGAGAAAATAGGAGTGGTCTAGATATAATGATGGTGCAATACAACCACAGCTCAGAGTGGTGCGGTATGGACCTGAACTGAATTGCTACAGAGGAGTGTAGGTTGGGTGCTATAATTGTCCTGCTCCCAGCAAAGTCAACAAGGCTGACAGTGCTGCCGGAAATCTCATGCTCAACTTCATGACTCTTTAGGTCAGGCTGTTTCCTGCTCACACAAACAGGTCTGGATGTGCGGACTCCCGTGTCATCAAAAGATTTTTCCCCGTGCGATTCAATAAAAGCTCTCCCTAGCTGCTGCGACTCACACAAAGTCTGTTGGGACCTGTAGTTCAGAGAGTCAGTCATACCAATACATAGCTGCAGCTTCAGACTACACCTCCCAAGATTCCAGGTGCTGCGAATTATGTGCATGGGTTCACTGGACTTGGATCTCCCTCTGCAGGCCAGAGGAGGGTTGTGCAGTACAATATTAAGATCACAATAGGGAAGGGGAAAGTAAATAAGAACAGGGTTTCTTTCTTTATACTGTTGTAGCCCAGTATCTGGCTACATATGCATAATAATAATAACACACATATGGAAATTACAGTAACACCATTCACAAGTGTACCTTAACATCAACAGTCCAAACCTTTCAGCTAAATTTGTGGATCATAATCTTACCTCCTATGATGTTTGCAGAATCAGGAACGCTGATATAGGGGTACCACTGGTTCTCATGTTCCCAAAACAGATCCCCTAATGGGAAATCAGTTCTGATCATTCTCCCTGTCCAGGATCCAACTTCCCCCTGTGTTCCCCTCTGCATCAGCACCCTCCCGCTGACTGTCAGCCTGCTGCAAGCACATGGAAGGGTTGGTTTCAGATGGGAAATTGGGGGGGGGGGGGGGGGGTTGGTAAATATGTCATATTTGCCAACCCCTTCCTTTCCTCTTTCCTCAATGAACATAGTGAGTGATCGGTACCAATCACTGACTATGTTCATTCATAACTGAAGCATAGTAAACAATGTTTACTATGCTTCAGTTTGTGAATGAACAGAGCGCCTCTTTAAAGTGGTTCTGCACCTTTAAAAAAATATTAAAAGCCAGTAGCTACAAATATTGCAGCTGCTGACTTTTAATAAATTCGCACTTACCTGTTCCACGGTCCAACGATGTCGGCGGCAGATGACGAGCGATCGCTCGTCTCTCTGCTGCCCCCGCCGACATCCTCTGTCAGGGAATCGGGAAGTAAAGCATTGCGGCTTCACTGCCTGGTTCCTTACTGCGCATGAGCGTCTCTGCTGGTCCCCGCTGTGTCCTGGGAACTGTGTGTTTCCCAGAACACAACGGGGGGGGGACATCTGCGGGGGTCTTGTCCTGGAAGTAGGTGCAGATACCTGGATTATCCAAGTAACTGCACCCCCCTCCCCCCTGAAAGGTGCCGATTGAGGCACCGGAGGGGGGGGGGGATCAGATGAGCGGAACTTCCACTTCAGGGTGGAGGACCGCTTTAAAGCTGTTTATTTGCCTGCCCAACAGGGTTGTTAAAAAAAATTGTTTAAAAATAGTTAAATATCACAATTGTAAAAATAAAAAAAACAAAAAAAGGGCTCATCCACACAGGTACTCTGGTCATGTGAATAAGTGATTTGGTTATGTGGCTGGAGCCACCTGTTATTCTATGTGTACACAGAAAAATGTACAAAATTTATCAGACATTTTACAAGTTATGTTGTGTTTCTATCAGCTAATAATGATTTTAGTTTGAAGCCGCTCCCCACTGCCACCTACTTTATGGAAAACAGTCTCCAAAGCTCTGGAGCACCGCTTCTTCGCATTCCCCTCACTGCCTGCAAATGCAATAGTGCTGGCTGCCTTCTCAGGACACTCTGATCTATCTTCAGGATGGAGGAGTCCAGGTGAGCTATACACGTCTGCTCACATTGGCGTCAGACCACGCCCCTTCCTTGTACCCCGGCTGGTCGGCAGTGGAGCACCGGAAATCTCTGTATGCCTTCAGGTCTGCTCACACAGAGGAGTGGCTTTACATTACATCACTCGGTTGAAGATGGAGGGACTCAGGAAGACTCGGCGTCTGCACGTGGGTGATGAGTAGGGATGAACAGAAAACACTCCCCCCCCCCCCCGGTTCAGTTCGCAGCAGAACATGGGAACGGGCAAAAAATTTGTTCAAACACGCACGCATCGTTAAAGTCTATGGGACATGAACATGAAAATTCAAAAGTGATAATTTTAAAGGCTTATATGCAAGTTATTGCCATAAAAAAAAGTTTTAAAAATGCCAGTTTTTCCAGGAGCAGTGATTTTTATAATGCTTAAAGTGAAACAATAAAAATGAAATATTTCTTTAAATATTGTGCCTGGGGGTTGTCCTTAGGATGCCTGTAAAATAGTGCATCTTTCCCATGTTTATAACAGTGCCGCAGCAAAATGACATTTCTAAAGGAAAACATTTCATGTAAAACTGCTCGCGGCTGTAATGTATTGTTGGATCCCAGCAATTTAGATAAAAACACAAAATAAAATGGTGTGGATGTCACCCCCAAAATCCATACCAGGCCCTTCAGGTTTGGTATGGATATTAAGGGGAACCCTGCACCCAATTTTTTACTCTTTAAAAATGCAGTGGGGGCCCCAAGGCACTATATACTCTGAACAGCAGTATATAACCTATATGGCCTGCCCTATATATGATTCAGAAAATTGGGCCTTAGCTGTTGGTGGTTCCAGAACACTGCCCTCACAGTTACTCTTGTTGGACACAGGAACAGGCCCTGCTGTGAAATATTTATATCAAGAATTGTAATCACATATCCCTGCTGTGAAATATTAGATCTACCATCATCCAGATTGAGGAGGATTAGGATAGTCAGCAAAGGTAGTCTTCAAGGAATCCCACATCCATAGCAAATTCAATCAGTTACATCAGCATCGGGTGCTTGATAGCTGCTGATACAAGACTGATTAATTGTTATGAATGTGAGCCTATCAACGGAGTCTGTGGAAAGGAGCACTCTTTGATCTGTTACAAACCCTCCAGCAGCGTTGGATGTGCAATCAAAAAGCACTCTGGATGCAGGAGAGGCCAGTAGTTCAGTTGCATATTGAGCAAGTTCTGGCCAGTGGTCCATCCTCAAGACCCAGTAACCCAGTGGATGCTCTGTTGAAAAGGTCTCCAAGACTGCTCTTGCCCCTAGATATTCCTGTACCATGTAATGCAGATGCTGGCGATGGTTTCTTGAACCAATCAGACATTGGTGCTGAGGACTGAAAAATTGTCTAAAGGCATCGGACAGCCGGCCATCTTCTCCACCGCTCTTCCTCTGACTGAATAAAGCCTCAGCAACACATTGTCCAGCACCAGGAAATTGTAACCTCCCAGAGTCTTAAAATGTGTTGCACAAACCTTTCTTCAAGGCCTCCTGAAGATGTTTCATCCTCTGCTCCCTCTGTGAAGGCAGGATGAGTTCTGCAACCTTACCCATGTAAAGTGGATCAAGAAGGGTTATCAGCCAGTAATGATCCCGCTCCTTGATACCACAAATCCTTTCGCAGGCTTTGCAGAATCAGGGAGGCCATGCAGAATAAGTTTGCAGAGGCATTCGATTCTGAGTCCTCTGGGTCACTAAGGATCACATGATCCATAACTACTTCCTTCCAGCCACTTACAACTCCTTGGGTTTCTGGGGACTGAAAACCATCCCTTGAAGACTGCTGCTGAGTGTTATCCTCTACATCCATGCTGACATAATCCTCCTCCTCCTCCTCTTCTTTCTGTGTGTTTGGCGGGCCCGCAGGAATGCTATCTGGATAAATGAGGGTTTGAGAGGTAAGGAAGTCCTCCTCCCACTGTTCTGCCTTAAGGGACCTGTCCATGATTCCACAAAGCATGTGCTCCAACAGTGCATGCATGCATTGTTGCTACTCATCATCCTTTGGCCTCGAATGGTGACAGGACAGTGCATGCATTCTTGATCAGTAGCCACTGGCATAGCGAAAAGAAGCCAAGCTATCCTGACCCTGTCCTGGTACCATACTCACACAGGTACTCATTGATGGCACTCTGCTGTGTGTGCAGCTGCTGCAGCATTGTTAACGTTGAGTTCCATCTGGTGGGCATGTAACAAATTAGGTGGTTGGTGGGCAGATTGCATTCCCTTTGAATGTCAGCCAGCTGAGCACTGGCATTGTATGACTGGCAAAAATGACCACAGACTTTTCTGGCCTACCTCAGGAGATCCTGCCCATGCAGAACTGACAGAATCTCTGCCCCAATGTGGCTCCTGTCCCCTAGGCAGACTAACTCAAGCACCCATGGCATCTTTCAGCCTAGCCCCTTGAACACTTACGGAGCACCGCTGGTTCAGAGGACAAATCTGCAGAAGAGGCCATGGAGGAAGAAGAGGAGGGGGTGGAGGAGAGAGCTACGGCAGAATCAACACTAGCATTTTGGAGGCGTGGTGGCGGAACAAGCTCCAACAACACTGAACCCTGTCCTGCATCATTCCCAGCTGCCAGCAGAGTTACCCAGTGCGCCGTGAAGGAAAGGTAATGTCCCTGCCCATGCCTACTGGACCATGAGTCAGCAGTAATATGAATCTTACTGCTGATCGTCCTGTCTAACGAGGCCAAAATTTTGCCTTCCACATGCCGGTAGAGAGCCGGAATGGCCTTCCGTGAAAAGAAATGGCGATTTGGAACCTGCCACTGAGGTACAGCACATTCCACAAATTCACGAAAGGGGGTAGAGTCTACCAGCTGAAAAGGCAGCAGTTGCAGTGCCAGCAATTTGGCCAAGCTAGCATTTAGACACTGAGCATGTGGATGGCTGGGACCAAATTTCTTTTTATGGTTTTGTTTTTTGGCATCTGCGTTGGAAGGCAATCTATTCTGAGCCTGGGTGACAGAGGATAAGGAGGATGAGGGCGGCTTTTTTATCCACTCCACCAACTCTTCTGTATGTTCTGGGTCAATAACATAACCAGCAGCAGAAAAAAAAGGACAAGCATGTCCCACAGCCACCTGCAGAGGATGCACCATGTCCATGACCACCGTTCTTGACTGTAGACACAGAGGCTGCTTGCACTCTTTTAGCAGCCGGTGAACATCTGCCTCTCCTTGGTGGCCTTCCGGGCATGATGTATTTTTTGTTTTGCAACACCAGACTACAATGTATTAGATACTGTGTACACCGCCTGAAGTGTGTTAGAAACTATACAAACTGTATTAGATACTGTGTACACCGCCTGCACTGTATTAGCAACTGTACAATGGCTGCACTGTATTTTATACTGTGTATATCACCAGAAGTGTAGTAGAAACTGTACACACTGTATTAGATACTGTGTACACTACCCGCACTGTATTAGAAACTGTACAAAGGCTGCACTGTATTTTATACTGTGTACACCACCAGAAGTGAAGTAGCAACTTTACACACTGTATTAGATACTGTGTACACCACCAGAAAAGTAGTAGAAACCGTACTACGCCTGCACTGTATTGTGTACTGTGTACACCACCAGAAGTGTAGTAGAAACTGTACACACTGTATTAGATACTGTGTGCACCACCTGCACTGTATTAGAAACTGTACTACTGTGCACACCACCACAAAAGTAGTCTGGTTAAAAAAGCAGCAGTGCAAGCCACGTTGGATAGACATGGCATAGGATTGGTCTGTTTGCAGGAAACACGCCTAACGAAACAGTGTCACAACTAAAGAGTAAGAGGTAGCAGACACAATACCATTCAACGTATACCTCCTATTCTAGAGGGGGGAGTGTTATGGTAAAAACAGGGGTGTTTTTTCCTTGATTGCAGGCCAATATTGATTAGAGGGGTCGATTTGTCTTTCTCCAATGTGTATTTGGCAATGGCAAATATATATATCTGCCCACCCTTTAAAATTGATGTTGTTGGAAAAATGGATAAAGCTGTTTCATTACTGGGAGGAGGTTTTGGATATCATAAATGGGATCTGTGGGACATCCTTGGACCAGGAGGTTAAGCTCTGTGTGTTGGGATACAGGGAGAAACTAGGTGGGGGTCTGACAGTCGCAATAGTAAGGTGCTTATTCCAGGCTAGAAAAATTATAGCACTGAGATGGCAGTCGAGGACACCCCCAGAAGCAAGCGAATGGATCAATACACTACATGAAACTGTATTGAAAGAAAAAGTAACTTACATAAAGAGGGGAAATCTTAGAGAATTTGAAAAGATGTAGCTTTTGAGCTTTGAACTATCAAAAGGGATACATTTGAAATATATTCTCTAGATAAAATAACACTAGTAGAAGGGAACACTGAATTATAACAAATTTTAAAAATGAAGACAAGACTTGGTGCAGTATAGCAGTAAAATATAGAAAAATGTGAAAACCAACACGGTTGTTTATAAACAGGCAGTATTCTCTAATGGGGAGGGGGGGGGGGAATTGAGGAAATCTTGCTGGAAAGTATAACAATGCTGGAGATGGATACTATATTGGACAAATATCATGCTTGGAATACATAAATTGTTTTTTAAGATATGTATTAGATACTGTGTACACTGCCTGAAGTGTATTAGAAACAATATACCATAGAATGTGCTGTAGATATAGGCTACACTGGATGCAGAGTGTGTGTGTGTATATAGCTATATATATATATATATATATATATATATATATATATATATATATATATATATATATATATATATATATAATATGCATATATAATATATTGTACAGGACATCATGGCTGGGTCCTGGAAGCGTGCTGTGTTTCCCCTCTGTTTGGATTGTGGTCCCTTTAAGGGAACAAAAAACATTAACTCACCTGTCAGAGGAAGGGGTTTTAAAACAAGGCAGGAAGTTGTAGGTGGGGGTGGAGGAGTGTAGAGGAGACTGTGGATGGTGTTTTTTTGTGTACAGCAATACTATACAAGTGAATGGCAGTGTCCTTCCTGGAAGCCTCCTGGCAGGGGAAGCTACCTGCAACAGAAATCAAGGACTGCTTAACTGCGATAGCAGTTCTGGACTCTGCAAGTCGGTGAGACTGAAATATCTTTCTTTTGTTTTTGCTGCTGTGAAGTTATTTAAGTTTAATATACCTCCTTTTGACTGAAAAGCCTGTCCTGCGATCTAGCTGGTTCCCAAAACTTTAACATATATATATATATATATATATATATATATATATATATATATATATATATATATACACACACACACACACACACACACACACACACACACACACACACACACACACACACACACACACACACACAGTATCTCACAAAAGTCAGTACACCCCTCACATTTTTGTAAATATTTTATTATATATTTTCATGTGACAACACTGAAGAAATAACACTTTGCTACAATGTAAAGTAGTGAGTGTACAGCTTGTATAACTGTGTAAATTTTCAGTCCTCTCAAAATAACTCGGCACAGAGCCATTAATGTCTAAACCTCTGGCAACAAAAGTGAGTATGCCGCTAAGTGAAAATGTCCATAATTGGGCCCAAATAGCCACAGCCACCCCTCCCTCCTTCGGTGACATGTGACTTATTAGTGTTACAAAGTCTCGGGTTTGAATGAAGAACAGGTGTGTTATCATTCTCACTCTCTTATACTGGTCACTGGAAGTTCAACATGGCACCGCATGGCAAAGAACTCTCTGAGGATCTGAAAAAAAGAACCGTTGCTCTACATAAAGATGGCCTAGGCTTTAAGAAAATTTCCAAGACCCTGAAGCTGAGCTACAGCACAGTGGCCAAGACCATACAGTGGTTTAACAGGACCGGTTCTACTCAGAACAGGCATTGCCATGGTCGACCAAAGAAGTTGAGTGCACGTGCTCAGCGTCACATCGAGAGGATGTCTTTGGGAAATAGACGTTGCATTGCTGCAGAGGTTGAAGGGGTGGGGGGGGTCAGCCTGTCAGTGCTCAGACCATATGCCGCACACTGCATCAAATTGGTCTGCATGGCTGTTGTTCCAGAAGGAAGCCTCTTCTAAAGATGATGCTGTGTATCCGTGGCCTCTAGTTGGATTCAATCAGAGATCCTAGGCTAGTATGGGCTTGCTTTGGCTTGGATAACCTCCTGGGGTCCTTTCTGGTTGTTACCAATTTCTGGCAAGATTTGCTGCTTGCTGTCCTGCTTGACATTGGCTCTCATTGCTCCCAGCTCATCTTTTAGTGGTGATAAGGAATCCGGTGTGCTTTTCTTGGCTGCCTCTCTGCTTGCCTATGATCTCCAATCTTTGCAGCGGGTCAGATAAGTGACAAACTTTATTCTTTGTTCTGTATTTGCATATTTTGCTATGTTTGAGCAATTGAAAGGAGGATGGTTGTTGGTGAATAGAGCCAGCATTTAGTTTACATCTGAAGATAAGATTGAGAACTATGACAAGGAAAAAGGGAGACACATCATCGTTACAGGATGCCTCCAGCTCACAACCACAATAAATAGTAAAAGAAAGAAGTAAGGAAGCAGCAGCCAAGTTGGAGCCGTTTGCACTTAACTCATCCCAAAATATTGGGAAAATACAACAACCTAAGACATCCTTATCACCTTTGACCAGGGTCGGAATGACCATTTTGGCACTCAGGCACTGTCCGAGGGCTCAGGCCACTAGGGGGCCTCATCAGGGTTGCCAGCCTCAGTAAAAGCAGGGACAGTTTGTAAAAATCATTGTATTTTTTACATTTGTCCCTGAAATGGCCACTATCGACATGCTTTAGCTGTACAAATGTCGAGATTATAGCTGCCCCGCCTCTCCACTGCCTCCTCAGCCAATGGGAGCACAGTGTAAACGCCCCCTTCTTCAGCGCTGCTTTTTTTTACATAGGAGCAGCAGATGTCGACAGCTGGAGGAGAGGAGAGGAGAAGGAGGTGGGACACATCCTGCAGTGCGGGATGGACTGCTGCCTGATACAAGGTAAGCTAACTCAGCTGAATGAAAATGTATTATTGTCAGTGCTTACCCTGGTGAGCAGGGGGAAGGGGAAAGGCTGTGTTGCCTCAAGCAGGGCTCCTCCTGCCTCTTAGGCTGCTGTTATAGCGATGTTCTGTGTGTTACAAGTGCCCTTCTTCTGGGGGTAGGATGTTCTGAACTTCTCCAATCTCTGCTACACCTCCCTACTCATTACCTGCCCACCAGTACACAGGCACCTCCTCCTCCTCCCCTGCATTACCACATCCAATGTCTGTGAGCTGCTGGAGCACTACAAGTACCAGCATGCCAGGAGATGATGGCGGCAGCAGCAGTGTGTTTTATCAGGCTCATTTTTGGGTGAAAAGTGCTGGTGTGTTTATATTTGTATACTATGTATGTATACTGTGCATGTGTGTGTATACCAGCAGTGGCCCATCCATTAAGGGCACTAGGACGCCGCTCCCTCTATCCTCGCCACCCCCTATATGTAGAATGGATAGATTCATGCATTGCATGAATCTATCCATGGCCACTGCGGCCACCTCATATTTGGGCATCCGGCCCCTTCCAGGCTCCTATTGGACGCCTAGCAGGAGGAAAGAAGAGACGCACGGCGGAAGCATGGATGACACAGCTCGCTGCTGCCTGACCCATAGCTCACTACTGCCTGACCCAAAGCTTGCCACTGCCCGACCCATATCTCGCCGCTGCCTGGCCTGCTGCCCATCTCACTACCGTCACCCGCTGCCTGACCCACCACCAAGATGGGGTAAGTGCCGGTCAGGCAACGAGCAGGCGGGGTGCTGGTTAAATGCTCCCGGAAGTCACAGTGGCTGCATTTGATGGCGCAGTGACTGAATTTGATGGGCACAGTCGCTGCAATTGATGGGCACACTGAAGTTGTAATTGATGGGCATAGTGGCTGCATTTGATGGGTACAGTGGCTGCATTTGATGGCACAGTAGCTGCAATTGATGGTACAGTAGCTGCAATTAATGGCACAAGTGAGGCTGAAATTTATGTTTTTTTCAGTATTTTTCAGAATTGTTCCCATTTTGTTTGTGTCCCCATCCCCCCCCCCCCCCCCCAAAAAAAATTAACAATCCTATGCCCGTGAAAAATCCACTTATTGCAATTCAGGGCCATCTGAATGGTGCACTGCTGAGCTCAGTCTTGGATCAGGCAGCAGAGCACGGCTGGGTGCACACCTGTGCAGTGACATCATGGCACACATCAAGCATGACTTTTATTCACATGCTCCACTGCTCGATCTGGGGCCAATCACAGCAGTTCGCTATTCCGCTGGCTCTACTACTCACTTGTGCAGTTCAGAGCCTGACATGTGGATTTTTTTTAAAAGTCTTTTCCCGCCAGCTGCCTACCACACCAAGCACCAAGGTGCAAAGGTGTGTGTAAAGGGACACTGATGGAAGGTGGCACTGGGTACTCTGCAATAGGGTGACACACTGGTTGCTCTGCCATAAGGTTGGACTCTGGGGGCTCTGCCGCTAGGTGGGACACTGGTTGCTCTGTCATAAGGTGGGAATTTTGGGGGCTCTGCTGTAGGGTGGCACACTGGGGAGGTCTGTCGTAGGGTGGCACACTGGGGGGCTCTGCCGTAAGGTGTTACTCTGGAGGCTCTGCTGTAGGGTAGCACATTGAGGGCTCTGCCTTAGGGTGGCACACTAGGGGCTCTGCCGTAGGGTGGCACACTGGGGGCTCTGCCTTAGGGTAGCACTCTGCAGACTGTGAAATATAGAGAGAATGTTGGGACTTTAATGCAAGGGAGGACTCTAATGTGAGCATGGTGCTCATCCTGACTGCTGTACTCTATATGTTGTTTTGTTTGTTACTCACCCTTGACCCAGTACTCTGTACATTATACTGTACATAGACCTGACAAAGGTGTAAATTGTCTCAACAGTTACTGGTTTTAATTAAGTTCTTCTGTAAGGTTGCCTCAGTAAGCCAAAAATATCATTTTTTTGTGCATAAAAAACATATATAATGGAAACATTTATTTTAAAAACAAATGATCCTTTGACTGAGATTCATTTGTGTAGTTAGAATTTTATGGGTACAAGGTCTGTGGCATGTTTGCATTGTTTACAGCAGATGCAGATTCTGTTCAAGCCTCTTTTAAGACTATCTCAATTGCCATGCCCATTGTTCGCCATGGTCCACTATGCATACCGCAGGTCATCATCTCCCTGGTAGGGGTCCCAGTGCAGTATTTTTCCCAGGGCCCATGATGCTGTTAAGGTGGCACTGCCCATGAGAGGCTCCTGGTGAATTTACTGGGTCACCAGCTCTAAGTCTCCCACCACTCTACATGTCGCGGAGCTTGGTGCCCCTCCCCTCCGCATGGGTATGATCGCATTCATGTTGCATCAAAAAAATGGCTGCCATATAGCGGCCATCTCTAAGCCTGGGGGCCCCATAATCTCCTATTGCTCGGGAGCCCCATGAGTTGTCAGTCCACCCCTGCCTTCGACAACCCTTAAGGGGTCAAGTTTGCATAATAAGGCCCCATGTACACTGCTGCTACTAAATTGACGTTCAGGGGCAGTTGGCCGCTTTTTTCAACTGCCCCTGAATGTTATCAATATATTCAATGTTATCTTATGTGACCATGTACACAGTTCCTTTTACAGTTGTTTTTAGGCAGTTGCGTTTAACAGCCTTTCTTTGAATGCAAAAAAATTAGTTCAGACACCAAAGATTTCCTTGTTTCAGACGCCAAACGCGGTACCAGCGTTTAGCCGTGTTTTCGTTTTTAAAGGTACCCAATTTTTTTGGACAATAACACTAAAAAATGATGGAAAACGATGAGAAAATATTGATAAAAAGTTTAAAAACTGGTAATTACTTGCAATGATTCATAGACCATATACAGCCCTTGATACATTCCAATACACCACTAGCAATGTTGTTTTACAAAGTATAATTGTAATTTTACCCATATGTTGTTAGATATGAAAAAGATGACCCCACCATTGAGCCTGATCAAACATAGTTTCATGAAATTTGATAGTCACTGTGACGGATCCAATCCCACACTCCGAGTGCTTTTGTCATATACCACTTCCTCCCAGCCTGAATATAGATATCAGATATTCCAACCGCTCACAAGACAACAAGACAACACTTGCTTAGCTGCTCAACATGGACTGATTTATTAGAACCAAAATGACAAGTATTTATAATACAGTAGGAGACTAAAACCTAACCTAATTAGCATGAGCTAATAATCTAATCATTAACCCAGACTAGTTGTCTGAGAGATAGGACTTTTCAGACTAGACTCATTTACACAACAGACAGGTGGCTGGAGTTGATGACATTAGCATCTAACAGTTTGTGTCCCAACAGTGTGATTCAGTCTATTGCTAATATGGCAAATACATATCCAGAGTCTGTGTGTCTTGGGGGGGGACATGGATCTGAATCCAAGTAACACCACCTCAGGGGTCCCCAGGCATACAGCTCACAAAGAGCACCGTTCCCCCAAATGCCAGGGCCCATAATCGCAAGGCAAGAGGGTCGCATTCTGTCCCCTCCAACAGCCTCTGTCCTGGCTAGGTCTGTCACAGTCACCAACAGACATTCCTCTGGTGGCACACTCTTCCTCCTGTTCATGTCCAAGCGTGTAAAATTAAGAAAATTATTGGGGTAGATACGCAGCTGTACGTACATGTTGGTAAAATATCCTACTGACATGCGCTGCACGATCAATGGATGGGTCCAGTAGCGACGAACTCTGGTCCTCGCACACAATTTTTGGCGTCATTCTAGCCTCATCAAGAGCAACGTTAGGAGCATTTCCTCACATATGTTCATTATGGGATCCATTGTAAAAAAAAAAAAAAAAAAAAAAAGAGCACAGAAATAGGAACAAATACAAAGACAATGCTACTCTCTCTGCTGCTGCTACTCACTCTGGTCTCACAAAATGGCTGAAATTGTTAAATAAAACTTTTTTTGAGCTTGGGGAGCATCTTTTGATATTATCCTTACTAAATGCTTCTGGACGCAAACATGGCTAAACGCGACATGCAAACGTGCCTAAACGGGCGTTTCTAAATGCCGGTTTCAAGCTTTAAAAAAAAAACATTCAGAGGAATTTGCCTCAGTGTCCCGTGTACATGGAGCCTAAGCCCTCAAAAATGGTGTCAATACCTTCCACCCAAACTGCAGCAGGAGCTCGGCTTTAGAAGCTTCAATAACAAAGGAACCTTCTTTGAGAGAGGTATTAATGGCAGTCAATGGGTGAAAATCTGCTTTATCAGAAATGATGGATCAATTGAAAGGTATCAAGGAGGAAATGGCATTTGTCAGACATGATCTACAGAAAATGCATGAGCGCATTACAGAGCTGGCGTGTTTTTTCCGTTACAGAGAAGTTGGAATAAAAAAGTAGATTCACTCAATTGGTACAGAAAGAAAAATCTTCACGTGCAATGTACACTGAAATTAAAAAATGAGTGGGTGTTGAAAATGTTGGTTAAAAATTGACAGATACCGGGTAAAAAAAATATAGAGATGGGGGTTACAGTGATTTGGCCCGCCATCTGTGTATTCATATATACCTGAGTGTATTTGTGTGTGTGTGTGTGTGTATATATATAATATATATACATAGATATGAGGGGTCACAATTTATATATACATTTTTTTTATGTTTGAGTTAAAATTAATGGAGAGGTGACGATCTCTTTGTGGAACGTGAGGGGATTGGGTGACCTAGTTAAAAAAAATCAGCTCTCCTTAATTCTTATGCCGTGTACACACGACAGGACTTAAATCCGGCAGACTTTCGACGGAGTTCTGACGGAGTTCCGACAGAGTTCTGACGGACTTTTCGAATGAGCGGACTTGGCCACACACAATCACACCAAACTCCGACGGATTCGAACGTGATGACGTACGACTGGACTCGAATAAGGAAGTTCATAGCCAGTAGCCAATAGCTGCCCTAGCGTCGGTTTTAGTCCGTTGGAATAGCACACACACGAGCGAATTTTTCGGTAGGAACTGGGTCCGGCAGAGTTCTGGTGGAAAAATTTGAAGCATGTTCCATTTCTAAAGTCTGTCAGACTTTTGCGAATCAAAAGTCCGTTGCAGCCCACACACGATCGAATAGTCTGCCGGAATCATTCCGTCAGACTTTGGATGTTGAAAAGTCCGCTCGTGTGTACGGGGCTTTAGGGTATCAGTTCTCTGTCTACAGGAGACACACTTGACAAAAGAAACAGTGACCTGCTCTCGCCAGTACAACTCCGTGCATACCTAATACTCAAGAAGAACAAGTATTTTAATGCATAGGTCAGTGTAAGTAAGTATAGAGGGGAGAGGGGAGATTTATATTTATATATTGCATGTTGGCAGAGATGTAATTTGTGCTTGTGAGTAGGGATGAGCTGAACAGCCCCCCCCCCCCCCAATTTGGTATGCACCAGAACTTGCGAACAGACAAAAAATGTGTGCGAACATGCAAACATCGTCTATGGGACACGAACATGAAAAATCAAATGTGCTCATTTTAAAGGTTTATATGCAAGTTATTGCCAAAAAAAGTGTTTGGGGACCCGGTGTGGTAAAATTTCCTGCGACTTATGAAAATTCCTCACCCCGTCACTTCCGGTGCGGCTCCGTCACTGTAACAGCTGACGGCGGGCCTTTACTGCGCATGCGCCAAGTCCGTGATATTAACGGCGCATGCGCAAGATCTTTATTTCAGCGGTGGTTAAAAATTATACACGGAGACTTGCGGGTGGGCGGGCGGAGCTGAACAGATGCTTAGGACGTCAGCAGCAGCCCCGCCCACCCCACTAACATGCCCCTGAATCTTAAGCGGTGGTTAAAAATTATACACTCAAGTGGGCGGAGACTTGCGGGTGGGCGGGCGGAGCTGAACAGATGCTTAGATCATCAGCAGCAGTCCCGCCCACCCCACTAACATGCCCCTGAAGCGCTGGATGTTTGTTTATGATCTAGAAAATTTATGGCTTCAGCTGCTATTAACAGCAATCGCGCATGCGCAGGATTTTTGTTTACTGACCAGAAAAATTATGCACTAAAGCACATTCTTATTGGTGATGAAAATGGATAGACTCGGGCGGGCGATGGCTTTATTATATCATCAGCAGCACCAATATGTATAGTATTTATTAAATCTGAACAATAAGCAGTGTATTTATTAAAGCTGAACAATTAGCAGTGTATTTATTAAAGCTGAAGAATAAGCAGTGTATTTATTAAAGCTGAACAATTAGCAGTGTATTTATTAAAGCTGAACAATATGGGCACAATATTGGGGACAGTGGCTGCGTTTGGGGCACAATGTCTGCGTTTGGGGACAGTGTGTGCGACAGTGTCTGCATTTGGGCACAGTGGCTGCATTTGGAATGATCACAGTCAATTGCTTGGTAAACGGCCAATGGCTGTTTACCAGCATCAGTGGCGAGCAGTGTTCCCGGGAACACCCCGCCACCAACGTACACGCGCAGAGCGCGCCCGCGATCACCGTGGAGAGGTGGGGCGGCCACCAACGTACACACGCAGAGCGCGCCCGCGGTCGCCGTGGAGGGGGTGGGGCGGAACCATCTGTGATCACGCGGTAAACAGCCATGACCAAAGCCTGTTCACCACCCTCGGTGACATGCCATGCCGCTACCAAAGGAACAGGGATGCAGGCACATTCCCTGTTTAAAAGGAGGGCTGTCATATGACGCCCTCCCAGAACGAGAGCCACGCCGCCTGGCTGTCATATGACGAACGGCGGACGGCAAGCGATTAATCAGTATAAGTGTATAAGCAGTGTATTATTTGACAGGGGAGCTTGGATTGATTGACACAACAGTGGGAGGGGCCAAGGTCATGTAAAAGCACACCATCATTCTACACAGCTCTGATAGCCAGTGTGCCAGTGGGAGGGGCCAAGGTCATGTAAAATCACACCCTCATTGTAGACGTGCATACCGCTGTGTCCAAGTACTTCTGTATGGATGGGAGGTCAAGGAAAAACATAGAGCTGTGTGTTCAGGAGCTAAAGCCTGACAAACTGAGCCTCTGCTCACACAAATCTGTCTGTGCACAGCAGACAAAATATATATATGGGAGGTCAAGTAAAATTATAGAGCAGTGTCTGTGATTTCTGTCAAGTGCTGGATCGCCTCCTCTGTTTTTCCTCCAATGGTGCCAAAGAAGCTGAGTGTGAGTTTTCCTGTAGCCCTCATATTGGAGGCTTCTACACCATCATCATAGTGTCCAAGGATGGTGGCTACCATGTCCCCTGAGGGCAAAGTGCATGTTTGACCCACTTTAGGTTCACTGGTTGCTTAAGGAGAAGGAGAGGGCCCCCCTATTCAGATGTGAGGTCGCCAGTATATAGCACGGGGGCAGCCTGAGGTCCACTCCTCTTCATTTAATTTCTTCTCTGACATTGAGTCTCATGTATGTGGAGATGTTCCAATGGACACTAGACACTTATGTTGCTGCTATCACTTTACAAATTATGTAGATTGTTAGACAGAAACACCCAGGCACAGAAATCATAACTTCTAAATAACATTCTTGTCGTCTGACCCTGCCATTGTTTCCTTTCATCCAAGTTGAAGAGCCAGGGCTGATCAGAGGTTTATAGACAGGCTGATCAGAGGTTTATAGACTTAGCCAACACAATCTTTGCTAGTGATGTGTGGTGTCACCCAATCAATGACAGCCCACCTTTATGTCAATACTGCTCATGGCAGACTGTTATCTTCCCATTGTTTGATAAAGTCACTTACTAAGCACAGTTGAATGCACTAAGAAGTCCACGTATTATGTAGGAAAAATCAGAAGTTAATTTATTGATGTATACATTATTCTCGAAAAGTGGTCCCTGACCTCATTCACTAGGTACCTCCATAAAAGCCATGCTTTAATCAGTTCGAGCAAAATCAGATTATGACCATTTTATATTGGGGTGATCTGGGGGAGACAGTTCTGTAGAAAATGAACAGAAGTTATTTCAGAGAGACCAGGACTATGACATGGCACAGTAAGGCATGTGATGGCAATCGCTCTATGGCATAAAGGCCATGACAATGATCAGCAAGATTCCCCCATATCTCGGGTGACCCCCCCCATCAGCCTGGACACAGGGAGACCCCTGAACAAAGGCTGGGGGCAGGACATGGCGTGTCCAGTGGTTTTGAGAAGGGAGGCCCAGAGATGATTGAGGACATGGGCGTTACAGTGATCAGAAATGATATGGGGGTGGCATGATTGATGAGGTAAGACACGGGGGGGGGGGGGCAGAGAAAAGGGAGGACATTAGTGGGCCAGTGAAGTTGGGTTCAAGCAGGGAAGTTGATGTCAGGCCTACACACACACGCACACGCACACACACACACACACACAAACACACGCACACACACACACACACAACAGTCCGCAGGTTTGATGGAACTCAACCGGAACCCAGCTTGTGTGCATCCAACAGCATACTGATTCCTCCGGTCTAGACATAGGGACCAGATGATATTATAACATAGCATACAAGACCAGCTCACAAAATCTTCTATCAGAACTGGAACCTTTTATTTAAAAAAAAACACAGAATTTATAGTACACCAGATCTGTTGCCTGTATGTAAAGGCGACTGTATACATTAATATAATTAACAGCCGCTAATTAACCAGTCATTTAAAAAGGAGATTACAGCAAAAGCGTTTTTGGCTGTACTTATCCTGTTGATCACAGGAGTACAGTTCATTCTGCAACCCTATAACCCGTTTTCAGCAAAGAGCGGTCTGAGGTTCCCTCTCTGCCGATGTCCTAGTAGTCAGTCCAGGCTCAGGCGTCAAGACCATGGAGTTGGGATCTGATTAGATCCCTGGACCGACACTCGGCTCAGCCTCTCTCTCAGCAAGCCGCTAAGAGCCTAACCAGGACGCTCCTTCCTCTTCAACAGTCAGCGCTCCAGTGAAGGAGGGCAGAGCGCGGGACTGCTTGGTGAGCTGTGACAACTGAGCGATCGGCAGAGCACTATCTCTCAGTTTTCAGTGTAGAGGAGCTGTAATACAATACTAATACTATTAATAGTGTACACTACACATTATTACAAGTATAAACACATAGATGAGAAGACAGACAGAACAATTAATACAATTAATGAGCGACACATACTTAAAGGAGTTTCAAAGGCATAAGGTTTTTTTATCCTAATGCATTTTATACACGAAGATAAAAATCCTTCTGTATTTGGACCCCCCCCCCCCCCAATTACTTACCCAAGCCCGTCTCTCCCCAGCGATGTTTGGGACACTCCTCTTGATTGGCTGAGACACAGCAGCGGCGCCATTGTCTCCTGCGGCTGTCAGTCAGCCAATCGGGGGGGGGGGAGAGGGTGTGGGGCCAAGTCGTGTCTCCGTGACTGAATGGACACATGGAGCTCTTTCATACTCTGCTTGGGTTCCCTCATAGATAGCTGATGGCAGTGAGGCCACTCAATAGGAGGGAAGGGCCTGGAGTAGCAAAGAGGGACCTGAGAAGAGGTTGTTTAGGGCTGCTTACTGGAACTATAAATGCACAGAGGAGTCAAGTATAGCATGTTTGTTATTTTTTTAGATATTTATTAAACACAGTTTTTACAATCACTTTAACAAACAGACTATAGCAGGAGACCAACGGTAACTGGTGGTTTGCTGATTATATTAACATCTTTAACAGTCTCATAAAGTAGAATAAATTTATCTTCATAGATTTCTTAAGGGATATAGATGACAAATATACAAGTAATCAAAACCCCACTCAAAGTGTCCATTAAGTATTTTCCACCATAAATTTTTTCCGGTCATCCTGTGTCTCTAATAGACACATGGTTACTTGCACATAAGAGGGGCCTGAGGAGCTGAACAAGGAGTTTTCGAGGTCTCCAAGGTAAGCTGTGTTCCTCGAGCTGATGTTGCACCTATTAAAACAAATAAAAACATGTTACATTACAGTACAATATGTTAATGTCAGGCATTGTGGATTTTAACATTTATCATTCTTGGAATGATTTCATAATAAACATGTTTGCTGGTCCATGATTGAAGCTGTATTGATTTTGAGTATTAATATAATTTTGCTTGACAAAGCTTTCTTCCAGGGTGTAACCTAACTTACCTTATGTACTGTACTGGAGTAGATCACAAGCTATTTCAAGACGTGCATCCATCACTGCTTCAGCAGAGGTCCTGACTGCATTGATGGTCTTCGTCTTCAGGAACTCCTTTGCAAACTGTAAAATAACATGTAACATTTGTAACGGCAAATAACATTTTTAGAATAGACTGAAATACTGAGAAGACAGCCAAAAAAATAAAAATCTATTAAAATAAAACAAATGTACCATTAAGATTAAGACACCACAGCTACTGGAATCCTGCTGATTGCTGTGCTCCATTACCCAGGTAGACCAGTTGGCTCCTTGGTCTTCAGGCTTGTTCATCCTCAAGAAGAGACTGTTTAGAGTTATATATATATATAAAAAAGAAATAAAATAAAAATTCAAACAATTACAAACGTAATGTGAAAATAATACACTTATGTTATGTCCACTTATTGAAAATAGGCACACTTACCTCCAGTTGTCATGCAACATTGAATGGTAGGAAAGTTCGTTTCCCAACGGGTCCATCACAATAAGGACCTTCTTCGACTTCATGATAATCTAAAAAATATTTGGTGAGAATGACAAAAATTTCAGTACAATATAGAGCAGATACACTCTGTGGCGTCATAGGTTATTGAGCAATATCTGCAGACATAACAAACATAAATAAAATATAATAGTGCATGATAACATTATTATGTTAAAGTGGTTGTAAAGGTTCAGTTATTTGTTTTCTTAAATAACAAACATTTCATACTTATCTCCACTGTGCAGTTCATTTTGCAGTGGCCCCAAACATCCTCTTCTGGGTTCCCATGGGAGCTCCAGTGCCTCCACCCCACATTACATAACCCCCTCTGGGAAGCTCTCTCCTGAGGGGGGTTACCTTGCGGGCGTGCTCCTATGTCATACACTCACCGTCCATAGACGCTGAGTGTATGACTCGGCCTCGGCACCTGCATCATTGGATTCACAGCACAATGGCTGCGCTGCTATCAATCTAGCCACTCAATGCCAAGAAGCCGTGGAGAAGAGGACACCGTGGACGCACCAAGAAGGTAAACTGGCTCAGGTAAGTAAAAAGACGGAGGCCCGTGATTGGCCGGAGTTTTTTGACCTTAATGCATAGGATTCGTTAAGGTGAAAAAACACAAACATTGACAACACCTTGAAGATTGCCAAATTAACTTATTTCACAAAAAACTTACCACTAAAATCCAATGTTTATTGATATTAATAGGACATAGAGATAGTTCTTCTGTAGGGAACGTCATCTGAAAGGAAGTATATACCCAGTTAAGTAAAAATGTACTTCTTTATTTAGATAGATAGATAGATAGATATTTTTTCCTCAAGTATAGCTGTAATTGTGACCAACCTTTCCAAGCCGACTGGTTTGTCCAGTAAACATTGCCGTCGCAATCACTGCAGACATAAGGTGAACAGGTTCCTGTGAAAAAAAAGAAAAATTCAAAATTAGTAAAAAATGCAGAAAAACAATAAAACATATATAAGGCAAGCATACACATAATTCACACTTGCCTGATGCTTTTCTTTCAAATGGTAAAGATAAGCATCAATCACCTGCATTACAAAAAAAACTAAAATAAATGTAAAATTGAGAACCACAAAAATGGTGAAGTTTTGGTTTTGATACATTTTCAAATTGATTGTCGTATCTTACCTCATCCACCAACCAGTTTCTCTCACGCAGTGTTTGAAATGAATAGACATACAGTTTGTATGGTCCCACTTCTGCTTCCACCGAGTCAAGATTCTCTGCAGCCCAAATGTTTTTAACTGAGGAAAAAAAAAAAAAAAAGCAACATTGTAAATTTACATGTCTGTTCTTGTACGCTTGGGAGCCAAAGCCAATACAAGTTGAGTATTACCTAATCTGAAAAAGCATGTTAATTTTGTTATATGATTTATTTTTTATTTTTTATTACTATTAAATTAGTCTGTGTATATATGTAGATGGATGTGGTCAGGAAGTGGCACTGTGAAGAGTATTTGCATAGGACGGCTAAAGCTGGCCCTGTGTACAATGTTTAATTGAAATATTGTTTACAATAGGAGTTATTCTTGATCACAGCTCAATTATATATATACACACTCACACTCACACTCACACTCACACTCACACTCACACTCACACTCACACACACACACAGACACGCGCACGTATGTCTGAATACAAATCACTTATGTGCATTTCTGATAAGGCTTTTACTCAACCTATAGATTGACTTTGGTATAATATCAACCTTGTAAGGTTAATTAAACAAGAACTAGATAGAACAGAATGCCAAACAGTGGCAAGTTCAAAATAAAAACGCCAGAATGGCAACAGAGTGAGAAGGCTAGGCCAACCAACAGGGCATGGCCAAACAAATGACCAACGGGGTCAAAGTAGTAATGAATAACGCATTAACTGCTACCTCTGTCTTCTGCTATCTCGGGGATGAAAGATGATGAAGTCTTTAAAAACCAAAATTAATGTTAATCAATTTACTTTATTATAATTTTTGGATGTATATACTACTTAAAATAAAAACTAGTCAGAGAAAATAGAACTAGGCACTCTATATGTAATGCAGAATTAAGCTAGCTATTCATGTATCAAGTTTGCTGGTTCCCTTAATAGTACTGACCTTTTGTCGTGTAGCAAATTTTATTACGGAGGTCCTTTGTTGTATAGACGATATGGTGGTGCTGATCTCCTCAGGCGAGTTCAATGACTGGACATCACTTTCCGGCCAGAGTGCGGAACTCTTCCTGCTTCTTATAAATGGCTTGATGTGGTCCATATTAATCTTTGTCTTCAGAGTATGCCCGTGCATATTTGCCACCTGAACAACTTTGCCACACATCGCCTTGATGATATATGGCCCATTGAAGTCGCTTTCCAGTCTTCCTCCTTTCCTTCCACGCTTCCTAGACTTATAAAGAAGAACCTCATCACCAATATTATAAGTTAATGCCTTATACTTTTTTTTCACCTTTTTATCAAACGCAGTCTTCTGCTTCTCCTGTGACATCGTGATATTTTGCAATGTTGCTTTTTGCTCTTTTTCCATTGCAGTCTTCTTTTCCTCCATGAATACAATGTAATCGTTCTCCTGCGGTAGAATAATTGTGGAAAGCTGCAGTAAAAAAAAATAATAAAATAAAAAAGTTTTAATGAATAGTAACACCATGTGACACTTAAGAGTTTTGACAAGATGAAGAAATAAATACATTTTGTAATATAGTCATACAGTTAGACAAATTTAACAGATAATTTGACATTGAAATGCTTATGAATATATAAAAATGTTTACTTATGGGGGAACTGTCCTTACATTACTATTTAACAAATAATTAAGAAAGAACAGTCAAATGCTCATATGTGCCACTTATGTTGCATAAATCAATTATTTACAATCAGGCGAGATCTACATATACACTCACTAAACAATTATATTACTATAAAATTGTTAACTTTAGAAAAAAAAAAATTTAAACTCACTGGAAGGTCAACTGGAACCTCTGCTGGGAAGACTGCCTCCCTCCCGTACATCAAAAGGAACGGTGAATGCTTGGTCGTTGTTTGGGCCTTTGACCTTAGAGCAAATAAGGTCGCTTCCAAGTAAACATCCCAATTCGTTTGTTGGTCATTCACCAATTTAGCAAGTGCTCTATAATAAAACAAATGATAAAACAAGATAAACACATTAACACCACACTCTCATTAAAGTGGCTGTAAACCATAACAAACACACTTTGACCTCAGGTAAGCCTAGATTAAGGCTTACCTGTAGGTCCAAGAAATATCTCCTAAACCGTTTGCCGAAAGACATGCGCCGTAGACAGCGGTGAGCAGGCACTCTGCGCGCGGCACCGTCAACGGCGAATATGCCGAGCATGGCGGCTCCCGTGCGCATGCGCGGGATTGACGTCATTGCGGCTTTGCCGAATGACAGATGTGGAGCGGCGAGACCCACCAAGAAGATGGACGCGCCGGACTACAGGGGACAGCGGTGACTTCGCTGGCTCCTGTGTTAGGTAAGTGACACATAATGGACTACTGTGTGATGCATAGTAGTCCATTATGCTTTACCTTTGCAGGGAATCAAAGAGGAAGTAAACTCATCAGGGTTTACTTCCTCTTTAATAATGTATAATTGATAGTTCAAAGCATGTAATAATAGAGGCAAAAGTGGAAAGCAAGAAGAACATTACATAACCACTTCCATACCAGCGTGTAATAAACGGAACCCTTCAGCCCGGTGATTGGGCTGAGGTGTCTCTCTCGGGACACAGTCCATGTCCTAACAGGATAAGTAGCCAATGAAAATGCCTCTTTAACACGTGCCTGGCTGTGTCCAATCACCGCTGGTTACATATCAAAACGGGAGTAACTTACCATTAATGGGTTCTCCTCCTAATACACTGATGCATTGTGAGGAGAAGATTGCAGTAACAGAGAGTTGCTGCTTGCTGGCGTCAAATACAATCCCCACATAGCCAAAATAAAGACTGTCTATATGACCATCAAAGTACGTGTCTTCAGCTCATCAGAGTACCAGTGTTGATTAAATAACACAAAAAGAAAGCTTAATTATTGTGACAAATAATTATAATTTACAAGTCATTTAGGTAGTGTTGCATGACTGAGTAATTGTAATTGAAAGAGGAAGTAAAGGCAATAAAATAAAAAACACACCCTGTAAGGCAAAGGCATAATGAGCTAGTATGCATCGCATACTAGCTCATTATGAATAACTTACCCAAGAACAAACCCCCCGAAGCGGTCCTCTGTCTTCCTCTTCCCCGCTGCCATGGATCCCGGAGCAACTTCCGTGTCTCGCTGCTCCGGCGCTGTGATTTGCCGGAGCTGCGATGACGTCACTCCCGCGCATGCACACGGGAGCTGACACTCGCGGCATTTTGCTGTGGCTTGCCCAGTGTGCCTGCGAGCTGCTGTCTACGGCGCATGCGCCACAGACAGCGGTGGCTGTCTTCAGGTAAATATCTCCTAAACCGCATAGGTTTAGGAGATATTTCTTGGACCTACAGGTAAGCCTTAATCTAGGCTTACCTGTAGGTCAAAGTGGTTTGTAAGGGTTTACAACCACTTTAAAGTATCAAGAGGACTGAAAGATAAAAAGTGGTCTGTGCAATAAGGGAGTGAAGTGCCCTATATTGGAGAAACCTGTGGAAGAATAGTTGAATACAAAGGAATACGGAAGATAAAGAAGACTTAAACTTACCGCTTGATGTTGTGATTTGTCTTCTCATCCAGTCCATTTGTTTGAGGATGATACGCCGCTGTCACGCTCCTTTGATACCCAGCATGCTGCACATCCGATCATTGAGCTTTTAAAAAGAAGAAAAAATAGGAATATAAATTTTAATAAACCACCTATTGACAAAGTCATGTTACAAAAATGGTAAATGGAAATTACACATACTTGGTTCACAAATTCTCTGCCCTGGTCAGAAAGTATGCGCTTCGGACAACCATGACGGTAGATCATAGCACATAAATGGCGTCCCACCTCTTCTGCGGTCTTTATCTTCATTGGAAATGCCTCCACCCACTTAGAAAAGTAATCGGTGGCCGTCAAATTATATTGAAAGCCATCCTCTGTTTTTGGCAAAGGGCCTGTTAGGTCAATACCAACCAGCTTCCAAACAGAAGACACCTAATGTGATGAACAAAAAGCATAATTAATTTTTAATATACTAA
Organism: Lithobates pipiens; assembly: GCF_037356315.1. Lineage (NCBI taxonomy): Eukaryota > Metazoa > Chordata > Amphibia > Anura > Ranidae > Lithobates > Lithobates pipiens. Next base: position 527,498,034 of record NW_027507764.1, on the reverse strand, counting down.
TGTAATCATATTTGTTAGATTAGACTGTAATAGTTATTTACCTTAATACATTGTAACGGCTGAGGTGCTGCTAATGGCTTTCCAACCTTCTGGCACTTCTCGCATTCCTCGATCTGTAGGTAAACATATGTTAACCTATGTACCATTTTCATAAAAAATGTAAGACATAAAAGTAATTGTGTGTATCCATTTCTGAATATCTAAGGTCATTCCGTGCCAGAAAAATCTTGAGCTGACTGTTGACTGGGTTTTGTTGACTCCCGCATGGCCTCCAATTGGTAATGAATGAAACTCTGCAAAAATCTTCTTAGCTTCTTCCTCGGATTTAAGAAATCTTCTATTTCCAACGAAGATACCACCTTCTGTAATAAAAGTGGAAATTCAAAAGCTACATTCATGACAAAATTATTTTCCATAACCACTAAAAATTATTGCATTTTTGATACTTACCCTTTAGGGTAAATTTAGCAGTGGTCTTCTTGAAATTGTATCTCTGACACTTGTCATACCCGGATGGGTATTCCCCCAAAGAAAGGAATCTGAAAACCTCCTCGTACCTCTTCTCCATACCTAAAAATGTAGAACACCATTCACAGCAAAAATAATACAATCATAAAAATGTAAATACTTGGCATTTACTATCAAGTGTAATGTGAGATCCCAGAGAGCACAATATATTACTGAATGGAGCTAAATAGCAGCATTAAGTAGCTGCTAATAAATGATTGCACAGAGCTTCTGCATTACCCTGTACAGTCACTTTTGAGCGGTTACTGTATGATGATATGTAGCTGCATTAAGCGAGATCCAGCACTAATTGACAAAGAGAAAAGTTAAACAAGTAAAGAAAATGTAATGCTTTTAAATTTATCTTGCAAAAAACAACATTTTATGCTGTTTGTATTTTCAACTAATCCAAAAATGGTAATAGGATAAATAATCCACCATACTGTTAAAAAAAAAATAAAAATAATAAAAACACCTCACTACACTGCAGGGGCTGCCTTCCCTCCTCCACTTGTCGCATGAAAGCAGCGCTGTAGAGAGTGTAGCACCCTCATGTTTAGGCAGGGATGCTATTTAATGTAGTTGCCAGGCAATATTTGCCTTGGCCTATTGTGAGGAGATCAATTGACTCTTTGCTAAACCTATACTTGTTGCAACGTCCCTCTTTTGTCACTAGGTGGCAGTATGCTTGTGACACAAGGCAAGACAAGGGATTTACAAGGACAGACATGAAAAGATGGATCGTCTCAGCCAATTTGCATAGATTTCTTTGGGTCCCTTGGCCTGCTGTGAGAGCCTATTGATTGGGATGGAGTCAGGTGATCGGGTTTCTGTGCCAGCTGGACGGCTGTCTAGGTGGACGTGTGATGTGTTGCCCCAAGTTGCTAGGCCACATGGCTAGCTTCTATCCCAGGGACATCTGGCTGCTAGGCTGCCTGAGGGACATTGTGGGAGAGCAGCGTAGGGTTGGGACTTACAGCTTGTAGTCCAACCAGAAGCAACAGTGCTCCTGTCTGGGAAAACAAGCTGCGGTCGGGAGGTAAAAAGGAACAGCTGTCACCACAAGGGGACCATACACCTTGGTACCAGAGACCATTGTGAGTAACTAAAGCTATTACCCAAGCAGTCTTCTCACTAACCAGAGATGCTGAAGTGGGAAAACTTGAGTGAGTGCCAAGCCAGGGACCTAGTGGTACATCTGAGGAGACGCTTTGAGAGCTCCTTTGAGTGCTGGTCACCTGAGAAGGTTGGAGATGCTACACTGTATCCAAATTAAATTTTTATCATTTTTTTCCCACAGAGCTTTCTTTTGGTGGTATTTGATCACCTCTACGGTTTTTATTTTTTGCTAAACAAATAAAAAAAAGACATACAAGTTTTCTCCTTCGCTGATGGGGCTGCAGTGACAGGTACCGATAAGGCCACACTGATGGGCACTGATGAGGTGGCACTGATGGGCGACACGGATGGGCACTGATAGGTGGCACAAATTGGCACTGATAGCTGGCAAGGATTAGCATGGATAGGCGGCATGGACGGGCATGGATAGGCGGCACAGATGGGCATGGATGGTCACTGATAAGCGGCACTGTATTGTATTATATAGTACTGATGGATGCCAATCAGTGGCAAACAATAATGCATACCAATCAGTGATGCCCATTGTGGGCACTGATTGGCATCCATTGTGGGCACTGACTGTGCATAACCTGGTGCTGGGCATCCCTGGTGGTGTCCCTGGTGGTCCAGTGTGGGCATACTCGGGGGAGGCTGCAATGATAATCGATCAGCACAGACCCCCCCTGTCAGAGGAGCAGCCAATCGGCTCTACTCGCGTCTGACAGATGCAAGTGAGGAAAAGCCGATCAACGTCTCTTATTTACACTGTGATCAGCCATGATTGGACACGGCTGATCATGTGGTAAAGAGTCTCCGTCAGAGGCTCTTTACCGAGATCGTAGTTGCAGGGTGTCAGACTGACACACCGCAACAACGATCGCCACGATGCACGCCCCCGGGGGTGCAAAGTGGATCAAAATCATGAGGACCTCATATGGCGCTGGTCAGGATTTTGAAACCACTTTGCCACCGTCATTTTGCTATAGGCCAGGCGGCAAAGTGGTTAAGAGACAATAAATCTCTGTGCATTAAAAAAGTGTCTAGTGCCCATCAATTCTTTTTGCACTGCACCCAACTTGCCTTTTAACCCACTCTACACAGAAGGATGTCAGCTGTCCCTAACTCTTAAAGTCACCAATATGCCTCCAAGAGCCCAGGACTCTACTACAAGAGGAAAGAGCGCTACACAGAAACCCAGGTATTAGTACAAGTACCACAAGTAGGTGAGGAATCATTGGAGTGTGGCACAGTGCACACACTCCTAAACACTAAAAACTTCCTAACAGCAGCATCAGCCACACTGTGATGTAATGGGTTCTTGATACACCAGCTAGTTGCATTGATCGAAAAACAATCATGATTTTTGACCATCTGGCCCCCGGAACAGTACGCCCTTGCTTCGCTGTTACAAGTCTCCTATCACTGGACAATAGGGGTGCAACGGATCCAAAAATCTCACGGACCGGATCGTTCCTCGGATCTGAGTCACGGATTGGATCAGTTTTCGGATCAGCCAATAATAATTGAATTTGCAAAAACCTGTTAAAATTCCACCACAAAATAGTCCCCACTGTAATATCCACAATCTCCCCACTGTAATATATATCTCCCCCACTGTAATATCCATGTCATCTCCCCCACTGTAATATTGGCTGAGCATGGCTGGGTACGGCTGGCTACCGCCGAGTATGGCTGGATATTACAGGGTATGGCACAGTATTTGCTGGGTATGGCAGAGTATTGGCTGGGTACGGCAGAGTATTGGCTGGGTACGGCAGAGTATTGGCTGGGTATGGAGGGATGGCTGTGACTGCACTTGTCACAGAGCAGTTCTGTGGACACAACAGATGCAGCCCGCAGCGCTGCTGCCTTCCGATTTCTCCCCTCCACTGTACAGATCAGTACACAGAGGGGAGAGAGGAACTGGCGTCACTATGACGCCAGTTTGTTTACAAGTGATCGCTCCGTCATTTGACGAAACGATCACATTGTAAATGGGTGCACCAAGATGGCCGCCGCTACGGAGCTAGGCCGAAACCACGGCCTTTCCTAAGGCCGAGGCCGCGGAGCACTCCGCGGATCGTGGCGTGTGCTGATCTGAACAGGGTGACCTGTTCGCATCATGGATCGGTGATGATCCATTGCACCCCTACTGGACAATGCAAGTGCATTCCCTTCCCCCATCACATCAGGCCTAGGTCCCCATCACATGAGGACTAGGCCCCCATTACATCACAGGACCCCCATCACATCAGAAGACCCCCCATCACATCACAGGACCCCCCCATCACATCAGGCCTTAGTTACCATCACACCAGGCCTAGGCCCCCCATTACATCACAGGACACCCCCATCACATCAGAAGACCCCCCATCACATCACAGGACCCCCATCACATCAGGCCTTGGTCCCCATCACATGAGGACTAGGGCCCCATTACATCACAGGACACCCCCATCACATCAGAAGACCCCCCCATCGCATCAGAAGACCCCCATCACATCAGGCCTTGGTTACCATCACATCAGGCCTAGGCCCCCCATTACATCACAGGACACCCCTATCACATCAGAAGACCCCCATCACATCACAGGACCCCCCCATCACATCAGGCCTTGGTCCCCATCACATGAGGACTAGGCCCCCATTACATCACAGGACCCCCATCACATCAGAAGACCCCCCATCGCATCAGAAGACCCCAATCACATCAGGCCTTGGTTACCATCACATCAGGCCTAGGCCCCCATTACATCACAGGACACCCCCATCACATCAGAAGACCCCCATCACATCACAGGACCCCCCCATCACATCAGGCCTTGGTCCCCATCACATGAGGACTAGGCCCCATCACATCAGAAGACCCCCATCACATCACAGGACCCCCCATCACATCAGGCCTTGGTCCCCATTACATGAGGACTAGGCCCCCATTACATCACAGGACCCCCATCACATCAGAAGACCCCCCATCACATCACAGGACCCCCCATCACATCAGGCCTTGGTTATCATCACATCAGGCCTAGGCCCCCCATTACATCACAGGACACCCCCATCACATCAGAAGACCCCCCATCACATCACAGGACCCCCCCCCATCACATCAGGCCTTGGTCCCCATCACATGAGGACTAGGCCCCCATTACATCACAGGACCCCCATCACATCAGAAGACCCCCCCATCGCATCAGAAGACCCCCCATCACATCAGGCCTTGGTTACCATCACATCAGGCCTAGGCCCCCATTACATCACAGGACACCCCCATCACTTCAGAAGACCCCCCATCACATCACAGGACCCCCCCATCACATCAGGCCTTGGTCCCCATCACATGAGGACTAGGCCCCCATTACATCACAGGACCCCCATCACATCAGAAGACCCCCCCATCGCATCAGAAGACCCCCCATCACATCAGGCCTTGGTTACCATCACATCAGGCCTAGGCCCCCATTACATCACAGGACACCCCCATCACATCAGAAGACCCCCATCACATCACAGGACCCCCCCATCACATCAGGCCTTGGTCCCCATCACATGAGGACTAGGCCCCCATTACATCACAGGACCCCCATCACATCAGAAGACCCCCCATCGCATCAGAAGACCCCAATCACATCAGGCCTTGGTTACCATCACATCAGGCCTAGGCCCCCATTACATCACAGGACACCCCCATCACATCAGAAGACCCCCCATCACATCACAGGACCCCCCCATCACATCAGGCCTTGGTCCCCATCACACGAGGACTAGGCCCCCATTACATCACAGGACCCCCATCACATCAGAAGACCCCCCATCACATCACAGGACCCCCCATCACATCAGGCCTTGGTTATCATCACATCAGGCCTAGGCCCCCCATTACATCACAGGACACCCCCATCACATCAGAAGACCCCCCATCACATCAGAAGACCCCCCATCACATCAGGCCTTGGTCCCCATCACATGAGGACTAGGCCCCATTACATCACAGGACACCCATCACATCAGAAGACCCCCATCACATCACAGGACCCCCCCCATCACATCAGGCCTTAGTCCCCATCACATGAGGACTAGGCCCCCATTACATCACAGGACCCCCATCACATCAGAAGACCCCCCATCACATCAAAGGACCCCCCTATCACATCAGGCCTTGGTCCCCATCACATGAGGACTAGGCCCCCATTAGATCACAGGACACCCCCATCACATCAGAAGACCCCCATCACATCACAGGACCCCCCCCCATCACATCAGGCCTTGGTCCCCATCACATGAGGACTAGGCCCCCATTACATCACAGGACACCCCCCCCCCATCACTTTAGAGGGTTTCCATCACATAAGATCCTCAACCAAGAACTTTCCTGTCAAAATCCTTGAGCCAGGAAACATCCTGCTGCTGTCAAATACTTAAAACTGCAAGCTGCTTCTCCTTCTCCTGTGTAAATACACAAGTCTGCAAGATGCTCTGGGTAAAGATTGTCTCCGCTCTTCATCCAGTGCCTCCAACGTCCTGAGTGACTTGTTCTGGAATTTTCATGAACTACACCGGACCTTGGCCACATGACCAGTGTGCCAGTGGGAGGGGTCCCACTGGCACACTGTCTATCAGAGCTGTGTAGAATGATGATGTGATTTTACATGACCTTGGCCCCTCCCACTGCTGTGTCAATCAATCCAAGCTCCCCTGTCAAATAATACACTGCTTATACACTTATACTGATTAACCGCTTGCCGTCCGCCGTTCGTCATATGACAGCCAGGCGGCGCGGCTCTCGTTCTGGGAGGGCGTCATATGACAGCCCTCCTTTTAAACAGGGAATGCGCCTGCATCCCTGTTCCTTTGGTAGCGGCGTGTCATCGAGACACCGTTCGCCACCGAGGGTGGTGAACAAGCTTTGGTCATGGCTGTTTACTGCGTGATCACAGATGGTTCCGCCCCACCCCTTCACGGTGACCGCGGGCACGCTCTGCGCGTGTACGTTGGTGGCCGCCACACCTCTCCACGGAGATCACGGGCGCGCTCTGCACGTGTACGTTTGTGGCTGCCCCACCTCTCCACGGTGATCGCGGGCGCGCTCTGCGCGTGTACGTTGGTGGCCGCCCCACCTCTCCACGGCGATCGCGGGCGCGCTCTGCACGTGTATGTTGGTGGCCGCCCCACCTCTCCACTGCGATCGCGGGCGCGCTCTGCGCGTGTACGTTGGTGGCCGCCCCACCTCTCCACGGTGATCGCGGGCGAGCTCTGCACGTGTACGTTGGTGGCCGCCCCACCTCTCCACGGCAATCGCGGGCGCGCTCTGCGCGTGCACGTTGGTGGCGGCGTGTTCCCGGGAACACTGCTCGCCACTGATGCTGGTAAACAGCCATTGGCAGTTTACCACGCAATTGACTGTGATCATTCCAAATGCAGCCACTGTGCCCAAATGCAGACACTGTCACACACACTGTCCCCAAACGCAGACATTGTGCCCCAAACGCAGCCATTGTCCCCAAATGCACACACTGTCCCCAATATTGTGCCCATATTCTTCAGCTTTAATAAATACACTGCTAATTGTTCAGCTTTGATAAATACACTGCTTATTCTTCAGCTTTAATAAATACACTGCTAATTGTTCAGCTTTAATAAATACACTGCTTATTGTTCAGATTTAATAAATACTATACATATTGGTGCTGCCGATGATATAATAAAGCCATCGCCCGCCCGAGTCTATCAATTTTCATCACCAATAAGAATGTGCTTTAGTGCATAATTTTTCTGGTCAGTAAACAAAAATCCCGCGCATGCGCGATTGCTGTTATTAGCAGCTGAAGCCATAAATTTTCTCGATCATAAACAAACATCCAGCGCTTCAGGGGCATGTTAGTGGGGTGGGCGGGACTGCTGCTGACGTTCTAAGCATCTGTTCAGCTCCGCCTGCCCACCCGCAAGTCTCTGCCCACTTGAGTGTATAATTGTTAACCACCGCTTAAGATTCAGGGGCATGTTAGTGGGGTGGGCGGGGCTGCTGCTGACGTCCTAAGCATCTGTTCAGCTCCGCCCGCCCACCCGCAAGTCTCCGTGTATCATTTTTAACCACCGCTGAAATAAAGATCTTGCGCATGCGCCGTTAATATCACGGACTTGGCGCATGCGCAGTAAAGGCCCGCCGTCAGCTGTTACAGTGACGGAGCCGCACCGGAAGTGACGGGGTGAGCGAATTTCACAGGTCGCAGATAATTTTACCACACCGGGTCCTGCCCCAGGGGACATATATCAATGCAAAAAAAAGTTTCTAGAATGGCTGTAATTTCAGGAGCAGTGATTTTAAGAATGCTTAAAATGAAACAATAAAAATGAAATATTCCTTTAAATATCGTGTCCTGGGGTTCCTTTAGTCTGCCTGTAAAGTAGCACATTTTCCCCATGTTTAGAACAGTACTGCAGCAAAATGACATTTCGAAAGGAAAAAATGGCATGTTAAACAGGGGCAGAAACATTGGGCCTTATTGCCCCGTACACACGAGAGGACTTATGTCCGACAGACTTCCAAAGGAGTTCCGCCGGAGTTCCGACGGAGTTCCGACGGAGTTCTGACAGACTTTTCGGCCGAACGGACTTGGCCACACACGATCACACTAAACTCCGACGGATTCGAACGTGATGATGTACGACCCGACTCGAATAAGGAAGTTCATAGCCAGTAGCCAATAGCTGCCCTAGCGTCGGTTTTAGTCCGTCGGAGTAGCATACACACGAGCGGAGTTTTCGAAGGGGACCGGGTCCGGCGGAGTTCCTTCGGGAAAATTTGAAGCATGCTTCATTTCTAAAGTCCGTCAGACTTTGGCGAATCAAAAGTCCGTTGCAGCCCATACACGATCGGATAGTCTGACGGACTCGGTCCTTTGGACTTTGGATGTTGAAAAGTCCGCTCGTGTGTACGGGGCATTAGGTGTTGGTGGTGCCAGACCACAGTAACTCCTCAGTTACTCTTGTTGGGTGCACAAATGGTCCCTGCTGTTAAATATTATTTCAAAAATTGTTATTACATGCCCCTGTTAACCACTTTCAGACCGGACCATTTTGCTGGCTTAAGACCAGACCACTTTTTTTAATACAAACGTTTTTTTATTAGGTGAGAGACAAAATACACAGTAATGCACATATATACGTCTTGCGGTAGCGTTGTACAATGTTACAATAAATCTCAGACGTAGTAAAACAAGACAGTATCAAGAAAAAACAAAAAAAAGCACTATAAATTTTTGTCTATCATACATTTTCAGCAGTGAGACTGTGCTTAACACCTCTAAAGGCACTGTGCCAAGGCATCCAAGGTAACTGTGTAAGTCGACAAAATAACAAACAAAATTTTTTAATAATAACAACTGACCGTAGCAGAGAAAAAAAAAACCATCATTCTTATACTTCAGCACTGTAGCGACTAGTAGTCGCCCAACCTCGAATGATAGAGAATGTGTAGAGATTTGGTGGATTAGGTTACCAGATCAGGGTCCGGGAGACTGTCATGCCCCGGGTAAGGGGTTCAGGACCAGCTTACATTCAGAGATCCTCCCGAGGGAGGAGGGGAGGAAGTACCATCCCCTCAGACCCCGTGCTGATCGGCCATTTGGCCCACTTGGCGGTGTGTATGTGCATAGAGTCCAGGAGTGTATGGTGGATCCGCTCCATAAGACATATAGACTCCATCCTCCGAAGAACCTGAGACCAGGGAATCAAGGGTGAGCGCCAATGCAGTGCCACCGCCCATTGAATGGCACTGAACAATGTATTAATTAACCTTTGGGAGGATCGGGTAGGACCAGACCACTTTTTGTGATTCTTGATTTAACTGACAATTGCGCGGTCGTGCGACGTGGTTACCAAACAAAATTGACATCCTTTTTTCCCCACAAATAGAGCTTTCTTTTGGTGGTATTTGATCACCCCTGAGGTTTTTATTTTTTGCGCTATAAACAAAAATAGAGCGAAAATTTTGAAAAAAAAAACGCATTATTTTTTACTTTTTGTTATAATAAATATCCCCCAAAAATATATAAAAAAAATAATTTTCCCTGAGTTTAGGCCGATACGTATTCTTCTACATATTTTTGGTAAAAAATCGCAATAAGCGATTATTGCTTGGTTTGCGCAAAAGTTATAGCATTTACAAAATAGGGGATAGTTTTATGGCATTTTTATTAATAATTTTTTTTACTAGTAATGGCGGTGATCAGTGATTTTTATTGTGACTGCAACATTATGGCGGACACATCGGACATTTTTGACACATTTTTGGTACCATTGTCATTTATACAGCAATCAATGCTATACAAATGCATACAGCGCCTAGAGGCGATTCAGTTCGCATTGTGCGCTATACAAGTATTTCATTCATTCATTCATTCATTCCTGTGTAAATGACACTGGCAGTCAAGGGGTTAACCAGGGGGTGGCAATGTAGGGGTTAAGTGTTCCTAGGGGCGTGTTATAACTGTGGGGGGCTGGGCTTTGTGTTAGTGAACACTGATCTCTGCTCTAATCACATGGAGCAGAGATCAGATCGCCGTGGGGATGCCCGTGATCGTCTCACGTGGCAGCTGAACGAGGAGATGCCATTGTAAACAGCATCTCCCCGTTCTGCCTAGCAACAAGTCTGCGGGACCCACGACCGGACTCATGGGGGTCCCGACCGACACGCGAGCGCGCCGCCGCCAGTGCGCACGCGATGGCAGGGCGGCATTTTAAAAACTTACCTGTACGCCAATATGCCTGCCCATATTATTTTGAATTTTTTACTCTAACCTTCATCAACACCCATACAAACAGCACCTCATCCCAATTAGAAATTTATTTTTTCAAATGGAGAAGAAGGAAATGGGATTTTTACAGTGCTAATGTACTTCAAGTAGAGCAGCAAGGAGAATTAATACATAAAACAATTAGTTTTATTATCAAATATTAAAATTTACACATTTGCAATCATTGCATAAATAGAAAATAACAAGAAAAACCGGTCCACATGATAAGGAAAGTGAAAGGAGCTTGCAGTCATCTATCCCGACATGTTTTGCAATAGCTTCCTCAGGGGATATGCAAGCTAGTAACAAATAATAACGAAAAAAAAATTGCAATTAATATAATTATCCAAACTTAATAATACATTCAATATACAAAAACAGCTTAGTAATTTAAATGCCACATCTAGAACCTCATGGGGGCTTACCCTCCCTTCAAATCCACCGTCTGATAAAGAGACGCCTCTCAAGACTAACAAGTGTGCAGGACTGCCCTTCCAGCTGGTGGAGCGAAAAGGCTTAAGAGGGCATAGGCGGGAACCAGTCTGGGCGGTAACACAAAATGTATAATAAAAACCTTAAAGGTGCTATCAAGATACAAAAATATTTGAAAACATAATTATTAATAATAATGTGGCATTTAAATTACTAAGCTGTTTTTCTATATTGAATGTATTAATAAGTTTGGATAATTATATTAATTGCAATTTTGTTTTCGTTATTATTTGTTACTAGCTTGCATATCCCCTGAGGAAGCTATTGCGAAACATGTCGGGATAGATAACTGCAAGCTCCTTTCACTTTCCTTATCATGTGGACCGGTTTTTCTTGTTGTTTTGTATTTATGCAATGATTGCAAATGTGTAAATTTTAATATTTGATAATAAAACAAATTGTTTTATGTATTAATTCTCCTTGCTGCTCTACTTGAAGTACATTAGCACTGTAAAAATCCCCTTTCCTTCTTCTCCATTTCCAAATAAATGCCTGCCCATGCCATTCTGCCGACGTACATCGGCGTGCGCCGGTCGGGAAGTGGTTAAACAGGGGCAGAAGCATTGGGCCTTAGGTGTTAGTGGAGCCAGAACAGGATAACCCCTCACAGTTACTCTTTTTGGGCACAGGAACCCGCCCTGTTGTTAAATATAATTTCAAAAATTGTAATTATATGCCCCTGTTAAACAGAGGCAGAAAAATTGGGCCTTGAGTTGTGGAGGTGCCCTAAACCAAAAATATTGTTGGAAGCTAGCATCATCATGATTGAGGAGGATTAGGATAGGCAGCATAGGCAATCTTCAAGGGATGCCAGATCCATAGCAAATTCAATCAGTTAAATCAGCATCAGGTGCTTGATAGCTGCTGATCCAGAACTGATTCATTTTTATAAATGTGAGCCTACGAACGGAGTCTGTGGACAGGCGCACTCTTTGATCCGTTACAATCCCTCCAGCAGCACTGAATGTGCTTTCAGAAAGCACGCTGGATGCAGGACAGGACAGTAGCTTATTTGCATATTGATCAAGTTCTGGCCAGTGGTCCAACCTCGAGACCCAGTAACAGTGAATGATATGTTGAAAAGGTCTCCAAGTCTGCTCTTGCCCCTAGATATTCCTGCATACTATAATGCAGACGCTGGCGATGGTTGCTGGAACTTATCAGACCTTGGTGCTGAGGACTGAAAAATTGGCTAAAGGCATCGGTCAGCCGGCCAGTCGGCCACCTTCTCCACCACTCTTCCTCTGACCGAATTAAGCCGCAGAAACATTTTGTCCAGCACCAGGAAATTGTAACCTCCCAGGGTCTGGAAATGCGTTACACACACTTTTCTTCAAGGCCTCCTGAAGATGTTTCATCATCTGATCCCTCTGCAACCTTATAACGTGGATCAAGAAGGGTTGCCAGCCAGTAATGATTCCTCTCCTTAAAGTGGTGTTCCACCCAAAAAAAAAAAATCATGAATGTGCCTTAAAAAAAAAATGAAAAAAAAATTGGATTTTTTTTTATTCTTTTACTCACCTCTAAAGTTTCTAGGGGGTCCCTCGTAGTCTGCCTCCTTCAGTGCCTGGGCTCTTGATGTCACTTTCCCTCGGTGCAGGAAGGGCTCAACTCTGCCCCCTCCCTTTTGTCAATCATCTGGGACACATGACAGGTCCCAGATGATTGCGTGGCCAATCACGGTGCGTGGTGCCGCTCGAGCGTGTGAAGCCACACCCGGGCGCCCACAGTTACAATGCCAGCACCGCCAAACAGAGGAGGAGATGAGTGGGGATTTGATCTCCCGCAACGCTGGACCCTGGGACAGGTAAGTGTCCGATTATTAAAAGTCAGCAGCTGCAATATTTGTAGCTGCAGACTTTACATTTTTTTTTTTACGTGGGAACCCCGCTTTCTTACCACAAATCCTTTTGCAGAATCAGGGAGGCCATGCAGCGTAAGTTTGCAGAGGAATTTGATTCTGAGTCCTCTGGGTAACTAAGGTTCACATTATCCTTAACTACCTACTCCCAGCCATGTACAACTCCTTGGATTTCTGGGGACTGAAAACCACCCCTTGAAGACTGCTGCATGTTATCTTCGACATCATGCTGACACAATCCTCCTCTTCCTCCTATTCTTCCTGTGTGTTTGGCGTGCCCGCAGGAATGCTATCTGGATAAAGGGGGCTTTGAGTGGAAAGGAAGTCCTCCTCTTTCTCCAACTGTTCTGCCTCTGGTGCCCTCTCCATGATTCCACAAAGCCTATGCTCCAGCAAGAAGACTAGAGGGACAGTGTCACTGATGTATGCATTGTCGCTGCTCTTCATTCTCATAGCCTCCTCCAAATGGTGACAGAACAGTGCATGCATCTTTGATCAGCAGCCACTGGCATGGCGAAAACTCCCCTGACCCTGTCCTGGTGCCATACTCGCATGGGTATTCATTGATGGCCCTCTGCTGTGTGTGTAGCCACTACTGCACTGCCAAGTAAAAAATTATACTGCGCTACGGGGTATATAAAGAGATATACTTATAGTTTGGAGGGGTAAAGCTGCCTCTACAATTTACTTCTACCTGCAGGTAGAGTAAAAAAGATAAAAAGAGAAAGTGTAGGAATGGCGCTAGCCCTCTACTAGCGGGCAGGTTGCATTCCCTTTTGAATGTCAGCCAGCTGAGCATTGGCATTGTATGACTGGCGAAAATGACTTTTCTTGCCTGCCTCAGGAGATCTTGTAAGCCTGGGTACCTGGTCAAGAACCGCTGCACCACCAAATTCAGGATGTGTGCCAAACATGCAACATGGTTCAAGTGTCCCTGTCGGAGGGCAGAGAGAAGGTTGTTGCCATTGTCTCATACAACCATTCCTGGCTAAACCTGGCATGGCATCAACCACCTCTGAGCCTGCCACTGCAGAGCTGACAGAATCTCTGCCCCAGTGTGGCTCCTGTCCCCTAGGCAGACCAACTCAAGCACCACATGACATCTCTTAGCCTGACCCCTTGAGCGTTTAGGGGGCACTTGCTTGTTTAGAGAACAATTCTGCAGAAGAGGCCATAGAGGAAGGAGAAGAGGAGGGGGTGGAGCAGAGAGCTGTGGCAGAATCACCACTAGCTTTTTTGAGGCGTGGTGGCACAAGCTCCAGCACTGAACCCTGCCCTGCATCCTTCTCACCTGCCAGAAGAGTTACCCAGTGGGCTGTGAAGGAAAGGTAACGTCCCTGCCCATGCCTGCTGGACCATGAGTCAGTGGTAATATGAACCTTACTGCTGACCCCCCTGTCCAATGAGGCCAAACATTGCCTTCCACATGGCAGTAGAGAGCCGGAATGGCCTTACATGAAAATAAATTGTGTTTTGGAACCTGCCACTGTGGTACAACACATTCCACAAATTCATGAAATGGCTGAAAAGGCAGTGCTAGCAGTTTGGCCAGGCTAGCATTTAGATGCTGAGCATGTGGATGACTGTGACTGAATTTATTTTTCAAATAATTCTGGGGACTCCTCCCTGCATGATGGTAAGGCTGTGGAAGGAGTAACTGTGGACAAGGAGCCGGTGGAATAGGCCACTTTGGCAGCTGTGTTGGAAGGCAAATTACTATGAGCCTGGGTGACATAGGATGAATATGATGAGTACGGCTTTATTTACTACACCAGCTCTTCTGCATGTTGTGGCTCAATAACACGGCCAGCAGTAGAAAAAAAGGACAAGCGTGCCCCACGGCCGCCTGCAGAGGATGCACCATTTCCATGACCACCACTGTTTACTGTAGACACAGAGGCTGCTTGCCCTTTTTTAGTGGCCTGTGAGCGTCTGCCCGGTGGGGATTTTTTTTTTCACAGCACACTACACTGTATTAGAAACTGTACAGCTGCTACACTGTATTTTATACTGTGTACACCACCTGAAGTGTATTAGTAACTGTGCACACTGTAATATATACTGTGCAAACCGTCTGAAGTGTATTAGAAACTGTACACCACCGAATGTACTGTATATATAGACTACACTGCATGCAGCGTGCGTATATGTGTGTGGGTGTATATATATATATATATATATATATATATAATATACACATACATATTGTAAAGGATTAGCATCAAATGTAGAGCTTGAAGGACGCCACCACTCACTGGTTCTTCTTTTTAAGGGCTTTGTTTGCCCATTTTTATTAAAAGAAAGTTCAGCAAACAAAGATAGCTTTCCCTCGCAGGGGTTTCAGCATTCTTTTTCGTCAACAAAACTACATTCAGCCTAGTTGGCTCTCACTTGCAGCACTGCTGCTCTGGCCTTACCCTCCAGGCCTTTGTCTGTCTCATACAGACTGTTTCACCAACCTCCTTGGTGCACACAGCTAACAGCCTCTTGCTGCACTGGCTCCCCCATGGAGCCCTCCTGACTCCTGGTACTCAGACTTCCTGTCTGCTGAGGTGGAGCCCAGAACCATGGTCAAGTTACAACTAAAATCCCAGCACACACCTGACCAATCAGTATGCTGGCTGTTTTCAAAATCAGGACCCAGAACTAGGATTTTCATCCCACCCGGATCTCTCAAAAATCCCTGAGCTCCAGGTCCCAAAGTGGACTTTACAAAACACTGAAAGGCCAGTTTCCTCTTCATGATACATGTTCCCTGGTGCCCCTCAACCCATCTGGTTGAGAATTCTGGGTCACATCCTCCTTTTAGATCCTGGCAGGGCAACGCGCTGCACAATATATATTATATGAATATAGCATATACACTGAATATATAGTCTACGCTAAATGCAGAGTGAATATATATACATATATGTGTGCGTTGTAATTTATGGCTGATAAACCAAAGGTCCCTGTCCTGATAGTGGGATATTTTAATATATTGATGAATATTCAGGCTGACAGGTTACCTTTGGGGGAAAAAAATTGGAGCATACCCCATATACTTCGCTGTATAGGATATATAAAGAAACAGGTTTAAGGGATATTTGGCGTGAACACAAATTTTCTCATGTTATTCTGGCCCACACTCTCTCTAGGATTGATATGGAAATAGGGAATGATAATCTTAGTCCATTGGTGTCAGATATTAGGGATCTGCCTGAACGGACCTCTGTTCGGTTTGCACCAGAACTTCCGAACACCACAAAAGTTTGCACCCAAATAACGAACCCCATTAAAGTCAATAGGACCCGAACATCAAAAATCTTATAGTCTTATGTGCAAGTAATTGGGCATACAATGGTTATAGGGGTCCGGGTCCTGCCCTGGGGATAAAAATAAATAAATAAAAAACTTCATTTTTAAATGAGCAGTTTTTTTTTTATTTTTTTAAGTGAAAGCATAAAAATGAAAAATTCCTTCCAATATAGTGCCTGGGGGGACCCCTTATGACGCGTATACATGATCAGACTATCCGGCGGACAACCCGCCAGACTTTGCAGCGGAGGTCCGCCCGACTTTCCGAATGAGTGGACTTCCCCACACATGACCAGACTTTTCCGGCAGACAATCCGCCGGACTTTTGAAATGAACGGACTTGCCCACACACTGAGTAAAGTCCGTTAATTTTGAACGTGGCTCCAGGTAGACGGAACTAGCGAAGGAAGTCAATGTCGCCGCCTCCATCGGCGAGATTGACACCTCGCTAGCCCCGTCACCTGGTATGGATTTAAAGGGGAACCCCTATGCTGAAAAAAAAGCGGGGGTCCTCCCAAAGTCCATAGCAGACCCTTATCTGAGCACGCAGCCCAGCTGGTCAGGAAAGGAAGTGGGGAGGAGTAAGCACCCCCCTCCTGAGCCATACCAGGCCAAGTGCCCTCAACATGGGGGGGTGCTTTGGGGAAGGGGGGCCCATGTTGATGAGGACAAGGGCCTCTTCCCGACAACCCTGGCCGTTGGTGGTCAGGGTCTGCAGGCGGGGGGCTTATCAGAATCCAGGAGCCCCCTTTTATAAGGGCCATAAGGGCCCCCCAGATTCTGGCCCCCCTCCCTATGTGAATGAGTATGGGGTACAATGTACCCCTACCCATTCACCTGGGGGAAAAAAAGTGTTAATAAAAAAAACACAACGCAGGATTTTAAAATACTTTATTATACAGCTTTGAGGGTCTTCTTCCGTCTTCGGGAGTCTTCTCGCTGGACTCCTCCACTGTATTCTGCTCTTTTACCGCTAGCTCTTTTTTAAAAGAGCTAGTGGAGGAGCTCGGCTTTCTCCTTCGCCGCTGCCACAACCGGGGGTCTTGTCCCGCTCTTTGGTTCTTCTTACCGGGCCTCCGCTGTCTTCTTTCAGCTCTTTTACTAGCGTTGGCCCAGGCTTGTCGGTGTTGCCGTCTTCTTCTCCTCCTCCTCCTTCGATAAGGCGCGGGGTCACCGGGTGATGTCAAATGGTGACCCCATCTCTTATGATGTCACAGTCCCGGAGGATGCTGGGACTGTGACATCATAAGGAGGGGTCACCATGTGACATCACCCAGTGACCCTGCCCCTTATCCCTATATAAGTTGCCGCACAACACGTCCCTGGTATTGCGGCTGGAGAGAGCGTTGTGTCAGCATTGGAAGAAGAGAAGAAAAAGGAGAAGAAGAAGGTGTCAAGACCGGGCCAACGCTAGTAAAAGAGCTGTAAGAAGATATCGGAGGCCCGGCAAGAAGAACCGAACAGCGGGACAAGACCCCCGAAGTCGGAAGAAGACCCCCAGGTGGCGGCAGCGACGAAGGAGGAAGCCGGGCTCCTCCGCTAGTAAAAGAGCTAGCTGTAAAAGAGCAGAAGATAGTGGAGGAGTCCGGAGAGAAGACCCCCGGAGATGAAAAAGACACCCGGAGCTGTCTAATAAAGTATTTTAAAAACCTGAGTTGTGTTTTTTTATGAACACTTTTTTCCCCCAGGTGAATGGGTAGGGGTACATCATACCCCATACTCGTTCACATAGGGTGAGGGGCCTGAATCTGGGGGCCCCTTATTAAAGGGGGCTCCTGGATTCTGATAAGCCCCCACTCGCAGACCCTGGCTGTTGGTTGTCGGGAAGAGGCCCTTGTCCCCATTAACATGGGGACAAGGTGCTTTGGGGTGGACCCCCATGGCAGTTTTTCGGCGTAGGGGTTCCCCTTTAAATCCATACCAGGCGACGGGGCTAGTGAGGTGTCAATCTTGCTGATGGAGGCGACGACATTGATTTGCTTCGCTAGTTCTGTCTACCTGGAGCCATGTTCAAAATGAACGGACTTTACTCCTTGTGTGGGCAAGTCCATTCATTTCAAAAGTCCGGCGGACTAGCACACAGACGGCCGGATTGTCCGCCGGACTGCTGAGTCCGGTGGACAAATTTGAGTCAACAGTTCTTTCTACGTCTGCCGGACTTTTGGGAACAAAAAGTCAGTCGGAGCTCACATACGGGCGGATTGTCCGGCGGGACTCTGGTCCCCCGGACCAAGTCCGCCCGATAGTCCGATCGTGTGTACGCGGCATTAGTCTACCTGTAAAGTGCCAGATCTGTACCATGTATAGAATTTGCTGCAGCAATAATTGCATTTATAAAGCAAAAAAAAAATTTTTTCCCTGCAAGCTTCCTTTATTTTGCTTAGCACAGCTGGAGAGCCAGTGTGTATGATGGGGCCACAATGTAGTGCACTGGGAACAAGATCAGAGAGTTTTTGGATACGTTCTGGTGTCACTTTGACTTTGTATAGAAGTAACGGGTGCGTAAAAATTGGTCTTTGGGTGTCGGTGGTGCCTTCCCACCGTAACCTTATAGAGGTACTCTTGATGAAAGCAAGAATTGGCCTTGCTGTAAAAATTGCAATGTGCAATTTATTATATGGACACTGATTAATATCTGCACAAGGAAAAGATTTCTGATCGAATGCCGCGTACACACGGGCGGACTGTATGGCCTACTTAGTCCGCCGAAACACATTTCAGCGGACAGTCCGCGCGTGTGTGGGCTTCAGCGGACTTTTTCAGCGTGCAGTACGGCGGACTAAGTATTTCGGAATGTTCGAAATACTGTCCGTCGTACTCGCATTTCGGCGGACAATCCGCCCGTGTGTATGCCAGTCCGCCGTACTTTTGAAATGAGCAGACTTTTCCCGCCCGGAGAAAAGTCCGCTCATTTCGAGCGGGTATCCAGGTAAGCGGCGCCCGCGAAGGAGATGCTGCTGGCCCCGCCGCCTGGTATGGACTTAAAGGGGAACCCCAACTCAGAAAAAAATCGGCGTGGGGGTCCCCCCTTGTCCGAGCACGCTACCCGGCCGGCCAGGAAAGGGGGGCGAGCGAGCGCCCCCCCTCCTGAGCCATACCAGGCCGCATGCCCTCAACATGGGGGGGTGCCTTGGGGAAGGGGGGGCCGCGCGGCCCCCCCACCCCAAAGCACCTTGTCCCCATGTTGATGAGGACAAGGGCCTCTTCCCGACAACCCTGGCCGTTGGTTGTCGGGGTCTGCGGGCGGGGGGCTTATCGGAATCCGGGAGCCCCCTTTAATAAGGGGGCCCCCGGATACCGGCCCCCCACCCTATGTGAATGAGTATGGGGTACAATGTACCCCTACCCATTCACCTGTAAAATAAAAGTACCAAAAAAAACACAACACACGAGATAAAATACTTTATTGCACAGCTCCGGGGGTCTTCCGTCTTCGGGGATCTTCTCGCCGGACTCCTCCGCTATCTTCTTGTAGCTCTTTTGCTAGCGGAGGAGTCCGGCTTTCTTCCTCGCCGCCGGCCTCTTCTCCCGACTTCGGGGGTCTTGTCTCCCTCTTCGGTTCTTCTGCTGGGCCACTGCGCCTTCTTATAGCTCTTTTACAGACGGTGGCCCGGTCTTCTGTCGCCGCCGTCGCCGCCGCTGCCGCCGCCTTCCGTTCTTCTTCTTCTTCTTCTTCTTCTTCTTCTCCAGGAGATGTTGCCTCGACGATCTCTCTGGCCGGAATGCCAGGGACGCACTGCACGGCCACTTATATAGGGACAAGGGGCGGTGTCTTATTAAAGGGGGCTCCCGGATTCCGATAAGCCCCCCGCCCGCAGACCCCGACAACCAACGGCCAGGGTTGTCGGGAAGAGGCCCTTGTCCTCATCAACATGGGGACAAGGTGCTTTGGGGTGGGGGGGCCACGCGGCCCCCCCTTCCCCAAGGCACCCCCCATGTTGAGGGCACGCGGCCTGGTACGGTTTAGGACGGGGGGCGCTCGCTCGCCCCCCTTTCCTGGCTGGCCGGGTAGCGTGCTCGGACAAGGGTCTGTTGTGGACTTGGTGGGGACCCCACGCCGATTTTTTTCGGCGTTGGGGTTCCCCTTTAAGTCCATACCAGGCGGCGGGGTCAGCGACGTCTCCTTCGCAGGCCCCGCCTACCTGGAGACGCGCTCGAAATGAGCGGACTTTCCTCCGCGTGTGTGGGCGAGTCCGTTCATTTCAAAAGTAGGGCGGATAGTATGGCGGACTTAGTACGCCGTATTAGTCCGCTCAAAAAGTGGTGTGTGTGGTCAAGTCCGTTCATTCGAAAGTATGACGGACTGTCCGTCGGATTGTCTGACGGACTAAGTTGGCCAGACAGTCCGCCCGTGTCTACGCGGCTTTAGGATTTTTTTTTATTTCCTATGGACTATTTTGTTTTCCTTTTTTTGATATAAGAATATAAACACTTGTATTTCCTTTTTTTGATATAAGAATATAAACACTAGTATTTATATTTTGCTGTTTTACGATAACCATATTTAGTTTATTATTCACAAATGTTTTTTTTCACAAATTTTTTATAAGGAATTGTACATGTTTGAGTAATTGAATTTGTACATGTGGATCTATATAGATTTTTGGGAGAAACACAGTATTCTGGTTGAGGTGTAGAAGTAATGAGGTTACTTTTTACACAAGTCTAGCGCCACAAGGTGGTTTTATGTGGTAATTTTCATTTATAAATTTATATTCACTTTCTTGTTTATTTAGTTATATATCTAAGTGGCGGCTGGGGGAGGGTTTGTATTTGGCACAGTGATGATACACGTAGTTGGCGAATTTTGAAGTGTGTATCCAGTTTTATATATTTTATTATTTATTCACTAGCAGCTGATAAGGAGTGGTGGAATTCACTCAATTACTGCACATTAAGTAGGGGTAAGATGGAGGCCATCAATTATCTGGCGTCACGGCAGATTAACCCTGAGAGTATCTTTTCTAGTAACTATGAAATGATGGAGGAGGAGGAAGACATTTCAGGACCCCTCAAAAACCTGGATCACTTATTAGAGAAACAGGTTAAAACATGGTGGGATGTACTCACTTTTAAACAATATTTGAAGGAGGGCTTGATTTTTAGAAGTCTAAGGTGGGAAGTCCCCCCGCAGGACGGTTTAAATGACCAATCATTTATGGATGAGTGGTTAGCTTTTTTCAATAGAATGGGAAAAGAATTACAGGTTTTGGTTTTAAAAAGAAAGGAGATTAAACTGATTAAATTGAAGGAACAGATTGAACAAATAAAGATTAAGCTAGAACCCTTGGGTGACACTAATCAGATGAGGGAATTTAATACTATGATGGGGAAAAGGTTAGAAAAATGGGATAGAGATATCCAAAATAAGAAGGTAAAAAAACACAATAGGGATGCAGCAGATTTTAGGAATAAGAAAATGTATGCATGGCAGGTGAATGCTTCAGCTGAAAGGAATGTCCAGGGGAGCCCTGAGGAGGGGGATGCATTAGGGGAAATCCAGAAACAGGGGGTTAAAACCAAAGAAGGAAAGGGAAAGACTAATACAAAGACTACTCACAATAAAACACCTATGCCCCATGTCTCAGGTCCAAGTTATAGCAATGCCCAACAGAGGAGATCAAATCCCCAGGGTGGATACCATTCACCTAGGGTGACACCGGTGGAGAGACTGGAGGGCTATCCACCAAGACATTATGATTATCAGTCTTCACAGATGAATGGATACCCACACCCAACACAATATGCACCTTATGGAGACCAGAGATGGATACAAGAAGGGTATGAGAGTAATAGGGATTTCCCTATACCACTGTATAATAAATAGGTTTACGCCGTTAAGACAGGAAGATATAGGGAGAAGATATAGTGGAACTATATACCCACCACAACACCTTCCTCCTCCACCTTTTCTAAATCAGAGGGGGAGAGGGGGAAGGGGGGGAGGGACTCCGAGGGGGTGGGGATCAGGGACATACAACGGTCAAAAAAATGGACCCCTCCAACAGAGTGGTCCAGTTGTAAGAGACGGAGAGGATGCCGTGCAGGAAGGCGGAAACAGTTTAAACAATCCAAGAAAGAGAATGAGGGACAATTAAATGGTGGTATCTTTAATTTGAGTGGGGTCCAATTAAACACTAATGAACTGAACATTTTAAATATGGGTCTTAAATGTGCCCCGAGAAAAGTGATGAATAAATTTGAGGTATATATGGATGTTCATAGGTATGTACGTACTTTGAACATCAAGAAGTACTTTCTGATGCACCCCACTAAGGTACGTCCAATAGATAGAATTGGTGTCACTCAGAGTGACAGTGGATTGAAGAATTGGTCCCTATTTAACCCCCAGATTACGAGCAATCATTTTATAGAGGTATTTAAAAACCTAGTATTGAATGATTTAGAAGAATTGCCTCTTAAGAAAGGTGTCAATGCTAGACACTTTAAAGATGGGATTAAATCCCTAGAGGACAAAAAAGAAATTATTATACGTCCAGCTGATAAGGGGGGTGGGGTCGTTGTTTTGGATAGGTCCTTTTATGATAATCAGATAAAGGAGCTGTTAAGTGATACCACTACATACAAAAAACTGGATGTAGACCCTGCGGATCAATATAAAAGTCAGTTGGAGGCCTTAATTCAATGGGGTTATGGGAAGGGTGTTTTGAAAACTAAAGAAGCCAAATATTTAGTCCCCAGTGCTTGCAGGATACCAGTGATTTATACCCTACCCAAGATTCACAAGGACCAGGTGGCTCCCCCGCCACGCCCAATTGTGAACGGGATAGGGTCAGTGACGGCTAGACTGGGGGAATATTTGGACAAATCCCTCCAACCTAGTGTAAAAAACACGAGAGCATATTTGAGGGACACGACTGACCTCTTAAAAGCATTGAGTGAGATAACGGTTCCCCCTGAGGCTGAACTCTATTTGGTGACAGCTGATGTGGCAAGCCTATACACCATTATTCAACATCAGGATGCTCTATTAGCCCTGAATTGGGCTATGAGTAGGAGGGAAGATGTCCCCCATGCCCAAAAGGTGTTTGTGGGCCAGGCTCTAGAATTTTGCATGGCCCACAGCTACTTCTGGTATGGAGGTATGTTCTATTCCCAATGTGTTGGCGTGGCAATGGGGGCAATGTATGCCCCGAGCCTCGCCAACCTATTCATGGCTGAGTGGGAAGACAGGTCTGTTTTTCTGAATAACCCTCAACAGTTGATCTTCTATCGGAGATTTATAGATGACCTGTTTTTTATTTGGGCTGGGACTGAACAATCCGCTAGGAAGTTTATGGAGAGATTGAACTCCAATTCTAATAACATCAGATTGGACTTCAATATCAGCCCTAAGAGTGTTAATTTTTTGGACCTGACCATAGAAAGGGAGGGGGGCCAGTTGAAGACAACTGTATTTTTCAAGACCACGGACCGGAATAGTTATCTGTCCACAAGGAGTGGGCATCATCCTTCTTGGATCAGGAACATTCCGAAAGGGCAGTTCTTAAGGGTCCGTCGTAATTGTACTACCGATGAGGACTTTGCCATCCAATCTAAGGTCTTGAGAAATAGGTTCATACAAAAGGGCTACGATGTTACTTTTTTGGATACCACCATTGAGGAGGTTGCTAACACTCCCAGGAGAACGTGCCTTCAGGGACACCGTAAGGGGAGGGAGGAGTTACAACATCAATTTAAATTTCTATCAGGCTATCACCACCAATATAGGGATATTGAACAGATCTTCGCTAAACATTGGCATATTTTAGGGAGGGTTAAGCACTTGGGACCGTCTTTACCGAGTTGTCCCAAATTTATTTATAGAAGGGCACCTAATATTGGGGACAAGATTGTTAGAAAAATAATCGATCCCCCGGTGAGACAGACCATTTCCGGGGAATTGAAGGGGTTTTACGCGTGCAGAAGATGTATCTGCTGCAAAACTGTTCAACGGCTAAATATGGGCGTTAGTGGGCGGCACAGTGGTGTAGTGGTTAGCACTCTCGCCTAGCAGTAAGAAGGGTCATTGGTTCAAATCCCAACCACGACTCTACCTGCCTGGAGTTTGCATGTTCTCCCTGTGCCTGCGTGGGTTTCCGCCGGGTACTCCGGTTTCCTCCCACAAACCAAAGACATGCAGGTAGGTTAATTGGCTTCTGTCCAAAATTGGCCCTAGTATATGAATGGGGACCTTGGATTGTGGGCTCCTTGAGGGTAGGGACCAATGTGAGTGTGTAATGTACAGGGATAGGGACAATTGTAGTCGCTCAGGTTGAACTGGATGGACTGGTGTCTTTATTCAACCTTACTAACTACGAAACTATGAAACCTCAGTAACTAATGGAGTGGGAGAAATCTTCAATATAAATGAATTTATGACATGTAATATGTCGTATGTGGTATATCTACTATGGTGTAATTTATTTTATGTGGGCCGTACAAAGAGGCTATTGAGGATACGGATCTCTGAGCATCTAGCTAACATCCGGAAGGGTTACCGGTATCATAGTGTATCAATGCATTTTAAGGAATGTCATCAACAGGACCCAAGCCTCTTGCAGTTTTGTGGCATAGACCACGTCCATCCCTCTTGGAGGGGTTCAAACCAGGTGAGGGATCTATCCCAGAGGGAAACAAAATTGATTTTTTTGATGAGAAGTTTGGCACCAAGGGGAATGAACATCGAATTGGATGTCAACTGCTTTATTAACAATTCTTGACACCTGAATAAATGTTTAATTGGGGGGAATAGGGGGTGGATTCTTGATTTGGGAATAGTGCCCTTATTGGTTTACGTTATTGGCGATGTGAGATCTATGGGAGGAGTGCCCCTATGGGTTTACCTTACTCTTATTTAGCCTGAGGGTGTTTATTGAGAAATAGGGACTCAGGATAAGGGAGATCTTTATTTTAGACCATTATTAATTGGGGGGTTAGAATATTAGTTTTTAATATGTGTTCATCTGTTCCAAATATAAGCTATTAGAGAAGTTTATAATTAGAAAGTTTTCATATATAATTGTGCTATATATGTATGCGGAGGGATGTGCATGTGCACACTCACATATGTGTAAATCTTTTAAAGTGTGCACAGTGATCTATGTGTAAAGGTTTTAAAGTGTTTATGGGAGTGCGTTTACGCATACTTACATAAACGCATATGTTTATAAAAAATTTTATTAATAAATTTTTTCTGTTATTTTTATTTACTTTTATTTTTAGGTATAGTTTTATGGATTATTGGGATGAAGCGCACCCTTGAGATATTGAGATGCACCATTATATTTGTATACCTCTAGTCAAATATGCTAATGTAAACTCTGAGGCATTGGTGACACAGGGATACGCTACCTTTTTAATGGATGGGGACATGGGAATCTGTTCTATTCCTTTGAATAGCACTCAGTATGAGTCTGCATACACGGGGGCTTTAATGTAATAAGTACGATAAGCTTTTGCATACTGCTAACATAATAAGGAGATATATGTTCTCATGTATGGGATTCGATGGGGACTTATATGGCCACGGATACATGGGGAGGGGTTTTTTGACATTGATTTTCATGTCTGCTGGACCTGTGAGGTGTGCTACTGCTGGGTGAGCCGCTTCTAGGAAAGGGAGGGTCTGCTTGCTTGTGTATCTGTGATATGTGGCTGGTTGGCGGTGGGTGCTTGGAGGGTGTCGCTGCCATCTATACTTGACGTTTAATGGAGAACCGCGCATGTGCGACTGAGCAGGGTTGCCGATGATGGGGAGAGAGCTGAGAGCTCTGTCACGTCACGCTGGCCTTAGGTAGTACAATGAGGGGGATGGCGCTTGCGCAATATGGGACGCATTGAGTGTTGAGGATTGTGAATGGGAAACTGCAAAGGTTCTGCGCATGCGCGGCCGGGTGAGATGTGCGGAAGGGGGACAGGTGATCAGCGGCGAGCTCCTGGGCGTTTCGTTGGTCCATTGCAGTGTAAATGTTCAGTGAGTGGACCTACGCAGACGTGGGCGGGTTATATTAAGCGCTGATTGGCTAACTAGATTATGCAGGCTTCCAATAGTCTGCGGTGGCGTAGGCGTGGCTAGCCTTAGTAATATTATGGGATGGTTGCCATTAGAATAAAAAGGCGGAACTGGGAGCCAGATAGCCAATCCCATGATTAAGTCCTATGACGAAACATGTCGGGGGCGTGGCTATCTAGCAACTATCTTTGACACACTGAGCACTGCAGCCGAGGCGGAAGGAGGTGTCTGGCACGAGAGACAGTATTGGGGGGTTGTGGCGCTGGATTCAAACTGTGTGCTTCGCTGTTAGGTACCAAACAGCAGAAAGTAAGGGTTAGAGACAGTATTTGTGCTGATAATCTAACCAGTATCTATTGTGACCACCAATGCCTTGGAGGAGAGTGCGCTGTTGCTGAGGATTGAAGTGACTTTGAAGTGCTTTCGTTCAAGGTGTGTTCATGTGAGTGCATTAATGAGTGGATTTTATTGAAATTAAAGATTTTTTACAGTGTTGCACTATGGAGGGTCTCTCTTTTTCTTTGAGGTGATTTGAAGGGTAGCTCCATTGATACCTTAAGGGAGATTGTATAGTGATTGATTGCTGAACATCTACTGACATCATTTAAGAGATCTAACGTCTATTCAGCTTGGCACGAGAGTGCTGGGCGCCGCAGCTGGTGAGTGCTCCAACGAGGGGGGTCACGAACACCGAGGGTGTGGTGAAGGCTTTTATTATATGGACACTGATTAATATCTGCACAAGGAAAAGACTTCTGATCTAAGGATTTTTTTTATTTCCTATGGACTATTTTGTTTTCCTTTTTTTGATAAAAGAATATAAACACTTGTATTTCCTTTTTTTGATATAAGAATATAAACACTTGTATTTATATTTTGCTGTTTTACGATAACCATATTTAGTTTATTATTCACAAATGTTTTTTTCACAAATTTTTTTATAAGGAATTGTACATGTTTGAGTAATTGAATTTGTACACGTGGATCTATATAGATTTTTGGGAGAAACACGGTATTCTGGTTGAGGGGTAGAAGTAATGAGGTTACTTTTTACACAAGTCTAGCGCTACAAGGTGGTTTTATGTGGTAATTTTAATTTATAAATTTATATTCACCTTCTTGTTTATTTAGTTATATATCTAAGTGGCGGCTGGGGGAGGGTTTGTATTTGGCGCAGTGATGATACACGTAGTTGGCGAATTTTGAAGTGTGTATCCAGTTTTATATAAAAATTGCAATGATATGCACCAGTCAAACAAGTGCAGAAAAATTGGTCATTGGGTGTTAATTGTGCCCATGAAACCTATACCAAAAACATTCTTCCAGATGAAATGATTGAACACCCTCAAAGCTGAGCAGCCTCAAAGTCCTACAGAGATTCCACATCCCAAAAAGTCTTTATCAGTGACATCGGCATCAGGGGCTTCATAACTGGTAATCCAGGCCTGATTAATTTTTATAAAAGTTAAACAGTCCACAGAGTCTGTGGACAGGCGCGTTCTATGATCAGTAACAAAACCCCCTGCAGCACTGAATGCCTGTTCTGAAAGCACGCTGGATGCAGGGCAGCCCAACAACTCAATAAGCATACTGGGCAAGTTCTGGCCAGTGGTCTATTCTCATGACCCAGTAAGTCAGTGGATTGTCCACTGGAAAGATCTCCATCTCTGTTTTGGCCCTGAGGTAATCGTCCACCATGTGATGCAGATTCTGCCGATGGGATGTGGAAACTGGCAGCGAGGACTAAAAAAAATCTGAAATGCCTCACTTAGGTGGACGCCTTCTCCAACGCTCCTCTCTTGACCAAGAGAAGACTCAAAACTACATTTTCCATGACACTGTAACATACTGGAATCAGAAAAAACTTTCAATAAAATCCTCCTTTAACGTGTCCTCAAGAAATTTTATCTTCTGCACTCTCTGTGGGGATGGTATGAGTTCTGAGACCTTCCCCTCTCAAGGAGAATAAACGGAAGTAGACTCTGGACTGCCACACTCTTGAGAAAAAACACTTTTCTTTATTTAAAAAAATCGCATCAAAAAACAAAGAGCACAGCAGACAAAAGAGCTGACGTTTCGCACTAGCAGTAGGGCTTACTCATAGCTGGCAATCACAACACAATAAATCAGTTAGAGCCGGTTCACACAGGGGCGACTCAGATCCGACTTCAAGTCGCCCCTAGTCGCCTCAGGTCGGACAACATGTAAAAATCAATGTAAGTGAATGAGAGCCATCTTAATGCACACTACTTAAGTCGCTCCGACTTCAGAAAAGGTTCCTGTACTACTTCTATCCGACTTGTAGGCGACTGGTACCCACTGATTTCAATGGAGGTCGCCTCCAAGTCGGATCTCCGTCTATACGGAGGCCACTCTCACAGAATTATCAGCTCTCAAGGGGGAACTCTACGCCAAATGTATTTAAAAAAATTGCCGTGGGTTCCCTCGCCGAGAGCATACCAGGCCCTTAGGTCTGGTATGGATTTTAAGGAGAACCACTTACGCTGAAAAAACGGCGTGGGGTCCCCCCCAGATCCATACCAGACCCTTATCCGAGCACGCTACCCGGCCGGCCAGGAAGTGGGGTGGGGACGAGCATGCGCCCCCCCTCCTGAGCCGTACCAGGCCGCGTGCCCTTAACATGGGGGGTGCCTCTTTCTCTTCCCGACAACCCTGGCTGTTGGTTGTCGGGGTCTGCGGGTGGGGGGAGTAACCCATTCACCTGTCTAAATTTTTTTTTTTAAAAACACAACACACAAGGGTTCAAATAGTTTATTGTACAGCTCCAGGGGTCTTTGGGGTCTTCTTGCCAGACTCCTCCGCTATCTTCTGCTAGCTCTTTTACTAGCGGAGGAGCCCGGCTTTCTTCTTCGCCGCCGCTCTCTTCTTCCGACTTTGGGGGTCTTGTCCCCCTCTTCGGTTCTTCTTGCCGGGCCACCGCGCCTTCTTCTAGCTCTTTTACAAGCGGTGGCCCGGTCTTCTGTCGCCGCTGTCTTCTGTTCTTCTGTTTTTCTCTTCTTCTCTTCAGGAGATGTTGCCTCGTCGCTGTCTCTGCTCACAATGACAGGGACGCGGCGTGCGGCGACTTATATAGGGACATCCCGGATGATGTCCCCACCCATTATGATGTCACAGTCCCAGAGGATGCTGGGGCTGTGACATCATAATGGGCAGGGACATCATCCGGCGATGTCCCTATATAAGTCGCCGCACGCCGCGTGTCCTGTCATTGGGACCGGAGACAGCGACGAGGCAACATCTCCAGAAGAGAAAAACAGAAGAGAAGAACAGAAGACCGCTTGTAAAAGAGCTAGAAGAAGGCGCGGTGGCCCGGCAAGAAGAACCGAAGAGGGGGACAAGACCCCCGAAGTCGGAAGAAGAGGGCGGCGGCGAAGAAGAAATCCGGGCTCCACCGCTAGTAAAAGAGCTAGCAAAAGAGCAGAAGATAGCGCAGGAGTCTGGCGAGAAGACCCCCGAAGACGGAAGAAGACCCCCGGAGCTGTGCAATAAACTATTTTAACCCTTGTGTGTTGTGTTTTTTTGTACATTTTTTTCACAGGTGAATGGGTAGGGGTACATTGGTACATTGGGGGGCCGGGATCTGGGGGCCCCCTTTTTAAAGGGGGCTCCCGGATTCTGATAAGCCCCCCGCCCG
The DNA here is from genome assembly GCF_037356315.1 of Lithobates pipiens. Classification (NCBI taxonomy): domain Eukaryota; kingdom Metazoa; phylum Chordata; class Amphibia; order Anura; family Ranidae; genus Lithobates; species Lithobates pipiens. Next base: position 527,468,293 of record NW_027507764.1, on the reverse strand, counting down.
CAGACCCTGACAACCAACGGCCAGGGTTGTTGGGAAGAGGCCCTTGTCCTCATCAACATGGGGACAAGGTGCTTTGGGGTGGGTGGGCCGCGTGGTCCCCCTTCCCCAAGGCACCCCCCCATGTTGAGGGCACGCGGTCTGGTACGGCTCAGGAGGGGGGTGCTTGTTCGCCCCCACCCCCTTTCCTGGCCGGCCGGGTAGCGTGCACGGATAAGGGTCTGGTATGCATCTGGGGGGGACCCCCATGACGTTTTTTAAGCGTAGGCGGTTCTCCTTAAAATCCATACCAGACCTAAGGGCCTGGTATGCTCTTGGCGTGGAGTTCCCCCTTAAGAGCTCATAATTCTGTGATGCCGCGTACACACGGGCGGACTGTATGACGTACTTAGTCTGGCGCCATACTGTCCGTCGGAATTTCCGAACGCGCTACTTGCCCACACACGGCACTTTTTGAGCGGACTAATACGGCGTACTAAGTCCGCCGTACTATCCGCCCTACTTTTGAAATGAACGGACTCGCCCACACACGCGGAGGAAAGTCCGCTCATTTCGAGTGCGTCTCCAGGTAGGTGGGGCCTGCGAAGGAGACGTCGCTGGCCCCGCCGCCTGGTATGGACTTAAAGGGGAACCCCAACGCCGAAAAAAACCCTTCCCCAAGGCACCCCCCATGTTGAGGGCACGCGGCCTGGTACGGCTCAGGAGGGGGGGCGCTCGCTCGCCCCTCCTTTCCTGGCCGGTAGCGTGCTCGGACAAGGGTCTGTTGTGGACTTGGGGGGGACCCCCACGCCGATTTTTTTCGGCGTTGGGGTTCCCCTTTAAGTCCATACCAGGCGGCGAGGCCAGCAACGTCTCCTTCGCGGGCCCCGCCTACCTGGATACCCGCTCGAAATGAGCGGACTTTTCTCCGGGCGGGAAAAGTCCGCTCATTTCAAAAGTACGGCGGACTGGCACACACACGGGCGGATTGTCCACCGAAATGCGAGTACGACGGACAGAATTTCGCGAAATCCGAAATTCTTAGGCCGAGTACATACGCGGGGACTGTTCGCTCAACTTTGTCCGCTGAACAGTGTTTCAGCGGACAGTCCGCTCGTGTGTGGGCTTTCAGCGGACAGTTTCAGCGAACAGTCTGCTGAACAAAGTTTTTCGGAATTTCCGAAAAACTGTCCTCTGAAACTTTGTTTCAGCGAACAGTCCCCTCGTGTGTAGGCTTGTTCGTCAAACTAAGTTCCGCGCATGCTCGTAAATGATTTACACGCCGAAGGTTGCATTGCAGTGTATAGGACGTCGTTTTCTAGTCCCGTCGTACGTGCCGTTCACGTCATCGCGCACGGTTTCAGCGGACTGTTCGTTCATCGTGTGTGGGCAAGTCCGTCCATGCTAAGTTTGAGCGGACTGTCCGCTGAAACTGTTTGACAAACAAAGTTGAGCGAACAGTCCCCGCGTGTGTACGCGGCCTTAGTACGCCGGACTTCACGATGAAAAAGTCCGCTGAAGCCCACAGACGAGCCGACTGTCCGCTGAAATGTGTTTCGGCGGACTAAGTAGGCCATACAGTCCGCCCGTGTGTACGCGGCCTGAGAGTCGCCTCCGTATAGACAGAGATCCGACTTGGAGGCGACCTCCATTGAAATCAATGGGTACTAGTCGCCTACAGGTCGGATAGAAGTAGTACAGGAACCTTTTCTGAAGTCGGAGCGACTTCAGTAGTGTGCATTAAGACGGCTCTCATTCACTTACATTGATTTTTACATGTTGTCCGACCTGAGGCGACTAGGGGCGACCTGAAGTCGGATCTGAGTCGCCCCTGTGTAAACCAGTTCTTAAATACTATCTCTAATAAAACCCAGGTGATATAATAATTAAGGAGTAGGTGAACTACTCGATGAGTGCAAATGTGAAAAAAAATAAAAATAATAATAATTGGTCATCTCCACTGGATGACCATTAATCATAACCAAATGTGATTGAGAAGGAAATGAAAATACATCGGTAGTAAAAAAGGGAAATGTATAAAATATAAGTACAAAAATGTACAACCAAAAAGGAAAGGAAAAGGTGACATTGTGATATAAAGTGCTAGGATATGTGGACCAAAATGAATGCAGATATAAATATACATAAATAAATAGAGCCAGTATCAAAGCTGGATATATAAATATATAATAGATATGTAAATGATGTGAATACTAGTACCTATATGTAGATATGACCACAGAATGAATAACCAAATGAAACCACAAATAATAAACACAAATAATGTAAATGGCAAGTAAATAATTTACCAATGAATTTAAAAAAGTTATTATATTTATATATGTGTGAAAATATATGCAAAAATACATATGTCTACACGGGTCAAGATAAGAAAGCATAAATAAACCCATGAACCTGTATTCTCCATTTTATGCAGTCTTTTGTTCAGTCGTCCATCCAATTCTAAAAACTTTGCATGCGTTTGTAAAGTAGTTAAATCTTTTTGTATAGTGATCATTTCCGCTTGCAGTGTCTCTACTTCTTTGTTTTTGGATGATATCAAAAATATCCATAATAAAGGAGCATGTGTTGAGGGTATCAGTCCACTCTTTTTTTAGGCTCTCATCAAACAACTCTGAAGAAGGAAAATTTTTAATTCTACTTAAGTCTACTTCCGTTTATTGCTATTGGCAATTGCCTGCACCTGTGGCCTCCTGGCCGAGAGAGGAGATCGCCACCTCCATGTGTGTTCCTGGAGCGGTGACATTCCTTTCCCTTCATATTTCAATTGGTGGTCAACAGGAGTTGCTGACCAGTAATCATCCTTCTCCTTTATGCCATGTATTCTTGGGTCCTTTTGCAGGCTTTGAAGCATGAGGTTGCCCATGTGCCTCAAATTTGCAGAGGCTTGAGAAGCAGACTCCTCTGGGTCACTCAGGATGACAGCATCTGGAACTTCCTCCTTCCAGCCACGTACTACTCCCAAGGGTCCTGGGGTTGGAAAGCCATTGCTTACAGATTGACTCATGTCTTCCTCTTCTTCGAAGCTTATGAAAGTGCCAGACTCCTCTTCATCATCATCCTCCCCTCTCTCATCCTGTGTGTTCTGTGACATAGGAATGATGGTGTCTGAATAAAGTGGGCCTTGAGAGGAAAGAAAGTCCTCCCCTTCCTTCTGCTGCTCTGCCTCCAGTGCCCTGTCCATAATGCCATGCAGAGCCTGCTCCAGCAGGAACACAACAGGGATTGTGTCACTGATGCATGCACTGTCATGCAGCCTTAATAATCAGCCACTGACGTGAGGGAAAAAAGCAGAGGCGGCCTGAGCCTGTCGTTGTGCCGTATTCACACAGGTAATCGTTGACTGCCCTCTGATGCATGTATAGCCGCTGAAGCATTGACAAAGTCGAGCTCCACCTGGTGGGCATGTCACAAATCAGGCAGTTTAAGGGCAGGTGGATTTCCTGTTTAATTTCAGCCAACTGAGCACTGGCTGTGTATGACCGCCTGAAATGGCTACAGACTCTTCTGGCCAGCTTTTGCACATCTTGCAACCCGGGGCATGTATTTAGGAAATACTGCACCACCAAATTAAGGACATGTGCCAGGCATGGCACATGTGTCAACTTTCCCTGTCTAAGGGCAGTCAGGAGGTTTGAGCCATTATCTCACACCACCATTCCTGATTCTAGCTGGCGTGGTGTGAACCACCTCTGGGCATGTCCCTTTAGAGCTGCAAGAATCTCTACTCCGGTGGGGTTCCTGTCCCCTAAACACACCAGCTGAAGCACTGCATGGCACCTTTTAGCCTGACTCTGAGAATAGCCCTTTGAACGCTTAGGGGGTACCTGATATTCATAAGACAATTCTGCAGAAGAGAGCATGGAGGTGGAGGAAAAGGAGGGGGTAGAGCCCACAGGTCTGGTATCATCACCACTAGCTGTATGGAGAGGTGGGGGCACAACAAGCCGAAGGACCGAGCCCTGTACTGCATCCTTTTGAGTTACAAGCAGCATTACTCAGTGTGCTGTGAACAAACTAGATTGTCCCTGTCCATGCTTGCTGGACCATGTGCCAGCAGTAAGGTGGATTTTATGGCTGACTACCTTGCCCATTGATGCCAGAACATTCCCTTCAACGTGAGGGTAGAGTGGTAGAGAGATGGAACAGCCTTACATGAAAAGTAGTTGCGATTGGGAACCTTCCATTGTGGTACAGCACATCGTGAAAATTCACGGAAGGGGGCAGAATCCGCTGCAGCAGATGGGGCAGAGAAATTTGCCGGCTACAGTCTACAGCTGGTGGTGTGCTGCTGGCAGATGTGCTGCTATGATCTGTGACACCCTGTGTTATACCATCATCCCTGTCAGTGGAGGCTGCTGAGAGGTAATGACTTGGTATAGCAAGGACAGACTGACGTGGGTAAGGAGGAGGAGAGACAGATTTGTGCCCCTTATGTGTGGCTTTTAGGTGCTCTTGCCAACAGTGGTTGGATGTTAAATGCTTAGTTAAGCATTAAGCATTACTGGCAGTAACGCACAAAAGCTATATGGCGTTAAACTGGCAGTAATGCACACAAAAGTAAATGGCATTAAACTGGCAGTAACGCACAAAAATATATGGCGTTAACCTCTTGAGATCCGCGCTATAGCCAAATGGCGGCTACAGTGCGGATCTCCTTTTCCGGGACGACGTCAATAGACGTAGTCCCATGTACGAGCGGCCTGCGCGCCCCCTGAGGGGCACGCGCGGCGCGCTCTGTGATCGGCGAGTCCATGAGACTCGCCTGATCACCGATCCGTGCAAGGGGTCGATCCCGACCCCTTATCACGTGATCAGCTGTCAGCCAATGACAGCTGATCATGTGATATAACGGAGCCAGTAATCGACTAGTATTCCTCCTCGCACTGTCAGCGCGAGGAGAAAAAAAAAAAGCCGATCACCAGCGGCCGTGATCGGGACATCAGTCCCGATCACGGCCAGCAATGCAAGCGACCACCTGCCCCCTGCCAGTGCCCATCTGCCCCCTGCAGTGCCATCCTGAATAAAAGTAAGTGCCCCCCGTCAGTGCCACCCAGCAGTGCCCATAGTGCCCACAGTGCCACCCACAGTGCCACCCAGCAGTGCCACCCACAGTGCCCACAATCTGCCTCAAAGGTGCTGCACCCCAGTGCCGCCCATCAGTGCCCAGCAGTGCTGCCCATCAGTGCCCAGCAGTGCCGCCCATCAGTGCCCAGCAGTGCCACCTATCAGAGCCACCTATCAGTGCCACCTATCAGTGCCCATCAGTCCCATCTATCAGTGGTACCTATCAGTGCCCATCCGTGCCACCCATCCGTGCCACTTATCCGTGCCACCCATCCGTGCCATCTTATCTGTGCCCATCTTTGCCCATCAGTGCCGCCTTATCTGTGCCCATCGGTGCCGCCTTATCTGTGCCTATTAGTGGCGCCTTAACTATGCCTATCAGTGCCCACCAGTGCAGCCTATCAGTGCCCACCAATGCAGCCTATCAGTGCCCACCAATGCAGCCCATCAGTGCCCACCAATGCAGCCTATCAGTGCCGCCTAATCAGCGCACTTCAATGAAGGAGAAAAATGACCCGTTTTCAAAATTTTATAACAAACTATTAAAACATGATTTTTTTTTTTTGCATCTTTTTTTGTTTGTTTAGCAAAAAATAAAACTCCGAGCTGTAACTAAATACCACCAAAAGAAAGATAAAGATAAAAATTTCATTTGGGTACAGTGTTGTATGACCGCGCAATTGTCATTCAAAGTGCATCAGCGCTGACAGCTGAAAATTGGTCTGGGACTGAGGGGGGTTTAAGTGCCCAGTAAGCAAGTGGTTAAACTGGCAGTAATGCACACAGAACTAAATGGTGTTAAACTGACAGTAACACATATAAAACTATATGGCGTTAAACTGGCAGTAATGCACACAGAACTATATGGCATTAAACTGTAAGTAATGCACACAAAACTATATAGCGTTAAACTGGCAGTAACGCACACAGAAGTAAATGGGGTTAAACTGGCTGTAACGCACAAACCAAAATGGCGTTAAACTGGCCAGTTTAACACCATATAGTTCTGTGTGCATTACTACCAGTTTAACGCCATATAGCTTTGTGCCTTACTGCCAGTTTAACACCATATATTTTTGTGTGTTTTATTGCCAGTTTAACGCCATTTACTTTTGTGTGCATTACTGCCAGTTTACCTGGCAGTAATGCACAAAAATATATGGTATTAAACTTGTAGTAACACACATAAGACTATATGGCGTTAAACTGGCAGTAACGCACACAGAAGTAAATGGGGTTAAACTGGCTGAAACGCACAAAACGATATGGCGTTAAACTGGCAGGAATGCAAACAGAACTATATGGTGTTAAACTGGCAGTAATGCATACAGAAGTAGATGGCTTTAACCAGTTGCCGACCGCCGCACGACGATGTACGTCGACAGCATGGCACGGGCAGGCATATTGGCGTACATGTACGTCCCTTGCCTCCCGCGGGTCGGGGACCCGATCGGGCCCCCGCCCGGTGCCTGCGGCGGTCGGTTTTCGTCCGGGAGCGATCCGGGACGAGGGGGCAGCCATTCATTCATGGCCACCCCCACGCGATCGCTCCCGACGAATAGGAATCCCCCGTGACATCACTTCCTCTCCTGTAATGTAAACACAGGAGAGGAAGTGATGTATTCTCTCCTCCGTGTCGGTATTTTTCGTTCCGACACGGAGGAGAGCGGATCGGTGAGTTGCACCAACACTCTACACACACAGTAGAACATGCCAGGCACACTCACACCCCCCCTTTACCCCCCGATCACCCCCCCAATTACCCCTGCCCCCCAGTCACAGTGACACCAATGTCATTTTTATTTTTATTTTTATTTATTTTTTTGCATTGGTGTCATTTGTGACTGTAATAACTGTTAGGGCAGTTAGGGTTAGCCCCCTTTAGTTCTAATGTACCCCCCTAACCCCCCCAATAAAGGTTTAACCCCGTGATCACCCCCCGTCGCCAGTGTCACTAAGGCTGGGTTCACATTGCAGCGGTTTATGAGAACGAATGTGATTCGCACCGCACTGCAGTGCAAATCACATCCGATCTCTGTGCGATTCGAGTTCAGCCATTCGCCGCACCCGCCACACCCGCCGCACCCGCCGCAAATTCGCACGGGACCCTTTTTTTGGCCCGCAGCAGAATCGGATCGCATGGGTGTTCACACCATGCGATCCGAGTTTGCAGATCTCACTGCGATATGCGAACTGTTCTGGGGGTGTCAGTAACATTTCACTGACACTCCCAGCAGTCCGCATAGGGCAGTGTGAACTGCCGCCGGGAGGCATGCGATGCGGGAACCCGCCGCGGATTCGCGGCGTTTCCGCATCGCTCCAGTGTGAACCCAGCCTAATAAGCGATCATTTTTCTGATCGCCGTATTAGTGTCACAGGTGACGCTAGTTAGGCAGGTAGGTATTTAGGTTCGCCGCAGCTTTTTATAGCGCCAGGGACCCCCATATACTACCGCATAAAGCCCCCTGATTGCCCCCTAGTTAACCCTTTCACCAGTGATCACCATATAACTGTTACAGGTGACGCAGGTTGGTTAGTTATTTTTTTATAGTTTCAGGGCACCCGCCATTTATTACCTAATAAAGGTTTAACCCCCTGATCACCCGGTGGGTGTCATTTGTGACTAATAACTGTTAGGGCAGTTAGGGTTAGCCCCCTTTAGTTCTAAGGTACCCCCCTAACCCCCCCAATAAAGGTTTAACCCCGTGATCACCCCCCGTCGCCAGTGTCACTAAGGCTGGGTTCACATTGCAGCGGTTTATGAGAACGGATGTGATTCGCACCGCACTGCAGTGCAAATCACATCCGATCTCTGTGCGATTCGAGTTCAGCTATACAGATAGTATGGCTGAATTCGTGTCGCACCCGCCGCACCCGCCGCAAACTCGCACGGGACCCTTTTTTTGGTCCGCAGCAGAATCGGATCGCATGGGTGTTCACACCATGCGATCCAAGTTTGCAGATCGCACTGCGATATGCGAACTGATCTGGGGGTGTCATTAACATTTCACTGACACTCCCAGCAGTTCGCATAGGGCAGTGTGAACTGCCGCCGGGAGGCATGCGATGCGGGAACCCGCCGCGCATTCGTGGCGTTCCCGCATCGCTCCAGTGTGAACCCAGCCTAATAAGCGATCGTTTTTCTGATCGCTATATTAGTGTCACAGGTGACGCTAGTTAGGCAGGTAGGTATTTAGGTTCGCCGCAGCTTTTTATAGCGCCAGGGACCCCCATATACTACCGCATAAAGCCCCCTGATTGCCCCCTAGTTAACCCTTTCACCAGTGATCACCATATAACTGTTACAGGTGACGCTGGTTGGTTAGTTATTTTTTTATAGTTTCAGGGCACCCGCCATTTATTACCTAGTCTCACTAGTGTACCCCTAAATTTAGGGGTGTCTACTTTCCAAAATGGGGTCATTTGGGGGGGGTTTGTGCCATCTTGGCATTTTATGGCCTTCAAAACTGTAACGCCCTTAGAAAGCCTGAAGGCGGTGCTTGGTTTTCGGGGCCCCGTACGCGGCTAGGCTCCCAAAAAGTCCCACATATGTGGTATCCCCGTACTCAGGAGAAGCAGCAGAATTTATTTTGGGGTGTCATTTCACATATGCCCATGGCATGCGTGAGCAATATATCATTTAGTGACAACTTTGTGAAAAAAAAAAAAAAAGTTTGTAATTTTCCCGCAACTTGTGGCAAAATATAAAATATTCCATGGACTCAACATGCCTCTCAGCAAATAGCTTGGGGTGTCTACTTTCTAAAATGGGGTCATTTGTGGGGGTTTTGTGCCATCTTGGCATTTTATGGCCTTCAAAACTGTAATAGGTAGTGAGAAGTGAACTCAAAAATTTACGCCCTTAGAAAGCCTGAAGGCGGTGCTTGGTTTTCGGGGCCCCGTACGCGGCTAGGCTCCCAAAAAGTCCCACATATGTGGTATCCCCGTACTCAGGAGAAGCAGCAGAATTTATTTTGGGGTGTCATTTCACATATGCCCATGGCATGCATGAGCAATATATCATTTAGTGACAACTTTGTGAAAAAAAAAAAAAAAAAAAAAAAGTTTGTAATTTTCCCACAACTTGTGGCAAAATATTAAATATTCCATGAACTCAACATGCCTCTCAGCAAATAGCTTGGGGTGTCTACTTTCTAAAATGGGGTCATTTGTGGGGGTTTTGTGCCATCTTGGCATTTTATGGCCTTCAAAACTGTAATAGGTAGTGAGAAGTGAACTCAAAAATTTACGCCCTTAGAAAGCCTGAAGGCGGTGCTTGGTTTTCGGGGCCCCGTACGCGGCTAGGCTCCCAAAAAGTCCCACATATGTGGTATCCCCGTACTCAGGAGAAGCAGCAGAATTTATTTTGGGGTGTCATTTCACATATGCCCATAGCATGTGTGAGCAATATATAATTTAGTGACAACTTTGTGTAAAAAAAAAAAAAAAATTTTTTTTTTGTCATTATTCAATCGCTTGAGGCAAAAAAATAAAATATTCAATGGGCTCAACATGCCTCTTATCAATTTCCTTAGGGGGTCTACTTTCCAAAATGGGGTCATTTGGGGGGGTTTTGTACTGCCCTGCCAATTTAGCACCTCAAGAAATGAGATAGGCAGTCGTAAACTAAAAGCTGTGTAAATTCCAGAAAACGTACCTTAGTTTGTAGATGTGACAACTTTTGCGCAAACCAATAAATATACAATTATTGACTTTTTTTTTACCAAAGACATGTGGCTGAATACATTTTGGCCTAAATGTATGACTAAAATTGAGTTTATTGGATTTTTCTAATAACAAAAAGTAGAAAATATCATTTTTTTTCAAAATTTGCGGTCTTTTTACGTTTATATCGCAAAAAATAAAAATCGCAGAGGCAATCAAATACCATCAAAAGAAAGCTCTATTTGTGGGAAGAAAAGGACGCAAATTTTGTTTGGGTACAACATTGCATGACCGCGCAATTACCAGTTAAAGCAGCGCAGTGCCAAAGTGTAAAAAGACCTCTGGTCATTTACCAGCAAAATGGTCCGGTCTGAAAGTGGTTAAACTAGCAGTAACAAAATCAAATAGATGGTGTTTAACCGCTTGCCAACCAGCTGCCACAGTTGTACTGTGGCAACATGGCTAGGCTGAATGAATCACCATCATGTTACGTCGGTAACATATTCACCCACTAGGGGCCGCGTGCGCGCCACCAGGGGCACGCGTGCGCCCCCTGCTCACCCATGGAGCTGATGCGAGTGCCCAGTGGTCGCGATCACCGCCGGGCTACCACGATTGCTCAGAGCACACGGCGAACCAGGATGTGTGTGTGTGTGTAAACACACAGTTTTCAGTTCTCTGAGGGGAGAACAGACAGATTGTCTGTTCATACAGAGTATGAACAGTGATCTGTCATCCCCCTGCACAGTTTCCTTCTCCCTTCAGTTAGAACACTCAATAGGGAACACATTAACCCCTTGATTGCCCCTAGTAGTTAACCCCTTCACTGCCAGTGACATTTTTATAGTAATCAATGCATTTTTATTGTACTGATCGCTGCAAAAATGCCAATGGTCCCAAAAAAGTGTCAAAATTGTCTGACGTGTCCGCCATAATGTTGCAGTCCTGATAAAAAGATTGCTGCCATTACTAAAAAAATTTTTTTTAAAATTAATATTAAAAATGCCATAAAAGGATACCCTATTTTGTAGACGCTATATATAATATAATATACGATTATTGCTTTTTTTTAACCAAAAATTTGTAGAATACATATCGCCCTAAACTTAGGAAAAAAATATATTTTATATATATATATATTATATATAAAAAAGGACATCAATTTTGTTTGGGTGCAGCATCGCACGACCGCGCAATTGTCAGTTAAAGTGATGCAGCGCCGAATTGTAAAAAGTGCTCTGTCAGGAAGAGTGTAAAGTCTTCCGGGGTTGAAGCGGTTAACCGTCACTACACTGACACTATCTGAATTGTCCCTACTCTAGCTATACACTAATGTAAAGATTACTGACACCGTCACTACACTGACACTATCTGAATTGTCCCTACTCTAGCTATACACTAATGTAAAGATTACTGAAACTATCTTAGCTGTCCCTACTGTACACTAATGTATGTATGAATGGCACGGTCTCACTACACTACAGTGTAACTATCTGAGCTGTCCCTACTCTAGCTGCACACTATGCAAAACGGAATGCTGATCCTCCTCGCTACACTCATGCTATTCCTAGACTGACACTAAACGAATGTACTACACTGGCAATTGAAGCAAAATAGCACCATATAGAACACTAACTAATAGCACCGAACAGAAATCACACTGAAAATGTCTGTCATAGAAGAAAATACTTTTATACTGTGGGGCGGGAATGAGCCATGATGGGATAAAGGCATGATGACAGTGTTCAATCATGATTCTGACAGTGCTCTGTGCCCTGAAGCTTTTACTGCTTTGGCCAATCAGGGCTTGCAATGTACTGTTCAGCATTGTGATCGGTTCGGGAGTCCAAACAGCAAAAGTTCAGCCCAAACTTATGCCACAGGCAGATGCTACAGCAATTACAGTCAGTGTATTGTGCCACCTGCACAGTGTACACCTAAAGCTACCCCAATTGCTGGTGTTCTGCTGGTCCTATACCACAGGCAGCTGTAGCAATTAGTTGGTGTATTGTGCCACCTGCACAGTGTACAGCTAAAGCTACCCCATTTGCTGGTGTTCTGCTGCTGCTATACCACAGGCAGGCAGCTGCAGCAATTACATAGTTACATAGTTAGTAAGGTTGAATAAAGACACCAGTCCATTCAGTTCAACCTGAGTGAGTGTCTACAATTGTCCCTATCCCTTTACATTGCACACTCACATTGGACCCTACCCTCAAGGAGCGCACAATCCAAGATCCCCATTCGTATACTAGGGCCAATTTTAGACAGAAGCCAATTAACCTACCTGCATGTCTTTGGAGTGTGGGAGGAAACCGGAGTACCCGGAGGAAACCCACGCAGGCACAGGGAGAACATGCAAACTCTAGGCAGGTAGTGTCATGGTTGGGATTTGAACCAGTGACGCTCTTTACTGCTAGGCGAGAGTGCTAACCACTACACCACTGTGCCGCCCCCTACACCACTGTGACACCCAAAATTACAGTCAGTGTATTGTGCCACCTGCACAGTGTACAGCTAAAGCTTCCCCAATTGCTGGTGTTCTGCTGGTCCTATACCACAGGCAACTGTAGCAATTACAGCCGGTGTATTGTGCCACCTGCAGTGTACAGCTAAAGCTACCACAATTGCTGGTGTTTTGCTGCTCCTATACCAGAGGCAGGCAGCTGCAGCAATTATAGTCGGTGTATTGTGCCAACTGCACAGTTTACACCTAAAGCTACCCCAGTTGCTGGTGTTCTGCTGATCCTATCTGCAGGCAGCTGCAGTAATTACAGCCAGTGTATTGTGTCATCTGCACAGTGTGCACCTAAAGCTACCCGATTGCTGATTTTCTTCAGATCCTATACCACAGGCAGGCAGCTACAGTAATTACAGTCGGTGTATTGTGTCATCTGCACATGTACGCCTAAAGCTACCCCAGTTGCTGGTGTTCTGCTGATCCTATCTGCAGGCAGCTGCAGTAATTACAGCCAGTGTATTGTGTCATCTGCACAGTGTGCACCTAAAGCTACCCGATTGCTGATTTTCTTCAGATCCTATACCACAGGCAGGCAGCTACAGTAATTACAGTCGGTGTATTGTGTCATCTGCACATGTACGCCTAAAGCTACCCCAATTGCTGGTGTTCTGCTGATCCTATACCACAGGCAGCTGCAATAATTACAGTCGGTGTACTGTATCATCTGCACAGTGTGCACTTAAAGCTACCCCAATTGCTGGTGTTCCCATAGTAATAATACTACAGGCAGGCAGTTGATTTTGCTAGCTGCAGTATGATCAGTATATAAGTCCCAGCTTTGTGCAGCTACATCTACCTGCAGGCCATTAGTATGTCTGGAAGGCCAATAAGGAAAGGCAGACAGTCATGAGCCAATAAAAGAGGGCAAGCAGGCTCTGTGTCTAGAGGAAACAGTGCTGGTCATGGACACGGTGCATCCTCATCAGCACGTGGCCATGGGACACGTGTGTCCTTATTTTCAGCAGCTGAACATGTTGAGCTGCAACATGCTGAAGACTTGGTAGAGTAGATGACCAAGCTGTCCTCATCCTCCTCATCCTCTCTCACCCAGGCTCAGGGTACTTGCAAAGCAGCTGCTAGCACGGCCTCTTCCCTCGTCTCAATGGCATCAGTCACTCCTTCCCTAGCCCCACCATGTCCTCCTGAGGAGTCCCCCGAACTGTTTGAGCACAGTGTTGGGTACATGCTCCATGAGGATGTCCAGCATTTTAAATGCTCTGATGATGATACCATGCTAGAGGAAGGCAGTAACATGAGCCCAGAGAGAGGGGATGGCCAAGAAGGACAGCAAACTGGCAGTCATGTTCCCCCAGCTGCAGCATACTGCCAGGTTTGCTCCAGTGATGAGGAGGGAGGGGATGATGAGGTCACTGACTCCATGTGGGTGGCGCTGCCTCTGCACATTATTCCAAAAGTTCATCAGTGCATCAGATCGCACAGCTGCTATTTGCAACATATGTCTCAAGCATATCTCGCGTGGCCAAAACATCAGTCGCTTGACCAGACATATGTCGACCTGCCATGCAGTTCATTGGCAAGCGTACCTAAAAGACCCACATCAAATAACAAAGCAAACCTCTCCTTGCTCCTCATCGGCTGGGATCTCCAACCCCACTATACCTTCATTCCTCTCTGAAACCAGCACTGAGAGGAATGAAGGTGTAGAATCAGGTGTGTCACAGCCAAGTACTTGCGGGCAATCTGCTATTGGTACACCGATATCCATTTGTACCAGGCAAATTTCCCTTCCTCAGCTGCTGGACCGTCGAAACACGTTCACTCCCAGTCATCCACATGCCCAGTGGTTGAATGCTAGCTTGGCTAAATTGCTATCAATTCAATTGCTGTCTTTCATTTGGTAGACTCTTCCCCCTTCCGTGAGTTTATGTAATGTGAGGTTCCTCAGTGGCAGGTTCCCAAACGCCACTTTTTCTCACGGAAGGCGATTCCAGCTCTCTACCGGCATGTGAAAAGCAATTTCCATGCCTCGCTGGACAGGGCGGTCAGCAGTAAGGTGCATATTACTGAATCATGGTCCAGCAGGCATGGACAGGGACATTACCTATCTTTCACAGTGCATTGGGTGACTCTTCTGGCAGCTGGGAAGGATGCAGGACAAGGTGCAGTAGTGTTGGAGGTTGTTCCGCCTCCACGCCTCCAAAATGCTACTACTGGTGATTGTGACACACCTCTCTCCTCCACCCCTCCTCTTCTTCTTCCTCCATGGCCTCTTTCTGTGCTTTGTCCTCGGAACCAGCGGTGCTCCGTAGGCATTCAAGGGGAGAGTACGCAGGAAAAAAGATGCCATGCCGTGCTTGTGCTGGTGTGCTTGGGGGACAGGAGCCACACTGTGGCAGATATTCTGTCAGCTCTGCAGGGGCAGGCTGAGAGGTGGTTGACGCTACGCCAGCTTAAGCCAGGAATGGTGGTTTGCGACAATGGCACCAACCTCATCTCCGTCCCTCCGACATGGACAACTGACCCATGTGCCCTGTGTGGCTTACGTCCTTAACTTGATGGTGCAGTGGTTCTTGGGCAGGTACCTGGGCTTACAGGATGTCCTGAGGCAGGCCAGGAAAGTCTGTGTGCATTTCCTCCGGTCATATAATGCCAGTGCTCGGCTGACTGTCCTCCAAAAGGAATTGAACCTGCCCAAGAACCACCTAATCTGTGACATGCCCACCAGGTGGAACTCAAAGTTGGCCATGCTTCAGCGACTGCCCACACAGCAGAGGGCCATCAATGAGTACCTGTGCGACTACGGCACCACGACAGGGTCAGGGGAGCTTGGTTTTTTTCCCCACGCCAGTGGGCCATGATCAGAGATGCATGCACTGTCCTGTCACCATTTGAGGAGGCCACGAGGATGGTGAGCTGTGACAGTGCATGCATCAGTGGCACTGTCCTTCTTGTCCACCTGTTGGCGCACACGCTGCATGGAATAATGGAAGGAGGCAGAACAGAGGCAGGAAGAGGAGGACTTCATTGCCTGTCAAGGCCCCCTTTATCCAGACAATGTTCCTGCTGGCCTACCAATCACACAGGAAGAGGACGAGGAGGAGGATTGTGTCAGCATGGAGCAGGAGCCTGGCATCAGCAGCAGTCTTTTAGGGATCATTTACAGTCCCAAGAAACTCGTGGACCTGTACGTGGCTGGGAGGAGGTGGCTGCGGGTCAAGTCATCCTTAGTAACCCAGAGGAATCCGGACCGAATGCCTCAGCTAACCTACGCTGCATGGCCTCCCTGATCCTGCCAAAGGATCCTCGTATTCAGTGGATCAAGGAGAGGGATCATTGCTGTCTGGCAACTCTCCTTGATCCACGTTACAAGGGTAAGCCTGCTGACCTTATCTTGCCATCGCAGAGAGAGCAGAGGATGAGACATCTTCGGGAGGCCTTGCAGAAAGGTCTGTGAAACACGTTCCCAGAGACTGGGAGGTTACAAATTCCTGGTCCTGGACCAGGGGCGGGCTGGGCCGGGGGGCAGGGTGGAAATTTCCCCCCAGGCCGGCACCTACATTATGTTTAAAACGGCCGCTGGCCGTTTGTTCATTTCTTTTTTTTTTTTTACGCTGTGACGGGCAGCCGGGACCCGGTTCAATAATCTCCTTCTCTCTGTGGTTGCGTCGCTCCGTCCTGATCAGTCTCGGGCAGCGGCTGTCACTCACAGCCGAGCAGAGTGAAGCCGTCTCCCCCTCCTCCATGCACAGCACTGTGTAGACATGAAGGAGGAGGGGGAGGCGGCTTCACTCTGCTCGGCTGTGAGTGACAGCCGCTGCCCGAGACTGATCAGAACGGAGCGACATGAGTCACGTGACCACAGAGAGAAGGGGATTATTGCGCCGGGTCCCGGATCACTGAGCCGACAGATGTCACTCCACTCGGGTGCTGCTCGCACCTCCCCCCTGCAATGCCACTGCCTTGGGCTCGAGGTACATTATGGGTCCTTAGGGGGGTTCTTTACTGTAGAGGGGGTCCTGCACTGTAGAGGGGGTCCTGCACTGTAGAGGGGGTTTGCACTGTAGAGGGGGTCCTGCACTGTAGAGGGGGTCCTGCACTGTAGAGGGGGCCTGCACTGTAGGGGGGGGGGTCCTACACTGTAGAGGGGGTCCTGCACTGTAGAGGGGTCTGCACTGTAGAGGGGGACTGCACTGTAGGGGGGGTCTGCACTGTAGGGGGCCCCTGCACTGTAGGGGGGGTCCTGCACTGTAGAGGGGGTCTGCACTGTAGAGGGGGTCTGCACTGTAGAGGGGGTCCTGCACTGTAGAGGGGTCCTGCACTGTAGAGGAGGTCTGCACTGTAGAGGGGGTCTGCACTGTAGAGGGGGTCTGCACTGTAGAGGGGGTCTGCACTGTAGGGGGGGTCCTGCACTGTAGGGGGGGTCCTGCACTGTAGAGGGGTTCTGCACTGTAGGGGGGTCTGCACTGTAGAGGGGTCCTGCACTGTAGGGGGGTCTGCACTGTAGAAGGGGCCCTGCACTGTAGAAGGGGTCCTGCACTGTAGAAGGGGTCCTGCACTGTAGGGGGGGTCCTGCACTGTAGGGGGGTCCTGCACTGTAGAAGGGGTCCTGCACTGTAGAAGGGGTCCTGCACTGTAGGAGGGGTCCTGCACTGTAGGAGGGGTCCTGCACTGTAGGAGGGGTCCTGCACTGTAGGGGGGTCTGCCCTGTAGGGGGAGGGGTCTGTACTGTAGGGGAAGATTTGGCACTGTAGGGGGGTCTGTACTGTAGGGGAGTCTGTACTGTAGGGGGGTCTGCGCTGTAGGGTGGAGGGGTCTCTACTGTAGGAGGGTCTGCACTGTAGATGGGGGTCTGTATGGTAGGGAGGGGGGTCTGCACTGTAGGGGGTCTGTGTAACATGCAGGGGGTCCAGAGCTGTGAGGGGCTGTGTAATGTAAAGGGGTGCGGAGGTGGGGGGTGCTGTGTAATGTAAAGGGGTCCAGAGGTACAAGAGCTGTGTAATGTAAAGGGGTCCAGAGGTTCAGGGTGCTGTGTAATGTAAAGGGGTCCAGAGGTACAAGGGCTGTGTAATGTAAAGGGGTCAGGAGGTAAGGGGTCCAGAGGTACAAGAGCTGTGTAATGTAAAGGGGTCCAGAGGTGCAGGCTGCTGTGTAATGTAAAGGGGTCCAGAGGTGCAGGCTGCTGTGTAATGTAAAGGGGTCCAGAGGTGCAGGCTGCTGTGTAATGTAAAGGGGTCCTTAGGTGCAAGGTCCTGTGTAATGTAAAGGGGTCCTTAGGTGCAAGGTCCTGTGTAATGTAAAGGGGTCCAGAGGTGCAGGGTCCTGTGTAATGTAAAGGGGTCCTTAGGTGCAAGGTTCTGTGTAATGTAAAGGGGTCCGGAGGTGCAGGGTGCTGTGTAATGTAAAGGGGTCCAGAGATGCAGGGTGCAGTGTAATTTAAAGGGGTCCAGAGGTACAGTTGTGGAGAGGGGGGGTACACAGTAGTGACAAAAAGATATTGAAGGATGCAGAGGTATGCAGGGGACACAGTGGGTGTTTTTACATTTTATGGTGGGGGGGTGCCAGATATAGGATCCGCCCCGGGTGCCAAATGCTCTAGGTACGCCCCTGGTGTGAGCACAGCAGACTACAACTCCTACCTCCCAGGAGTCTCAGAGGCAGGCCAGGTGTGTGGCACGTCAGGGGAGGGGACGCCCGGCGTCAAGAACGTCACGTCGCACGTGACCTGCTGGGCTTATGGGGAGCAGTGGCTAGCTGCAGTCTGCAGAGAAGATGAGACCTGCTTCAGGATCATCACCCCCCCCCCCCCCCCCGAAGAGTGGCAAGGACCTGGCTCAGTGTCTCCAGTCCTCACTGAATCAATGCTCCCCAGCCTGAAGTAAGACATCTGTGATAACCTTCACAAAATGGAATAGAATGAGAAAATCCGCTTCAGTTGTAAATTTAATTAATAATGCATAGTCATCAAGACAATTTAAAGTTTTGGCAGTGGCAGCGTGTGTTTTTTTTTTCTAGCACCTCCCCCCCACCAGCGGACTTAACACCCTCCCCCCCACCAGCGGACTTAACACCCTCCCCCCCACCAGCGGACTTAACACCCTCCCCCCCACCAGCAGACTTAACACCCTCCCCCCCAACCAGCGGGCTTATCTAACACCCTCCCCCCCCACCAGCGGACTTAACACCCTCCCCCCCACCAGCGGACTTAACACCCTCCCCCCCACCAGCAGACTTAACACCCTCCCCCCCCAACCAGCGGGCTTATCTAACACCCTCCCCCCCAACCAGCGGACTTAACACCCTCCCCCCCACCAGCGGACTTAACACCCTCCCCCCCAACCAGCGGACTTGTCTAACACCCTCCCCCCCACCAGCGGACTTAACACCCTCCCCCCACCAGCAGACTTAACACCCTCCCCCCCAACCAGCGGGCTTATCTAACACCCCCCCCCCAACCAGCGGACTTAACACCCTCCCCCCACCAGCGGACTTAACACCCTCCCCCCCACCAGCAGACTTAACACCCTCCCCCCCACCAGAGGACTTGACACCCTCCCCCCCACCAGCAGACTTATCTAACACCCTCCCCCCCAACCAGCGGACTTATCTAACACCCTCCCCCCCACCAGCGGACTTATCTAACACCCCCCCACCAGCGGATTTATCTAACATCCCCCCCCCACCAGTGGACTTATCTAAAATGTTCCCCCCACCCACCAGCGGACTTACCTAACACCCTCCCCCCACCAGCGGACTTACCTAACACCCTCCCCCCACCAGTGGACTTATCTAAAATGCTCCCCCCACCCACCAGCAGACTTACCTAACACCCTCCCCCCACCAGCGGACTTACCTAACACCCTCCCCCCACCAGCGGACTCACCTAGCTGATTATGTGGTTCAATGGGCCACTTGACTGGACTTGCCCCCCAGGCCTAAGGCTGCCAGCCCTCCCCTGTCCTGGACAATGTGATGCTGAGGCTTCGGTCAGTCACGGGAGCGGTGGAGAAGGTGGCTGTCTGAAAGATGCGCTCAGACAATTTTTTAGTCCGCAGCCCTAAAGTATAATTTGTTCCAGCAACCATCGCCAGCATCTGATTTACATGGTGCAGGAATACCTAGGGGCAAGATCAGACTTGGACACCTTTCCCACCGAAAATCCTCTGGGTTACTGGGTCTTGAGGATGGATCACTGGCTAGAGCTTGCATAGTATGCAATTAAGCTACTGGCCTGTTCTGAATCCACCTTCAGCTACCAAGCACTTGAAGCTGATGTAACCAAATCTTTTTTTTTTATGTCACATCCCTTCAAGACTACTTGTGCTGATGCTGAGTGACTATCCTGTTATGCTGAGTGACTATCCTCTTCCTCCTCAATGATCCTGCTGATAGCTTGGAAGAACATTTTTGGTTCTGGGCGCTGCCATCAGTGGCTAAGACCCAATTTTTCAACCCCTGTTTAACAGGGGCGTGCAATTACAATTTTTGATGCAATACTTTGCAGCAGGACATTCCTGTGCTCCAACTAGAGTATCTGTGAGGGGTTGCACTGTCGTGGCACCAGCACCAGTGCCTAAGGCCCAATTTTTCAGCCCCTGTTCAACAGGTGCATATAATTACAATTCTTGATGTAATATTTCACAGCAGGGCCCATTGCAGCACCCACCAAGAGTAACTGTGAAGACTTACAGTGTTATGGCACCAGCACCACCACCGCTACGACTAAAGGCCCAATTTTTCTACCACTGTTCAACAATGGCATGTAATTACAATTCTTAATATAATAGTTCACAGCAAGGTGTTCCAGCGTCCACCAAGAGTCACTTTGAGGGCTTACAGTGTTGTGGCAACACCAACACCTTAGGCCCAAATTTCTGCAGAGCATATAGGGCAGGCCCCTATGTTCAAACATCCAACTTACAAATGTCTCCTACTTGCAAACGGAAGGAGACAACAGGAAGTGAGATGAAATCTACTTAGGAAGGTAAATTCTCTCCTATAAGAGTTGATATGGGAAAAACGTGTCTCCTCTCCACTGATGCTTTATCCCAATCCTTGTTTTACTAAAAAACCCAAATTTTCAAAAAAACATTGGTCATTGGGACAGAAAGTGAGGTGAAATCTTCTGAAGAGGTGCACAGACTGAATAAAAAATTTTTTACTGGGGTGATAACCCTTCCTTATGTTTTCCAAAAAGCTTAAAAATAGATGTTTTGACTGGAGCTACACTTTAAAAATGTACCACTTCAAAATTACAAACAGATTCTACTTAACAACACACCTACACAGTCCCTGTCTTGTTTGCACCACTTGTATACTGCTGTTCTGAGTATATAGGGCCTGGGTTCCCAACGCCTTTCCTTTTTTTAATTTGGGTATGGAGTTCCCCTTAATATCCGTACAAGACCCCAAGGGGCTGGTAATGGGCTACCCATGCCATTTTTCTCTATGATTTTCATCAATATTGCCAGGACCAGACATTACATTAAAATCACAAGCAGTTTTAAATGACTTTTTTTCCGTTAGAAATGTCATTTTGTGCAGGGACTGTTCTAAACACGGGAAACATGTGCCACTTCACAGGCATACTATAGACAACCCCGAGGCATGATATTTAAAGGAATATTTTACACTTTTTTTCACTTTACGCGTCATTAAAATCAGTGCTCCCAAAAAAACTGCAGTTTTTTAAAGTTTTTTTTTTGCATTGATACATGTCTCCTGGGGCAGGAGCTGGGTCCCCAAACCCTTTTTAAGACAATAACTTGCATATTAGACTTTAAAATGAGCACTTTTGATTTTGAGCGTTCGTGTCCCATAGACTTTAATGGGGTTCTAAAGTTTGCACAAATTTTCGGTCCGTTCGCAGGTTCTGGTGCGAACTGAACTGGGGGGTGTTTGGCTCATCCCTAATGGACACATACTGGCCCTTCTAGCAAGACCTCAAGGTTCCTTTACGTCCCCTATAATGTTGATTGAGAACCATATTTGAAGGGTGACCACGTGTCCAGTAGAAATAAATGTTTTTATGGATTACTACTTTGACCTGTATAAGTACAAGGTGGGAGAGGTAGATGGAGAAAGGGAGGAGTTTATGCAGGGGGAGACCATTCCACATCTGTCAGAGCAAGATACTATTGAAGAACTACAAAAGGTGGTATTGGAATCAACTAACTATAAAACATCAGGATCAGATGGATTACCAAGTGAGATATATAGAAAAATTGTATATCAGTGATTTTTTTTCCTCATGTTGTGCCACATCCTGATATTTTAGACAAAAATACATTCCCCTTGTATAGACTTTTTAGGTACTAAATCCATAACAAAGATTATAGTAAAATATTATATTTATTAAACAAGCATTAAAAAACATAGAACTTTCCAACGTTGACCTCAGAGTTTATCACTGCTTATCCCGGAGGGGATTACTGGGAGGTCTTTTTCAAAAATAGCAAGTTGACTGTATTATGCAACTATCAGATTTGGTTCTGCGATGAGTCATGGGAGCAGGAATATCTGAGTCACAGTGCCTTTATATGTGTTTTTGTTTTTTGCTTTTAAAATCCACATGAAATGTCCATCTGTGATACCATTTGGATATGAACATGTGATCATTTCCTAAAACACACCCCTGAAAATGGGCATGCTTATGCTCTGAAATGCATCAACTGAAGGAGGATCATATTCAATGACTCTTTTATGGTATAATCCTGGACAGAGTTTTGCATATTCTATGTGCAATGATTTGTTATGCTTGTTTAATAAATATAATATTTTACTATAATCTTTGTTATGGATTTAGTGCCTAAAAAGTCCATCCAAGGGTAGTGTATTTTTGTCTAAATGAGATTTATAGGGAAAATGGAGAGATAATGCTGCCAGAATTATTAGAGGTGTTAAATGGGGCACAAAAAAGGGAGAATTACCAGTATCCATGACAGAGGCCATAATTATAATAATACCAAAAGAGGGGAAAGATCTAACTCAACCTGCGTCATGTAGATCAATTTCCCTGCTTTGTCCAAATGTTAAATTATTGGTGAAAGTACTGGCCAATAGATTATGTAAAATAATCTATACCATAATTCACCCTGGTCAGTGTGGCTTTATTCCTTGTAGATCGACATCATTAAATGTTAGGAGATTGTTTCTAAATCTAAAAATTTCATCAGAACAATCAGGCTCAAAAACCGTTCTATCCCTCGACACTGTCAAAGCATTTGACATCGTCGAGTGGCAGTATTTGTGTGAGGCCTTGTCGGCATTTAATATTGGCCCAGTATTTATAAAATGGGTGAAGTTGTTGTATACAGGCCCAAAGGCGAATGGGAGGATTAATGAGGGAGTCTCTGAATATTTTTCATAAGCTCGGAGGACTAGGCAGGGCCCGATTAACATAGGGGCTACTGGAGCTGCAGCTCCAGGCCCCTTACCTAAAGATAAGCCCATTTGTCCAAAAAAGAAAAAAAAATCACCAAAAAAGGAAAAACAATAGAGTTTCACGGTTTGAACAGACCCCACATTTGGGGGGTAGGTAGTCGTAGACCTACCCCATCACTGGTCAAAATTTGGGTCTCCTATGGTTCTGGAGATAGGGGGGTCCTTGTGCAGCCTGTCAGAAGCTATATACAGCGTGGCCAGTTTAAATACAAGCTGGCACGCTCTTCAGCAGACTGAAAGGGTGAGCTCACAGTGCCTTTCACTTCTTGTCAGAGGCAATGAGCTCATTGGACATCTTGGAGCCTTGGACCAAAGGTAAAGTGCCATTGGCCCCAGCTGTTCAATAAAAATGCTACAGTGGAGGCTGTCCCACTGTCATACACTTCTCTCCTGTACACAGTTGCCACTGTCATACCCTCCACATTCCTCTCCTGTACATACTGCCCACTGCCTTATCCTCCCCCTTGTCTCCTGTACATACTGCTCAGTATCATACCCTCCACACTGCTCTGCTGTACATACTGCCCACTTTCATAAACTCCTCTAATATACATAGTGCCGGCTGTCATACTCTTCACACTCCTCTCCTGTACATACTGCCCACTGTCATACCCTCCATACTCCTCTCCTGTACATACTGTCCCCATCATACCCTCCACACTCCTCTCCTGTACATACTGCCAACTGTCATCCCCTCCACACTCCTCTATTGTACATACTGCCCACTGCCATACCCTCCACACTCCTCTCCTGTACATAGTGCCCACTGTTATACCCTTCACATTCCTCTCCCTCACCTGCACATACTTCCCACTTTTATACCATCCATACTATGCCTCTTACTCACAAAAACAGTTCTTTAAAATTATATTGAATATCCTCAATCTTACCAGCTTTAGAATGGGCACACTTTTGTTAGTTCAACTAAAGGAAATCGTCTAAGTCCTCATATTCTGCCCATTATTAGTACTCATTTAATTTTGTGATTACTATTGTGATGTATAGAGGAACATAGAGGATGTCTGTTACTCTAAATATACCACTAGTAAAAGAAAGTGTCCCTGAAAATATTTTTGAAATGTTGGCAACATTTCAAAAATAAGGGCCACCGGGTCAGTAGGGGGCCCCATGAGAGGCTCCTGGGATCTCCTGTGATATTAAAGTGGTAGTAAACTTTGCTAACATTACTACTTTTTAAAGGCCCCGAGGTAGGTTATACCATAATGTACAAGTATGCACAGCATAGTAGCACATTAGGGTACACATATCTGTCAGACTGAGCCCTCCTGTGCTGTGATCAATCCAGTGGGTCCCAGGCACTTCCCTCTTCACACAGTCTTCCTTCCGGGTTCTGTGCCTTCGGTCAATTGCCTTGGCTGGGCTGTGTTGATTTCACTCCCACGCATGCTCATGCTTCTCTCTCACCCCCTCTCTCTCACCCCCTCTCTCTCACCTTCTCTCTCTCTCATCCCCCCTCTCTCTCTCTCATCCCCCCACTCTCTCTCATCCTCCCTCCCTTACCTCTCACCCTTCTCTCACCCCGTTCTCTCTCTTGCTCTCATCCTGTGACTCTTGTTTTAATTGAATTTGTTATAACAAAAAATAGTTTGCATTTTTTTATAAAAAACCCCACCCAAATTCTCAGCACCAGCCCATAATGTTCTTCATCTGGCCCTGGGACTAGCAGGGGTGTCCTTTATCGCTTTTTTGCCCTTGCGGTGGAACCTCTAGCTATAACTAGTAGAACAGCAGGTGGTAAAAGGGGCTTTAGAAGGGGGAGGGATGAGGAAAAGATTTTGTTATATGCAGATGATATCCTTTGGTTTCTGTGAGATATAAAACACTCATTGACAACAGCAATCAAAAGAAATATTATCAAAACGTTCGGCTTGCTCTCTGGGCTCTTTATCAGGTGGGAGAAATCTGTTCTTCTCCCAGTTGATGGAGTAGCACAGGGACTGCTGGAGAATGCTACACACTTACAGGTAGTAGAGAGTTTTAAATAATTTGGTGTAAATATAACGATAAATCCTAAGTTGTATATATTAAAAATTTTAGAGCCCTTGATAAAGGTATTTAGAATAAAATGTATAAAATGTGGGACATGAAACTGTCTCTCTCTGTCAGTAGTGGGTCGATGCAGTTTAATTAAAATGGTATGGCTGCCCCAGCTTCTATATATTTTGCACAACTCACCAATATGGATCCCTGGGGTGTGGTTTAAGAAATTGGAGAACCTCTTTATGTAATTGATTTGGAAGAAAGGAGAGGCAGGATAGTCCACTTTTGCAGCTACCAACAGATAGGGGAGGCTTGGCTGTGCCACACCCTTGGAGCTTTTTCCTGGCAGCTCAGTTACAACAAGTGGGGGACTGGGGGGTGGGTAATGTTACCACTAGCTATAACTCACACGTGTTACTGTCCTGTACCCCACATACAGCCGTAACAGAGGCATTAGAAGCAGATTTATTGGGGAGGGGGGGGGGGGGAGGGACCAATGTCCAACTGCGAAGTTGCTGCTGAAGGTATGGAATACAGTAATATTATTGTAGTATTCATAACTTACTGAGTTTACACCTATCTGGGATAATGGGAAACTGCCCGAGCTCGAGTGGTTGGAGAATTTTAGTAATTGGAAACAGAAGGGGGCAGTAAGACTGTCGCA
This sequence comes from Lithobates pipiens, assembly GCF_037356315.1. Taxonomy (NCBI): domain Eukaryota; kingdom Metazoa; phylum Chordata; class Amphibia; order Anura; family Ranidae; genus Lithobates; species Lithobates pipiens. The sequence continues at coordinate 527,442,977 of NW_027507764.1, read as the reverse complement.
ATAATACACTGCAGGGCTATTGAAGATATTTCAGGAGTTGAAGGAGGAATTTGGATTCTCAAATAGAAATTTCTAGCAGTGTCAGGATCACTAAAGTGCTCCTGCTCCTCATTCCAGCATTCTTGCTGTCTGTGTCCACCTGCAAAGTGATTGATATGGTTAGTCACCTGTTATAAGCAAGCCTGCTTGTGAGAGACGGTAATACTTGTGTTGTTCCTAATCAAGCTCCCTGTCTGTCTGCCCTGCTTTACTAGTTTGGATTTCCCTGTGTTTGACTTCGGACCAGATTATTGGACTATTCCTTGAACTCAGCCTGCCTTTTACCTGCACTGTCATAGAACCATGCTACCTGTCTGCTAACTGCAAGTATCTCTTGTCTTTGCTCTGTTCACTTCTGCCCTGGTGTGTTGGCCAGGCACTATAGTATTGTGTATACGTCCTGGGGGCAACCAAGTACCAGTAGACCTGCTTGCCTTAAGGGAAAGGGGGCTGCTATAGGTGAAGCACAAAGAAGCTAGCTATTGTATCTGACCACCTGTGTTGGGGTAGACGTTACAATCAGTACCTACAGTTAAGGCATGCATTGACAACACACTTTAAGGAGGGAATACTGGAATTGAGTAGTGCTCCCTTACTGAAAACCTAATTAGAGATTATTAACCTAAAGGGGTTAATTTCAAAGCTATATAAAAATATAAATCTAAAGGGTACTGGAAAAAAACTCTCAGTTGTCAAGTAGAGCAAAATGGGAGGTTGACGTGGGAAAATTAACAGATGTGCAATGGAATGGTATAGTGTCCTCAGTAGATCGATTATCCCTTTCATCAGCCCAGAAGCTCACGCAGTTCTACATTGTCCATAGAGCATATTTTACACCAACAAGAATGTCTTTGTTTGGGGGACGTCTGAATGCATCTTGTCCTAAGTGTCGGGGTGCATGCAAACACATGATTCATATGCTCCGGACGTGCCCCAAATTATATAGATACTGGGAAGTAAACATGTGCATTCATTTTCATCCGAATGTGTTTTAGTCCGAATGCATTTTCATACGAATTTCGGTTATTTTTGTTATCGTTTTAACAAATGATAACGAACATGCAGAATCCGAAAACCGAAAGATCCAACATAAACAAATGCATAAACAAATGCTTAAGAGCCGGTTCACACAGCGGGCGATGCGAGGCGTCACGACACGACTCGCCTCGCCTCACTCTCGCAAGTCGCCCCCGTTCTGTACAATGGAACCGTTCTGAGAGGAGCGACTCGAGTCGCTCCGACTCAGAAAAAAGGTTCCTGTACTACTTTTGGGCGACCTCGGGGCGACTTGCATTGACTTCTATACAGAAGTCATCTGCAAGTTGCCGCTGAGGTCGCGGCAGGTCGCGGCGAGGCAAGTCGGAGTCGCCTCGCCTCGCCTGCAGTGTGAACCGGCCCTTATTTAACTGTTGTGAAAACAGTTAAATATATATAGGAAATTCGAGATGACGCTTACAATAGCGATCTGTGTCCATTGAACCTGTGGTCAAATGTGCCTAACCTTAGCTCTATTAGTCCAAGATTATTCGACATAGAGATAAAAGATTCAACATTATAGAGACAATAGCAAAAAAGGTTGAATGTGCCTAACCTAACTCTATTAGTCCAAGATTATTCGACATAGAGAGAAAAGATTCAACATGAAGATTTCAAGAAGCAGTCGCCACGAGCGGACATTTATTGTCAAATGCTCCGCCCATAGGCTATAGAAGAATTCGAATGTTGGTTGACTAGTAATAATAATTAATAAATAAAATTATTACTAGTGTCATACAACATTAGAATTCTACTATAGCTTGTAGGCATAACATTCGTCCGGAAATGTACTATTGCAGTGTGATACAGTTTAGCTGCTCCGTCGAATCTTCTTAGAACATTCGACAGACACCATAAGTCTTCAATGACAGATTCGACCTTAATTATTTCGGATTTTCAGACGAATGCATTTTTTAATGAAACAAAATAAATAAAAACGAATTTCGGGAGTGACTAAATAATAAATTTTTATTTTTATTTGAATCCAATAATATGTGTACTGGGAAATATGGAGCAGAGCCATATGGAGTATGGATTCGGAGCCATACGCACAGCTATTTTGAGATGTTTGATTGGTTCAGAAGGGTTAACAACAAAATAATTAGAGAAAAACTGGCCTATATGAGAAGGGGAGGTAGAGGTAGATTTGAAAAGATATGGAAAGTATGGATAGTAACCCCAGGACTGATGCCCGAGATGGCAATTTTCTAGAAAGCTTACTTTGAAAATGTATTCATCTAAATGAGATGGGAAATTGGTGGTGGGGGATTGGGGGGGAGTGGGAAAGATGAGAATTTTATTTATGAATTGCCTTTGTACGAAATAAATTGTCTATTGGAAAAAATGAAAATAAAATTGAATTAAAAAAAAAAAGTGATTTTAGTGTATTTTTAGCAAAATATCACTTTGATATATTCTGTAGGGGGCCCTGTCAGGTGGGCTGTATGGGGCCCCATGATTTCTATCAATAGCCCTGGCTGGAATACAGTTTACGTACTTAAAACTGCAAAAGGGTACATAAAGAGATAACAAAACATAAATATATCAAGTGGATAAATTGTTACTTTCCCTTTAAATTACATGGGATTATAACCTGAAACATTAGTGTGTAAGTAAAAAAAAAAAGTGGATGTGTCTCCTTTAAAAATATATATCCCGATAGCTCTAGCCCACTTTTGCACTTGACCAGAGTGATGGCCAGCACCAACACACCGCACTCACTAGAAAATGTGGCTGCTTAAATTATAGGTAGCATATAGGCATTTTGATATTTTCCCAAGAAGCATGGATCACAGCATGTTGTTCTAGAAGCAGCCCCTTTAAATATAGTAGCCCTCTGGTGCCGATATCGGTAAGGCTGTCACTTTCCGGGACCAGCAGATTTATAATGCAGCTGTGTAAAAGGTGCTCACCACAGGAGTCAAAAATGCTCATATAGTGTAGTATTTATTTGAAAAACTAGGCTCTAAAAACCAATATAAAAAGCAAGTATCAAACACTCACAAAGATGGCTGCCACAAGCAAAGCTATGTGGTAGCGAGACCTCAGCACTCTTTAGCTACACCAAATGCTTTTAATGCTCTAGCGCATTCTCAGGGGTCAAAGAGTGCTGACTGTTACATGTGTGGTATATTTATTGAATTAATTCTAGCACCCTTAGGTGGCTAAGGGGCACCTAATAATAGTATACATGTGCCACATCACAATGCTGTATGAATTAAATAGAGAAAAAATGTATGGACTTTAAAGGCACGTAAAACAAATATAACAATTTATTAGCTTACATTAAAAATATATTCTACAATACATACAATGACATCACATAATGCATCTAAAATAGGCATGACCCCACGTGGTTGACCCTAGAGGATATGATACGATATACTATGTGACAATTCTTATTGATGCATCCACATGTATACTCCTCTCAATTAGGGATTCCACTTGTCCTAGTATAAAATAATTCTGCTCAACATGTTTCGTGACCAAGAAGTCGCTTCTCCATGAGATTGAATATAATTGTACCACAGATACCAAACAACCGCAGCATTGACCACATAGACCCGTGAGAGCCCCCCTACAATGGCTACAACTGGCTCATAAGCCAGGATATGAGGACACACAGAGTAAATAATAAGGTGGGAATTTCAGTTTCCACTAGTACTGTACTCCAATATCTATAACTATGAAAAGGGCCTTCATTCCAGACTAGTGTTTTAGGGTAATAGTTCCAGAAAGTAGAGTAGAGTATAGTACACCATAATGATAATACTGCTTTGTATCTAGTGATCCTAATGGCAACACCTTTAACGTGTGATGCCAGATAAGTCCCTCTAAATCCAATACTGTAGCAAGGTATGGGGGGGGGTACATGAAAGTGTCCGTCTCCCTCAAGGTTCTCTTGAGAAGAAACAATTACAGGGTAGGTTCACCTTTACAGAAAATATGTAAGGTGAACTTACTGGACCTCCTGTCAGGGCTGGGCTCAACCCTTCCTTCTCTGAGCTGGCCACTCAGCTGTCAGCTAATTGCCAGCTCCTATCTCTCCACAGTGACTCACCTGTTGATGATATCCTGCTTGTCGGTCCTGCCTACTTAAGCTGTCCAGTCCAGATGATCTCTGCCTTTGCTTTGGTCAACATCACAGAGACTATATCCTTCATGTTAAAGACTTGCTTGTCTGACATTCCTTCTGGTTCCAGATCCTGTTTGCTGTTCCACTACACTGATCCCTGGCTTCCAGACTTTCTGGCTTGTCTGGCTACCCATTTCAGTTACCGAACTTTGGCTATGTTTTGACTATGTTTTTTCTATTTACTTATTATTAAACAAGTGTGATTTAACTGTACTTCTGTCTCAGTCTGATTCATGGTTTTTGACAGTAGGCGAAGGCCATGAATTCAGAAGATGCAGTCAATCCACTTGTTGGTAATATTATTTCCAGATTGGATGAGCAGGATCATTGCATGGATCAGTTTGCCATGGCGTTACAAATGCTCCTGAGTCACACGGCTCACCTGGAATCTCCCACTTTGGCTGCTCTGGTAAAAGCTGTGTTGCAGACCGTCCCTGCTGCTGCTCCAGTCTCTGTACAGGCACCTGCCTTGAGTATTACCTCTATAAGAGGTATGTCTGGTTCCTCTCAGCCAGTCCAATGCAGAGGGTTTTTCAACTAGGTTGAGATGCTGCCCCAAGCATTTCCCACGGACAGAAGCAAAGTAGGTTTTCGTGATATCTTTGCTTTCTGAGAGAGCCTTGGCCTGGGCAAACCCTCTATAGGAGATGCAAAAACCTGTTGTCTTGCGTTACCCTGAGTTTGTGGATTATTTTAAAAGGGTATTTGACGTCCTCGCACACTCCGCTTCTGCTGCCTAGCGCCTCATGTCCATCAAACAGAGTAAGAGAACTGTTGCCGATTACGTCATTGAATTCCGTACTTTGGCAGCAGAGGTTGCTTGGAACAATGAGGCTCTTGTGGCTGCTTTTTCTCATGGTCTCTCGGATACCATCAAGGATGAGATAGCAGCCCAAGATATACCCACTGAGCTGGAGAAGTTGATCACGTTTGTCATCCTCATTGACTCCAGACTCGGAGAAAGACTCTTTTAAGGAGTGCTAGGAGTGCTTGTGGAAGCCTCCTGTACATTTGTCTCTGAGTTTTGCAGTCCAACCCTTGCCTCCCTCACCTCCCATGCCTCCTGGTACCGAGTCGATCAGTGAAGGTGAACCGAGGCACTAGGGCTTCACGCGTCTCTCTTCGGATGAGAGAACCCTTAGGAGGAGGGAGAGATTGTGTCTTTATTGTGGCCAGGCAGGTCACTTTTTAAAGTCTTGTCCTACCCATCCAGGGAACGCTTAAACCTTGAGGTCCTGTCACGGACAGACCTTAGGTGGCATTGTTTTGTCCCCAGTTATGCGAAGGATAAGCCCCTGGTTTCAGTTACCCTTTCTTGGGCGGAGTCATTCATCGAGATACAGGTTCTAATCGACTCTTTTATTTCCTCACCTAAATTTCTGCTGGTTATTGGTTATCCTTGGTTACAGAGGCGCAACCCCTCTTTTGATTGGCTCCGTGCTGAGGTTCTGTCCTGGTTGCCACAATGCAGTAAGACATGCTTCCAGAAGGTAGCCAAGGTTCTGTGCACCTCTTCACCCTCCTCCCTTCCGGAGGAGTACCGCAATTTTAGCGATGCCTTTGAAAAAGGTCAAGCCGGTAGTTTGCCTACACACCAGTCATTTGATTGCACAATTGACCTTTTCATTTCAATAGTTTTTATTGAAGATTTTCAGTTGAACAGAAAATGTATATAAAAAAAACATAAACAAAACATAAACAAGGAACAAGGAAAAGAAGGATACTGATTATGCAATGTTCGCGAAATATGTGGAGAGTACATTACATTATGTGCATTGTGTGGATACATCCACATTATATATCCAACGTAAGCTGGCTTCTGCCAAAGATAAACATTTGCTCATATATAGTACATTCAGTATCTACAACCAGCATGAATCAGTGGTAGTTCAAAGATGCTACCCCTACGTAGCATAGATCCAGCCGGTCATTCCCGAAGACGCTCCTAAAGGGTACACACTGCGACCCAGGCAGGAGCAGCCGGACACGTCTCCTAATAATATACTGGGCATAGAGATGTTAAACAGTCCTTAATTGTTTGTTAGCCTAAAAAATTAGTGCCCAACAATTTTTCACAAAGTGCATTGGATAATAAAACATTTATAAACATGAAAATGGGATGTGATTAGGAACATTAGAGTATATATTTATCCATAATATCTAGTAAGGAAATGAATCCAGTTAAGTTTTGTTTATGTTGTACCAGTCAGACCAAGGTTTCCAGTTATTCAGTTGTGATTGGTTATTACCTTGTGAGGTGGCAAACAGGACTTCGAATTTGATATGTAAGTTAGTAGTTCTCAATACTGTAGTGAGGGTTGGGTCTACCATCTGTCTCCAATGTTTAGCAATCTCTAGTCTTGCACTCAATAGTATATGAGAGACTATTTTTCTTAGTGATGTTGGGATTATTTCTATACCTAATGATAAAATAGCTAATCCTGGGTTTTTTGAAGTTCTTATACCAGTGATTTGTGTTATGATATTGAATACGGCTGACCAAAGGGGTTGTACTGAGGGACATCTCCAAAATATATGGATCAGCGATCCTCTGTGATCGCATTGTCTCCAACGCAGTGGAGATGATTATGGAGTAAAGCCTGCTATTCTTGTGGGTGTCAGGTACCATCTTAATAATAATTTTTGATAAAGTTCCCATAATCTGGCACTTTTAGTGGCTTTTTAGGTCGATGAAATAGCCTTCATCCATTGCTCAGTAGAGTAGGAGGACATTAAATCAATTTCCCAAGTCCCCATAGAGGGGGACTTGGTAAATGTAGATTTTTGATTGAGAATATTATAAAATAGTGAGATTCCTTTGATTGAGGTAGTATGGTTCGTAAGGAATAGAGACACTCTCCAAGGTACTGTATTGGAGAGGTTTGGGATTGTTGCCAGCAGGTGTGAAATTTGAATGAAGGTGAACATGTCCCTAGATTTTAATCCGTATTCTATTTGTATTGCTCTGAAGGTTTTGAGTGAAGGACCAATATGTAGGTCTTCTATAGTTGTGATGCCTTTGGGTATCCAATGTTTAATATTTAAATATTGTATCAAGAGTTGTAAGCTAGAAATAGGTAGGGGAATGGGTTTGGAAGGTATGTTATCTGTAGGAATTTTTAAGAGTATTTTCCAAGCTTGTAATGCAGCTTTCATGGTAGATGAGATCTGTATGGGAGTCTGAGTCATAAAGTTATTGGCCAAGAGTAAATCTAATACCCTCTTGTGTGGGCTTTGGTTGTTTTCTAGTTCATACCATCTAGGTATGTGGTTCTGGGGGAACCATTGTCAAACCTGTGCAAGAATTGCTGCTGTATAGTAGTTTTTTAAGTCAACACTTCATGCTTTTATCAGTTTTTGGAAGGCACATCTGGCCTTTTCCCCCTGCCATAGGAAAGTATTAATTATAGATTGGGCTTTGGAAAAGAACGAGTTTGGAACTGGGATGGGAAGAGTTCTAAATAGATATATGAATTGTGGTAATATAGTAATTTTAAAAGCAGCTAATCTGCCGGACCAGGTTAATTCTGTTTTCGATTTTTTTTCTAGTTTAGAGTTGAGTTTGGCGAGAAATGGGGCATAATTTGCATCTATCAGTTGGTTAGCCTTTGCAGTTAATTTTATGCCCAGGTATTGTATTCCCTCTGTATTCCATGAGTATGGGTATTGAGATTTGAGCTTATTTTCTGTAGGCTTGATTCCCAAGCCTAATATATATGATTTACTATCATTCACCTTGTAATAAGAAATAAGATTAAACATATTCAGGGTTTCATGTGCAGCAGCCAGGGCTCACATCAGTCATAATTAAAATAATGTCATCAGCAAATAAGTTGATAGTATGCACCCCGTCAACCGCTGGAAATCCTTTAATTTCAGGATGATTTCTGATATAAATGGCCAGGGGTTCCATCAGGAGATTAAATATTAGGGGTGACAGTGGACACCCCTGTTTAGTTCCATTCGATATATTAAAGGGCTTAGACAAAATTCCAGATAAGTACACCCTGGCTGATGGTTTGGAATATAAAGCCATTATGGCAGTAAGGATGCTGCCAGCAAACCCAAATGACTTTAACACCCTGGCCAAATATAGCCAGTGTATACGGTCAAAGGCCTTCTCTACATCCAGTGTCAGAAGCAGAGAGGGCCTCTCCTGCACTTCAGCCATATGGATGATGTTCACTAATCTGCAGGTAGCATCAGAGGTTTGTCTACCCTGAGTAAAACCTGTTTGATCGGGATATATGAGTGTGGGTAGAATAGTGACGAGGCGCATGGCCACCAGCTTGGCAGAGAGTTTCACGTCGACATTTAGAAGTGAAATCTGTCTAAAATTTGCAGGTGAGTCTGGGCTCTTCCCTGGTTTTGGCAGAGTAACAATTAAAGCTTCTAACATTTCAGGAGGGAAAGAGGCAGAGGCAGCTGCGACATCGAAAATATGTAATAAGTGCGGGGATAAAAGGGTCTTAAATTCCTTATAGTAGTCTCCGCTAAAGCCGTCTGGGCCTGGAGATTTATTCTGAGTAAGGGATTCAATACATTTATAAATTTCTGATATTTTAAAAGGTAAGTTCAGAGACTGGAGCTGCTCAGGTGTCAATTTAGGTATAACAATGGAGGATAGAAATTTATCAATTGCTTCAGAGTTTGGTTGGTGTGTCTCTGGGTCATCTTTCAGGTTATAGAGAGCCCCATAGTAAGAACTAAAGGCATCTGCTATGTTTTGTGGGTGGAATTCTTGTTTAGTATTTGGATGTATTATATAAAGTATTTTAGTTTTAACTCTATGACCCTTAAGGTTCTGCACTAGAAGTTTACCAGTTCTCTTGCCCTGTACATAGTAGTTAATTTTCAACCTTCTTGAGGCTTTCTCAAAATTGTCTAACAATAGCAGTCAAAGGTCATACCTAAGTTGTGTTAATTTTTTGGAGCGTGTTGGCGTAGTTGTTGTTTTATTTTGTGTTTCTAATATTGAGATTTCCTTGGTGAGTTCTGTCAACAGCCTCTGCCTCTTTGCTCTAGCTCCCAGTTGTACCAATATGCACCTCATAAACGCTTTGTGTGCGTTCCATAGAATGTAGGGATCTTGGACTGAACCCTCATTAGTAGAAAATAATTCTTCTAGATGAGTATGGAGAATTGTCTTTAACTCCTCTTGTAATAAGTATCAGTTTAATCGTCATATTGGTCTTTGTTTAGTAGAGGATACGTCTGCTATAGAGAGAACAATGGAGGCATGATCAGACCAGGTAATCGTATTTATATTGACAGATTTGGTCTGAAGGAGTACTCGTTGGTCTACTGAAAAAAGATCAATCCTAGTGTGCACTTGATGTGGCGGAGAGAAATAGGTGAAATCCTTTTCTCCAGCATGTAAACCATGCCATACATCTTACAAGTTATGATTGTGAATAGAAGGAAGCAGCGTAGAAGTTTGTGATGAGATGTGGAACCCAGTGACGGGTCAGGTGTGATATTAAAATCTCTGAAGATCAATAGTAAGCTTTTGAGGTGGGTTTGGACCTTTTTCATTAATTTATTGAAAAAATGAACCTGGTGTTTGTTGGGGGAGTACACTGTAACCAATGTGTACATAGTTGAGTTTGTCACAATTAAGTAGCAAGAATCTTCCTTGTGAGTCTTTTACTTCTTTGTGTAGTTTAAACGCTACTGTGTCTCTGATATAAGCGATAAGAACTCCTTTAGTTTTGGAGTCTGAGTTTGCAGTAAAGATAAAGGGGAAATTCTTGCATTTAGGTGGAGCTGAGGAAATAGGAGGGTAACGCTAAGGAGTTATATAAATCTTTCCATGAGAATTGTGCACTATTTCCAGCTTGGGTAAGTTTGAGGAGATAGTCAGTGTGAATGGTGTATTTGGTGGTCTTACCTCCATGGGTTAGTCGGAGTGAGGACCAGTTGGTAATTTCTAGTCGAAGTTGAGATGTTCTTTCTAGAAGCTTGGTTCCTTCATCATCCCAAAAAGTAGAAAAAAAACTTGAAAAAATAAAGCAACGAAAACAATGAAACAGCTAAAGTATGATTAAGGCACCTAGCATGATGCAGTTAGTAGAACAGGTGAAAGCACTTAAGGGCAGCTAAATGCTGCTAAGTGGAACTAGGGGATTAGTTCAACCTGAAAGTCCCTGGCCTCACTCGCACAGGGACTAGGGAGCTAAAAGAAAACCATCTGGTTCTATTCACTTGTGCGATTTGGCATTCTTATTCGTGACTTCCGTCCACTCGTGTTCGATTTGGCGTGAGGTTGTAACATCTATTGTAACATCTAAGTCGGTGAGACTCGGTATGAGAGTTTTTAACAAGGTAGCTGACTCTGGAATCCCTCTTATTTTCAGGTTATTTCGCCTTGACCTGTCTTCCATATCTGCTATTTTTGCCTTGATCCATTCATTTTCCCCTTCTTTTTCATCATAGGCATCAACATGGTCATTAATGGTGTCTGCATATTCCCCCATCTTAACTTCAATGTGATCCACTCTATCTCCCATTGTTTGGATATCTCTGCTGAGTCTGCTCATGCATGATGCCATGTCAGCCTGAATCATGCTTCTGAGAGACAGCAGCATATCTTTTAATACCGTATAAATTACAGGTTGGCTCTGTGTGGGAAAATATTTGATGGACTCGGGCATGTCCCTCCTGTCATCCCCTGGTTCTGGCGCTGGGCTTGCTGCCGGACTCAATCCGGTGACATCCAGTCTGGGTCTGGACTTGGCTGAGCTATGAGATGAAGGGAGGATAAGAGTGTGGGCTGCTAGGTGAGGTGCTTTTGGATGGGTGATTACCCTTTTGAGAGGTCTTTTTTGTGACTGAAGCTACCGGAGGATTGTAGGCCTCGTGCCATCTTGCCTACCTCTGCTGTCTTTCAGGGAGTAGAAGTCCATCAAGCGTTGCGGTCATCTATCGCTACATCGCTTGCTGGGCTTTTTCCCGGTGCTGTTCCGGTCCGAAGCGCCATTGAAACGGGGCGAAAAAGGCGCTTTGGATGGGCTGCTTTGTGCCGCTGGGTCCCTGTGTGAGAGAAGCTCCAGGATTATGCGACCATCCGGCTCCGCTGCTGGCCACGCCCCCCACACAACTGACCATTTAATCTGGTGCCATACCCCTTTGTGGCTGGGTTTACCCTTTGTCGGATAAGGCCATGGAGGAGTATGTTGCAGATGCACTTTCTCGAGGTTTCATCTGCAAATCCTTGTCTCCTGCTGGTGCTGGTTTCTTCTTTGTGACCTTGCATTGATTATAGGGGTCTCAATCGTTTCACGATTAAGAATGCCTATCCGATTCTGTTGATTACGGATTACATCTCAAGAGAGCAATGCTTTCACAAAGCTTGATTTGAGAGGGGCATACAATCTTGTGAGGATTAAGGAGGGCAATGAAACTGTGTCTAATACCAGAACAGGACATTACGAGTACCTCCTAATGCCTTTTGGCCTTTGTAACGCTCTGGTCGTTTTCCATGAATTTATTAACAATGTTCTCTGAGATTTGTTGCAGTTATGTGTGGTAGTTTATCTCGATAATATCCTCATATTTTCCAAGTCCCTGGAGAGCCACCACACAGATGTCTATCGTTTGCTTCAGAAATGAAGAGAGAACAATCTCTATTGTAAATTGGAGAAGTGAGAATTCCATTGGTTAAATTCCTGGGTTATGTAATTTCCACTGCTGGTTTTTCGATGAACCCAGAGAAACTTTCAGCAGTCCTAAAGTGGCCCTGACCCATGGGGTTACTCCCTCTGCAGCGTTTTCTTGGCTTTGCCAACTATTATTGGAATTTTAAATTATCGTCTTTGGTTAAGCCCCTGACTGATATGACCAGAAAGGACAGTAACCCACAGAGTTGGTCTCCGGAGTCCATTAAGGCCTTTGAGAGTCTCAAGGCTGCCTTTGTTTCTGCTTCTGTGTTGGCACATCCTGATCTTACGTTACCTTTTATCATTGAGGTTGATGCTTCTGAGACTTGTTTTGGCGCCCTTCTGTTTCAACGTCCTTACCCCTGAGGTCGCTATGCATCCTTGTGGCTACTTTTCAAAGAAATTGTCCTGAGGAGTGCAATTACGAGATTGGTGACAGAGAACTGTTAGCAATCATTTTAGCCCTGAAATAATGGAGACATCTCCTCGAAGGTACCACTGTGTTGGTTTTCATTCTTACTGACCATAAGGATCTAACATTCTTGTCTGAGGCTAAACACCTCTCTCCCAGAAGGGTGCAATGGGCTCTTTTCTTGTCAAGTTTCAATTACATTGTCTTATTCTTACCCGGTACTGAGAATGTAAGGGCTGATGCTTTATCAAAACAATTTTCCTCCACTACAAAGATGGAGTCAGTTATGGTTCCTGTGATTCCTCCTGATCATATACTGGCTACGGTTCACACCAGTCTCACTTCTCATTTGGGTGACAAAATTCTTGCTGCTCAGGTCCATGCTCCTCCTGAGAAACCTTGTGATTGCTGCTTTGTCCCAGAGAGTCTCTGTACTGCCGTGCTCCAGACTTACCATTCTGCCTAGGCTGCTGGCCACCCTGGGAAGAATCAACTGTTTTGGGCCATTTACCAACAATGCTAGTGGTCTAGTCTACGTGCTGATGTAACCACCTTCATAGCTGCCTGTTCCGTGTGTGGTGTGGAGTTACCCAACTCCCAGGGCAACACAGTTATCCTTATGTTGGTTGACCAGTTCTCGGAAATGTCTCATTGTATTGCACTAAAGAAGTTGCCCACTTCTAAGGAACTGGCTTCCATTTTTGCTCGGGAGATCTTTAGTCTCAGACAGGGGGTAGTCAGTTTGTGTCCCGGTTCTGGTGAGCCTTTTGTGCACAGTTGGGAATTCAGCTTACTTTCTCCTCTGTTTATCACCTGCAGTATAATGGGGCAGCAGAACGAGGCAATCAGACCTTGTAGCAATTCCTACTGTTGCTATATTTCTGACGATGAGCAGAGTTTGCTCACAATAGTGCCTTGAATTCTACTTCCCGATTGTCCCTGTTTATGGTGAACTATGGTTTCCAACCTTCCATGTTGCCTGACTCATTTGTTCCACAGAGCAATCTGCAATCTCTGACTTTGTGTTCCCTCTCTGAAGTTTGTACCTCGGTTTATTGGGCTTTTCTGTATTCTTCACAGGATTAACCCAGTGGCTTACTCGTTAGACATTCCTTCTAATATGGGTATCTCAAATGTATTTCATGTCTCCTTATTAAAACCTTTGATCTGCAACCGCTTTATCACCTTGGTGCCATGCCCTCACCCTGTAAAGGTTGAGAACATGAGGAGTATGAAGTACAGTCCATTATTGACTCCCATAGGTTCTGTGGGCGCATACAGTACCTGGTGCATTGGAAAGGGTACGGTCTGGAGGAACGCTCTTGGGTCTCATGCCCCTGTCCTCTTCTGTGATTTCCATAGACGTTTTCCCCTCAAGCTCGGTGGTCCTCCAAGGGGGAGGGGTCATTGAGGATGGGGTACTGTCAGGGCTGGGCTCAGCCCTTCCATCTCTGAGCTGGCCGCTCAGCTGTCGGCTAATTGGCAGCTACTATCTGACTCATCTGTTGATGATATCCTGCTCATCAGTCCAGTCTACTTAAGCCATCCAGCCCAGATGATCTCTGCCTTCACCTTGGTCAACATCACAGAGACTATCTCCTGTGTTCCTGTTAAAGATTTACTTGGCTAACATTCCTTCTGGCTCCAAATCCTGCTTGCGGTTTCCCTGCATTGATCCCTGGCTTCCTGACTTCCTGACTTGTCTAATTATTCATTCTGGTAACCGAACTTTGGCTATATTTTGACTACATTTGTTCTATTTACTTTTTATTATTAAACAAGCGTGTTTTAACTATACTTCTGTCTCGTCTGTTTCATGGTTTCTGAAACCCCCCCCCCACCCCCCCCCCCCCCCCCCCCAGTCTCGCTGTACTGGAGACTCTTGATCCCCTGCTGTCAGGCATCAGAACATCACTTTACCAGTCCGGGGAATTAAAATCCCCCTAAGCTTCTCTACGCTCCTCCAGTGCCAACAGGGCAGGCTATGCAGATTCTGATTGGTCACTGCTATCCATGTGACAGTACTGATCATTTAGAATGTCTCTTATCCATACAAGCTGAGAGGAACAGATAGGGAATTAAGCCACTGGGATTTTAAATCCCTAGACCAGTGAAGTGGCAACCTGGTGTCTGACAGCGGGGGATCGCCGGAATCTGGTACACCGGGACCAGGGGAATTGTAGGAGGGTAAGTGGGGAGGGAATGTGAAGGCAGTGTAAGTGCACCTTACAGATTATTGAAGGATATGATCACCATGTACAAAAACATAAGGGGTTCATATAGTGAAGAATTCTATCCTCCACATATGGAAAGGCTTCTTCAAAATATAAGTGATATTATATGTATATTATATAATATTATAATATGAGTATGTGGAGTAGGCTCCCTCAAAAGCTACCTCTGGCCAGTTTACTAGATTATTGTAAAAAAGGGGTGATGCATTCCTAATTGCACAAATGCATGCATGCATTATATAGGGTCTTTTGTCTTCCTCAAGGTCAACTGCGTGTTTATGAATTTGTATATGAAGGCTTTCTATATATTTATTCTGTTTATTTTTGGTTGAAATTGATGGACTTTGTCTTTTTTCAGCCTTATTAACTATGGATGTAACCATGTTGTCATACTTCTGGTTGGTTGATTACTTAATCTATTTTATCTATTTACAGAAACAGCTGTGCTCTTGTTTCTTGCCCTTCCCCTCCTGGCTTTGGGAGGAATGACCTTTATTTTGACTAATATGCAGGTCAGTGTTTTTACAAAAAAAAAAAAAACATTTTACAACAAACCTATTAAATAGCATGCACCCAAACTCTCCTTCTTGTGTTTCGCAAGTTTACAAGACTTCTCACTTTATGTTCAATCTGTGGAATTACATTCTCTGTCTTCACAGGTGGGAAATCTCTTTGGTGCTCAGCGTTCCACAATTATAACTCTCTACAATGGGGCCTTTGACTCTTCTTCTGTCATATTTCTAATAGTTAAGGTAAGAAGTTTATTTCACATATTCAAATAAAACATCTTATTAAAATTGTTTTCAATGCATTTGTGATGGGTTTAGCCATTTTGTCAGGAATGGTTTGTTTCAACTATATATGAGTAGGTGCAGTCTAGTTCTCCACTCCAGCAATGCATGTGTAGGAGGGAGTCAAGGGGAATCAAGTTCCTCTATGAATGAATGGCAGAATTTGATAGGATGCTGGCTTCCCCTGTTACTTTGGTGATCATCTTGGGGCAGGCAGTGTTTATTTAAGACCCTGACTCCCAGGTTTGTTATGCATTTCGCTTTTGGGTAGAGTAGGTACTGGTCATCCATCTGGCAGAGACAGTGCATAGCATCAGGTAGAGGTTCCAGATGAGTAGGGAAAGTGCTGGCATATGCTATCCTTCCTGGAAACCTCCCCCACTTGGGTATGGATTGGCCAGGTTGCATTGCACACTTCAAGACAGACGCTGTTGGCACTCATGAGATCTGCTGCTACTACTCATTGCTGTACATTCCGTGAGTGCGTCTGGTTGGGTTGTCCTCTCACCAGCCTTGTTGTGCATTACTGAACTTCATATAGTTAAACACATATCAAAAAACATTTCTTTATCATACATCACGGGACACAGAGTGAGGCTATTATTCCTTACTGGGTTATAATCCATCTCCAGGTGAATGGACACTGGTAGACCAAAGGTCTTTAGTCAGGAAGTGATCCCGTATATAACCCCTCCCATACAGGAAGTATTCAGTTTTTTACCAGTGTCTGCAAGGTGGATGTGCATGTTTGTTTGAGCTCTCTCAAGCTCCAGGTCTGGAGTGCCAGCACTGTTTCTTAAATGAATCAAGGGATGGGCGGATCCGATCCATTTGAAACAGGCTTAGATTAATGGTACCCAAGCCTCGCAAATAAGACGCAAGGATCCAACAAGGTTTTGCCTGTAATGCAACCTCTGGGCACTGGACCCTGAGTAGTGGAATCCTGGATACCACAGAGTTAAGGCATTCCTGCACGGTTCTGTAGAGGTCCAAGGGAGTGGACCCTAAAACATGAAAAGGGTACCCAGTCCTTGAAGGTCCCCTAAGTGACAGAACCCACCGTGATGGGTGAAAATTAGGCTCTTAGTTTCTAAGGGTGCCCTGCACCTGGACAGATAAGTGAAATCCCCCCTTATTTGTTTATTGTGGGGTACCCCATGTGTGTAACAAACTGTCAATCTAGCTAAGGCTGGACAGCTGTGTAGCGGTGACCGCAGGGGGGGAGTTTTGGGCTGACTGTTGGTGTTTTTGGGTAAGGAGTACCTTTTCTTGTTGTCTTGGCCGATTTCTTGTGGATGGTCCATGCACAAAAATTCTTTGGCACACAAAAGTCTGTTGCGTGCACAGGACCATGACCCTGAGCGTTCCGGTGTACAGCCATCTTTAAGCTGAGAGTAGCTGACATGCGGCGCTTCCAGGGGACAGCTGTAAGACACAGAGCAAGCTCTGAAAGCCTTTTGCTCTCAGCAGGTCATTCCTTCTCACCTGGGTCACATGAGTCACCAGGTGTTGGTTGACAAGCTACAGTGCTTAGCAGAATTGTTGCATAGGGGCTTGGTAAGCCTTATTAACCACTTGCTTACTGGGCACTTAAACCCCCCTCAGTCCCAGACCAATTTTCAGCTTTCAGCGCTGATGCACTTTGAATGACAATTGCGCGGGCATACAACACTGTACCCAAATGAAATTTTTATCATTTTTTTCCCACAAATAGAGCTTTCTTTTGGTGGTATTTAGTTACAGCTCGGAGTTTTATTTTTTGCTAAACAAACAAAAAAAGATGCAAAAAAAAAAAAAAATCATGTTTTAATAGTTTGTTATAAAATTTTGCAAACGGGTCATTTTTCTCCTTCATTGAAGTGCGCTGATAAGGCGGCACTGATAGGCTGCATTGGTGGGCACTGATGGGCTGCATTGGTGGGCACTGATAGGCTGCATTGGTGGGCACTGATAGGCTGCACTGGTGGGCACTGATAGGCATAGTTAAGGCGGCACTAATAGGCACAGATAAGGCGGCACCGATGGGCACAGATAAGGCGGCACTGATGGGCAAAGATGGGCACAGATAAGATGGCACGGATGGGTGGCACGGATAAGTGGCACGGATGGGTGGCACGGATGGGCACTGATAGGTACCACAGATAGATGGGACTGATGGGCACTGATAGGTGGCACTGATAGGTGGCTCTGATAGGTGGCACTGCTGGGCACTGATGGGCGGCACTGCTGGGCACTGATGGGCGGCACTGCTGGGCACTGATGGGCGGCACTGGGGTGCAGCACCTTTGAGGCAGATTGGGTGGCACTGTGGGTGGCACTGTGGGTGGCACTGTGGGGTGGCACTATGGGGTGGCACTGTGGGTGGCACTGTGGGTGGCACTGTGGGCATTATGGGCACAGACGGGGGGCACTTACTTTTACTTTGTTAAACTTCAGGATGGCACTGCGGGAGGCAGGTGGGCACTGGCAGGTGGCATGTGATGACTTTCATTGCTGGCCGTGATCGGGACTGATGTCCCGATCACGGCCGCCGGTGATCGGCTTTTTTTTTTTCTCCTCGCGCTGTCAGCGCGAGGAGGAATAATAGCCGATTACCGGCTCCGTTCTATCACATGATCAGCTGTCATTGGCTGACAGCTGATCACGTAATAAGGGGTCGGGATCGACCCCTTACACGGATCGGTGATCAGGCGAGTCTCACGGACTCGCCGATCACAGAGCGCGCCGCGCGCGCCCCTCAGGGGGCGCGCAGGCCGCTCGTAACCGGGACGACGTCAATAGACGTAGTCCCGGAAATCTAGGTCCGCGCTAATGCCGTCATTCGGCAATAGCGCGGTACCCAAGTGGTTAATGGGTCTCCCTTCTGGGGTAAAATAATCGCAGAGGCTTTTGATCCACACTCTTACTGAGATGGTTCGTTCTGCCTTTAAGTTACCTCTTGCAGAGGTTTCTGAGCCACCCTTGTCTTCTTTGGGGTCCCTGAAGCACAGGCTTTCCACTTTCACCCGCTGTTGGGAGAGGTGGTGTATGCTGATTGGAAATATCCTGACAGCATTTTTGTTCCTCCTAAGAGGTTTTCCCTTTTATATCCCATGGTGGAAAACTATGAAATGGAGCATGCCAGCTGTAGATGTGGCAATCTCTTTCTTAAACAAGAACTTAACTAGTCCAGTGGATAACGCACAGGTCATGAAAGACCATGTTGACAAGAAACTGGAGTCATTATTAAAGGCTTCCTTTTCTTTGGCTATTTCAGCTATTCAGTCAACTGTCGCAGAAATTGGAGTCTGCTGGTCCTTAAAATATCAGGTCAGATGGCCTGACAGGCCTAACCTGTGTTGTGGTAATTTGGCTGCTATGCTATGCACACAGCTTCACTACCTACTTTGTGCTTCCAATAAGCACCCATTTCCGTCTTAATGATATAATGCTTTAGGTTACCTTCCAACACATTCATCCCAATGACCAGACATCCCCAAAGCAACCTACATCCTCATCTCAGCCTGGCTGCTCCTCAGCCAGGCCCCTCCCTGGTTACCCATTAAAGAGACATCAACAGTCGTGTTTCCTTCTGCTTCATCGTCAGCAAGCCCCCGAGAGCCCTTGACCAAAGCTTTTTATTTACTTTTTCCACTGGAAGCCACGCCCTGGAGGGTTTGCCTCCAACAGCTGAACACCTCCCACAAAGGGTGTGACCTCACAGCAGTAACAGGATATGAATGCCCATATAAGGACAATACAATACAAGGTATCAATCACATTCATGTATACATTCAGTCAATCTGTGACACAGATTGACTAAATGCTTTCAATGATGGAAACCATACAAAACCAATGAACGATGACTATAATTCCGTTGATAGAAATCCTTAATATATATACATTGTTCCAGAGAACAATGTATACTTGGATAATTCTTCATCTCTTGTGAATGGAAAGCCATCTACAGATGTGCACCGCCTATCTCCATGTGCTGATCAGACACAGGAGAGACGATGTGCACACATCCGCACACAGCCAATGCCTACAGAGCACGCATATGTCCCCAGACGATCGTCTGTACAATGTACAGGGGCCCTTTTGCTGGTGGACATACCCCCACTCTGCAAACACCTTTCTTTCCAACCCCAAGATATTATCCACTACCTAACGTATCTCAACCAGCGTCAGTCTGCCCCAGTCAGCTCTTTTAGAGCGGGCTGGGCGAGAATGAACACAGGAGGACTCTTATGACAATACATATAATAAATACATCTAAAATTTCCACAACACCTGGAGGATGATCTTGCTGAAAATAGGGCAGATATTCTGTGAGCGCTGTGTTTTGCTGTAGATACCTTAAAGGATTCTATACAGCAAGTCTTTCATCTGGCTCTCCTGTCTGTACACACGTGCAGACTTGTGTGACTTAAGAACTGGTCAGCTGAGCTTCCCTGTAAGAAGTTATTGGCAGGGTTCCCCTTCCATGGGGAACGTTTGTTTGGTGATGATCTGGACATGTACATCCAAAAGATTTCTGGAGGAAAAAGTTCTTTACTTCCTGCAAAGAGAAGGAACAGGCATCCATCATTTAAAACCTCTGTGGTTTCCTCAGGTATTTTAGCACCAAGGCAGTTCTGCCACCAACAGGGCGCTAGAGCCAGGGGCAAGCCACAGGGACAGGGCCAGAGAAAACCCAGAAGTCTTCTAAACCCAGAAGCAAGCCCTCCTTTTGAGGGGACGCCCCACTCTATCAGGTGGGGGAAAGGCTGTTCCAATTTGCATACATTTGGAGAACACCTCAACAGTGTCCTGCGGTTACAAGCTAGAATTATGGAGGTTTTCTCCTCTGAGTTTTTTAGGGTCCAACCTTCCTGCAGATCCTCCAAAATGAAACGTGTTGTTTCAAGCACTAGAGCAGTTAGTGCATCAAGGAGTAATCATACAGGTTCCAGTCAGGGGCGGATCCAGAGTCTAATCTCGGGAGGGGCACTGCTATAAAATATGTTTTTTGGGGGGCAATTTATATGGGAAATGGCTGGTATTGGCGCTTCAATCATTACGGCACCATGGTTGTTATGGTGTCAGGATGATTGAAGCGCATTATTTCTATTAATACATTGTAATATAAAATGAAATGGTTCAACTCACCATATTGCAGAATCAGTGGGAGCCCTGAGGATGTCACTTGCCATGTCGCCTGCCACCAAATGTGGATTGTCACTTGTCACCAAATGCGGATTGTTACTTGCCACGTCACCTGCCACACATTGCGGATTGTCACTTGCCACGTAGCCTGCCACACATTGCAGATTGCCACTTGCCACGTCACCTGCCACACATTGCGGATTGTGACTTGCCATGTCACCTGCCACACATTGCGGATTGTCACTTGCCACGTCGCCTGCCACCAGATGCGGATTGCCACGTAGCCTGCCACACATTGCGGATTGCCACTTGCCACGTCACCTGCCACACATTGCGGATTGTCACTTGCCACGTTGCCTGACCCACATTGCGGATTGCCACTTGCCACGTCACCTGCCACACATTGGGGATTGTCACTTGCCACGTCACCTGCCACACATTGCGGATTGTCACTTGCCACGTTGCCTGCCACACATTGCGGATTGCCACTTGCCACGTCACCTGCCACACATTGCGGATTGTCACTTGCCACGTTGCCTGCCACACATTGCGGATTGCCACTTGCCACGTAGCCTGCCACACATTGCGGATTGTGACTTGCCACGTAGTCTGCCACACATTGCGGATTGTCACTTGCCACGTCACCTGCCACACATTGCGGATTGTCACTTGCCACGTTGCCTGCCACACATTGCGGATTGCCACTTGCCACGTAGCCTGCCACACATTGCGGATTGTCACTTGCCACGTCACCTGCCACACATTGCGGATTGCCACTTGCCACGTAGCCTGCCACACATTGCGGATTGTCACTTGCCACGTCACCTGCCACACATTGCGGATTGCCACTTGCCACGTAGTCTGCCACACATTGCGGATTGTCACTTGCCACGTCACCTGCCACACATTGCGGATTGTCACTTGCCACGTAGTCTGCCACACATTGTGGATTGCCACTTGCCACGTAGTCTGCCACACATTGCGGATTGCCACTTGCCACGTAGCCTGCCACACACTGCAGATTGTCACCTACTGGTGGTCTTTTGTTGGGTCCCAGAGTGAAGATAGGCAGCAGAGAGATGATGCAATCTCTCTGCTGCACACAGCTTCCTACACAGTGAGGGTGGAACTGGAGGGATGCAGGGCAGTGAGAGATGATGTCATCTCCCTGCTCCCCTGCCTGCTGGCTTCCTGATTGGCCAGCAGCCCTCCTAAGCCGCCCAGCTGCCCCCCCCTCACCCGTCCACTCAGCGCGGGTACCCGCGGAACCGGCCGCGCGGGTACCCGCGGAACCGACCGCGATTGGACCCTCGGAACCGGCCGCGGGTACCCTCGGAACCGGCCGCGATTGGACCCGTGGAACCGGCCGCGATTGGACCCGTGGAACCGGCCGCGATTGGACCCGCGGAACCGGCCGCGATTGGACCCACGGAACCGGCCCGCGGGTACCCGCGGAACCGGCCGCGATTGGACCCGCGGAACCGGCCGTGCTGTCATTAGCTGGCGGTATTCTCGGAGGGGGCAATTGACCCGTTGCCCCCCCCCTGGATCCGCCCCTGGTTCCAGTGTCCGAAAGAGGCACAGGGTTTTATTCAAACCTCTTTGTGGTTCTAAAACCAAATGGGGACAATAAGGCTAATCTTGGACCTAAGATCCCTGAACCAATATCTGTTCAATCCTTCAGGATGGAGCCAGTCCCCTCGGTAATAGCCTCGCTCCAGATGGAAGACTTCTTAGCCTTCATCAATATCAAGGATGCGTATTTACATGTACCTATATTTCAGCCTTATCAGAGGTTCCTGCGATTTGCAGTAGAGAAATGTAATTTCCAGCTTGTGCCACTGCCCTTCGGGCTTGCCATATCACCTCAGGTGCTTACAAAGATCCTAGCATATGTACTGGGTCTTTTAAGGGCCATGGGGATCTTGGTGCTCAGATACTTGGACGACGACCTGCTCAGAGATCACTCACTATAGGCCCTGGAACACAGTGTAGATTGCACAGTGCAGTATTTAGAAAACCTCATACATACCGAAAAGTCAGCCTTGAGACCAGCTCAGAGTCTCAAGTATCTAGGTCTGATCCTGGATATGGTCCAGGCAAAGGTATTTCTGGCCAGATGATGTCCAATAGGATGAAATGCGTCAGGTGATGCTCTTGGAATTGTTCCTTATACTCCATTTTATTTACAAGCTTGTTTTATGGGATTTGCTGAAAGTGTAAATCTCCTTTTTTTTTTCTTTTTTTTTTTTTTTACCATTAAACGGCAAAAAGTATCAAACTATGTGCAGATCATTTGTTTTTCATGCACACCATATGATGTTATTCACCACATGTTTTGGAGTCCATCATGGATACCTGACAGTCTTCATTCAACAATGGGTGGAACCCTTCTTACCGTTTTTCTAATGGTGGGAGTTCCTGTTTGAGGTCATTCCCTCAAGAGTGCCTGTTTGACCCAAGTGCTATACAGTACATTTGTAATCGGAGTCTTCAAGTGGGAAATGCAATATTACTTAAGAAACAAGGCCTGAGGTGTGCCATGGCCTGGATGGTCAGTATGCCTGAAAAGAGGGCATACCCTGAATGTAAGAATAAGAAAAATACTATGAGTATGAGTGAATAACCTGGGGGAAACGGGTGGGTGGGCACCTAGAAAACCCCAACCCTGGCCCTGACAGAGGAGGAGGGTTATATAGTCTCCGACTCCTCCCACAAATACAGGCTGGCCTACAGCCAGCCTTCCAACTTGTAATCGGAGTCTTCAAGTGGGAAATGCAATATTACTTAAGAAACAAGGCCTGAGGTGTGCCATGGCCTGGATGGTCAGTATGCCTGAAAAGAGGGCAAAAAGACACAAGTTTAGGTGGGAGAGGGAAGGTAGAGATCCCATCCCTAAAATGACGTATGCCCAAACGCCAACCGTAAGTAACCGGTAAGTATCCGCTGTGAGAGTAGAACCCACCGACTCCAGACCTGGAGATGAGAAGGAACCTCCTTAGAGCCTGCAAGCTACGCAAACCCAATTGAACGTCCCGCGAAGGATAGGATGAGCCTGATGCCCAAGGTGACCCGGACATGAGAATGAACTGCTATGAATGAGAGGATACGTGGGGAAAAGAGAGCAAGGGCTGACCCGAAGAACCCCTACAACAGACACCAGAAGAAGCACCGTGAAGACACCCCTTCCCATACCTGGTAAGAGGATGTGAGAGGGTGAGTGGCAAAAATACCAGTGATAGGAGAGGAAACCTGGCTGCCTGATGGATGTGATGGAGTAGATGCCATGGCAAGCATCATCAACATGGCGACACCAAGACAAACTGGTCCCACCGGATGCGAGCAGGACATGCTACTGCCCGAGACCTCCCAACCGAGACCGAATCCTGAACCGAGGAAGGAGAACCAGACTCCAACCCAGGGGAATAAGTCCCATAGCATGAACCAGCCATGCCCAAAGTGACTAAAGCACCCCCCTCCCCACCTGGAACAAACCGGGGAGGAGCAAAGATGACTGGACCGACGTCCCTGAGCAGTACTCCAGGCAACCTCCTAGACAAGAGATCGGAGCTGAGAGTGGAATCCAGAATGGTGACGACGTCGCCCAACCTACCACCTAAGGACCGTGGCTTGGACACACCCTGAGAGTATGAATCCCAGGGCGGTAACCAGGGCCTCTATGCAACAGGATGTCCACTAAAGAAAATTGTTGTCTGCTTCCAACCTGAGGGTGCGCCCAGTGGCGAAAAGACATCTGTACGTGAGTGCAGGCATGGTTGATATTGGTATGGATGCCAAGACGGCCCAACCTGAAAACGCAACTAGAAGGAAAGACAGACAACCAGACATGAGAACAACAACAACGCCCCTATGCCTACATAAGAATGAGAACATGGCAGAAAAGTCAAGACCACAGCGCATGAATGAACCTAATGATGAACCCCCCCCCCCCCCCCCGTGTGTGAGTTGAGAAATAGTGAGTTAACCTGAGTAACCTGCAGCGCAGAGACAGGTAATTAACAGAAACTCAGGCCTAGAGTACCCACAGACCGTGGTGGGTAGACGTACAGGTGTGGTGAATGAACATGCATCGTATGACGTATGGTATACAGGCGAGAAGATTGTGGTCAACAATCATTAATAACGAAACCTCAGCCCGTATGGATCTGTAGACGTGACAGATCCCGATGTGCGAGCCCTAGCTAACTGACCCCGGTACAAACATGAACACAGATACGATAAGACATGACAATGAATGCAGACAAACCTAACCAGAATATGTCATAAGTGAACACCCTTCTGCGAACTCTGAAGCCAAACACAGAGGTTGAAACACCATGACAGAACCACTGAACAGAAACACTATGACAGAAATACTGACAGAAAAATGTCACGACAATGCCATGACAGAAATGCTAAAAGTTAACCTAGGTAGAACGATGACTGAAATCCCGGGGCAGAACGCTATGACAGACATGCTGGCAGGACGCTATGACAGAACTCCAGGGGCAGAACACTGACAGATAACCTGGGGCGGAACGCTATGACAGACATGCCGGGCAGAATGATATGACAGGAACCCAGGGGCAAACCACTATGACCGCCATGCTGGACAGAGCGCTATGACGGAAATACTGGACCGAACGCTATGACGGAAATACTGGACTAAATGCTGTGACCGAACCTGGACAGAACGCTATGACAGGAAAGCTAGAAAGAATGCTATGACCGAGAATGCTGGACCAATCGCTATGACAGAATTGCTGGGCCGAACATTATGACAGAAAATGCTGGGCCGAACGTATGACAGAAAATGCTGGGCCGAACGTATGACAGAAAATGCTGGGCCGAACGTATGACAGAAAATGCTGGGCCGAACGTATGACAGAAAATGCTGGGCCGAACGTATGACAGAAAATGCTGGGCCGAACGTATGACAGAAAATGCTGGGCCGAACGTATGACAGAAAATGCTGGGCCGAACGTAAAGACAGAAAATGCTGGGCCGAACGTAAAGACAGAAAATGCTGGGCCGAACGTAATGACAGAAAATGCTGAGCCGAACGTAATGACAGAAAATGCTGAACAGAACGCTGTGACAGAAAACTGGACTAATGCTATAACCAAAACCTGGACAGAACGCTATGACAGGAAAGCTAGATCGAATGCTATGACAGAAATGCTGGGCCGAACGCTGTGACAGAAATGCTGGACCGAACGCTGTGACAGAAATGCTGGACCGAACGCTGTGACAGAAATGCTGGACCGAACGCTGTGACAGAAATGCTGGACCGAACGCTGTGACAGAAATGCTGGGCAGAACGCTATGACAGAAAATGCTGAACAGAACGCTGTGACAGAAAAACTGGACTGAATGCTGACCGAAACCTGGACAGAACGCTGTGACAGGAAAGCTAGATGGAACGCTTGTGACAGAAATGCTGGGCCGAACGCTATGACAGAAAATGCTGAACAGAACGCTGTGACAAAAACTGGACTGAATGCTATGACCGAAACCTGGACAGAACGCTGTGACAGAAATGCTGGACAGAACGCTATGACAGGAAAGCTAGATAGAACGCTATGACAGGAAAGCTGGGCCGAACGTTATGACAGAAAATGCTGGGCCGAATGTTATGACAGAAAATGCTGGGCAGAACGCTGTGACAGAAAATGCTGGGCAGAACGCTGTGACAGAAAATGCTGGGCAGAACGCTGTGACAGAAAATGCTGGGCAGAACGCTGTGACAGAAAATGCTGGGCAGAACGCTGTGACAGAAAAATGCTGGGCAGAACGCTGTGACAGAAAAATGCTGGGCAGAACGCTGTGACAGAAAAATGCTGGGCAGAACGCTGTGACAGAAAAATGCTGGGCAGAACGTTGTGACAGAAAATGCTGTGCAGAAAATGCAGGGCAGAACGCTGTGACAGAAATGCTGGACAGAACGTTGTGACAGAAATGCTGGATAGCCCGCTGTGACAGAAAATCGTAGGCAGAACGCTGTGACAGAAAATCGCTGGCAGAACGCTGTGACAGAAAATCGCTGGCAGAACGCTGTGACAGAAAACGCTGGCAGAACGCTGTGACAGAAAAACGCTGGCAGAACGCTGTGACAGAAAAACGCTGGCAGAACGCTGTGACAGAAAAACGCTGGCAGAACGCTGTGACAGAAAAACGCTGGCAGAACGCTATGACAGAAAACGCTGGCAGAACACTATGACAGAAAACGCTGGCAGAACGCTATGACAGAAAACGCTGGCAGAACGCTATGACAGAAACGCTGGCAGAACGCTATGACAGAAAACGCTGGCAGAACGCTATGACAGAAAACGCTGGCAGAACGCTATGACAGAAAACGCTGGCAGAACGCTATGACAGAAAACGCTGGCAGAACGCTATGACAGAAACCGCTGGAAAAAACGCTATAACAGAAAACGCTGGCAAAACACTATAACAGAATGCTATGACAGAAAATTGCTGATGGAAGCTACCACAGACACCCGGGCTGACCCCAATATAACACCGACCAAAGAAACCACCAAGTAAAGCAGCAACCTGGGTGGACTGAGATCCTCCATCACTGCAGCAGAGATGCCGGTCCGCGCTGTGGGGAGGAAAGGAGCAACAGGTGGGTGACAGCCCATCCCCCTTGCAAGCACCAGGACCCACCGCTCACTTAGGCAGCCAGCCGATACCACCCCCCCCCCCCACATGAGCAAGGGGAGAGAGGATCCAGCAGCTGACCGATCACCAGGCGGGTTCTCGGCAGCTCTGGCGACGGACATGCACGGGGAGTGGAGCCAGCGGTGGCCGACCCCCCCCCCTCTCCCCCCGCCATGCAAGCAAAGGGAGAGAGGAGCCAGCGGGCGGCCGATCACCAGGCGGGCTCCCAGCAGCCCCGCTGATCACACCCTCCCCCCAGGGAGAAGCGGCCGACGGCCGCCACGTGGAGCCCCCCCCCCCGAACCGTCAGGCGGACGGAGCACCACACACGTGGGGAGAGAGAGGAGCTGGGGCGACCGATCACCCCCCCTCCCCACACTGGAAGAAACGGCGGGCGGGTGGACGGAGCGAACATGTGGGGAGAGAGGAGCGGGGGCGGCCGATCGTCGATCACCTCCCCCTCTCCCCACACTGGAAGAACAAGCGGCTGGACATGGCAACCGTGGGGAGAGAGAGGAGCCCGGCCGACCGATCACACTCCCCCCCTCTCCCCACACTGGAAGAAACAGGCGGCTGGACATGGCAACCGTGGGGAGAGAGAGGAGCTGGGGCGACCGATCCCCCCCTCCCCATACTGGAAGAAACTGCGGGTGGACAGAGCAAACATGTGGGGAGAGAGAGGAGCTGGGGCGGCCGAACGCCGCTCACCCCCCCCTCTCCCCACACTGGAACAGGACAGGGGAACGCACCCCCTCTCCACCAGCATGATTGTAGAGAAGTGAGTGGTGGGTGATAGATGGACAACCCTTCCCCCATGAGCTGCCTCCACCTAGAAAACCCCAACCCTGGCCCTGACAGAGGAGGAGGGTTATATAGTCTCCGACTCCTCCCACAAATACAGGCTGGCCTACAGCCAGCCTTCCAACGTGTCCATCGAATCTGGTAATCGTGAGCACGTTACCATTTTGACTGTATTTTCAAGATTTATTCTGGATTATCCAAGAAAGACCTTTTCACTTTATTCTGCACTCTAATGAACTTTCCATAGATGTTTATTATTTACTTTGGACTTTTATGTTTTAATTTTGTTCGCATTCAATTTTGCACTGCCTATTTTACCTTATCAGGTTCATATGTTATTCACTTGCTCACTTAACGCCACACCTTTGTCTTTTATTTCCATTTTGCACTGTATGTCTAGTGATGTGTTGGCTGCTTATTTTGTTCTCTATGCACAATTTTTTTCTTCCCTCTTTTTCTTTTTTACAAAGGTATTTCTGCCACCCATAAAGATCTTGCTCTGAGTGCGTCAGGTAAGGGGCACCAGGCAACCCTCCATTCGGCTCTGTATGAGTCTTTAGGGAAGGATGTGTCTTCCTTCAAGGCAGTTCCCTATGCTCAGTTCCATTCCAGGCCCATACAACAAAAAAACTTGTCGGCTTGGAACAGAAGATCACAAGCCCTGGATTACCCCATGTCCTTATGTCCCCGGGCACACTTAAGCCTAAGCTGGTGTTTGCAAGATCAGAACCTGCAAAAGGGAAGATCTTTCCTCCCGGTATGTCTTGGAGAGTACTGACCACAGACACCAGTCTCTCGGGCTGGGGAGCAACCCTAGAGGGGCTCACAGCTCAGGGGAGATGGTCAAGGGCAGAGCCTGCCCATCAACATCCTGGAATTATCCTGGAATTATGGGTGGTACATCTGGCCCCAGAGGTGGCTCTAGGATTTGTGAGGCCTTAGGCGAAACTTACACATGAGGCCCCAATCACGCCCATAATGGGAAAAAAATTCAAGCAATAAAAATGGCTGCAAAAAGATGCACCGATCTAGCAAACAGTTCATCTGCACCACTTCCAGGGCACTCTCCTCACCCATCAGACATATGCAGCCATTAAAACATCTGGGGCCCACCAAGGTGGCAACCCCTCTAAGAATTTCCTGGGTCTTGGGAGAATGGGGAGGGGTTGTCACTGAGCCATTCCACATCCGCAGAGGAAGTAGAGTGGGGGGATCCCAGCACAGTGCAGGGGGAGCAAGAGAGGGGAAGGGAGACAGAGAGGAGGGGTGAGAGAGGGGAGGGGGAGCGAGAGATTGTGAGAGATAGGGGGAGGGAAAGATATAGAGGGGGAGGGGAGAAAGACATTGTGAGTAAGAGGGAGAGTGGGTGACCGAGAGGGAGGCAGAGAGGGGGGTGAGAGAGGGGTAGATAAAGGGTGCACAAAAGGGGGAGAGAGAGGTGGAAAGAGGAGAGGAGGGGTCGGGGAGAGAGAGGGAGAGGGAGAGATGGAGGAGAGAGGGAAGGAAGAGGGAAGGAAGAGGGAAGGAAGGGGGAAGGAAGGGGGAAGGAAGGGGGAAGAAAGAGGAAGGAAGAGAGAGAGGGAAGGAAGGGAGAGAGGGAAGGAAGGCAGGAGAGAGGGAAGGAGAGAGGGAGGGAAGGGAGAAGAGAGGGAGGGAAGGAAGGGAGGAGAGAGGGAAGGAGAGAGGGAGGGAAGGAAGAGGGAGAGTGGGTGACCGAGAGGGAGGCAGAGAGGGGGGTGAGAGAGGGGTAGATAAAGGGTGCACAAAAGGGGGAGAGAGAGGTGGAAAGAGGAGAGGAGGGGTGGGGGAGAGAGAGGGAGGAGAGGGAGAGAGGGAGGAGAGAAGGAGGGGAGGAGAGGGAAGGAAGGGGGAAGGAAGGGGGAAGGAAGGGGGAAGGAAGAGGAAGGAAGAGAGAGAGGGAAGGAAGGGAGAGAGGGAAGGAAGGCAGGAGAGAGGGAAGGAGAGAGGGAGGGAAGGAAGGGAGAAGAGAGGGAGGGAAGGAAGGGAGGAGAGAGGGAAGGAGAGAGGGAGGGAAGGAACGGAGAAGAGAGGGAGGGAAGGAAGGGAGAAGAGAGAGAGGGAAGGAAGGGAGAAGAGAGGGAGGGAAGGGAGGGGAAAGAGGGAGGGAGGGGAGAGAGGGAGGGAGGGGAGAGAGGGAGGGAAGGGAGAGAGGGAGGGAGGGGAGGGGAGAGAGGGAGGGAACGGAGGGGAGAGAGGGAGGGAAGGGAGGGGAGGGGAGAGAGGGAGGGGAGGGAAGGGAGAGAGGGAGGGAGGGGAGAGAGGGAGGTAAGGAAGGGAGGGAGATAGGGAGGGAGAGAGGGAGGGAAGGAAGGTATGGGAGAGAGGGAAGGAAGGGAGGGAGGGGAGAGAGGGAAGGAAGGGAGGGGAGAGAGGGAGGGAAGGGAGGGAGGGGAGAGAGGGAGGGAGGGGAGAGAGGGAGGGAAGGAAGGGAGGGGAGAGAGGGAGGGAAGGAAGGGAGGGGAGAGAGAGGGAATGGAGAGAGAGGGAAGGAAGGGAGGGGAGAGAGGGAGGGAAGGAAGGGAGAGAGAGGAAAGGAAGGAAGGGAAAGAGGGAAGCAAGGAAGGCAGAGAGGGAGGGAAGGAAGTGAGATAGAGAGGGAAGGAAGTGAGATAGAGCGGGAAGGAAGTGATATAGAGAGGGAAGCAAGGGAGAAGAGAAGGAGGGAAGAGAGAGGGGGAGAGAGGAAGGGAGGGGGAGAGAGGAAGGGAGAGGGAGGAGAGAGGGAGGGAAGCGGAGGGAGAGAGGGAAGCGGAGGGAGAGAGGGAAGCAAGGGAGAGAGGGAAGCAAGGGAGAGAGGGAAGCAAGGGAGAGAGGGAAGCAAGGGAGAGAGGGAGGAAGGGAGAGAGGGAGGGAGGGAGAGAGGGAGGGAGGAAGGGAAGGGGGGATAGAGGGAACGGAGAGAGGGAGGAGGGGAGAGAGGAAGGGAGGGAGAGAGAGAGGAAGAGAAGGAAGGGGGGATAGAGGGAAGGGAGAGAGGGGGAAGGGAGAGCGGGGGGAAGGGAGAGAGGGGGGAAGGGGAGAGAGCGAGGGAGAGAAGGGAGGGAAGGGAGAGAAGGGAGAGAAGGGAGAGAAGGGAGAGAAGGGAGGGAAGGGAGGGAAGGGAGAGAAGGGAGAGAAGGGAGGGAATGGAGAGAAGGGAGGGAATGGAGAGAAGGGAGGGAATGGAGAGAAGGGAAGGGAGAGAGAAAGGGGTGGGAAGGGGTAAGAGAGAGGAGTGTGGTGAGAGAGAGAGAGAGAGAGAGGGGGAGGGAGAGGGGGGTAGGAGGGAGAGGGAGAGAGGGGGAAAGGGGGTAAGAGAGAGGGGGGAGAAAGATAGAGGGGGATAGAGGGGTAAGAGAGAGAGAGGGGGAGGTGAGAAAGAGAGGGTGAGGGAAAGGAGGAGAGAGAGATCTAGAGATCTGTCCCTGTCTGCAGTCCCTGGGGGGGAAAAGAGCAGGGAGGAGCTGTAGAGTGCTGGGGGGTGGGGACCGGAGAGTGCTGGGGGGTGGGGACCGGAGAGTGCTGGGGGGTGGGGACCATTGAGTGCTGGGGGGTGGGGACCATTGAGTGCTGGGGGGTGGGGACTGGCGAGTGCTGGGGGGTGGGGACTGGTGAGTGCTGGGGGCCAGAGAATGCTGGGGGGTGGGGGACGGAGAGTGCTGGGGCCAGGGAGTACTGGGGGGTGGGGGGCAGAGAGTGCTGGGGGGTGGGGGGCGGGGGGTGCTGGGGCCAGAGAGTGCTGGGGGTGGGGACCGGAGAGTGCTGGGGGGTGGGGACCGGAGAGTGCTGGGGGGTGGGGACCGGAGAGTGCTGGGGGGTGGGGACCAGAGAGTGCTGGGGGGTGGGGGGCGGAGAGTGCTGGGGGGCGGAGAGTGCTGGGGCCAGAGAGTGCTGGGGGTGGGGGCCGGAGATAGCTGGGGGTGGGGGCCGGAGAGTGCTGGGGGTGGGGACCGGAGAGTGCTGGGGGTGGGGACCGGAGAGTGCTGGGGGGTGGGGGCCGGAGAGTGCTGGGGGGTGGGGGCCGGAGAGTGCTGGGGGGTGGGGACCGGAGAGTGCTGGGGGGTGGGGACCGGAGAGTGCTGGGGGTGGGGGCCGGAGAGTGCTGGGGGCCGGAGAGTGCTGGGGGGTGGGGGCCAGAGAGTGCTGGGGGGTGGGGGCCGGAGAGTGCTGGGGGGTGGGGACCGGAGAGTGCTGGGGGTGGGGACCGGAGAGTTCCGGGGGTGGGGACCGGAGAGTGCTGGGGGGTGGGGGCCGGAGAGTGCTGGGGGGTGGGGACTGGAGAGTGCTGGGGACCGGAGAGTGCTGGGGGGTGGGGACCGGAGAGTGCTGGGGGGTGGGGGCCGGAGAGTGCTGGGGGGTGGGGGCCGGAGAGTGCTGGGGGGTGGGGACCGGAGAGTGCTGGGGGTGGGGACCGGAGAGTGCTGGGGGGTGGGGACCGGAGAGTGCTGGGGGGTGGGGACCAGAGAGTACTGGGGACCAGAGAGTGCTGGGGGGTGGGGACCAGAGTGTGCTGGGGGGTGGGGACCAGAGAGTGCTGGGGGGTGGGGACCAGAGAGTGCTGGGGGGTGGGGACCAGAGAGTGCTGGGGGGTGGGGGCTGGAAGGTGCTGGGGGCCAGAGAATGCTGGGGGTTGGGGGGCGGAGAGTGCTGGGGGCCAGGGAGCACTGGGGGGTGGGGGGCATTGCGTGCTGGGGGTGGGGGGCGGAGAGTGCTGGGGCCAGAGAGTGCTGGGGGTGGGGGCTGGAGAGTGCTGGGGGCCAGAGAGTGCTGGGGGTGGGGGCTGGGGGCTGGAGAGTGCTGGGGGCCAGAGAGTGCTGGGGGTGGGGGCTGGAGAGTGCTGGGGGTGGAGAGTGCTGGGGGTGGAGAGTGCTGAGGGTGGAGAGTGCTGGGGGTGGAAGGTGGAGAGTGATGGGGGCAAGAGAGAGCCGCAGGGGGTGTAGGGTGGAGAGTGCTGGGGGCCAGATAGTGCTAAGGGTGGGGGGTGGAGAGTGCTGGGGGGGAGCTTGAGAGGGGAAGCAGAAAGAATTGGAGAGCAGGGGGTGCTGGTGAAATGGGGGTGGAGCCAGGGAGGACAAGAATTGGCTGGAGAGCAGGAGGGGCGGAGCCAGGGAGCAAAGGGAGGGGCTGAAGAGCAGGAGGCGTGGAGAAAGGGAGTACAAGAAGGGGCGGAGCCAGGGAGCACAAAGGGGGCTGGAGAGCAGGACGGGCGGGGCCAGGGAGCGCACGGAGGGGCGGAGCCAGGGAGCGCACGGAGGGGCGGAGCCAGGGAGCACAAGGAGGGGCCGGAGAGAACGGGGATGCAGAAAAAGTTAAATAGGAGGAGTGGTGGAGAGACTGCACATAGATAGTGGAATTGATTTTTCCATATTCCTTCATGCAACCGCTGAATGATGACTTCTCCTCCTCTCCTCCCTGCAGACATTCAGCGGCTGTATGGATTAATATGTAAAAATCAATTCCACTATCTATGTGCAGTCTCCCCACCGCTCCTCCTATTCAGGCACACAGGGAAGGCTGCACGGCATGGGCACTCACCTTTGCTCTGGTCGGCAGCATAAGAGTTCCTCCCTCTTCACACTCATGGTGGGACTATCCAGCTGGGTAGTTTTTCAGAAACACCCCGCTCCGACTCCAGAACCAAATAGGAGGCAGGTGTGGAGGAGAGGTCTGGTGAGCGGCACAAGAGAGAAGCTCAAGTGAGGGTCCCACATGGACATGCCGCCCTCATGCCGTCTGTCATCCAGCCGCTGCGCCACCTAGAGGACTCTACTGTCCCGCTCCCCGCACTTGCTGCCACCGGATTATTTACAGGCAAATTACTCGATTGCGAGGCCCTTAAGACTGCGGGGCCTTAGGCAATCGCCTAATTTGCCTAATTAGAGAGCCGCCTCTGTCTGGCCCTACGGTCTTGGACGGGGGAGCTTAAGGACTGCCCCACTGCAATGGCCTATATCAAACACCAGGGTGGTACCAGGAGACACTCAACTCAGGAGTTGGGGAACCACATATTAACCTGGGCAGAGGGACATGTGCCAGTTCTATCACCGGTCCATATCCCAGGAGTAGAGAACTGGAAGGCAGATTATCTCAGCCGCCAGCAGATCTGCCTTGGGGAATGGTCCCTACACCCAAACGTGCTTTGGGAACTCTGACAGTGTTGAATGTCAAGAGGTCGATCTATTGGTATCCAGGTTAAACAACAAACTACAGCAGTTTGCATCCTGAACAAGGGATCCCCTGGCAATCGAAGCAGATGCTCTAGTAGTTCCATAGAGCCAGTTCGTTCCACATTTGTTGTGCAGGATTTGGAGAGAGGGGTTCCAGTCATCCTGGTGGCACCAGCCTGGCCCAGGAGGCCCTTGTTCCCAGAGATCATGAGATTGGGAATAGACGGGCCATGGACGCTTCCGTGCCGCCATGATCTACTGTCTTAAGGTCCTATATTCCACCCCAATTTACAGTCTCTATGGAAATCAGATTCAATAAAATTGAATGGATAGTTTTATAGTTAATAAGGTTGAATTGTCCCTGTACATTGCACACTCACATTGGTCCCTACCCTCAAGGAGCCCATTCATATACTAGGGCCAATTTTGGACAGAAGCCAATTAAACTACCTGCATGTCTTTGGACTGTGAGAGGAAACCCATGCAGGCACAGGGAGAACATGCAAACTCCAGGCAGGTAGTGTCGTGGTTGGGATTCGAACCAGCGACCCTTCTTACTGCTAGGTGAGAGTGCTAACCACTACACCACTGTGTCACCCAATTGGTTATAGGCAAAAAGGCAAACACACAAAATAAAGTCCAAACTAATCTGGGTAAAGTCCATACATTTGTGTCATATATAGCAGACAAAAAGAAAAGAAGAAAGCGCCACTAAGGCTAGTAGATTATAAGCACTTTAATTAAGCCCCCATAATGGGCTACTCACAAGATATTGGTAGTAAACAGGCTCAATATCTTGTGAGTAGCCCATTATGGGGGCTTAATTAAGCTGCTTATAATCTACTACACTTAGTGGCGCTTTCTTCTTTTATTTTTGTGGAAATCAGATTGGCTTTGAGTACAATCACGGGCCAGATTTTGGCCTTCTATATAATGGGGAGTTAGCGCAGCTCCCCATTATATAGAGTTCCGAGTGTCGTAGTATGATTTGAGCTGCTGCTCACAGGGTGTTGTGTTTGAGTAGCGCAGTTTTGCTTTATATTATTCCAGAATTCGGCCTTGCCAGGATTCTTCCAAAGGCCCTTAGCCTCCCATTTCACTGATCCAAACCTTTATGTAACTTGTTTGCTCTATGTAACTCGTTTGCTTCCCCCCATTAGGTCTCCTGTTTGTCCTTGGGACTTAAACCTGGTACTGTCTGTGTTACAGAAGCAACCATTTGAGCCTATCAAGGAAATTCCATTAGTCTTGCTGTCATACAAGCTAGCCTTCCTGATGGCCATCACCTTGGCTAAAAGGTGTTGGAGTTGGTGGCCCTTTTTTGCAGGAAACCATACTTGATCCTTCACCACAACATGGTTGTGTTATGACCTGTTCCATCCTTCTTGCCTAAGGTGTTGTCGGCCTTTCATTTGAATCAGGACATTGTTTTGCCGCCTTTTTTTCTCTCAGCCTCATTCGGCATAAGAGAAACGACTGCACTCCTTGGATGTAGTGCCAGCAGTCAGAGTTAGATTGTCAAGATCTGTGGAGATCCAAGGATCAGACTCCCTTTTTGTTTTACCAGAAGGACCCAAGAAGGGACAGGCAGCTTCCAAGGCTTCTATTGCCCATTGGGTTCGTCAAATCGCCATTCAGGCCTACAGTCTGAAACATAAGGCTCCTCCCTTCAGGGTGAGAGCTTATTCTACCAGGGGTGTAGGAACTGCCTGGGCTTTTCACCATCAGGTATCTGTGGCTCAGATTTGTAAGGCTGCTACCTGGTCTTCAGTGCATACAAAAAATGTTTTATCAAATTTATGTTCGAGCAGCTGAGGAGTCTGATTTCAGCCCCAGTGTACCTTTGGTCTACCAGTGTCCATTCACCTGGAGATGGAGCATAACCCAGTAAGTAAGGAATAATAGCCTCACTCTATGTCCCCTGATGTACTCAAAGAAAAGTATTTTACAGGTAGCTATGACGAAAAATCCTATTTTTTTTGTACTTACCTAATAATAATCTATTTTTTGTTGTTCATTAAGGGAAAAGGATTCAGTTGTTCAGAGACAATTTGGTTATGCTTCTGCCTGCCACCCGGACACTAGACACTGGCAAACAATAAAATATGTTGGTCATTTTTACCAAATGGTAGAACCCCTCCCATTCCCAGTATGCTTCAGTTTAGTAGAAAACCAGGGCTAGGAAAAGATCACAAACAGGGAGGGGGGTCCCTTAATAAGCTCCCCTTAATAAGCTTTGATAAACAGATTTGTCTTTCTTATTCATTAGACACAGAAATCAGTTATTCAGAGACAATTGGGACATCCAAAAGCAGCAAATCTAAGGGAGGGTAGCAGTAGTAAAACTCTTAACAGGCCCACAAACTGAATGTAGCCTGCAGTTCAAAGCTGCCTGAAGGAACTTACTCTCAAAGTTGGCATCAGATTAGGCCTAAACCTCATAAAATTTACAGTTGGCGGATACAGAAAAGCCCAAGAAGCACTTACAGACTTAAATATATCAAAAAGTCTGCCAAATTCCATCACATGATGGACTTCGGGAATTTAAAATATAGCAGTGCCACGTCCTAAATAATAATTAAACAAGAAGAGCAACAAAAATGTACTTTGTAGGCACCAATTATAAAAAAATATATAAAAACAAAATGTAAAACTTGCGCTTGGTAAAAAATTAGTTGATATGGAAGAAATCAATTTAAGAGAAACAGCAGCTAAGCACAAAAAAACAGATACTAGGTCTAAATAACAGAAATGTGAAAAACAGTGCAGCGCTTGATATGTATAAATGTAACATGTGACTGTATACAATAAAGCAATAGATCAGGAAAAAAAACTTCAAAACTAGTGTTTCCAAAAATTGAACATCAGTGATAAAGAATATAAATGTGTATGCTGTGCAATAAACATAATGAATTACTTAAGTTGTATAGTGAAAGAATTTACGTGGTCAAGCACCTGCACCAGTGATATCTGGGATCAACTTTAACGTTTTATTTACTCACGTTTCACTTAATGAACTTTTATCTTCACGTGTATGGGGCCTTGTAAATCACTTCACTCATCCAAGGCATGGGACTTGTTTTGATTTGTTTTTTATTTTTGTTGTTTATTTGTTTCACTTAATCATAATTTTGTGCCTCATAGCAATAAGTTGTAGTTGAAACAACTATTTGCTTTTTCACCAATTTTGATAAATTTTTTTTTGGTTTAATAACCAATTTCAATTCATTATGTTTATTGCACAGCATACACATTTATATTCTTTATCATTGATGTTCAATTTTTGGAAACACTAGTTTTGAAGTTTTTTTTCCTGATCTATTGCTTTATTGTATACAGTCACATGTTACATTTATACATATCAAGCGCTGCACTGTTTTTCACATAAAAAAATATATGTAAATTTATTTATTACAGACTTAGTAGGGTATGCCTTGAGAGAAAAAGAAAATTAAGCTTGTGATGATGATCTGTCTGAGCCATTGAGAAATGGTGAAACGAGAAGCTGGTTCACCTTTACGGGGACCATTAGGGATAATGGGAAGACAATCAGTCTTTCTAATAGATGCAGTGTCTGAAGGGAAAACCTGTACAGTGAGAACTACACTACAGGCAGTGTAGTTGAATTTCCATTGATGTACTGGAGCCAGGCAGAGAAATGGAATAATGTCCTGATTAAGGAGACGGGCCAATATCAGGAGAAAGGCAGCTCTAAACATCACATTATCCTTGTGTAAGACCAAATGGGGTTCTTTACAGTACAATGCCACTAAAGAGAAATTTCCTTCTATTATACTGGAGCTAGATAATTGAGTTGAAAGGGTGAAACCAAAGGGACACCAACACCAATCAACCTCCTTGAGGTTAAAAAATAGATAATAATGCTTTGTGGTAACTTGACACACAAAAACAAGAAATAATATTATGGAGATCACTAGAAAAAAAAGAAATAAATGTAGATCTTGATAAAAAAAAAAAAGAAATAAAAATGCTAAACATTATTATGGAGATCTGACGAAAACATAATTAATATTATTCATGAGATCATGAGAAATAATAAAGGGATAATTTTGTGAGAACTTGTGTGAATATAAGCAGCAAAACAACGTCATTCTTCCAACATTCTAAAGAAGAAGAGAATGCGCTGCATTAAACTATTAAAAAATTGCAGCATGACGAATGTGCTATCTCCATTATGAATGCTAGTTTTACCAGACCGAGCTCTTCCATCTCATAATTTATTCTGAGCATGCGTGGCACTTTGTGCATCGGGATTGTGTACACATGATCAGAATTTACGCATTACGCAACAGATTTTGTTGTCAGAAAATTTGAGAACCAGATCTAAAATTTTGTGCGACAGAAATTCCGATGGAAACTGTCCAATGGAGCATACACAAGTTTGGAATTTCTGACAAAAGGCTACTATCGAACATTTTCCCTCGGAAAATCCGGCCGTGTGTACGGGGCATTAGAGTTGGCTGGTACACAATTTTTCCCAGTGGTCCTATATACTGTACATAGATTTACTTTGTTAATTTACCTGTTTATTGACTTATTTTTATATTTATAATATGATTTTTTTTATCTTATATGCTTTTCATTTGTTTAAAAATGTATTTATATACATTCGTTATTCATTTATTGATCTATTCATTCATTCCCTTTCAACCAGGCTGCTTTATAACTTATTTTTTTTCTTGTAGGTTCTGTACCAAGATGGAATTTCATTGAGAACGACGTTCCTCTTCCTTACATGCTGCAGTGTTATTCATATTCTGAGAACACTTTTTCTATTGCCAAAGGGTCACATTCCATACCCACCACCTGCGGGGTACAACTATGGGTAAGTATTAAACAGTAATATTTTAAAATGTCTGAAATTATAGTGAATACTCTTAGCTCATTGAATGCACTGCATAACTCCCCATTGGCTACGTTCATGCTTCTCTCTGTATCTGTATTCTTTATGATATGTGACCTTTATTTTTGGCTTCTTGGAATAGGGCTGGTCATGGCTGGGCTACATACCAGTGGTCTGTTGGAGCAGGGCATAATGCAGCAGATCTTAACAAGAACAGCACAAATGCTATCTGCTTTTGCTAGTAACATAGCTTAAGCCAAGGTAGCTTATGTGATTTCTCTATTGGCCAGTGATGCCCTGGCTTGGGTCTTTGCTTTCTGGGAAGATGACCTTTCAGACTGCCTTTGGTACATGTTTAATAACAAATGTGCCTCCTCTGCTTTGAGTTTTCTCCTATGTTTATGTCAATGAAGCATGACTGTTACGGCGTACACACGACCGGACTTTCTTTCAAAATAAACTCTGAAGGAGTTCTGCTGAAACGGACTTGCCTACACATGATCACACCAAAGTCTGTTCGTTTAGAACGTGATGTACGACGGGACTAGAAAAGGAAGTTCAATAGCCAGTAGCCAATAGCTGCCCTTGCATCGTTTGTGGTGCATCGGAATAGCATACAGACAAACGGTTTTCCCGATAGGAATTGATTCCGTCGGAAAGATTTAAAAC
The DNA here is from genome assembly GCF_037356315.1 of Lithobates pipiens. NCBI lineage: Eukaryota > Metazoa > Chordata > Amphibia > Anura > Ranidae > Lithobates > Lithobates pipiens. The sequence continues at coordinate 527,403,381 of NW_027507764.1, read as the reverse complement.
ATGTTCTATTTCTAGGTCCATCAGAATTTTTGAAAAAAAAAAGTCAGCTGAAGCCCACACACAATCGGAATATCCGATGAAATGATTCAGTCAGACCTTTTCTGCCAGAAAGTCCGGTCGTGTGTACGCGGCATGAGAGTCAATATTCCATTCGTTTTCAGACTCTGTCCTCCATAATAAGGCCCCAACAACTCTTTGGCAAGGACTGCCTGACTGAGTTAAGGATAAGCTGCATGGCAGAGATTCACTCTTATCCGTGGATGACTTGATCTTCCCCACCATCCGCTTCAATATCAGATTCCATGTACATGCCTTGGAGCATAACCACCAGCAAGATTTCTGTCCAACGCCTTGACTATCTATTTTAAAGGACTCAGACCTTTCAGGCTCAGACCAAGAATCCTCTACTGTTGAGCAAATGCAGTTAGGCAGGACTTGTCTGTATAAAGAAAGGAACTTACCCAGGGTCTCTGCTTGTATCGTGTATCAATGTCTTCAGTGCCCAGGAAATTATTTGGTCTAGTATGCTTTGGAGTGGGGTATATTGTATCGCATACTAGCACATTATGAAATGTTTACCTTAGAAAAAAGCTCTCCAGCAGCACACTGTCCCCGTTGACGAGGCTTCCATCTTCCTACTGGGTTTGTGTACTGACCATGTTTGAATGCACGCGGGAGTCATGGCCAGCCCACAGAACTCTGAAGGGACGGCATGAGTATGTCGTCCCTTCAGAGCGCATGTGCCGGTGACATCACCGGCTGCATGCAGTGTGAATATCTCTGAAACAGTGCAAGTTTAGGAGATATTTACTTTACCTTATTATAGGCTTACCTGTAGGTACAAGTTCAAAAAAAGACTTTGCTTTCACTTTAACGACACTATTTCATCTTTGTTGAATATTTTTTTGTTTCTTATTTATTTATTTTTCATGTAGATTATATGCACTAAGCTTAAACTATTGCTACCTTCTCATTTTATAGTAATACTATATGATATAACTTTATTGTATGCACAGTAGCACTTTTGAATTTTAAAGGGACAGCATGCCAACTTTTGTTGAAATATCTTTTTTAAAGCGGAGTTCCACTCAAACGTGTTTTTGACTGGTACCTGTCCTCACTTCGAGGAGATTTGGTTGTGGTGAGATGCTGTGAGGTCTTCCTGAAGTTCGGCCCCCCTCCTGCTATCTTTCTATTTAAACAGTACCTTGTATAGCACTACCCCCATAGGAGCCGCTGGATAGAATTAGTCTTCGGTTCTTTGCCTAAACCTTCTCAAGAACCTCAGCCCCTCTGACACACCAGGTTTAGTGTATATACATACAATAAAACAGAAAATCACTGAAAGTAATACTTAGTACCCACTAGTAGGGATGGCCTTGCGGTTTGCCCGGCAGTCGGTTCGTGGCAAATTTTGCTCGTTCGCGATTCGCCAAACCGGCAGACTTCTGGCCCTGTTCGCGCGGTGGACATATGCGTTTACATTGTGAAGAAGTTTGACCCATGATGACACATCCATCATGGGGTACAGGACAGCCAATTGAGACATTTCAGCACATGGACAATTGGACATACCTTATAAAAAGACCTGATCTGGCGGCCATTTTACATTCTGTCTTTTGTCAGTGTAGGGACAGGACGCTGTGTGGAGGAGGGACAGTCAGTTTAATCACTAGCTATTACTATTAGGTCCACAAAAGTCCTTTTAAGGACTGGTATAGGTGTACAGTATATAGGGTTGTAATACACTTAGAATATACTTTCTTTCAAATATACAAAGTATATTCTGGTGCACTGCTGCTGACTGCTGTGCTGCTGACCGAGTCTGCAGCTGCCTTTTGTCAGTGTAGGGAAAGGATGCTGTGTGGAGCAGGGACAGTCAGTTTAATCACTAGCTATTACTATTAGGTCCACAAAGGTCCTTTTAAGGACTGGTATAGGTGTACAGTATATAGGGTTTTACACGTATAATGTACTTTCTTTCAAATATAGAAAGTATATTATGGTGCACTGCTAACTGCTGTGCTGCTGAGTGCTGACCGATTCTGCAGCTGTCTTTTATCAGTGTAGGGACTGAGCGACAGTTTGGTGTTTGGAGCAGGGACAGTCTGCAAATCACTAGCTACTAGGTCCACAAAGGTCCTTTTAAGGACTGGTATAGGTGTACAGTATATAGGGTTGTACACGTATAATATACTTTCTTTCAAATATACAGTGTCATAGTTATGCAGTGATCTTCCTGTGTTTGCTTACCTTCCCTCATGTCTTCAGACTAATGCCGCGTACACACAACCAGACTTTTCAACATTAAAAGTCCGGCGGAATGATTCCGGCAGACTATTCGATCGTGTGTGGGCTGCAGCAGACTTTTGATTTGCAAAAGTCTGACAGACTTTATAAATAGAACATGTTTCAAATTTTTCCGACAGAACTCCGCCAGACCCAGTTCCTACCGAGAAATCCGCTCGTGCGTATGCTAGTCCGACGGACAAAAACCGACGCGAGGGCAGCTATTGGCTACTGGCTATGAACTTCCTTATTCTAGTCCAGTTGTACATCATCACGTTCGAATCCGTCGGACGTTGGTGTGATTGTGTGTGGCCAAGTCCGTTCATTCGGAAACTCTGTCAGAACTCTGTCAGAACTCCGTCAGAACTCTGTCGAAAGTCTGTCGGACCTAAGTCCAGTCGTGTGTACGCGGCATTAGAGGTCAGCCACTTCCACCTGGTGGTTTTTATAACCTCTCCTCTAAGCATGGCTCCACCCCAGGCCCTATCAGGGAGCCCTATATTAACCTGTGCACTGCAGGCCATCAGTGCTGATCAACCATTGTGTATTCCTTTGTGTGTTAGCTTCCTGTTTCCTGCCGTGTGCTCTGCTTCTGTTCTCCGTTACCGACTTTGGCATCTCTTGACTATCCCTGTTTGCCTGTGATCCTGACCTTTTGGCGTGTAGCCGACTATTCTTGTCTGCTTGTGCCCCCGACCTTGGCTTTGTCCCTCACCATCCCTATCCTCCTGTTGCCTACTGTGGGTGTGAGCTGGGGGACCCTGGGGGTCGCAACCTGGAGCCAGTTGCAGCCATGTCCATCCTCACCACTAGAGGCGCTGGTGAACACCTGCTGGCTCTTAGACTCCGCGCCCCAGGGAATCTTACGCTCTAACCCCAGTGGGATCTGTCCCCCATCTGCAGCAGTCAGCCGTAGGGTCCACAACCTTGCGGTGCACTCCTGATCCCTACGGTGTGCACCTGTCACCTCGCCTCAAGGTGACCTGACACAAAGTATATTATGGTGCACTGCTGTGCTGCTGAGTGTTGACCGATTCTGCAGCTGTCTTTTATTAGTGTAGGGACTGAGGGACAGTTTGGTGTTTGGAGCAGGGATAGTCTGTAAATCACTAGCTACTATGTCCACAAAGGTTCTTTTAAGCACTGGTATAGGTGTACATTATATAGGGTTGTACACGTATAATATACTTTCTTTCAAATATAGAAAGCATATTATAGTGCACTGCACTGCTGCTGAACGATTCTGCAGCTGTCGTTTCTCAGTGTAGGGTGGGACAGTTTGGTGTTTAGAGCAGGGACTGTCTGCAATTCACTAGCTACTAGCTAGCTACTATTAGGTCCACAAAGGTCCTTTTAAGGTGCACTATTTGGTGTGCAGTATATAGGGGTGTAATACACGTATAAAATACTCGCAAATATAGAAAGCATAGTAAAGTGCATTTCCACTGTGCAGCATTGTGACCGCTGAGCGACAAACGCAATTAGAAAAAAGTATTATAACTGGTGTGATAGACCAGTGGCCCCCCAAAACTACTGATTGAAGCGGGGTGTTATATACCTTCTTCCACATATACTGCACTTCTCTAGAGACTTTTGTCACAGGGTCATTTAAAAAATGACAGGCAGAGGAAGAGGCAGGCCCTTCCGCAGGGGTGGTAGGGGTAGGGCAGGAGCAACAGGCTTGAGCCAAAGTGGGAAATTTCAGAAGGTGCTTGTTTTTTTTTCACCGCGCCAGTGGCTGCTCATGCGCGATGCATGCAGACTTCTGCGGCCATTTGATGAGATCACCAAACTGGTCAGTCGTAGCCATGGCGCCATCAGTGACATCATACCTTATGCCTTCTTTATGGATCGTGCATTGCGTCGTGTCATTGATCAAGCCGTGGAGGAGCAGGAGCAGGAAGATGAGGAAGTTGCAATGCTGGATGAATTCCCAGGGGGGGCTACTCTATCTGAGACAAGTCAACAACAGGAGTCTGAAGAGGAGTCAGAGGAGGATGGTGCCGGGGCAGAGGAGGAGGAGCAAGAAGAGCATGCTTTAAACCTTTCTGGGATCCCTGTTGTTGTGTGTGGATGGGGAGAGGAGAACGTGGAGGACGACATTATCCTGGATGATGAGCAGGAGCCAGGCCACCACACCGCTTCCAGTTTAGTGCAAATGGGGGCCTTTATGTTCCAGTGTTTTAACAGGGACCCTATATAAAAAGCATAAAGGTCAAGGACCAGTACTGGGTGGCAACGTACTTAGACCCCCGGTACAAACACAAAATGGCGGAAATATTATCAGCATCACAGAGGGCTGTCAGAATGGAGCACTTACAGGCCTTGCTTCGAGAAATGCTGCATTCTGCTTTTGTGTGCGGTGGCAGAGGAGGAATTCCCACTCCCAGAGAAAGAGTGGCGGGTGCCAATCCAACAGCGCCTGCAAGAAGAGGGCGGTTTGAAGATGTGTTGGTGACTTCTGATATGAGGTCATTCTTTCAGCCGACCCATCGACAGGTCTCATCCGGATCCAGCTTCAGGGAAACGCCTAGACCGACAGGTGTTCGACTACATCGGGTTAAGGCCGATGTTGACGCTCTGAGAAGTGATGAACCCCTGGACTACTGGATGGACTTGACCACTGGCCAGAGCTTCCCAATTTGCAATGGAACTGTTGGCTTGCCCCTCATTCAGTGTCCTGTCCGAAAGGACGTTCAGCGCAGCAGGGGGGATCATAACCAATAAGCGCACTCGCCTAGCTCACGACAGTGTTGACTACCTCACATTTATAAAAATGAATGTGGCATGAATCTCGGAGGAATTCAACACATCTGACCAGTAGACCATGTATATGCATAACTCTATAAACAATTTATTTAATCTAGCACACTGACCTTTTTTCTACCTTTGGCTCGCTTCCTAGTACAAAAAAAGCACACCGTACTATATGCCCGTGCCCTCCTGTTTGAAGAGGTTGAGCGTTGTCATATTTTTGGGTCCCTCAGCGAGTTGCTGGTAACAGTGCTGATGTCAGTGCTCTCCATCTCTGTGCTGGTGTGGTGTCAGTGCTCTCTATCACGGTGCTGGTGTGGTGTCAGTGCTCTCTATCTCGGTGCTGGTGTCAGTGCTCTCTATCATGATGCTGGTGTCAGTGCTCTCTATCTCGGTGCTGGTGTCAGTGCTCTCTATCTCGGTGCTGGTGTCAGTGCTCTCTATCACGGTGCTGGTGTCAGTGCTCTCTATCACGGTGCTGGTGTCAGTGTTCAGTCTCTATCGCGGTGCTGGTGTCAGACAGTGAGGGAGATAGCAGCGGAGAAGCCAATCAGCAGGCAGTGCCAGCACCATGGCTGAGGATCAGCACTGGACTGGCACCTCCGGACCACCGCAGTGGAGCCCTGCATAGGTGGGGGTAAGGGCCGGGCAGAGGGAAGGGCTCACTGGGACACTGGCACAGGACTGCGCTGCCCCTGACTGTGGCACTGATCATCTCCTGCACCCCCTTCATAGCCTTCTCTGGCCTTTCCTCTCCTCCATGGCCTTCATGCGCTCCTGAATTGTCAAAATTTCACAGATAAAAAAAGAATGCTTGTCGTTGTCGATCCCAGATTCACTTAATACTTTTGTTATGTCATTGTCCATGTTGTGGGACTATGTGTGTACAGCTAGTAAGTATTTTGTGGCTGAAAATATGACCTGGAGGTTTTTAAGGTCCGCCTGCCATTAAAGTCAATGGGGTCTGCCGCGAACCTTGCGGGTTCGTGAACTTTTGGCCGCGTTCGCAGTTCGCATTCATGAATCGTCCCTTCGGAAGTTCATCCATCACTACCCACTAGTAGTACTATATCAAAGAAAACAGGCACCAAACCAGGTAATAAAGGCAAACGTAATATATTGTGATTAGGCAAGCATAAAGGGGATTAACAACGGTAATAACACAATTTAATATTCAAAGTGAGTAACAGTCAGGACTAGGCAAAAGATCACTTCAAGTGCTGAATTGGAAATTTACCGCCAAAGCGCATTTATGGCGATAATGCTTGTCCTAGACCACCATGGTATGCATGGTCCTAATACAAAAGGAGAATAGTAGCTAAGGAGGCAGGGGAACAAATGGAGCTTGCAGAACAATTATTACAGAAGAGGCATTTATTTGAGATGTTCTTCTGCTGGTTATCATTGGGGCCCTTTTTTTAGAACAATATATTTTTATTATAAATTTCCACGAGAATTACAGCAGGGATATACACACAAACATGTGAACATACAAAGTATCAAGAACATACAAAAACAGCAATGAAGTAGTACAAAGAATAAAAAGAAACAAAGTACAAAAGGTTCGGCCATAAAATTATTCCTGGAAAGTGAAGGATCGTTCAAGCGTAGTATTCCTAACAAGAACAAATATAGGTCAAGGCATAAGTGGAATCGTAAGCAAGGTAATACAATCTAGTGGAACCGTTTGAGGACTCAGCTACCAGATAGAAACCTGAAGCAAGCGTACTAAAGAGTATAACACAAGGAAGCGGGGGATAATGATCAGGGGAACTGCGTCCAACCGCCCCGGGCGCCCCAACCGGGATCAAGCTGCACCCGGGTCGACCGAGCGCACCCCCCCCAACCCTAGCTATAAAACCACTTCCCCTCAGGGATTCAGTTAAACCATATGTCTCTTATACCAGTTCAACCATGGTTCCCATTCTGTGTAAGCCTGAGTATATTTGCCCAAGGATGAGGCGAACATTAGTTCATAGGAGATATGTAAGTGAGTTGTCTGGAGCGCGTCAAATAGCGATGGAGTCGTTGTCGACCTCCACCTTCTGGCCAGTTCCAGGCGCACTCCTAGAAGAATATGAGTAATAACCTTCCTTAGACTGTGAGGGAGAGTATCAATGCCTAGAGATAAAATAGCCAGGCCTGGGCATGGGCGCACAGTAGTGTTGGAGATCAAAGATATTATGTTGAATATAGCATTCCACAAGGATTGGATTGCTGGGCATTCCCAGAAAATATGGAAGAGCGTGCCTCTATATCCGCAATTCCTCCAGCACGTTGATGAATTCTGGGGGGTATAGCAGGCCAACCTAGAGGGCGTCAAGTACCACCGCAGCAACAACTTCTGGTAAAGTTCCCACAAGTTGGCGCATCTAGTGGCCTTATAGGTAGAAGATACCGCCTTACGCCATTGATCAATGGAGTAGGATTTGGACAATTCCAACTCCCACGACCGCATGGAAGGGGTTTTAAGAAACGTTGTTTTCTGCTGCAGAAGACCGTACATTAGTGAGATACCCCTAATGGACGTGGTGGGGTTGGTGTAATACAGATGGGCCCTCCATGGTAAAATGATAGACAGGTTCGGGAGAGTTAAGAGTAAGTGGGAGATTTGGTTATAGGTAAAAATGTCGCCCGGCAGCAAACCGAACTCCAATTGGAGTAGCCTAAAGGACTTTGTGGCTGGACCCATCTGTAAAGCACCAACAGTAGTGACACCCCTGACCAACCAGTGTTTGATATTTAGGTTTGGAATGAGAAGTTGAAGACACGTAAGGGGCATTGGGACGGATTTAGAGGGAACATCGGCCAGTGGAGTGTGAAGTAGAATGTTCCAAGCTTCAATGGCCGCTACTATAGGTGGAGAGATACCAGAGGGTAGGGTGGACATAAAACTAGCTGCTAGGAGTAGGTCTAGTGGGTTTCTATAAGGGCATATGTATTTTTCTAACTCAATCCATCTAGCCCCGGCTCCGCCCTGAAACCACTGTCTAATTTGTGCTAGGCAAGCTGCCAAATAGTAGTCCTTTAATGCAATATGTCCTATTCCCCCTGACAATCTAGACTTGATAAGCTTATGGAATGCACACCTGACCTTCTTCCCCTGCCATAGAAATTTATTCAGCATAACCTGAGCTTTGGTAAGGTAGGAGTCAGGGGTTGGAATAGGAAGAGTACGAAATAAATATATAAATTGAGGGAGGACTATCATTTTGAGTGCCGCCAAACGTCCGGACCACGTTAGTGCCACTTTGGCCAAGGAATGTAGTTTATGATCCAACTGTTGGAGAAATGTTGTGTAATTCGCCTTAACTAACTGTGCAGTTCTAGTTGTTAACGTAATGCCCAGGTACTGAATCCCGTTGGTCTCCCATGAATAAGGATACATTGGGGCCCTTTTAAAGCATCTTTGCACTTAACAACAGTCTAAGTTAACCTGTATGCAGTATAAATACAGTATAGTCTTGACACAGAGGCACTAAATGTGGTTCAGATGTAGTAAAGATTTGGTATAAAACGATATAGGTTGTTATAAGTGCGGTCTAGAATTAGAATAGGTACAATATATAGTGCAGTATGGGTACTTTACAGATTGGGTACACTTAGTGTCCTACACTCAGTGGCTCAGTCCCTGCTAGCAGTATCAGCAATGGGCGAATAGCCCTCTCATCAGTCCCTGGGATGCTGCAGTGACCTCTTGCTGTAGAATGGGGGCCCTCTCAGTCTCTGCCCGAAAGCCTACAGTGATCAGCAGTGGGAAGCAGAGGGTGAGTGGATGCTTTAGTCTCCCTACTGGAGCAGTGACAGTGCTGTGACATGGGCAGTGCTGCGCTCCTAGTCTCTGGATCGCATCTTTTGGTGTGGTCTCCCATTGGCAGACGAATATTCAAACAGAGAATATCGGGATCTGTATTGTATAGAGTCTATTCTTTCTATTATATGACTATTGTCTTAAACTACAACTCCCAGGATTCTTAGAACTCTGCAAAGATGTCTATGGGCTTACTTAGCTTTAGCTCTCCTCATGCTGGCCAGAGGAGAATGGTGCAACATAAAATCAGAATCTTAGCTGTGAGAGAGAAGAATAAACGGCAATGTCTCCTTCTCCATATTGCTGTGGCTCAACACTTAGCTACGCTTGTGACACAACAGCAATCTCCAACATGACAATTGTCACTCTGACATGAGTCTTTTGTAAGGTGTATCATCAATCTACTGTAGCTTAGCATTCTTAGCAATGCATGGCTAATCCTCCTGCAGACGCAGTGGGATTGAATTTAGCACTGAGGCCTGTGAATTGTTGATAATGTGTAAGTGAGAGTCTACAAAAGTAGACATTCGTAGGTCTCTACAAATTGGTCATCCGACTGCTTATGGTTTCTATGATCGTCAAATAATTTTGATGAAAAGCAATAAATGACACGTTGTGCCAAAAATGTGACTTTCTCCTGCCTTTAGTCAAGGTCCTCTTTCTTTCTTCCCTAGTTTGAATTGTGGAAAAGACATTCCTAAAAAAATTGAATCAATCAACACTATAGTGTCACCTAATGAAGGAGAAAAATACCAAGATGCAAAGGACTTACAAGAAGAAACTTGTATAAATAGCCTGATAAAACATGGTGAGTGTCACTGTAGGTTCACTAGTTATATTGCCTTATACCATCTTGTACTTCTTTTTTGGAGAATCCAAGAATAAGAGGGCTCATTGGCAACAAAGAGCTGGTTAACCAGCATACAACATAGAGGAAATTGTAAGTAATATGGCTCAGAAGTGTAATTAGGAAAATAGGGGCAGACAGTTAATGAAAAACGAGTCCTTCAGACAAGTTCTTAGAAAGTAAAGTCCATGGTGTCATTAATCCAATACACTTTGCACAGACTGTGCAGACTAAGTATAGTAGATATTACAAATATTATTAAAACAATGAAAATTAGTAACTCACATAAGGATGAATGTCACAGTCAGGAAAGGGTCTCATCCAGAAGGGGCATCAGTGACTAGCTGGAGTAGGAACACTGGCAGGAGAGATACATGTAGTAATCGGATAGTGCAACGATGTATTCCTATGTAAAATTTGTCCCATGTCAGTCTGCTGCTGAATTTGAGAAAGAGACAGGAAATGCCTTGAAACAAATAGCTGGTGTCCCTTCTCGTTTAGTCGCTGCTGGTTTGGGGTGCACTTTGTTGACCTTAGCTTGCTGCTTCCTGGTTCCTTCCCAAGGCTGCCTGGTCTCCTAGGACACCATGCCATTACTTTCCAGCAGCAGTGCTAACCCCTTGGAATTTTTGGCAGCAGACTGAACCAGGACAAAACCTACATAATCTTTACACTATCCGATTACAACTGGTGTCACAACTGGTGTCACTCCTGCCAGTGTTCCTATTCACTGATTCCTCTCCTGGACATGACCCCTTCCTGACTGTGATGATAACAAGCATATTACATCCATCCCTATGTGAGTTGCTAATTCTTATTTTAATAAATGTTGTAACTTCTACTACACTTATGTGTTTGCTTACAATATACAGAAAAATATGTCACCAACGCACTGTGGGTCCTTGTGTTAGGTGTGACCTCAACAAGTCACCTATTTGTCAGGTTATGTTACCGTTTCCCAATTGTTAGTTAGAGTTCTTATCCAAGCAAAGAGACACGGAGATATTATTCAGTATTTCTGCTCAGAAGTCCGTCGTTAACTCTGACTGTCTCTGACTGACTGTGGCTCTGAGGCTTCTTTATTACATCTTTTATAGACAGAAAAGGGCAAACATCAGCAAATGTAAAAAAACAACATTTTTGCAAAGGAAAGACAATTCTCCGGGTGTTATCAGCTGATAAGACAATCTTCTGGGCGTAGACTGCTTTTTAGGGCTGATGCGGCCTCTTCTTGATGAGTACGTGACTAAAAATGACGAATCCTTATTTTACAGAGAAGGATAGAAAAATATATGTATTTAGTAAGACATAAGGTCAACCATTTTGTTTCAACATATACCTTAATCCTTACATTTCCCCCTTTGACATCACCCCTCCCTCTTGCCCTGGGTCCACCTGAACAAGTTCTAGTCAGCCTATATCCAGAGTACTCTCCCTGACCGCGAGTTGTCAGAGGGGTATACACCCATCCCCCTGGACAGTACCAACATCTAAAATTCAGGAAGAGTGGCTTTTCTGACAGATGGGTGATGTCAAGAAACTAAATCTACCTATCTTCACAAAAGTTCCATCTTTTCCGCATCATTTACCTTGGCTTTCTTGCAAAAGCACATAAACAACTTAAAGCATGCATAAAAGAAAAATACGAATAAGAGCACCACTATAATCGTCATTGCTGCCTTCTTAACCCAAGAGAATAACCCTGAGAAACTAAAAGTTCCACCAAACGGATCCCAGTCGCGACCAATATTTCGGGCCTTCTCTTGTAAATTCTTTACTTCCGTACGGTGTTGTGCAATGATGTCATAATAATCAGGTACCTCAATGCTGGTGTTATGTATCCAAGTACAGCACTCATAGTCCTCAGTAGTTTCACAGAGTCCTGTCAGTGCTGCACTCATACTTTCAATTGCTAATTCATGTAATTCTAATTGTTGTCTGATGGCTCTGGTCTCCAGATTTAACTTAACTAAGTAATATCATCAGAGTTTTTCTCCAAAACATCATTAATAATTCCTGTATAGTTATTTAGTCTTTTCATTAAGTCTATACCCCATCCTGTCCAGGACGGGAACCAAACCCATGCCATGTCCTTCTTCAGGAATATTTCTCTTTTACTACGATACCTGAGGGGATATCTAGGATGCATGCTAGCTTCTAATAGGTGATCACCTCGTTCATCACCTACTACTCCCATTACTGGTACTAAACTTGCGAGGTAGCACCATCCCTGAGCTCTTCTAGGTATCCAAGTATAACATTTATCCTCACAACAGATATATATATTATTTCCCAGTGCTACTGATCTACTACCGATATCATTTCTATAAAGGGAGGTGTATCCATAAAGAGATAGGTTACTCACTAACCACCTGGTGTTGTTGTCTGAAATATTACCGAGGAACTCAGCTAACGATTGGTGTGTGTGGGTTATACTAGGGTAGAAGACCGTGTTTTTCCCAGGAGTAGCTTTTGGTATGAAAATGGACAAGTTAAATTTGCTGTCTTGGCATTCTCCATTTCCTCCCGTTGTGTTCCCTAGGTTGAAACACCAATCAGGGGAAAAGGCGAGACCATTTGACTTAAACATTACTGTCTCATTGGTATTTGTTCTAATTATGTTAATGCTACTGTTAGCAAGATCAGTATAGTTTATAGGAACTGCCATCAGTGGTATACTTGCTGTGCTGGGGTGTAATTTGCTACAAATCCAACATTTCTCATATCCTGACTTCTGGGCATAAGCATATTTAAACTTCAGTAATAACATTTTTTTAGAAAATCCTTCATCCTTGTATATTTTATTCTGTGAGGTAACCAAACTATTAGCCAGGATTACTGAAACAATAAAAAAAAATACATGTTGTCATTTGCCAACTGGCTCCTTTTTACAATGAGAAGCGTGGATCCAGGTAGGTTTCCCTTCCAATTTCACTGAGGTTGCTGTAATCAATAGCACCTGGAAAGGACCTTCAAACCTTGGTTCCAGTGTCTTTCTGGTATGTTTCTTTACATACACATAGTCTCCTGGTTGTAGATCGTGTGTACCTGTGACAGAATTAGGGTCTGGAAGAGAAGAATACACACTCTTGTGGATTTTAGTCAGACGCTGTTGCAACTGTATTACATACGTAGTTAAACTATCACATTGTAATTGCATACTTTGAGGAAAATATAAACCTAATCTAGGTGCACTTCCAAACAGTATTTCATATGGGGATAACCCTGTTTTTCCTGTTGGGGTGTACCTAATAGAGAACAAAGCTAAGGGTAGGCACTCTGGCCATGGTTTGTTCAACTCCTGCATAGCTTTTTGTATTTTCAGCTTGATTGTACCATTTACTCTTTCTACTGATCCTGAACTCTGTGGGTGGTAAGGAGTATGAAAACTTTGTTGAACCCCTAACATTGCCATCACATTTTGCATTATTTCCCCCGTGAAATGTGTCCCCCTATCTGATTCTATTGTTTCTGGGAGACCAAACCTAGGTATCAGCTCAGTAATCAGTTTCTTGGCGGTGGCTTTTGCCGTAGCTGATTTCACAAGATAACTTTCGGCCAGCCTGAAAATAGGCAGATGCACACGAGAACAAATTCAAAGGGGCCGCTCTTAGGCATTTGTATGTAGTCAATCTGCAGTCTCTGAAAGGGATATTGGGCCCGAACCTGATGTTTACGTGGGGTTTTCACTCTCTGTCCTGGGTTATTAATCAGACAGATTTGGCATGCAGCACAGTAGTTCCTTGCAGTACTACTGAATCCAGGGGCTAGCCATCCTTGGCTTACAATCCTATACATAGAATTGGAGCTGACATGAGTGGGTAAGTGGACAGCCGCTGCTATTGCGGGGTATAGAGAAGCGGGTAGACATATTTTGTCTCCTTCTCTCCATACATTGTCAAGGCCTGGTGCAGCTCCCTCCTTAACCCAACGGTCCTTCTCAATAGCCCCTGCTTGTTCCTGTAGTTCCATTAGCTGCTGCCATGTGGTTTCGGGCATACTCACCTGTACCGTGGCTAAGGTCTCAGGGCTTACTTCCCCTAGAGCTGCCTTCTTTGCAGTTAAATCTGCAAATGCGTTTCCTTTTGCCTCAGTTGTTTTTGCGCTCGTGTGTGCCGCTATCTTCATGATGGCTACTCTTATAACCTTTTGAAGATTGTTCAGGACTCTTTTGATTCCTTCACCATGTTTAACAGGTGTGCCTGCTGCTGTAAGGTAACCTCTAGCTTTCCATATGTGGCCATAATCATGTGCAACACCGTAGGCGTATGCGGAATCAGTGTAAATGTTCCCTTCTTGTCCCTCCAAGTGTTCTAGGGCTTTCTCTAGAGCGGTTAGTTCCGCTTCTTGTGCCGACATGTGTGCTGGTAGTGACTTTGCCTCAATTACCTGTGTGTCCGTTACCACAGCATAACCTGTGTGATATTTACCTTTGTCATCGGCAAATCTACTACCATCTATGTACAGTGTGTGTTCTGCATTTGCAATGGGTATGTCTGTGACATGTGGGAACCCCGTGGTTTCTTGTTCCATAAGTTGGAAACAATCGTGTTCATCAGATGTTATGTCGTGAAATGAAAGTGTGTCAGAATCCTGAGTATCTTGTGCTGTATCTACACCATTATCATCATTACTCCCCCCTGTCAAATCTGTCTGTAATGGTAAAAGCTGTGCTAAGTTAAAAGAAGTGCATCGCTGAAAGGTAACATTGGGGGGTAGGAGCAAAGTGCATTGTAGACGCAGCTGCCTTGCCATTGATATGTGTTTTGGTTGGACCTGTGATAAGATGGCGTGTATGTCATGTGTGGTATGTACCACTACAGGATTGTCTAAGACAATTTCTGAGGATTTGTCAATGATAATTGACACTGCTGCAACTGCTCGTACACAGGACGGTGATCCTCTAGAGACAGGATCGAGAGCCGCCGAGAAGTATGCTACCGGCCTTTGTTTGATGTGTTGTTGTGTCAACACCCCTGTTGCGTGTCCCGTGATTTCAGCAATGTACAAATGAAATGTTTTGGTATAATCAGGGATCCCGATCGCAGGTGCCGAAATTAGTAACCTTTTTAAGGTGCTAAAAGATTCATGACCTGCTTCTGTGAGTACATAGGGTACTATTTTCAAGCAATCATATAATGGCTGCATCAGAGAACTGGCATGTGGTATCCATTGTCTACAATATGATACCATTCCCAGAAACATACGAAGTTGCTTAAAGTTGCGTGGGATATTCATTTGTCTTATGGCCTGGACTCGGTCTTCAGTGAGATGTCGAGTACCCTGGGATATACAGTGGCCCAAAAAGACAACCTTTTTCTGACATACCTGTAACTTAGTTCTATTCACCTTGCACCCTTTTTCAGCCAGGAATTGTAACAATGATAGAGTGGCTTTTAAACAAGTATCGTTATCCGGACAACATAACAATAGGTCATCTACATATTGCAACAATACACAAGTGTCAGGCGGTAGCCATTCTCTATTTTTACTTTTAAAGGTTTAGTCAGTGGGGCATCGGACAAAAGACCGTCATAACCACTTATGGGTATGGTGTCACGGGACGTCATGTGTGGAGGGACTACTGAATCAGACAACAGACTGCGTGACGCTCCTGTGTCAACCAAACAAGGAATATGTTTACCTTCCACCTTCATCAACATGTGGAGCATTTTGTTCTCTGATTCAGCTAGGACTGGGGCAAGTCATGCGGTCGGATCGTCCCTATCATTGGTACGCCTCTGTCTGTAGTCCCTCGTGTCTCTGTCTGTGTTTCCTTCCTGTTCGTCTTTTATCCTTTTCCTACAGTCTCTTTTTATATGTCCCACCTTGTTGCAGTAATAACAGGTAAGAGGTTTACGGGAGGAATTCCCTCCTTCATTGACCCGGGCAACAGTGTTAACTCCCGGTGTCCTTCTGGGTTTAGTTTCTGCTAAATCAGCCTCTATGCCTTGTGCTTTCTGCAACAATGTTCCTCTGTCCCGTATGGCTCTCCATTCGGGAGTACATGCCTTCAGTTTGTCACCTATTTGGGGTACTAGTCCTTCCATAAACTGTCGATTGAAAGCCCTAATGGTGACGGGTAAGGCTAAATCTAGACCTTCGTCAGCCATCATGCTTTCCATGTTGAGGTAAAATTCTGTAACAGTCTGACCTGGGGCCTGTTTTATGGGCGCTGTCGAACCCCTTTCCTGCTGTTTCCCTTGGCAAAATTCTCGTAACTGAGCAATAAACAGGGGTCTAGAGTCTATATGACGAGGGTGTACTCCTGGTGGATCTGCCGCTGGATCCCCTTGTGGTCTATGTGGAGCAATTTCATTCATAAATTGATTAAACATCGTTAGTGTCATTTTATGTCTACACAAATCTTCCCCATCTTGCCAAGTTGCTTCATGTGTGTCTAGTAATTGTGTCACGAATCTACAGAATGCGGCAGGTTTTGCTACGGGATCAGGAGCATTCTGTATTAATGCCATAAGAGTGTCAGCCGACCAAGGTGTCCATGTCCTCAGAACGACTTGTCGGGTCACTGTAGGTGGCTGTCCTGCTTGACCCGCATTTGGATTATTTACTTGTATTACCCTAGTCCGACTATGGACTGGAGCTACGGGCTCTGGTCTTTGAGCGCCGCAATGTACACATTCCTGTGCCCAGTCTGGGTTCTGGATACCGCATACTCGGCATACCCATCCTCTTCCTCTTAAGGAAGGATAAAGTTTTGGTCTTTCGCTACCTGGTGTGGTAGTGTTATAAGGAGGTGGAGTATCTCCCGTATTAACCCTATCGCCGGGAGCAGAAGGAAGACTTTTGTGTCGGACCTTCATATCCCATCCACCCTTTTCCTGACAATACTCCCATCCCTCCTCTTCAGCCCTGTTGGAAACCTTAATTAAACATTGTATTTGTGATACCCATCTGTTCTGCAATATCTCTCCCTGTCTGTCTTTCTTTATTTCTTCCCAACCTTCTACACTTAATCCATTTTCTCCATCCATCCCCAATTTCTTGAGAATCCTATTTGTGCCCTGTGCCTTATCCTTCCCATACAACATTGTAATTATGTCTTTAACAGCATAACATTTCTGAGATTCCTCCTGGGGTTTACCATGTGTCTGGCCCATTTTGACAGTCCTGCCTAGGTGGCGTTTGGATCACTTACTAAGTGTCTCGTTGCCTTCTCCTCCTAGGGTGCCAAAATACTAAAAACCTCTCCTGGATGAGATTTCTGAAATCGAATTACCTTATATGCTAGCCAACTGACAAATATTATGACCAGACTGACAGCTACAACATATACAAGCATTCCCTTTTGGTGGCCAAACACATATGACTAGATCTCCGGGCTTTGTGGAGACCTTATTTCCCTTCCCATTACCATGGAATCTCTCAGCATTCGTTTCTTATTCCTGCTTTATTGAGGCAGTCAGGACTTATACTTTCAACCCGTTTTTAGGCTCATGAATCAAAAAGCGTATATCAAACTTAAGTGTCGGACCCCCAAAGTACTCTTACGAGTTAAGGGCGCATTCCGTTACCCATTGGGATGATATATGTTTCAATTCACACCATACAAACAGGGCTTATCTCATTCACAACAGACAGATGACAAGTAGACAGACAAGAAACAACGGTAACATAAGCCAAAATATTAAGTTCAAGACCCACTTACTACAGAGGTTGGTGTTTACCTGAAGAACAATTCAGACAGATCAGGTGGGCACAAATCTAAGAAGCACAGAGTTTATAAGAAAATAAAGCTTTTCTTACCTGCGCAGGATTTGTCTGTGGTTCTTTGATGTGCCCAGCCTCTTTGTTCCGTCCTTATGTTCGTTCGCCTCTTGTAGTTTCTTCAGCGAGTCCCTATTCGCGGCGCCAGAAATGTTAGGTGTGACCTCAACAAGTCACCTATTTGTCAGGTTATGTTACCGTTTCCCAATTGTTAGTTAGAGTTCTTATCCAAGCAAAGAGACACGGAGATATTATTCAGTATTTCTGCTCAGAAGTCCGTCGTTAACTCTGACTGTCTCTGACTGACTGTGGCTCTGAGGCTTCTTTATTACATCTTTTATAGACAGAAAAGGGCAAACATCAGCAAATGTAAAAAAACAACATTTTTGCAAAGGAAAGACAATTCTCCGGGTGTTATCAGCTGATAAGACAATCTTCTGGGCGTAGACTGCTTTTTAGGGCTGATGCGGCCTCTTCTTGATGAGTACGTGACTAAAAATGACGAATCCTTATTTTACAGAGAAGGATAGAAAAATATATGTATTTAGTAAGACATAAGGTCAACCATTTTGTTTCAACATATACCTTAATCCTTACACTTGTTAATAAGTCCAAGAATTTATTAAAGAAATCATGGCCTAATTTTATTAATGCTAGAAACTAGGGTTGAGCGGACACCTGGATGTTCGGGTTCGACGGGTTCGGCCGAACTTCGCAAAAAAATTCGAGTTCGGGACCCGAACTTGACCCCGAACCCAAACCCCATTGAAGTCAATGGGGCCCGAACTTTTGAGGACTAAAATGGCTCTAAAGAAGTAATGGGAAGGGCTAGAGGGCTGCAAATGGCAGCACAATGTTGTTAAAAGCATGGCAAGTGCTCTGCAAACAAATGTGGACAGCAGAAAACGCACCAAAAAAAATCATTTTGCCCTAAAAAACTATTTGGAATAGAAGAACAGTATCTAATGTGTATACCTCACACGTACAGATATGCAGGAAACACTGCAAAATATATTTATTTGCCCTAAATGGGTGTTTTTAGAATAGCAGAATAGAGCAACAGTATCTAAACATTGTATCTCACATGTACAGATATGCAGAAAAAATTGTTTGCCCTAAATTCTTTTTTTTTGAAATAGCAGAATAGAAGAACAGTATCCAAAGTGTGTATCTCACACTTACAGATATGCAGGAAACACTGTAAAATATTTATTTTGGCCCTAGAATAGCAGAATAGAGCAACAGTATCTAAATGGTGTATCTCACATGTACAGATATGCAGTAAATGCTATTCCCAAAAAATATTTTTTGTCCTAAATTATTTATTTTTGAATAGCACAATAGAAGAACAGTATCTAAAGTGTGTATCTTACACGTACAGATATGCAGAAAACACTGTAAAATATTTTTTTTGCCCTAAATGTTTTTTTTTAGAATAGCAGAATAGAGCAACAGTATCTAAAGGGTGTATCTCACAGTAACATATGCAGTGCTGGTGCACTGAGCTTGCATAAAATGCCCACCAACGCCAACCTAACTAATAGAGTTATAAGTTATATTTTCTCTGGCAATGGGCTCAGGGCAGTCTAAAAAGATTGTGCACTGCACCCACACAACAAAATCAAGGTAGATCGCTGAGTAATTAGATTTCTGAAGCAGGACTCCTATCTAATTCTCTCCCTCAAAGCAGCAGCAGCAACCTTTCCCTACACTATCTGAAGCAGAGTGATGTGCTGTGCTATGTGCCTCTAGCTTATATAGAGGCTGGGTCACATGCTGCACTGGCCAATCACAGCCATGCCATTAGTAGGCATGGCTGTGATGGCTTCTAAGGGCACACAAGTTAAATGAATGTTAATTGACTGCCCTGAAGCTGTTAAAAAAGCGCCATTACATTACCGAACACCGAACCCGAATATACAGTAAATTGTTCGGGTCCGGTACGAACCCGAACTTTACAATTCGGGTTCGCTCAGCCCTACTAGAGACTAATTTGTTTCCCTTCATCACACACCTAAAAAATGTGTCCCATTGTGGCCCCAAGACTATGATGGTATGGCTCTAATAGATTCTTGGACTGACAACATATTTTCTTTGCTATGGGTTTGCTCACAAAATTCTGTGCATTTGTTAGACTAATCATTTTTTCTTGTTCAATATACACTATATTACCAAAAGTATTGGAATGCCTGCCTTTACTTGCTCATGAACTTTATTGGTATCCCAGTCTTAGTCCATAGGGTTTAGTATTGAATTGACCCATTTTTGGCAGCTATAACAGCTTCAAGTCTTCTGGGAAGGTTGTCCACAAGGTTTGTCTATGTCTATGAGTGTGTCTATGAGAATGTTTGACCATTCTTCCAGAAGCGCATTTGTGAGGTCAGGCACTGATGTGGACGAGAAGGCCTGGCTCGCAGTCTCTGCTCTAATTCATCCCAAATGTGTTCTATCATGTTGAGGTTAGGACTCAGTGGACCTTGTTTTTGCACTGGTAAGCACCCATGCTTGAACAGGAAGGGGCCATCCCCAAACTGTTCCCACAAATTTGGGAGCATGAACTTGTCCAAAATGTCTTGGAATGCTGAGGCCTGAAGAGTTCCCTTCACTGGAACTAAAGGGCCAAGCCAAACCCCTGAAAAACAATCCCAGACCATAATCCTCCCCTCCACCAAATTATTTGGACCAGTGCACAAAGCAAGATCTATAAAGACATGGATAAGTGAGTTTGGGGTGGAGGAACTTGACTGGTCTGAACTGAGTCCTGACCTCAAACAGATAGAACACATTTGGGATGAATTAGCAGAAACTGCGAGTGCCTCACCCCACAAATGCACATCTGGAAGAATGGTCAAACATACCCATAGACACCTTCTAAATCTTGTGGCTAACCTTCCCAGAAGAGTTGAAGCTGTTATAGCTGCAAAGTGTGGGCCAACTCAATATTGAACTCTATAGACTAAGACTGGGATGCCATTAAAGATCATGTGAGTGTAAAGGCAGGTGTCACAATACTTTTGGTAATATAGTGTATTTATTATTTTTACAAGCTCCAACAATAGAAAGGCATTTGGGTTAAAAGGGAAATCAACATGGTTTCTGGATAACAAGCTTGTTCACATATGATGTGTCAAGATTAAATGTAAACCTCACTTTGTAGAACAACCTATTCTGTTTAAAATATAAATGAAAGGCAAAAAGTTTGTATATACTTTACTAAAAAAAAAATTATAAATACATTGTCCCCCTTTTTTTTATAAGTAATCACATACCCTCTTTTCTCAGCTACATAAGGCGCTAAGAGAACTGGGGAAGGAGAAACAGCAGTACATTAATCTGTGCAGGACAAGTCTGATCACTAAAGGAGAGTATTCAGCACACATAGAAAACTGACCACGCTGTGCTCTCTTGCCTGGCATTGTAAGTTTTTATTAGGAAAGCTGAGGGATTGACAGGAAAACCAGGTATTTCACAGGAAGGAAGCAACACAAAAGGAACAGGATACTTTTCCACACAAGTACATCAGGCACATTGCATTTACATACAGCCAACAGTGGGGAAACTCCAATAAATGGTTTCGCGTGTCCAAGTGCTGGGGACCACCAACTGCTGAAGAATAAGCGAGAGGCAGAGAAGAGCAGGAGGATAGAGGGGTAGAGTCCTGGAGGTTTACATGGAAACCATATTGAAAAGGCAGTGTAATGTTGTAGGAATATAAACTGTCATCAAAGCAGAAAAAGCACAGTGCCAAGTATGGGGGAAGATAACGATAAACCCATGGCTGCCATATTTTGGTGTATTTTTCGACCCTGTCCTGTAGCACTGCCTCAACTTTTACTGGACCATTGCATGCGACACCTTATTCTTAAGCCCCATACACACTATCAGACTTTCTGCTGATTTTTGTCTTCAGATTTATCAAAACCATATAATATGAGGTCAAACCTTGGGGGTTTCAATTTGTATGGAACCAGGCAGGCCCTTGCACTACATGGTTTTGGTAAATCTGAAGGAAAAACTCAGCAGAAAATCTGATAGTGTGTATGGGACTTAAGTCTCTCGATCAGGTTGAGGATGGGAATCCTCCATGCTTTCACTATAGTCGCAGTTACCTACAGTAACAATATAAATCAAGCTTTTGATAAAACTTTTGGCCCATGATTCAGAAGGGCAACTAATGGGTTGGGATTAATCCATTATAAGAATAGGGCAGAGAGCATCCTGAAAATGTCTGACCAAAGAGAGCATGCAATGGGGCAAAAACCACCACAAATGAAAGTGGGTGCCTGGGCTTTCGTAGTTACAAAAACATGGTAGTGCATAGGAGGGGATGTATTTGGATACCCTGGCTAGTACCAGGGGGTCATGACTTAATTGTTTGCTTCCAGGTTAACAAGGTTTTGCTTTGAGGTTTTAGTGTTTGTCCAGATTGCATTCCAGTCCTACAAGGTTAACGTGATTCCAAAGTAAATTTCCCATTTACTTAGGTAGGCCAGGGGAGCAGGGACATGCATAGTTGCCAACTGTCCCGAATTTCGCGGGACATTCCCAGGATTAGGACATTTGTCCCGAATTAATTTTGTCCCAGGAAATGTCCCGGGAAATTCGGTTTGTCCCGGGAAATTGAACTTCCCGTTTCTTTGCCGCGGGCTGCTGCCATTTTTAAGAAGACCAGAAGTTGGTCTACACCTGTGGCGCCGCCCACCCCCGCTGCTAGTGTGTGTTTGTGTCAGTGTAAAGGGCGGTGGGCGGCGCTACAGTTAAATGTCTGCGCGCGGCAACGGAGGCATGTCGGGGGCCAGTCTGTCAATGTGGATGTCGGGGCGGGGGCCAGTCGGATGTCGGGGGCCAGTGACAGTCATGGTATGTGGATGTCGGGGGCCAGTCTGTGGATGTCGGGGGCCAGTCTGTGAATGTGGGGGCCAGTCTGTGAATGTGGGGGGCCAGTCTGTGAATGTGGGGGCCAGTGGTATGTCGGCGGCCAGTCTGTGAATGTGGGGGCCAGTCTGTGGATGTCAGGGGCCAGTCTGTGGATGTCGGGGGCCAGCCTGTGAATGTGGGGGCCAGTCTGTGGATGTCGGGGGCCAGTCTTTGGATGTCGGGGGCCAGTCTGTGGATGTAGGGGGCCAGTCTGTGGATGTGGGGGGCCAGTTTGTGGATGTTGGGGGCCAGTTTGTGGATGTTGGGGGCCAGTCTGTGGATGTGGGGGCTAGTCTGTGGATATCGGGGGCCAGTGGTATCTCGGGGGCCAGTCTGTGAATGTGGGGGCCAGTCTGTGGATGTCGGGGCCAGTCTGTGGATGTCGGGGCCAGTCTGTGAATGTGGGGGCCAGTCTGGGGATGTGGGGGGCCAGTCTGTGGATGTGGGGGGTCAGTCTGCGGATGTCGGGGGCCAGTCTGTGGATGTGGGGGCCAGTCTGTGGATGTCGGGGGCCAGTTTGTGTATGTCGGGGGCCAGTTTGTGGATGTGGGGGGCCAGTCTGTGGATGTCGGGGGCAAGTTGTATGTCGGGAGCCAGTCTGTGGATGTTGGGGTCCAGTGGTATGTTGGGGGCCAGTCTGGAGATGTGGGGGCCGGTCTGTGGAGTATGTGGGGGCAGGTCTGTGCAGGATGTGGGTGGGGCGGTCTGTGGATGTCAGAGGGGCACCAGATGTAAGGAGGGGCTCCGCTGATGGACACAGATGTGAGGAAGGTACCTCTGATGGGGCACCTGATGTAAGGACAGACTCCGCTTGGGACACCTGATGGCATCTGGTGGCAGGCAACGTGGCTAGTGACGCGCGCATGGCTACCACTGATTCTGCATTATGGTGAGTTGAATGATTTCATTTTATATTACAATGTAGTAATAGAAATAATGCGCTTCAATCATCCTGACACCATAACAATCATGGCGCCGGGATGATTGAAGCACCAACACCAGGTATTTGGAGTATCTTTATCTGCTGATTGTCAAACTCTGGAAAACACATATTGCTATTGTGGTGTAGGGGGGCTGCTGTCCCTCCTTTCCCTCTCTCCCCCCTTTCCCTCTCTCCATCCCCCTCCTTTCCCTCCCCATCCCGCATTCATCTCAGACTCTAACCACACCCCTTTGAGCCACGCCCCATGTAAGCCACGCCCACTATTTAACGTAACCCACGCCCATTTTCGTCACACGTGTATGCCACACCTATAAACGCATGCCCCGCCCCCCTAATTATACCACAACTCCGCCCACTGCCAAAAAAGTGTCCCATTTTTTTTTACAATGTTGGCAACTATGGACATGCAATCAGGGGTCCCAAAGGCCTGTAACTCTGTAATAGTTGTTCGTTCTCTAGGTTTTACTGGAGGATGATGGCAGCGTTGGTAGGAGAGTGTGTACGAGTGTCAGTATGTATGTGTTTTGTATGCAATTACTTATGGATACGCTGTGTTGTTTCATATTATTATTGGGCTCTGTGTAGTCCCCATGACCTGTACTACTTTTGGTAAGGTACAAGTGGATGTTATCTATAATCTATTTTTTTTTTACAATTCTCTTTTTGTATGTTTATGAAACTCTTAAATAAACACCTCTTTAAAATAAATTCTCAGAACATTAAAATATCATTCAAAATGTAATAAATTGAAATTACCTACACTGTTAAAAATGTGCACAATCAAGAACATTTTTCCACCCCGCTCTTTTGAATTTTCTTGTCACTGCAGTCAAAATCAAACATTTGATCCCACTAATGATTAGAAAAAGGAACGAACATTCTTACAACTAATTATTTTGAATGAAATTCTACTATTGTATACTCAGCTTAACACCAGGTATATTTCTGAATAGGGAATTCAACACCTGGTGGAAGAACTCATACTTAGAAAATTTAGTTGGTGGTGTTGTCATATGTGGAGCCCAAGATTATCAACCAAGCATGTTGGTAAAAGCAGTCCTTTTTATAAAAAAAATAACTGGCAAATAGAAAACAGCTGTAGCCAGATGCTTGGTTAAGAATGAGAGTGAGAGAAACACTGGCTGCTGCTGTTCTCTGTAGCTGCTGCTGAGCAGGAAGAGTTCACTAGACTGAGTCAGGCAGCAGTGCACTGTGGGAACTGTAGGCCGGAGGAGAGACTCTACTGTGTAATCAAAAACTTTTAAACGACATTCCCTGAGAGGAATTGCCAGCAAGAGGTAAAAGAGCTGCAATTTCCCAGGTTGGACAGGACATAGAAAACCC
Organism: Lithobates pipiens; assembly: GCF_037356315.1. Taxonomy (NCBI): domain Eukaryota; kingdom Metazoa; phylum Chordata; class Amphibia; order Anura; family Ranidae; genus Lithobates; species Lithobates pipiens. Next base: position 527,378,748 of record NW_027507764.1, on the reverse strand, counting down.
AATCTCCTGCGCTGGAGAGGAAAGTGTGGCCGCATACAGTCACAAATCTTCAACTGGTTTGACTTCTGCACAGGCTGTGTTGCCACGCATATCGGGCCAGGGAAACCCATATGCGATATTCTAAAAGATGAAGAAAAGAGGGTGCACCAGCCTAGCACATTACCTTTGCAAAATGTATTGTTAAAATAAATATGGGTATATACTCACAAACAATGGCATAACTTAAGTGTAATACAGTCCAAGAGTTGCACCACCCAGCCTGGTCTGCTACACAAGTCCCAAATGTGAGATGAAAGTCCAAAAGTACACGTTTCGAGGGGTAGCCTCTCTTCCTCAGCTGATTTTGGAGTGCATACAGCTTGTCTTTATATAGTGGTCTGGCAGAGACCCATGTGACCCCAGAACAGGCTCCTCCCATCCATGGGCGAGCATATGGTATCATTTAGATTCCAAAAGCGGATTATAGAGCACATTATAAAACATAGCGATGTAACCATTTTAAGCCCATAATCCTCATTATATACTGAATAAAACAAATGATTCAATTGGACCCATCAAGCATCATGCACAAAAGTAAATAATAAAAGGGTGTGGAACGTAACGAATTAATAATAATAATAATAAATAACAATAATAAAAACATATTATTATTATATTATTATTATTTATTATTAATTTGTTCCATTCCATTTGTTTAGATGAGGCATTTTGGATAATTCGTAACTTCGGATAAATTCGTATTCCTTAAGTTCACTAACAGCCAAATGTGAACGGAAATTTCCATACCTATAATTTAATAGTAAGTTATTCTTAGTTATTCTTTGGAACTTTCAGATTTTCTTTCTTCATTTTGGGTTTTCTAATTTAAGAATTTGCAATTCGCGGTCATAAAAAAAGAAAAGAAAAATAAATAAATTTTTCGTCAGTGCACGTATCTAGTAGCAATCACACACATGTTTATGTGTGTGTAAATGATTAGTGCATGATGCTTTCTGGTAAGACCAGCTGCGTTTTGTAGTGTGTCAACATGGTGGAAAAAATGTTGCAAATCAATCATACAATAATTCACTAAAAGCATGATAATTAAAAGTAATGGTAGTAAAAAAATGGCAATAAAACAAATGAAGCACCAAAAAGAGATCAGTCATAGTTGCACAGATGTAAATAGTGCCAATAATATCTATAATGCTAACTATAAAATCTCTGTATATAGAGAATATGACACTATGATGTTAAATAGGAACAGATCAGTGTGGGATTGTTTATGAAATGTACCTCCACCAATATATATATACACAACATTGAATACACACACATCTGCAAATACATGCAGCCAAGTATGCATCATTAGTGATGGCCGAACGGTTCACCCAGCGGTTGTTTTGCGCCGAATTTCGGCTGTTCGCGATTCGCCCGATCGGCGGACTATTGCCGCCGTTCGCCCGGCGGACTTCCGTGTTTTTACTGTGTAAAAGAACTTTGACCTATGATGACACATCCATCATGGGGTACAGGACAGCCAATTGAGACATTACAGCACATGGACACTTGGACATTCCCCCTAACTTATAAATACACCCGATCCGGCGGCCATTTTACATTCTTTCTTCTGTCACTATAGGGAGAGGTTGCTGTGTGGAGCAGGGAGAGATTGCAGTGACCCAAATCGCTAGCTATTTGGTACACAAAAGTTCTTTTCAGGACTGGTATAGGTGTTAGGTGTATATAGGTTTGCTGTGCTACTGATTTTTGCAGCAGCCTGAGCGTCTTTTGTCAGTTTAGAGAAAGGGACAGGACGGTGTGTCTGCTGTAGGGACAGTCAGTTTAGTCATTAGCTGTTACTATCAGGTCCACAAAAGTGCTATTCCAGTTATTGTTCCAGTAGCCTCTGTTTTGTCAGTTTATATAGGGACAGGCAGGAAGCAGTGTGTGAGGCAGTGAGGGGCAGTTTAATCAGTAGCTGTTACTATATTAGGTCCACAAAGGTTCTTTTCAGGACTGGTATCAGTGGTATGGTAATAGGATTGTACACGTATAATATTCTTTCTTCCAAATATAGAAAGAATATTATACTTGACTGTTGCCCTTCTGCTGCAGTCTGCTAATCATTCACAACCTACTTGTTCCACAAAGGTCCTTTATAAGGACTGGTAATAACCTGGTGTAGGGTGCTATAGTACATAGGGTTGAGTGAGGTACAGTCTGCCATTCTATAAGGACTGGTATAGGTCCACAATACATAGGGTTGAGGTGCACTACTGCTGACCGCTGCCCTATACTGCAGCAGTCCTTCATTGGTATAGGGACTGACGTACAGTCTGCTAATCAGTCACAACCTACTTGTTCCACAAAGGTCCTTATAAGGACTGGTAAGGTATAGGGTACTACAGTACATAGGGTTGAGTGAGGTACAGTCTGCCATTCTATAAGGACTGGTATAGGTCCACAATACATAGGTTTGAGGTGCACTACTGCTGACCGCTGCCCTATACTGCAGCAGTCCTTCATCGGTATAGGGACTGACATACAGTCTGCTAATCAGTCACAACCTACTTGTTCCACAAAGGTCCTTATAAGAACTGGTAACTTGGTCTGTCTAGGGTTCTACAGTACATAGGGTTGAGTGAGGTACAGTCTGCCATTCTATAAGGACTGGTATAGGTCCACAATACATAGGGTTGAGGTGCACTACTGCTGACCGCTGCCCTATACTTTAGCAGTCCTTCATCGGTATAGAGACTGACGTACAGTCTGCTAATCGGTCACAACCTACTTGTTCCACAAAGGTCCTTATAAGGACTGGTAAGGTATAGGGTACTACAGTACATAGGGTTGAGTGAGGTACAGTCTGCTATTCTATAAGGACTGGTATAGGTCCACAATACATAGGGTTGAGGTGCACTACTGCTGACCGCTGCCCTATACTGCAGCAGTCCTTCATCGGTATAGGGACTGAGAGTTTTGTCACAGGGTCATTTAAAAAATGACAGGCAGAGGAAGAGGCAGGCCCTTCCGCAGGGGTGGTAGGGGTAGGGCAGGAGCAACAGGCTTGAGTCAAAGTGGGAAGTTGCAGAAGGTGCATTCAATTACTTTAAAGGATGCACCAGACTTGGTTGAGTGGCTCACTCAGCCTTACTCTTCTGCACCCTCCTCATCCTCTCGATCTGCACCCTCTTCTTTACTCTCTGCTATGTGCACCCCCAAAGACACTACCACCAACAACACCACCACATACCTTCTGCTTGAGTCACAGGAATTATTTTCCGATCCATATCAAGACATTTCTGATGCGCAGCCACTCTTAGTATTGGATCAGGAAGAGGAGGTAGCAACAACCGCTACTCAGCAGTCTGACGACAGTACCCAGATCAGCCCAAGGAGGAGGTTGGTCCCTGGTGTTGCTGCCTACTCCGAGATCTCTACTTATAGCGGTGGGAAAGGTGACGTAGATGATGACGTGTCTAGTGATGTCACGTGGGTGCCCACAAGAGAGGAAGAGGAGGGGAGTTCAGAGGGAGATATGCACCAGCAGATAGGGAGGAGAAGCAGGAATAACTTACATTGCACAGGAGGGACAAAGCAGACTGCAAATGTATCAGGAGCGAGTCATCGACCATGTACGGTCACATCTGGTGCTCCCAGGACACCGGCACATGGCTCTTCAGTGTGGGCTTTTTTTAACGTGTCCGCTGCTGACAATAGCGTTGCCATCTGCAATCTTTGCAGTCAATGCATTAGTCGCAGTAAGCCCAACACTCACCTAGGGACGACCGCCTTAAGAAGGCACATGAGCAGCCATCACCGAGCCCAGTGGGAGCAACGGAACACACAAAGCCACACTCCAGGCTCTCACCGTCCAGCCTTGTCTTCTACTTCTCCTTCTCCTCTCTCCTCACAATTGTCCTCCACTCCACCTTCCATCACGCCAAGCTCACGTTTTTCTGCAAAAAGGCTGGCTTCCGTGGGCCTAATGTTCGAGCGTAAAAAAAATGATGACGCCGGGTAACCCTCTTGCCCAACGGTTGACAGATGGCTTGTCAGAACTCATAGCCCGCCAACTTCTGCCATATAAACTGGTGGACTCGGAGGCCTTTCGCAAATTTGTGGCCATTGGAACACCACAATGGAAGGTCCCAGGAAGGAAGTATTTCTCACAGAAGGGCATCCCAGAGCTATATGGCCATGTTCAGCGGCAAGTGAATGTATCTCTGGCACACAGTGTCGGTGCCAAGATACATCTGACCACAGACATGTGGTCTAGCAAACACGGGCAGGGAAGGAATATCACTTTTACTGCCCACTGGGTGAACCTTCTGACGGCCGTCAAGCATGTAACCCGTGGCACCCGTGTAGATTTGGTTTTACCTCCACGAATTGCATGCAGGCCTGACTCTGTTTTAAATCTTCTTTATTATTTTTCTTATATATAAAAAAAAAAAAATACATCGAACCATTACTTTCAATCTTAAAACATTTGGGGTTTACACATATACCCAAATATCTTCACATTCATACTTCCCTTTACATATCCATACTAATATTATATAGTGGCTCAAGAGGGGGGTTGTTGGAGCGGAGATGTCCTGTGAAGTAGAAAAAAAAAAAGGGGGGGGGGAGAGTTTTTATGTTTATCCCTTCTCTTTCTATAACCTTCCTTTGGTGCATTATTTATACTTTGTGCGAGGAAGAAAAACAAAAAAAAAAAAAAATTGTGATTTTGGTTGTGATATTTATTTTAGTGTCTCCACATATGGTCATCTCCGCTCTCCCCCCCCCCCCCCCCAAGCCCTTTCCAACCCTTTTTCACTTCCCATTTATCTTAAGTCATACTACAGACAATAACAATATAGCAAAACAACAAAATTTAACGGTTGTGGTTCGGTTCTCATTTCCCCCTTTCCTCCTCTCTCCCTTCCCTTCCCCTTTACCCCTTCTACGGTGCACCTTTGGGGGGTACGAACTTACTCAGCAACTTCTTAATTATTCTGTCCCTTCCCTCCCCCCTCTCCTCTTGGAGATCTCTAGGGGGGGTTTAGGTGGGATTATCTAAATTTTTTTAATCTGACATGGCCTACTCTTACTCTATTTCTCGGGAGTAGTGCTTCCAGCCTGCCCACATATTTTTATGTTTTTCCGGTTGTTCTTTTATATTGTATATCCATTTTTCAGCTTCCATTTTTTTATCTACCTCTCCCTTCCATTCCAATAAGGTGGGACATGCTGTCTGCCTCCAATATCTAGGTATTAATAATTTGGCTGCGTTCAACAAATGTGGTGTAACGCCCTTTTTATATGATTTGATGGATCCTTCTGTCCCATGAAATAGATATTGTAGGGGTGTCATTTCTATAGGTTTTTCTGTGGTCCTCTCTATCCATTTAGCTACTCCCTCCCAAAAATTCCTGATTTTTGGGCATTCCCACCATAAGTGAAGATATGTCCCCTTATCCTTACATCCTCTCCAGCAATGCCCGTCGCTGTTGGATATATCTCTGCTATTCTAGCTGGGGTTCGGTACCATCTGGCTATAAACTTATATGACATTTCTTGTATTGCTGCACTTATTGATGTCACATGTGTCATTTCCATGATTTTTTTTACTTGTGTTGGTTTAATTGTGCATCTTAGTTCCTTCTCCCACTCTCTTATAAAATAGGGGGTTGTGCTGCTTTGTTCACTTAGAACTAATTTATACATCTGAGATAGTAAATTACTTGGTTTTTCTAATTTCAGACACATCTTCTCGTATGTCGTAAGGGAACTCAGGGGTCTTACTTGGGGTTCTAATTTATTGAAAAAATCTCTCATTTGATAGTATCTCCATCTCGACATATATATGTCTCCTTGTGCTGATATTAATTCTGTCAATGGTAATAAACTTCCCAGTGTAGCATATCTTAAACACCTTGTGTTCCCCCCTGACCCCCAGGAGCCTAATGCTCCCTTTTCTTCCCCCGGTGGAAACCATGGGTATCCCCCTAGTGGAGCTAGTGGTGATGTACGTGGGGCGTATTTTCCATTTTTATTCATTCTGTCCCACACTGCTAACGTATTCCGTGTTAATGGTGATGTCCACTTTGAAAGTGCTCTATTCGTGGCCTGTATCCATGGGGCCCCTGCTAGATTTCTGCCCGCCATACTTTCTTCCACTGATACCCATGCTTTATTTAAAGAATCATGGCACCAATTTAATATACGTACCATAGCCATTGCTTTGTAATACATAAAAACATCTGGGAGCCCTATTCCTCCTTCCTTCTTATTTCTGCGCAAGATGTCATATGCTATCCTAGGATTTTTCTCCTTCCATATAAAAGATATAAACATTTTACGTATTCTCTTGAAAAAGATCTGAGGCACTGCTATCGGGACAGTATTTATGATATATATTATTCTGGGTAGTATATTCATTTTCAAGGTATTTATCCTTCCGAACCATGTCAGTGAATGGTCCTTCCACCTATTTAAGTCTTTAGTTATTTCTGTTATTAAGGTTTCGTAATTCAATTCGTATAAAGATTTAGCCTCTGCCGTTATATGTACTCCCAAATAATATAATGATTTATTTTCCCATCTAAATGGCAGGTTATTCTTCATTAATATTGACATTGATAGAGGAACATGACAGGGTAATAATATGGATTTTTCCATGTTTATTTTAAAGTTGGACATTCTTCCATATCTCTGAACTTCCTCCATCAGTGCCATTATTGATCCCTGTGGTTCTGAAAGATAAAATAGTAGGTCATCAGCATATGCTGATACCTTGTGCTCTTCAGTTCCTATTCTAATTCCTTTTATTCCCTTATTATTTCTTACCCTGCACAGAAATGGTTCAAGAGTTAAGGCAAACAATATTGGGGACAGGGGGCACCCCTGTCTTGTACCATTTCGTATTTCAAAGCATCCTGATAGAGTACCGTTTACTTTGACTCTTGCCCTAGGTTTTGCATATAGGGCTACTATCCATCCCATCATTCGGTCTCCCATGCCTATTGCTCTCAGCACTTCTTTCATAAAGTCCCAGTCAACTCTATCAAATGCCTTTTCGGCGTCCATTGATAGAATTGTCCTGGGTACTCTATCTGGGCCATTTTGCATCCAATGAAGTATATGTAGAGCTCGAATGGTGTTATCTTTGGTTTCTCTACCTTTCATGAAACCCGTTTGATCGCGATGGACCAGTTGTATTACCTCTTCTTGTATTCTATTGGCTAGGATTTTAGCTATTAGTTTGGTATCTGAATTGAGCAATGATATGGGTCTATAATTGGCACATTCCTGTGGATCTTTCCCCTGTTTCGGTAATACTGTTATATATGCTAGCAGTGCCTCTGGGGACATTGTACTAGAGGCAGAGATTTTGTTGAAATATCTGCATAAAGGTGTTTCTAGGATTTGAGCAAACTTTTTATAATGCATGCAGGCCTGACTCTTCTTCTCCTCCTCCTCCTACTCCATCTTCCTCCCTCTCCTCCTTGGCTGACTCCTCCTTTTCCGCTGCTAGCGTCTCTTCCGCTGCGCCGCCCAAGCTCCCCAGAACCTATTCGACATGCCAGGTGAGATGTTGCCATGCCGTGCTGCGTCTGTTGTGCCTGGAAGCCAAGAGCCACACTGGCCCGGCACTCCTTTCAGCTTTGCGTTCACAGGCAGATCAGTGGCTAACACCGCTCAATTTGACAGTTGGTAAAGTGGTGGGTGACAACGGTGCCAATCTGCTTAGCGCATTGAAACAGGGCAAAATGACGCACGTGCCATGCATGGCACATGTCTTAAACTTGGTCGTGCAGCGATTCGTTGTCAAATACCCTGGGGTCCAGGACATCTTGTGGCAGGCAAGGAAAATCTCGGCCCATTTCAGAAGATCTTACACGGCCATGGCTCGCCTTGCTGACATTCAGCAGTGACACAATCTGCCGGTCAGACGTCTTATTTGCGATTGCCCAACGCGATGGAACTCAACCTTCTATATGCTTGATAGGCTGCTCCAGCAGAAACGTGCAGTTAACGTCTACCTGTATGAACTCTGCGGCAGAACAGGTTCTGGGGAGCTGTTTTTTTTTTCACCGCGCCAGTGGCTGCTAATGCGCGATGCATGCAGACTTCTGCGGCCATTTGAGGAGATCACCAAACTGGTCAGACGCAGCCATGGCGCCATCAGTGACATGGTACCTTATGCCTTCTTTATGGAGCGTGCGTTGCGTTGTGTCATTGATCAAGCTGTGGAGGAGCAGGAGCGGGAAGATGAGGAAGTCGCAATGCTGGATCAATTCCCAGGGGGGGCTACTCTATCTGAGACAAGTGAGCAACAGGAGTCTGAAGAGGAGTCAGAGGAGGATGGTGCCGGGGCAGATGAGGAGGAGCAAGAAGAGCATGCTTTAAACCTTTCTGGGATCCCTGTTGTGCGTGGATGGGGAGAGGAGAATGAAAAGGACGACATTATCCTGGATGATGAGCAGGAGCCAGGCCACCACACCGCTTCCACTTTAGTGCAAATGGGGGCCTTCATGCTCCAGTGTTTTAATAGGGACCCCCGTATAAAAAGCATAAGGGTCAAGGAGCAGTACTGGGTGGCAACGTACTTAGACCCCTGGTACAAACACAAAATGGCGGAAATGTTACCGCCGTCACAGAGGGCTGGCAGAATGGAGCACTTCCAGGCCTTGCTTCGAGAAATGCTGCATTCTGCTTTTGCGTGCGCTGGAAGAGGAGCAATTCCCACTCCCAGAGAAGGAGTTGCGGGTACCAATCCAAGAGGCCGGTTTGAAGATGTGTTGGTGACTTCGGATATGAGGTCATTCTTTCAGCAGACCCATCGACAGGTGTCATCCGGATCCAGCATCAGGGAACGCCTAGACCGTCAGGTGTCCGACTACATCGGGTTAACGGCCGATGTGGATGCTCTGAGGAGTGATAAACCCCTGGACTACTGGGTGGGCAGGCTTGACCTCTGGCCAGAGTTTGCCCAATTTGCAATCGCAATGTTGGCTTGCCCCTCATCCAGTGTCCTGTCCGAAAGGACGTTCAGCCCAGCAGGGGGGATCTTGACCGATAAGCGTACTCGCCTAGCTCACGACAGTGTTAACTACTTCACATTTCTAAAAATGAATGAGGCATGGATCTCAGAGGAATTCAACACATGTGACCAGTAGACCATGTATATGTCTATAAACAATTTTTTTAATCGAGCACAGAGAAGGTCTTCATTTGGCTCACTTCCTTGTTCAAAAAAAGCACACCGTACTATATGCCCATACCCTCCTCTTTGAAGAGATTGAGCGGTGTCATATTTCTACTGGGGCTGCTTATTATGAGGGGCTGCCACCATCCCTGTGCTGTGCTGACATCCTCCTGGGGCTGTACCTCTGCTGTGCATATTATGAGGGGCTCCCACCATCCCTGTGCTTTGCTCATTATGAGGGGCTCCCACCAACCCTGTGCTGTGCTGACTTCCTCCTGGGGCTGCTTATTATGAGGGGCTCCCACCATTCCTGTGCTGTGCTGACATCCTCCTGGGGCTGCTTATTATGAGGGGCTCCCACCATCCCTGTGCAATGCTGACATCCTCCTGGGGCTGCTTATTATGAGGGGCTCACACCATCCCTGTGCTATGCTCATTATGAGGGGCTCCCACCATCCCTGTGCTATGCTCATTATGAGGGGCTCCCACCATCCCTGTGCTATGCTCATTATGAGGGGCTCCCACCATCCCTATGCTGACTTCCTCCTGGGGCTGCTTACGGTGCAGGTGTCAGTGATGTATATCACGGTGCTGATGTCAGTACTCTCTATTAGGGATGAGCTTCGTGTTTGAGTCGAACATACGTTCGACTCGAACATCGGCTGTTCGTCCGTTCGGCGAAGTCCGAACATTTTGGTCCGTTCGCGCCAAATTCGTGTGGCGCTCACGGCCCACAATGCACTGCGATGGCGCAGTGCATTGCTGGCTCATGATTGGCCAAGCATGCACTGTGACCCCGCATGCTTGGCCAATCGCAGCGCCAGCAGCGAGGAGAGCCATGATTGGCCACAGGCAGGATGCCTGTGGCCAATCATAGCTCAGGCTGTGTAAAGCACGCCCCACACTATATAAGGCCGCCAGCGCGGCGGCCTTGTGTAGTGTGTTGGCGTCTGAAGCAGTGGGTGTTCTGTGTACCTTCAACACAGTACACACCGATCGTTTTCGGACGATTTTCGATCTTGCTGTTGTGTAGTGGTTGTTGTCTGTGTGCCCTGACCGCAGTATACACCGCTATATTCTCCTCACCTATATAGCTAGTGATCTATCTTTTATAATAGAGATTGCAGTCAGTAGTGTTAGGAGCTTGTGCGTGCTGTCTGCGTGCTCTGTACCCAGCACATACCGCTATATTCACCTACATAGCTGTTCTCTATTTGAGCCCACTTGCCATCTGCAGGAGTTATTGGAAGTTGTGTGTGCCTCCAGCACAGCACAGTATACATCTGTATATACCCCTTTATCTCTGGTGTTCTATAATAAAGGCATCTGCAGGAGTTAGTGGGTGTTGTGTGCCTCTAGCACAATATACACTACCCAACTGCTTTTTTACACAACTCCCTTCAGGCCATTACCATGTCTGGAAGGCCAGCAAGGAGAGGCAGACAGGCGCGAGCCGATAAAAGAGGGCAAGCAGGCTCTGTGTCTAGAGACAACAGTGCTGGTCGTGGACCCGGTGCATTGTCATCAGCACGTGGCCATGGGACACGCTTGTCCTTCTTTTCGGCAGCTGGACATGTTGAGCCGCAACATGCCAACGACTTGGTAGAGTGGATGATCAAGCCCTCTTCATCCTCCTCATCCTCTCTCACCCAGTCTCAGGGTACTAGCAAAGCAGCTGCCAACGCATCGTCTTCCCTCCTCTCAATGTCTTTATCAGTGACTCCTTCCCTAGACCCACCACGTCCTCCTGAGGAGTCTCCTGAACTCTTGAGCACAGTGTTGGGTACATGCTTAGGAGGATGCCCAGTGTTTTGTGGGCTCTGATGATGACACTCAGCTAGAATATTGATCCCATGGGTCTGTAATACCTGAGTTCTTCTTCAACTCCAATGACAAATCTTCTAATTTCTTTATAGCTAAAGTTACTTTACCATTTGGGCCGGTATTATCAGGAATGTAGGTGCAACAGCTTCCCGTTTTTTCTATCATTTTACAGACACCTCCTTTCTCAGCTAACACCATGTCTAAGGCCACCCGGTTCTGGAATGTCATGTAGGAAGTGGGGGCTAACTGGTCAGCAATTCCCTGGAGGGCATCTTTAGTGTAATTCACGAATCTTTGTTGGTTATAGTATATGTAATTGATCCAATCTACATTCTTGTTCACAGTTATTATGGGGATCAAAGACTCAAAACCAACTTTTTACCTGATCCCTGGCTTTGAATTCGTCAGGGACCCCCCTTGGAACTCCTATAACATCTATGTACACATGAGGGTCAAAGCTTCCGGAGAGAGATGCTCGCTTCCTCCTCTGACTGTGTGCTGGGTCAGTGTATGTATCAGGAGTATCTTCTGCTAGGATATGGAGGGGCATAATGACCTTTTCAAGGGCACATTTACCGGTCCAGATACCCTCTAATCTGGTCCTATGTTCTAACCCACTGTCCCTCCCAGGGACCACAGTTCTGGCCCCAGTAACTGTCTGTAAAACACACATATATATCCTTACCATCAGGGATGTCACTGTACCAATGGCATTGCTATGAAAAAGTCAAACGGACAAGGTACTATGTCACAGTAATCAAAGGTAAAGGTGGTCACATGTGTACCTGAAGAGTTATACCAAAATGTAATTATGTTATCATTTCTTGTGATGACCACCTCCTGGGTATCCCCCTAGACCAAACAGAAATGGGATATGCAGCATGGTCGTCATGAAGTGGGCGGGATCTTGTCCTCGGGGGTTGGAGCTTTCTTGCAGTGGGAGGCGTGTATGCAGGTGTTCTTCCCGGCCAATTCGACTGAGGTGGCTGTGGTCAGCAAAACTTGGAATGCACCATCATATCTGGGTTCAAGAGAATGTTTTCTCACAAATGAATTTACCAGCCCCCAATCTCCAGGCAGTAGTTGGTGTGTTCCTGTATCTAATTCAGTATCTGGAATGGAAGAAAACACCTGGACATGCATTTGGGTTCATTCTCGTGATAATGCGGTTACATAATTAGTCAACACATCAGATTGCAACTGTAACTGTTGGGGAAAGTGACAGCCAATTCTGGGGGCTGAACCAATCAAAATTTTATAAGGGGATAGGGCAAGTTTCCCCCCGGGAGTGTGTCTGACACTGAACAGGGCAATGGGCAAACTGTCTGGCCGACTCATGTTAGTCTTTTGGGCCATCTTTAACATCCTGTTTTTCTAATGTCCCTTTCATCCTTTCTACTTTCCCGCTACTTTGAGGGTGGTAAGGGGTGTGTAGAGCCAACTGAACCCCCAGTGCTGCCCTAATGTTTTGTAAGGGTTACTGTGAAGGCTGGGCCTGATCGCTCTCTATCACCTCTGGGACCTCAAATCTACATACTATCTCACTCAGTAGTTTCTTAGCTGTGGTCCTGGCAGTCATGTCCACCTCCACTAGGGCATATTCGAATCTGTCACTCCTTTGGCATTTGGGAGTGATCAATTTGTATCCTCTGGAAGGGGTATACAGCTTTTGCCAGGTGCTTCTTATGTGCCTTTTCTGTACATTCTGGGTTACATTTGTTGCAGATAGTGCATGATCTGCAGAAGTTGTTGGTCAATGGAGTAACTCATAAGTTCATAAGAGTCTTTGTCAAGTGGGCAGCTCCATTTGGCCATTGCACCATGGCTGGGTACATACTCCTGGGTAGACAAGGCTTCTTGTTGCACTCGAATAGTCCATCTCTGAGAGTTCCTCCTCTCCGTTTCCAGCTTTCCTTCTCACTCTGGACTTGCTGCTTCCTGTAATTCCTTCAGATAAACTCTGTCCACTGGGAGAGTCTGTAGGGTAAGCACGGAGTGGTCTTCTTCTACCACCCTGCTTTCCACTTCCCGTGAACCACTGGCTGTCTGGCAGCTGAATCGGCTAGATTGCCTCGAGCTTCCATCGAGTTGAGTTTGTCGTGTGCTTTACTTTTAGAATAGTCACTTGGGTTGGGAGAAGCAGGGCGTCCATCAAGTCCTTGATGGCTGAGCTGTGTTTCACAGGTGTTCCTTCAGCCATCAGGAACCCTCTGTCCTTCCAGATAACACCAAAATCATGGGCAACGCTGAAAGCATATCTTGAGTCCGTATGAATGTTGGCTCTTTCCCTCTGCCAATTTACATGCTCTAGTAAGTGCTTGCAGCTCTGCCACCTGTGCAGACATCACCGGCGGTAAGGTTTCAGTTTGGAAAACCGAGTTTTCAGTGGTGACCTGGATCCTGCAGGGGTATTTCACTCACGGTGGGGAGATGCGTGGTTTCCAGCTGCATTCGTTCGATGCAGTCATGGGGTGACAAGTCAAGACTCGACTCCTCCTCCTTTCCCCCCTCGAGAAGTGGAAGAAGGGTGGTAGGTAGAGTAATGCTGTCTAGAAGGTAGAAACTCAGGAGTCTCAAGTGTCTGGCAGTGGACGGATGTTTCGGCTGGATCTTGGTTAAGTATGGGAGCAATGTCATGGGGAGCAAGCAGAACGAGGCAGAGTCCGAGGACAAAGCCCAATGTTTTGTCAAACAAGGCTTGTGCAGCAAAGACAGCTCGCAGACATGATGGGCCTCCTCTTGCTATCGCATCAAGCCGACAGGAATAATATCATATAGGGCGTAGGCAGATGCCGTGTGATTGGATGAGTACACCTGTAGCATGTCCCAGATGTTCGGATACAAAGGGCTTGAACGTTTTGTCGTAGTCTGGGAGCCCTAGCGCCAGAGATGGTGTGCTTGAAGGCCTCAAAGTTGGATATTGCTTCAGGAGACATCTGGAAGGGGTCTGCTTTCAGGGTATCATACAAAGGATGCATCAGTAGGGAGCCTTCTGGAATCCATGCTCTGCAGTAGGAAATTAGTCCAAGGAAGGAATGAAGGGGCTTCTGGCCTTGTGGCAGTGGGATGTCAGAGATTGCTTTCGCCCTGTCTTCAGTGAAGTGTCTTGTCCCATGGGACAAGACAGTGTCCAAGAACAATTACAGATGTTGAGCACCACTGCAATTTGGGCTTTGAGGCTTTGCAGCCCTGTTGGGCAAGATAGCGCAACTGGCTTTCTGAGGTGACTTCAACAGTGGGTAAGTCAGCTGCACAGTGGAGAAGGTCATCAACATATTGGAGGAGAATCACTTCCAGGTGATCCTCTTGTTATGTGTCAAGGATGATAGCCGTAGCATTTGCAAACTAGCTTGGAGAGTTCTGTGCCCCTTCTGGCATAACTGTCTAGATATGTTGCTGTTTTTTCGTGGGTGAATGCAAAAGGTACCAGCAGGAGGAGTGTGGGTGGACACTGAAGAGAGCGTTTGCATGGTCCACCACTGTGAGGTACTTTGCAGTCCGGGACACTCCCGCAAGTAGCTGGTTCTCTTTTAGGGGTTCTCTTCTTCCTAGAGAACAGAGGTGTGTTGCATGGAGATGCACGGAGTACCAGGGCTCCATCTGACACGAGGGCCTTGACATTCTTCAAAATAGCTGCATATTGAGCTAACTTTAGGGGGAGGTATTGTGGTTTCCAGGGCAATGATGCGCCCTCTTTGAACTTGATTGAAACTGGTGACACCTTTTAAGTGACAGTTGTCTTCCGGTCCTGGGGATCATAGGCACACAGCTATTCTGTCAAGTACTTCCTGCGGTATTGAACTTGGAGTTATTGCTTCATGAAGTGTCATCAGGAGAGGCAGACAATACAAAGCAGATGAGTCTTCCAAGGATAGGGGAGTATGTAACTTCACTCCCCCTTCAGCTGTGAAAATGATTGACGCCTGTAGTCTGGACAGCACATCAGCTCCTTGTAGATTCAAGGGACATGTAGAGGACACCACAATCTGGCAAGCAAATCAGGAAATGTCCCCACTTGGAGAGGCTCAGTGAGTGGACTGGAGCGGGGCACCCCATCCACTCCCACGCAGGAAACATCAATAGTGGAAATGAAAAGAATTATCAGGCAGGTCCTCAGCCCTTAACACACTCCTGGCTGCACTCATGTCAATGAGAAAAATTGTAGGTTTTCCTTGTATAGGTAACGTGACCTTTGCTAGGGGTCCCCCAGTCTCATTTGAGGACACTGTCATAAGGGGTGGCACGGGTTTGCCCATTTCCTAGCGTGAGTTGGGGCGTGGTGGTGGAGGTTCATGTCCAAGTTGCCCTTCACGGGGATCCCTGTCTTGTCTTGAATGTCTTGGGGCTCTGCATACTCTTCTGATGTGACCCCGCTTCCCACAGTTGTAACAGATGATATTTTCCCTGGTATTGGGCAGTGGTGGAGGACGAGTGTAGGCGGGATCTTCGTCTTGTGTTACCATGAGGGGCGTTGTTTTTTTTTCCTTTTTGGTTTTCTATCCCTCTGGCCACCAACAGCAAATCGGACATTTTCATTGAGCGATATTCAGGGCGGGCCACCATCAGGCTTTTTCTGATATCCTCTCTGAGTCCGGAGACAAAAAGCAATTAACGTGTGTGTGTGTCTTTTCATAGAGGGAGAAGCCCAGATCATCAAAGGCCTGTATGAGTCTAGCATGATACTTCTCCACAGACTCCCCTTTATCTTGGGCAATATCTTGGATTGTGGTGGTCTGATCTGCCAATTTCTCCTTTGCCCAGTCGCGGAGTTGTGCACAGAACTCCAAGCCTGAGGTGTAAGAAGTGGCACTTGCCAGGCAGGCATCATTGAAGGCTGGCTGCATGACCGGCCAAAAGACATGTCCTGCTTTAATTTGGCATAGGCTGATCAAGTCTCTCTAGGCAGATGAGTAAGTTTCTTGTATCTGCACTATCCTGCGGTAGAAGGGCATTGGCTGTTTCTCTGGGTCAGGCAGACTTGTCACTAAGGTTGCTGCTTGTGATGGGGTAAAAGTGACATACATCACCGGTGCCCCTTCTGGTTAACCGAGACTGGTGTTGGGGCGGGGGGCTGAGAATGGGCACTGTTTCTTATGGTTGTCAGCATACGTTTGAGATCCTCCCGGAACTGTGACTCTGGAGCCGGATTAGGGGTTAAATCAGCAGGTGGCCTTGCTGCCCGTTGTTGGCCTTCCCACTCAGATGCTTCATCATTAACATATCCGGCCTGTGAAGGTAGTGCTTCCATATTAGGGAAGACAGGTGTGCGGTAGGAACCATCCTGGTTTAAAACGGGAAGAACTGGGTATAGGCCATGGCTAGGCCTATTGGGTGTACCAAGATGGCCGCTGGCAGGAAGTGCACTGGGCTGTGCCTGAAGTGAGGGCTTGGGTGTACCAAGATGGCTGCTGGGTGGAGTTGTCACAGTGGGTTGTGCTTGGGCTGGAGTTTTGAGAAGGGAGTGGGTGTAAGGCGGATGGCAGGGTTGTCCCTCTCCTCCTTTGTTCCAGTTTTAGTATATGGGGGCGGTACAGCCACATTATCAACTCTGTGATACACATACATAGTACAATTGGCATCTTTCTTGATTTCCTCTTCTATCCAACCCTCTTTGCAATGCCCTTGCCATCCTGAACCATGCTTCTGCCACATCCAATAAGCCGTTATCACACAGGGCCCCTTTGTTCTCTTATCAGCACACGCCATTCCTCTGCTTCTTGCAACATCTTCTCTCCTCTTCACAATATCACATGCTAGCATTCCCTTCTCTGGCTATCTCTTTCTCTCTCTCTCTCTCTTTCAGCGGACGGCTTACGGGAATACAGGCAACTAATGGGTTAATACTCCTCTGACTGCTATCTTATCAAAGAATTCCTAGGGTGGGGGCTCGCATCCCTGCGAGAGATCTGTCTCCTCGCACACTCCTGACTGTTCTATCTCTTCGAGGGTCAAAACTAGCACGTCAGAGGTGGTGTGGAGCAGTGGCTTATGGCCCAAATGATCCTGCAGGTAGCCACCTTCTCCCCAACTCTCCTCGTGTATGGCAAACAGTAATCGACAAATACACTCAGGACATTACACCTGACACTCTTGGAACTGCAAAGATAGCTCTCGGGAGAAGCTCACCTGAGTTACAAGACTGCCAAATTCCAGCTAGCCTTCGTTCAGTCTGCCCAATTTCCACAGCTGAGATTAACCCTCAAGAAAAGCTCACCCGAGAAGAACGTTTATAGACATTTGCAAGACTGCCACTTCCGCAAGCCTTCTTTCAAACTGCCCTAATTCACAGCTTGAGATAAACCCTCAGAGGTCCTACACAGCCAACCTCGAGTAAACCGTCTATAAACGCCTGCAGAATTCCACCCCACCACTAGAGGTAGAATCTAGGGGTGAGGATGGACACACGCCTGCAGCTGCACTTTCAGTCTGCTAAATTTGCAGTCCTTCAGAATGACAGACACTGAACAGATAATAGTCAGCAGAAAACCATTAGCAGGTTTGTTAAAACAGCTTCAGGCGAGAAATAAGTTACCTGCCTCTTTGAACAATCGAAAGGAGCCAACAAGACAAAATCAACGGGCCCAACCAGAGAAGTCGTACAAATGGTAAGGATAAATATGCTTACCGTACTGTTAGTGCTGCGTGCTTAACCCCCTTCTCTGATCTGGCCAGCCGTTCAGTCCTAGAATGTGGTCTCCCTTCGATTGTGGCCTGAAGCCCCCACACTCGGGCGCCAGTTGAAATGGATAAGAACTACAAATTAGTTCTTGGTTATCTGCTGCTATTCCTAATTAAAAAGTATAAATGTGCATGCACATTAGAAGTAAACACTCTCTGAGATACAGCTCGGCTACTTCTAAATTCTGATTTATTGGTGGGCGGTGTTAATATTTTATACAGAAAGATACGTCATTGCTATGTCAGTCTAATAGGTACATCTTATTGGTTACAATACAAGAGAAATGAAGAAACTTGATGCTTGAAGTTTGGTTGAAGCTGGTTTTCTTATCTCAAATGCATTCTTCTAACGCGGGGGATGTAGGGGGTGGACACCATCTTACCTCCGAACAGAGAAGTCAATCTGTATGCTACATAATAAGTAAGGAGCATGGGAACATGTATACACATAAGCAAATAGACATTTTCTGATTATCATTATGTACATTAGATTCCTTAACAGTCCCCCCTAAAATGGCTATTTTCTTCTGTCCCTCATCTAAAGGTCCTACTCACCTGGCCCATTCTCCTCAGCAACTCTTTTTAAGCTGTATATAGAGTAAGGCAGCAACTAGTTCACTACCCCCCTCGATACAGCTGGAGAAGGGCAATCAGGTGCTATCTACCCCTATAACCCTAGAGGATTGTGAGATTTTGGATAGGGAGTGACTGTAGAGGAGTGAAGGGTTTGTCATTCTCCATCATAAGAGGGTCCTCTTCTTCTTGGTGGAGAAATGTAGGTGGGCTGTTGTCTACAGCCTTGCTCATTAACTTCTTTACGAAAGGTAGAATACAGCATACAATCAGGGCTAAAAGAACCAGGATTATTAGTACCGTTACCCCTATCTGGGCGAGCACCTTCTGCCACCCACTCATCCAGCTAAAATATTGATCCCATGGGTCTGTAATACCTGAGTTCTTCTTCAACTCCAATGACAAATCTAATTTCTTTATAGCTAAAGTTACTTTACCATTTGGGCCGGTATTATCAGGAATGTAGGTGCAACAGGTTCCCGTTTTTTCTATCATTTTACAGACACCTCCTTTCTCAGCTAACACCATGTCTAAGGCCACCCGCTTCCTGAGGACGTGAAAACGAAACTTACGTTGAGGCGGTACCTAGTCACGTTCGTATACGCACAGTTCCGGACGTTTTGGTTGTCGGCTGTTTTCGGTGGAACGCACGCCGTACACAACGAGCAACTACGCACCTACCACGAAACGATTGATCTAAGCAAGCAGCCCAATGCCAGGTCGGGCACCGGGAAATGTAAGCAACCATTTGGCTTTATGTTTTTAATTTTTTTAATTAAAATGGTGTTACACTATGGATATTGTTTGCTCTCTTTTTTATGACCTGTCTGAGTATATGAGGAGGAAGGTTTTTTTCCATAAGAGATCTATCTTATTCCATGTGAGCAAGGAATCACCTGCATAAGCTCATTTGACTATCTTTTTAATTAAAGTAGTCAACACCATCTGGTAAGAGGACAACTATATCTTCACGGTTGGGGTGTTGTCTGTGTTCAAATCTTGGTGAAGGGACGCTTCACAATTCTGTAGAAGATTTCAGTCTTTTTTTTGGCAAATGGATATAGACGGATTTTATCACTAAATGAATCACTGTATGGACTGTGGATATATGTTGTTCTCTAGCATCTAATTGGGACTTTATTATTTAATTTTTATTTTTTGCAATTGTCTTATGGTTATTAATGTATGGTGATAGGTTGTCTATCACTCTAGTTGTTTATGATTATAAGTTTTACACTTGTTTGTAATTAATGTTTACATTCTAGTGCCCCTATTATTACCATATTTTCAGCACGACAAGTTTTTTTCTCTTGTTTCTAGGGAGCAGCTATTAGTGTTTCACTTAGCTAGTATTGAATCACTGATTATTTAATTTTTTTTCACATAGTATTTTATTAAGTGGCGCGGAGTTTATTTGCTGCTGTTTTTTCAGTCGTATTTACACATCTTATTGGTTACAATACAAGAGAAATGAAGAAACTTGATGTTAGAAGTTTGGTTGAAGCTGGTTTTCTTATCTCAAATGCATTCTTCTAACGCGGGGGATGTAGGGGGTGGACGCCATCTTACCTCCGAACAGAGAAGTCAATCTGTATGCTACATAATAAGTAAGGAGCATGGGAACATGTATACACATAAGCAAATAGACATTTTCTGATTATCATTATGTACATTAGATTCCTTAACACAACCATTTGAACCTTTGCATCTGGCTTCATTAGTTCTTTGACTAAAAAAATGGTTTTCTTGGTAGCCATTTCCTCGGCTAGGAGAGTGTCAGAGCTAGCAGCTCTCTCCAGCAAGGAACCGTATCTAATTATTCATAAGGACCGGGTGGTAATGCGTCCCAACAGGTCTTTTCTGCCTAAGGTCGTTGCGGGATTCCATTTGAATCAAGATGTTATCCTACCATCCTTTTTTCCGGATCCACAGTCCGCAGAAGAAGAATCTTTGCACACTTTAGATGTGGTAAGGGCAATCAGTACCTATCTTCAGGCAACTGCTCAGATAAGAAAGACTGATTGCTTATTTATTTTGCCGGAAGGCCCTAGGAAGGGCCAGGCGGCATCTATATCCTCAAGGTGGATTAGACAGATTATTTCTCAGGCCTATAGTGTTAAAGGGAAGATCCCTCCTTTTCAAGTGAAAGCGCACTCAACCAGGGCTGTAGGTGCTTCTTGGGCAGTGCATCACCAGGCCTCCCTGGCTCAGATCTGTAAGGCTGCAACTTGGTCATCAGTCCACACATTCACTAGATTCTATCAGGTGGATGTCAGAGGGCAAGAGGATATCGCCTTTGGGCGCAGTGTACTGCAGGCTGCGGTTTAGATCCTCCGGTCCATGGCTGTCTATATTTCTGATCTGTGTCTCCCTTCCCTCAAACTGAGCATTACTTTGGGACATCCCACTATGTAATGAAGCTCCTGTGTCCCATGATGTATGATCAAGAAAATAGGATTTTTATATACAGCTTACCTGTAAAATCCTTTTCTTGAGAAGTACATCACGGGACACAGGGCTCCCGCCCCTCTTGGGTTTTACGTGGTTTCTTATTGCTTTGCTACAAAACTGAGGTGCCTCCCATATGGGAGGGGTTATATAGGGGAGGAATTCTCCTTAATTGAGGGTTAACCAGTGTCCAATCACCAGAGGTGCCTATATAACCCACTATGTAATGAAGCTTCTGTGTCCCGTGATGTACTTCTCAAGAAAAGGTTTTTACAGGTAAGCTGTATATAAAAATCCTATTTTTAAATCAAACAAAATAGATCACAATTACATCGTTACAGAGTAGGTGAGGTCAAAAAAAGACACAAGTCCATCAAGTCCAACCTATGTGTGATTATATGTCAGTATTACCTTGTATATCCCTGTATATTGTGGTCGTTCAGGTGCTCATCTAATAGTTTCTTGAAACTATCGATGCTCCCTGATGAGACCACCGCTTGCCACTCTTATAGTAAAGAATCCTCTGCGTAGTTTAAGGTTAACCACTTGAGACCCGCGCTATAGCCGAATGACGGCTACAGCGCGGATCTCCTTTTCCGGGACTACGTCTATGAGACTCGCCTGATCACCGATCCGTGCAAGGGGTCGATCCCGACCCCTTATCACGTGATCAGCTGTCAGCCAATGACAGCTGATCATGTGATATAACGGAGCCAGTAATCGGCTATTATTCCTCCTCGCGCTGTCAGCGCGAGGAGAAAATAAAAAAAAGCCGATCACCGGCGGCCGTGATCGGGACATCAGCCCTGCTAGTGCCCCCCTGCCAGTGCCCATCTGCCCCCTGCCAGTGCCACATTAATAAAAAGTAAGTGCCCCCCGTCAGTGCCACCCAGCAGTGCCCACAGTGCCACCCAGCAGTGCCCACAGTGCCACCCAGCAGTGCCCACAATCTGCCTCAACAAAGGTGCTGCACCCCAGTGCCACATATCCGTGCCCATCAGTGTCATCTACCAGTGCCCAGCAGTGCCGCCCATCAGTGCCCAGCAGTGCCACCTATCAGAGCCACCTATCAGTGCCCATCAGTCCCATCTATCAGTGGTACCTATCAGTGCCCATCCGTGCCACCCATCCGTGCCACCCATCTGTGCC
The DNA here is from genome assembly GCF_037356315.1 of Lithobates pipiens. Classification (NCBI taxonomy): domain Eukaryota; kingdom Metazoa; phylum Chordata; class Amphibia; order Anura; family Ranidae; genus Lithobates; species Lithobates pipiens. The sequence continues at coordinate 527,356,895 of NW_027507764.1, read as the reverse complement.
CCCCATCCGTGCCATCTTATCTGTGCCCATCTTTGCCCATCAGTGCCGCCTTATCTGTGCCCATCGGTGCCGCCTTAACTATGCCTATCAGTGCCCACCAGTGCAGCCTATCAGTGCCCACCAATGCAGCCTATCAGTGCCCACCAATGCAGCCCATCAGTGCCCACCAGTGCAGCCTATCAGTGCCGCCTCATCAGCGCACTTCAATGAAGGAGAAAAATTACCGTTTGCAAAATTTTATAACAAACTATTAAACATGATTTTTTTTTTTGCATCTTTTTTTGTTTGTTTAGCAAAAAATAAAACTCAGAGCTGTAATTAAATACCACCAAAAGAAAGCTCTATTTGTGGGAAAAAAATGATAAAAATTTCATTTGGGTACAGTGTTGTATGCCCGCGCAATTGTCATTCAAAGTGCATCAGCGCTGAAAGCTGAAAATTGGTCTGGGACTGAGGGGGGTTTAAGTGCCCAGTAAGCAAGTGGTTAAACCTCTTTTCTTCTAATTTTAACGAGTGGCAAACAATCTTGTTAACCACTTCAGCCCCGGTCCATTTTGCTGGCCAAAGACCAGACCACTTTTTGCGATTCGGTACTGCGTCTCTTTAACTGACAATTGCGCGGTCGTACGACGTGACTCCCAAACAAAATTGACGTCCTTTTTTTCCCCACAAACAGAGCTTTCTTTTGGTGGTGTTTTTGACAATTTTGAAAAAAGCGCATTATTTTTCACTTTTTGTTATAATAAATATCCCCCAAAATATATATAAAAAAAAATTTTTTCCCCTCACTTTAGGCCGTTACATATTCTTCTACATATTTCTGGTAAAAAAAAATCGCAATAACGATTATTGATTGGTTTGCGCAAAAGTTATGGCGTTTACAAAATAGGTGATAGTTTTATGGCATTTTTATTAATAATTTTTTTTTTACTAGTAATGGCGGCAATCAGCGATTTTTATTGTGACTGCGACATTATGGCGGACACATCGGAAATTTTTGACACATTTTTGGGACCATTGCCATTTATACAGCAAACACTGCTATACAAATGCAGCGATTCCTGTGTAAATGACACTGGCAGTGAAGGGGTTAACCAGTGGGTGGCAGTGTAGGGGTTAAGTGTTCCTAGGGGCGTGTTACTAACTGTTGGGGGCTGGGCTTTCATTTAGTGAACACTGATCTCTGCTCCAATCACATGGCGCAGAGATCAGCGTCACTTGTTGCTAGACATGTGCATTTCATTTTTTTCCGAATAGAAATTCGGACGAATTTTCATTATTCGGACATTCGGATGCATCCGAATTACCAAATTACAATGCTAACAAATTCAAACGAAATTAGAAAAAATACATTTTGTGACCCGAATTTGGGGCCATGTATCTCGGGGCCACTTCTAGCTAGAAACCCCAAATTTGGTATGCAAACGCAGTAAAACTAGCACTACAACAGCTCCAAATTTCCTAGCTCCAAGTGACCCTGAGTTACGGGGCCCCAAATTCGGGTCGCAAAATGTCAAGCACTTTTCTGCAGCAGAGAATGACATTTTGCAACCCAATTTTTGGTCCTCGGGGTCACTTATAGCTAGAAAAACCAAATTTGGTATGCAAACACAATAGAACTAGCACTACAACATCTTCAAATTTAGGGTTTCTAGCACTAAGTGACCCAGAGATACATGGCCCTAAATTTGGGTCACAAAATATTTTCGAATCCTGTTGAAATAGTTTCAAATGTGGTTGAAATAATTTCGAATCATGTTGAAATCATTTAGAATCCGGTAGAAATATTTGCGAATTTGGTTTAAATAACCCCAATGTTGATTTTGTAGTGCTAGTACTACTGTGTTTGCATGCCAAATTTGGGGTTCCTAGCTACAAGTGGCCCCGAGATACATGGCCCCAAAGTCGGGTCCAAAAAGTCATTCTCTTCTGCAGAAAAGTACTTGACATATTGTCCATATCTCTAGGTCACTTGGTGCTAGGAACCCCACAACCCCACAACTTGTGGCAGGTGACATGGCAAATGGACAGTCCACAACTTGGTCATGTAGCACTCGTGGCCGGTCACGTGGCACTCATGACAGGTGTCATGGCAAATGGACAATACACAACTTGTGGCAGGTGACGTGGCAAGTGGACAATGACATACAGCATATGCCCTTGCCTTGCGATCGACATCCGTGACTTCTTCAATCAGGCATGCTGACAACTTCATTGATGTGATAAATATAAATTAAATAAGATGTGTGTATTTTTTTGCACTGGTGCACTGCAAGTATGAGAAGTTGATGTGACAGATGTATATAAGTATGTAACTAACCATCTTCCAAAATTTCAAATTCAAATAGAAAAGATTAGAAAAAATATAATTTAATAGAATAAAATAGAAAGAATATACAACCATCTTCTGACATTCAAATTTCAAATAGAATAAATTAGAATTTCGAATAGTATGAGTTCAAATTTTTGAATTAATTAATTTAAAATTTGGATAGAAAAGATTATAATAAAATAGAAAATAGACTAGAAAAACGATAGAACAGAATAGAATATATTATATTTTATTCTGTTCTGTTCCATTGTTTTTCTAGTCTATTCTTTTATATTCTATTAAAATCTTTTCTATTAAAATCGAAATCATTATATACTAAATTCGAATTTTGGAGGATGGTGGTTTTATTTTACATATATATATATATAATTTCTTTCCGACATTCGAAATTTCGTATAGAATGAATTCGAATTTGAATAGAAAAGATTAGACTAGAAATAGAGAATAGACTAGAAAAACAATATTCTATTAAAATCTTTTCTATTAAAGTCGAAATCATTATATACTAAATGTGAATTTCAGAAGATGGTTATATATATATATATATATATATATATATATATATATATATATATATATATATATAATGTGTGTATATATATATATATATATATATATATATATATATATATATATATATATATATATATATATATATATATATATATATATATATAATGTGTATATATATACTTTCTTTTTTTTTTGACATTCTAATTTCGTATAGAATGAATTTGAATAGAAAAGATTAGAATGGTAATAGAGAATAGACTAGAAAAACAATAGAATAAAATATAGATACTATCTATTTCATTTTTAATTTCTTTTGCAGATTTACGATTTGTTTCCATAAGATCTCCTGCAGACTATTAGCATCTATTTCATTTTTTTGCAGATCTCCTGCAGACTATTAGTATCTATTTCGTTTTCTCACCAGATCTCCTGCAGACTATTAGCATATATTTCTTTTTTTAGCAGATCTCCTGTAGACTATTAACAGCCATTTCATTTCTTTTTTTTTTTGCAGATCTCCTGCAGACTGTTAGAATAAATTAATTTTTTTTTTGCAGATTACTATTTATTTTCATCAGATCTCCTGCAGTATATTAACATCTATTTCATTTTTTTTGCAGATCTCCTGCAGACTATTGGCATCTATTTAATTTTTCTTTTCTTATTTTGCATTAGAGCAGCCATTTCCTTTATTTCAGCAGATCTCCTGCAGACTATTAGCATCTATTTCATTTATGAATGGAGGAACGGTATGAGGAAGAGACAACAAGAAATACATCACCGCTTATATCTCTATACACAGGGAAATGGCTGCTAATAGTCTGCAGGAGGCCAGCAAAAAATAAATAGATGCTTATAGTCTGCAGATCTGATGAGAAAATTAAATAGATACTAATAGTCTGCAGGAGATCTGCCAAAAATTATATAAATGCTAATAGTCTACAGGAGATCTGATGGAAATAAATGGTAATCTGCAAAAATAGAAATAGATGCTAATAGTCTGCAGGAGATCTGCTGAACTAAATGAAATGGCTGTTCTAATGCGAAAAATAAAAATGAAATAGATGCTAATAGTCTGCAGGAGATCTGCAAAAAAATGAAATAGATGTTACTATACTGCAGGAGATCTGATGGAAATAAATAGTAATCTGCAAAAAAGAAAAATGAAATTGATTCTAACAGTCTGCAGGAGATCTGCAAAAAAAAAAGAAGTGAAATGGCTGTTAATGGTCTAAAGGAGATCTGCTTAAAAAGAAATAGATGCTAATAGTCTGCAGGAGATCTGGTGAGAAAACAAAATGGATACTAATAGTCTGCAGGAGATCTGCAAAAATGAAATAGATGCTAATAGTCTGCAGGAGATCTTATTAAAATAAATTGTAATCTGCAAAAAAAATTTAAATGAAATAGATAGTATCTATAGTCTATTCTGTTCTATTGTTCTAGTCTATTCTCTATTTCTATTCTAATCTTTTCTATTCAAATTCAAATTCATTCTATACGAAATTCCAATGTCGGAAATAAATAAATATATATATATATAATATATATATATATATATATATATATATATAGATATAGATATATATATATATATATATATATATATAAAACCATCTTCCGAAATCCGAATTTAGGATATAATGATTTTGATTTTAATAGAATATAAAAGAATAGACTAGAAAAACAATAGAACATAATAAAATATAATATAGTCTATTCTGTTCTATCATTTTTCTAGTCTATTTTCTATTTTATTATAATCTTTTCTATCCAAATTTAAAATGAATTAATTAACAAATTTGAATTCATACTATTCGAAATTCAAATGTATTCTATTCAAATTCGAATTTCAGAAGATGGTTGTATATTCTTTCTATTTTATTCTATTAAATTATATATTTTTTTCTATTCTGTTCTAATCTTTTCTATTTGAATTAGAAATTTTGGAAGATGGTTAGTTACTTATATATATCTGTCACATCAGCTTTTCATACTTGCAGTGTACAGTGCAAAAAAACACACACATCTTATTTCATTTATATTTATGGTATCAATGAATTTGTCAGCATGCCTGATTGAAGAAGTCACGGATGTCGATCGCAAGGCAAGTGCATATGCTGTATGTCATTGTCCACTTGCCACAAGTTGTGTATTGTATGTGTCCACTTGCCACGTCACCTGCCACAAGTTGTGTATTGTCCACTTGCCACGTCACCTGCCACAAGTTGTGTATTGTCCACTTACCATGACACCTGCCACGGGTGCCACGTGGCTTGACACGAGTGCCACGTGACCTGACACGAGTGCCATGTGACCGGCCATGAGTGCCATGTGGCCAAGTTATGGATTGTCCACTTGCCACATCACCTGCCACCAAGTGACCCCAGATATGGGCAATATGCCAAGTACTTTTCTGCAGCAGAGAATGATATTTTGCGACCCGAATTTGCGGCCATGTATCTCGGGGCCACTTATAGCTAGAAACCCCAAATTAGGTATGCAAACACAGCAGACCTAGCACTACAACATCTCCAAATTGGGGTTTCTAGCACCAAGTGACCCCAAGATACATGGCCCTAAAGTCGGGTCGCAAAATGTCAAGCACTTTTCTGCAGCACAGAATTACATTTTGCAACCCAAATTTGGGGCCACATATCTCGGGGTAACTTATAGCTAGAAACACCAAATTTGGTATGCAAACACAATAGAACTAGCACTACAACATCTCCAAATTGGGGTTTCTAGCACCAAGTGACCCCAAGATACATGGCCCTAAAGTCGGGTCGCAAAATATTTTCGAATCCGGTTGAAATAGTTTCAAATGCGGTTGAAATAATTTCGAATCACTTTGAAATCATTTTGAATCCGGTAGAAATATTTTCGAATTTGGTTGAAATATTTTCGAATGGGACCGATTTATCCAATTCAGTAGAAAACGTAATAAAATCTGAAAACGAATTTAACGAATATAACTAAACAAAATTAATTAATTAACGAATTAAAACAAAATGAAACTAAACAAATTTTTTCCTTTTGCACATGTCTACTTGTTACTAGGCAGAACGGGGAGATGCTGTTGTTAGGAACTTCCCTTGTGATCAGTAAAAACTCCAGCAGGTGTTCTTGAGAAGCAAACAATTTATTGCGATTGAGATCAAACATGATGTGATAAATCCAGTCCATTTACCGAACCATCCTTCAAGCCAAGTTGTGAATGGATCATTAATACCTGAGTTTTCCGCCAATTCATTCGATAGCGCAGTCAGTCCTTCCAAGGCTCTGGTCACTGTCTCTCCAGGAGCTGTATTGTAGGGTTAAAGGTACAACACATGCTACCAAACATTTTGCATACCCTCCTCTTTCAGCTAAGACCATATCTAAAGCCATTCGGTTCTGCCAGGCCATTAGAGATGTGGGGGCCAACTGTTCTGCTAGGCCCTTCACAGCATCCCTAGTATAGTTTACAAATCGTTGTTGGTTATAATATATATATAATTAATCCAGTCAACATTTTTATTTATAGTCACCCACCAGAGAAGAGACGCAAACCCAGCTGTCACCTGATTCCTGGCTTTAAACTCGTCCGGCACCCCGCGAGGAACCCCAAACTCATCTATGTAGATCTGAGAGTCAAATGACCCCAAGGGAGAGGTGTCCCTCCGATACTGTCGGTGACTCTGACTATTGTATTAACAATGAGTTAATACAATAATGTGCTCAGAAGTAAGCTTTTTAACAAATCAGTCTCAGGACTATTGTTTTTCTAATAGTCACACAATAAACATTTAAAACTTTTCTAACAGCTGTTTACAAAGGCATCTCTCCGTTCAGCCACCCCGTGAGACGATCGCGGGTGTGCCCGTGGCGATTGAGTCTGCGGGACCTGCGACTGGACTCACGGGGCTCCCGACCAGCAGGGCGGCATTAAAGATTGGACGTATCTGTACACCAATATGCCTGCCCATGCCATTCTGCCAACGTACATCAGCGTGCACTGGTCGGAAACTGGTTAAACTCTCTTCCGCAATTTTTTTTTATCCCTATTGTGGGGTCACCAGAATAGTATTCATAGTTGCATAGTTACATAGTTAGTAAGGTTGAAAAAAAAAACACCAGTCCATCCAGTTCAACCTGAGGGAGTGTCTGCAATTGTCCCTATCTCTGTACATCGCACTGACATTGGACCCTACCCTCAAGGAGCCCAAAATCCAAGGTCCCCATTCATATACTAGGGCCAATTTTGGACAGAAGTCAATTAACCTACCTGAATGAAGTGTGGGAGGAAACCAGAGTACCTGGAGGAAACCCACGCAGGCACAGGGAGCACATGCAAACTCCAGGCAGGTAGTGTCATGGTCAGGATACGAACCAGCAACCCTTTTTACTGCTAGGTGAGAGTGCTAACCACTACACCACTACACCACTGTGCCGCCCAATTTATTTGTAAATTAAAATCATATCCCCTCTCAAGCATCTCTTCTCCAGAGAGAATAAGTTCAGTGCTCACAACCTTTCCTCATAACTAATATCCTCCAGACCCTTTATTAGCTGTGTTGCCCTTCTTTGTACTCGCTCCATTTCCAGTACATCCTTCCTGAGGACTTTTGCCCAGAACTGGACAGCATACCCTAGGTGCGGCCGGAACAGAGTCTTATAGAGTTTGCTTTGTTAGCAGAGGCTGGGCATTGCATGCACCTACTAGGACCCCCAGATCCTTTTCAATCCTAGATTCCCCCAGAGGTTCCCCCCCCCCCCTCCCCAGTGTATAGATTGCATTCCTATTTTTGCCACCCAAATGCATTATTTTACATTTTTCTACATTGAATCTTATGTGCCATGTAGTTGCCCACCCCATTAATTTGTTAAGATCTTTTTGCAAGGTTTCCACATCCTGCGGAGAAGTTATTGCCCTGCTTAGCTCAGTATCATCTGCAAATACAGAGATTGAACTGTTTACCTCATCCTCCAGGTCGTTTATGAACAAATTAAACAGGATTGGTCCCAGCACAGAACCCTCGGGGATTCCACTACCCACCCCTGACCATTCTGAGTACTCCCCATTTATCACCACCCTCTGAACTCGCCCTTGTAGCCCGTTTTCAATCCATGTACTCATCCTATGGTCCATGCCAATGGACCTTATTTTGTACAGTAAACGTTTATCATGGACTGTATCAAATGTTTTTGAAAAATCCAGATACACTACATCTACAGGCCTTTGTTTATGTAGATAGCAACTCACCTCCTCATAGAAGGTTAATAGATTGGTTTGGCAAGAATGATTCCTCATGAATCCATGCTGATTACTGCTAATGATACGGTTCTCATTACTAAAATCTTGTATATAGTCCCTTATCATCCCCTCCAAGAGCTTGCATTTTGTTGATGTTAGGCTAACTGGTCTGTAATTCCCAGGGATGTATTTTGGGCCCTTTTTAAATATTGTTGCTACATTGGCTTTTCTCCAATCAGCTGGTACCATTCCAATCAGTAGACTGTCAGTAAAAATTAGGAACATTGGTCTGGCAATTACTTGACTGAATTCCCTAAGTACTCTTGGGTGGAAGTCATCTAGTCACAGTGAGTTATTAATATTAAGTTTCCCAAATCTAATTTAAATTCTGTCCTCTGTTAACCCTTGAGGTGCTTCCTGTGATGTGTCATGAGGATAAACACTGCAGTTTTGGTTACTGAAGCCCCCCCAATTCCCTCGTGAAGACTGAGGAGAAGAATAAATTCAATACCTTCGCCATCTCCCCATCCTTTGTAACCAGATGTCCTTCATCATTCTTTATGGGGCCAATATGGTCTGTCCTCCTTTTTTACTGTTTGTTTGTGTCTTTCATGTTCAATGTTAGCCATCCTTATTGCCCCCTTACATTTCTTGTTGCATTCTTTATAAAGTCTGAATGCTGATGATGATCCCTCAACCTATTCTTTTTTGAAGGCCTTCTCCTTTTCTTTTTTATGCATTTTTACATTGAAGTTAAGCCATCCCGGACTTTTGTTCGCTCTTTTAAATTTATCACCCAATGGGATGCATTGGCTAATGTCCCTATTTAAAATTCTCTTAAAGCAAACCCAGCTCTCCTCCATGTTCTTTGTTCCTAAGATTTTATCCCAATTTATGCCTTCTAGCAAGGTTCGTAGTTTAGGGAAGTTGACTCTTTTGAAATTCAGTATCTTTTTATTCCCCTTATGTTTACTATTTGTGTGATTTATACTGAAGCCAATTGACCTGTGATCGCCTAAATTGCCCCGTATTTCCACATCCGTGATCAGGTCTGTATTGTTGGTAATCAGTAGATCTAGTAACGCTTTATTTCTAGTTGGTACGTCTACCTTCTGACCCATAAAATTGTCCTGCAAGACATTTAGGAACTGGCGAGCCTTAGATGAATGCGTGGTTCCCTCCACCCAGTCTATGTCTGGATAATTAAAATCCCCCATTATGATAACACTTCCCATCCTTGCTATTAATCCAATTTGTGATATTAGATCTGTCTCCCCTTTCTCCCTCAGGTTAGGGGGCCTATAGCATACTCCCAGTATTATTTTCCCCTTAGCTTCATCCCTTGGGAGCTCTATGTAAGGATTCCACCTCCTCCCTATCTCCCTTAGTGATGTCATTTCTCAAATTCACTTGTACATTATTTTTCATATATAAGCATACCCCTCCCTTTTTTTTACTCTCTCTATCCTTACAATAAAGGGTATACCCTTGATTGGTTGCCAGCCAATCATGAGAGCTGTTGAACCAGGTCTCTGAATTTTCCACAAAATCCAAATCCTCATCCTCCTCGTACAACAGTATCTCTAATTCACCCATTCACCCTAATTCACCCATCTTGTCCACCAGGCTCCTGGCATTGGTGAACATACCACGTAGTTTAGACCGGTCACATATTATCCTCTAATTGGGTGAGGATAAAGTCCCTGAGTGTAAATGCAATAGTTCTAGGAGTCAAGTCCTGCTGGAATGCATGAGAATGGAGTTCTTTTTCCACAGCAGGAATGCTCCGAATAACAAAACCGAATTCAACCAAATTTCCAAAATTTCAATTGAAATTTAAATCGAATTTGACTTCGAATTCCAGTCAAATTCAAACTGTAAACATGATTCTGAAATCAAAGACTTTTCGAAATAATGCTGTTTTAGTTAAGCCAAAGGTGATTTAACCACTTCAGCCCTGGAAGATTTGACCCTCTTCCTGACCAGAGCATTTTTTACAATTTGGCACTGCATCGCTTTAACTGACAATTGGGCGGGCATTCGACGCTGTACCCAGACTAAATTTGCGTCCTTTTTTTCCCACAAATAGAGCTTTCTTTTGGTGGTATTTGATCAACTCTGCTGTTTTTATTTTTTGCGCTATAAACAAAGAAAAGGCGACAATTTTTTTTTAAAAAGCAATATTTTTTGCTATAATAAATATCCCCCAGTTTAAAAAAAAAAAAAAAGTTTTTCATCGGTTTAGACCAATATATATTCTACATATTTTTGGTAAAAAAAAACGCAATAAGCGTATATTGATTGGTTTGCGCAAAAGATATAGGGTCTACAAAGTTTTTTTTTTTACTAGTAATGGCGGTGATCTGAGATTTTTAGTGGTACTGCGACATTGCGACAGACAGATTGGAGACTTTAGACACTTTTTTGGGACCATTGGCATTTATACAGCGATTAGTGCGATAAAAATGCACTGATTACTGTGTAAATGTCACTGGCAGGGAAGGGGTTAACATCAAGGGGTTAATTGTGTGTTCACTCAGTGTGTTCAAACTGTATGGGGATAGGATTGACTAGGAGAGGAGACATATAGTTTTTCCTACTTAGTAGGAACAAACAATATGTCTCCTCTTCCCTGACAGCACAGGGATTTGTGTGTTTACACACACAAATCCCTGTGCTGGCGCTCGTGCACGCAATTGCGTGGGGCCGGTGGCATGCTTTAGCCAATCCTAGTGCCCTCTGCTAAGAGAGCCATAATTGGCCAAAGGCAGGGGGACTAAGCCCACATCCCACACTATATAAGGTTGCCTACACGGCGGCCCTGTGTAGTGTTGTTGGCGTGGACGGAGAGCTTGATTTAGATTAAGTAGGCAGGTTATTCAGTTAGTGGCAGTGTATTTGATATATATATATATATATATATATATATATATATATATATATATATACACACACTCTGCAACCAGTGTAGCCTATATCTACAGTGCATTCCGTGGTGGACTGTTTCTACTACACTTCTGACAGGGTACACAATACAGTGCAGCAATAGTACAGTTGCTACTACCGTCCTGGTGGTGGACACAGTACACAATACAGTGCAGCCTTAGTGCAGTTGCTACTACTTTTCTGTTGGTGTACACAGTACACAATACACAATTTGAGTCCCCCAAACTATTCGACCACAGTGTTCGAGTACATGCTGCTGGAGGATACGCAGTTATTGGAAGGTTCCAATGTTAGTTTCCAGTTTGAGGAAGGGATTAACGTGAGCCTAGAGAGAGGGGGTGCCCAAGAAGGATAAGAAACTGGCAGACATGTTCCCCCAGCTGCAGCATACTCTCAAGTTTGCTCCAGTGATGGAGGGGGAGATGAAGTCACTGACTCTACTCCAGTGATGGAGGCGAAGATGAGGTCACTGACTCTACTTGGGTGCCTGATAGAAGAAAGGAGAAGGTGGCACAAATCCAAGGAGGCAGGATGTCCTCTAGAAGGCAGCTTAAGGGCAGCCACCCTACTGCATCACACTGCAGAGCTCCGCAGGTGCAGGGCACTGCTGACTCCCTGCTGATTGTGAAAAGTTCCTTGGTATGGGCCTTTTTTGACACATGTTCATCAGATCGTACCATTGCTGTTTGCAACCTATGTCTGAAGCGGATTAAGCGTGGCCAGAATAGCAGCCGATTGGGCACGACATGCTTGACCAGTCATATGATGACCTTCCATGCAGTCCGTTGGCAACAGCACTTGAAAGACCCACATCAAAGAAAGGGATGGACTTCTCCTTGCTCCTCATCTGGGATCTCCAACCCTACTATACCTCCAGTCCTCTCAAAAACCTGCACTGAAAGGAATGGGTATAGCAATAGGTGTCTCAAGTACTTGCAGCCAATCTGCTATCAGTACACCTTCATCTGATTTTAGCAGGCAAATTTCGCTAACCCAGTTTCTAAACCGTAAAAAGAACTTCTGTCCCAACCATCCACATGCTCAGCATCTGAATGCTAGTGTCACATACCTGGTGGTTGAGCTCACTTATGCAGGGAGCAGCTTCTTGTATTCCTCTGGCTCAAGAACCCCTGATAGAGCAGACAGGGGCTCAGGAGTGCAAAGGGGCACAAGTGCCTGACAGGTCACAGATGTAAGGGCTGGTCTGGACTTCAGGGAGCTGAAGGAGACCCAGATACGGACTGGAGCTGGGACCAGCGGCAAGCAGGAACAGCAGGAACACTCAGACCGGACCAGAGAGGGAGGTGCACCGTAGTCCAGAAGTGGAAGCCGGAAGCCGAAGACTGCAGACAGCAGGATGGTGTGGCCGTGAAGCAGAAACAACCAGACTGGAAGCTGGAGGCGGAGGCAGTCGGGAGGTGTCTAGTAGATCAGGACACAAGCGGATCTCAGGCAGGCCGGGTTGAACAATGGTGGGCAGGAACAGTACCAAGGCAGCAGGCAAGGCAGAGTCGTGAAGCAGGCTGGGTCATACACAGGTGGGCAGGATCGGTACCAAAACAGCAGGCAGGAGAATTGTCAAGACAAGCCAGGGTCAGAGGCTGGCAGCAGAGAATGGTCAGAGACAAGCCGGGTAACGGGTATCAGATAAATGGGTAAAGCAACAGCAGGGGAACTCAGGAACGCTGTAGACTGGACAACAGAGAGACAAGGTGACAGGTTTATTTAAATAGCCCCTTTGGCGCCAAGTTCAGTCACCGCGCATCCAGTCGCGCACCCTCGTGCACACGCGCCCATATACTTGTTAGTGTTACCACATACCCACGTGCGCCCGTTAGTGCCCTCGCGAACCTGCGAGCGTCCGTTTGCATTAGTGTGCACCCGCGTGTGCCCGCTTATGTTAACGTGCACCCGTTTGCACCCTAGAGCACCAGAGTGCACCCGTTTGTGTTAACGCGCATCTGTGTGCACCGGCTGGTTCTTCTGCTAGGGATTCTGCAGGTAGGTCTTCTGAAAACAACTGGGTGGCAAGAACATGCTTCTTGACAGCTAGCTTGGCTAAATTGCTAGCACTTCAACTGCTGCCTTTTCAGCTGGTAGACTATGCCCCCTTTTTGAATTTGTGGAATGCGCTGTACCTCAGTGGCAGGTACCAAAACACCATTTCTTTTCACGGAAGGCCTCGCTGGACAGGGCGGTCAGCAGTAAGGTGCATATTACCGCTGACTCATGGTCTAGCAGACATGGGTAGGGACGTTACCTTTCCTTGCTGGCAGCTGGGAAGGATGCAGGACAGGGTTTCAGTATTGTTAGAACTTGTCCCGCCACCACGCCTCCAAAATGCTAGTGGTGATTCTGCCGCAGCTCTCTCCTCCACTCTCTCCTCCACTCCCTCCTCTTCTTCCTCCTCTGTGGCCTCTTCTGCAGATTAGTCCTCTGAACCAGCGGTGCTCTGTAAGTGTTCAAGGCCTACGCAAGCATTCAGGCAAAAAGATGCCATGCGTTGCTTGAGTTGGTCTGCTTAGGGACAGGTGTCAAACTGAGACAGAAATTCTGTCAGCTCTGCAGGGGCAGGCTCAGAGGTGGTTGACGCCATGCTAGCTTCAGCCAGGAATGGTTGTATGCGACAATGGCACCAACATTCTCTCCGCCCTCCAACAGGGACACTTGACCCATGTCCCATGTTTGGCACACATCCTGATTTTGGTGGTGCCGCAATTCTTGAGCAGGTACCCAGGCTTACAGGATCTCCTGAGGCAGACCAGGAAAGTCTGTGGTCATTTCCGCTGGTCATACAATCCCAGTGCTTGGCTGGCTGACATTCAAAGGGAATGCAACCTGCCCAAGATCTGCCTCATTTGTGAAATGCCCACCAGGTTGAACTCAATGCTCGCAATGCTGCAGCGGCTGCACATACAGCACGGGGCCATCAATGAGTACCTGTGTGAATATGGCACCAGGACAGGGTAAGCGGAGCCTGGCTTCTTTTTGCCACGCCAGTGGCTACTGATCAAGGATGCATGCACTGTCCTGTCACCATTTGAGGAGGCCCCAAGGATGGTGAGCAGCGGCAATGCATGCATCAGGGATATTGTCCCTCTTTTCTTCCTGTTGGAGCACCTGATTCGTGGAATAATGGACAGGGCACTTGAGAGAGAAAAGCGGGCCTCTCAAGGCCCCCTTTATCCAGATAACTTTCCTGCAGGCTCGCCAAACACACAGGAAGAAGAGGAGGAGGAGGAGGATTGTGTCAGCATGGATGTGGAGGATAACACTCATAAGCAGTCTACAAGGGATGGCTTTCAGTCCCTAGATATCCAAGGAGTTATACATGGCTTGGAGGAGGTTGTTATAGATCATGTGATCCTTAGTGACCCAGAGGACTCAGAATCCAATGCCTCTGCAAACTTATGCTGCATGGCCTCCCTGATTCAGAAAAGCCTGCGAAAGGACCCTAGGTTTCGTGGTATCAAGGAGACGGATCATTACTGGCTGGCAACCCCTCTTAATCCACGTTACAAGGCTAAGGTTGCAGAACTCATCCAGCCTTCGCAGAGGGAGCAGAGGATGAAACATCTTCAGGAGAACTTGAAGAAAGGTTTGTACAATGCATTTCCAGTCCCTGGGAGGTTGACATTTCCTGGTGCTGGACAATGTGTTGCTGAGGCTTTGTTCAGTCAGAGGAAGAGCGGTGAAGAAGGTGACAGGCTGACCAATGCCTTTAGACAATTTTTCAGTCCTCAGCGCCAAGGTCTCTTCGGTTCAAGCAACCATCGCCAGCGTCAGCATTCCATGGTGCAGGAATATATAGGGGCAAGAGCAGACTTGGAGACCTTTCCAACAGACCATCCACTGGGTTACTGGGTCTTGAGGATGGACCACTGACCAGAACTTGCTCAATATACAGTAAAAATAGAAAACTGTGAGCACAAAGATATGTGTACCTCTATATATCAAACAGACAATGTCTGTAAAGAACACAGTCACAGATCATTAGTCCATACGATAGACTGAACAGATAACAAGTCCTACAAGAAATGGTGGTGGGCGGCATCCTTAGAGGTATCCTTAGAGAGAAGCCAACTCTGTAATAGGAAGACAAGGGAACAAGAAGGAAGTGCCACCTAAGTGCAATAAGTTAAGTAGGATTTTAATGACGCAACAATTAATGCACAGGAAGGTGAATAAAATCAGGGTCATCTGTGTTTCAGCGGTCCGTAGGGAAGCCTCAGATCCGGGTCCATTTTTCTATGTGGAGATGGGAAACTGCAGTTGGAGCAGATCCTGTGGCCATCAGGAAGAAGCTGGAGTTGAGGTCACGGGATCACTTCCAAGGGAGGACTCCACAGAGTGAGAAGGGTTGGATAGACAGGCTATGCTCTTGGAGTCAACTGTTCCTTCTATAGGCCTCTGAGCTACCCTGAGTTTGTGGCTTAGTTTAAAAGGGTATTTGACATTCCTGCACGCTCCGCTTCTGCTGCCAAGTGCCTCATGTCCATCAAAAAGAGTACGAGAACTGTTACTGACTACACCATTGAATTCCGTACTGTGGCAGCAAAGGTTGCATGGAATAATGAGGCCCTCCTGGCTGCTTTTTCTCATGGTCTCTTGGATCGCACATAGCAGCCCGAGATATACCCACTCAGCTGGAGAAGTTGATCACGTTTGCCATCCTCATTGACTCCAGACTCAAAGACTTTCTTTTAAGGAGCGCTTGTGAAAGCCTCCTGTACGTTTGTCTCAGAGCTTTGCAGTCCCATCCGTGCCTCCCTCACCTCCCATGCCTTCTGGTAAAGAGTCAGTCAGTGAAGGTGAACCCTTGCACTTGGGTTTAATGCATCTCTCTGCAGATGACAGAGCATTTAGGAGGAGGGAGAGATTGTGCCTTTATTGTGGCCAGGCAGGTCACTTTTTGAAGTCTTGTCCTACCCGTCCAGGGAACGCCCTAACCTTGAGGTCCTGTCATGGACAGTCCTTAGGTGGCGTTGTTTCATCCCCAGTTATCCAGAAGGATAAGCCCCTGGTTTTGGTTACCCTTTCTTGGGCTGAGTCGTCTGTCGAAATACAGGCTCTTATCGAATCTGGGGTTGCAGACCTGTTCATTGATGCTGCCTTTGTATTGAAGCACTCGATTCCACTACAGCTGCGTGACACTCCACTTGCCATTGAAGCTCTTGATGGGAGAATTCTACAGCCTGCCCATGTGACTCATGAGACGGTTCTATTGTCCATGGCTGTAGAGGCTCTTCACCATGTGATAATCCAATTCCAAGTTATTTTCTCACCTAATCCAATTTCAAGTTATTTCCACTGGTTATTGGTTATCCCTGGTTACAAAGGTACAACCCCTCTTTTGGCTCCATGCTGAGGTTCTCTCCTGGTCAACACAATGCAGTGAGACATGCTTTCAGAAGGTAGCCAAGGTCCTGTGCACCTCTTCACTCTCCTCCCTGCCGGAGGAGTACTGCAATTTTAGCGATGTCTTTGACAAAAGTCAAGCCGGTACTTTGCCTCCACACCGGCCATATGATTGCACAATTGACCTTCAACCTGGTGTCATATGCCCTCATGGCTGGGTTTGCCCTATGTGGATAAAAAAATACAGCACTTGCAACACACAATATAAGTGCAATCAACAAAAATGTCCAAATAAAAATCCAAACAATTGCAAGGAAGTAGGTTCAAAAAATGCTTCTCAAACTTGCAGGAGTACAGTGACACCCCCTTTTGCATCCCCACTCACCAGAACAGGATGACCCCCAGCTTTGCAGTCCAGGGGTCACTTCAGGCTTGTAAATGGTATCCCACACAAGTGGATTGGTGTCAAAACATGAGATGGTGGATCGGTGTAACCATCAGATGATAGATTCCAATACGAGGCTCTCAACAGGATATATAGGCACCCAGAAATGAAAAGAGGATGGACTAATAGTGAAGTACTGTTATAAAAGTCGATTCAATGTGCATAGGAATTGGTACTTACAAAAAGATGGTTAAAATCAGACATGGATTTAGAGCTGTAGATACAGGAAGCAGCCATTCATTGCGTGCGATCCACTATGCCCTTGGGTTTGCCCTTTTTCGTGTGGTGAACTGATACTTTGTATTGATTATAGGGGTCTCAATCATTTCACAATTAAAAATGCCCGTTGATTACGGAATTATTTGACCACCTCAAGAGAGCAACGGTTTTAATGAAGCTGGATTTGAGGGGCATACAATCTTGTGAGTATTAACCTCCCTGGCGGTATGATTCTGTCAGGAATTCTATTCCAAAAGCGGTACAATTCTTTTGCATGAAAATTTGGTGTTATGTATCATAGGCCTGCAATTCTTAGTAATTACTTACTAAAACCTGACCAAACAAGGCTCTAGTAGACATCCCAGATGTGATAAAGTTTGAAACACAAAATCATGAATTATAATCTTATAAATAATATAATTTTATTCAATAATGTAATGTGAAATAATGAAATTTGTCAAACAAAGAAAATTCAATAAACATCCTGAGTGTGATACATTTTGAAGCAAGGTACAGCACACAGTCCAACATCACAATCCGGACAATAGAACTGGCTTTCTTTTCGGACTTTTTTTCCACTGCTATCTCTCTTTGAGCAGCAAACCATGCACATCCTGGTAGGTGCTGCCTTTTTTGCGGTTGGTGGTATGTAGTCCACAAAGTGACGACCTGTTATGCCGCGTACACACGGGCGGACTGTATGACGTACTTAGTCTGGCGGAAAAGTATGCCAGACTGTCTGTCGGAATTTCCGAACGCGCTACTTGCCCACACACGGCATTTTTTCAGCGGACTAATACGGCGGACTAAGTCCGCCGTACTATCCGCCCTACTTTTGAAATTAACGGACTTGCCCACACACGCGGAGGAAAGTACGCTCATTTCGAGCACGTCTCCAGGTAGGCGGTGCCCGCGAAGAAGACGTCGCTGGCCCCGCCGCCTGGTATGGACTTAAAGGGGAACCCCAACGCCGAAAAAAATCGGCGTGGGGGTCCCCCCCAAGTCCACAACAGACCCTTGTCCGAGCACGCTACCCGGCCGGCCAGGAAAGGAGGGGCGAGCGAGCGCCCCCCCCCCTCCTGAGCCGTACCAGGCCGCGTGCCCTCAACATGGGGGGGTGCCTTGGGGAAGGGGGGGACGCGCGGCCCCCCCACCCCAAAGCACCTTGTCCCCATGTTGATGAGGACAAGGGCCTCTTCCCGACAACCCTGGCCGTTGGTTGTCGGGGTCTGCGGGCGGGGGGCTTATCGGAATCCGGGAGCCCCCTTTAATAAGGGGGCCCCCGGATACCGGCCCCCCACCCTATGTGAATGAGTATGGGGTACAATGTACCCCTACCCATTCACCTGTTAAATAAAAGTACAAAAAAAAAACACAACACACGAGATAAAATACTTTATTGCACAGCTCCGGGGGTCTTCCGTCTTCGGGGGTCTTCTCGCCGGACTCCTCCGCTATCTTCTTGTAGCTCTTTTGCTAGCGGAGGAGTCCGGCTTTCTTCCTCGCCGCCGGCCTCTTCTCCCGACTTCGGGGGTCTTGTCCCCCTCTTCGGTTCTTGTGCCGGGCCACCGCGCCTTCTTATAGCTCTTTTACAGGCGGTGGCCCGGTCTTCTGTCGCCGCCGCCGCTGCCGCCTTCCATTCTTCTTCTTCTTCTTCTTCTCCTTCTTCTCCTGGAGATGTTGACTCGACGCTCTCTCCGGTCACAATGCCAGGGCCGCGCTGCGCGGCCACTTATATAGGGACAAGGGGCGGTGTCACATGGCTTTATGTCACATGGGTTGGTGTCACATGGTGACCCCGCCCCCTTACGATGTCATAGTCCCCATGTGACATCAACCCATGTGACCAACCCATGTGACATAAAGCCATGTGACACCGCCCCTTGTCCCTATATAAGTGGCCGCGCAGCGCGGCCCTGGCATTGTGGCCGTAGAGATCGTCGAGTCAACATCTCCTGGAGAAGAAGGAGAAGAAGAAGAAGAAGAAGAACGGAAGGCGGCGGCGGCGACAGAAGACCGGGCCACCGCCTGTAAAAGAGCTATAAGAAGGCGAGGTGGCCCGGCAGAAGAACCGAAGAGGGGGACAAGACCCCCGAAGTCGGGAGAAGAGGCCGGCGGCGAGGAAGAAAGCTGGACTCCTCCGCTAGCAAAAGAGCTACAAGAAGATAGCGGAGGAGTCCGGCGAGAAGACCCCCGAAGACGGAAGACCCCCGGAGCTGTGCAATAAAGTATTTTATCTCGTGTGTTGTGGTTTTTTTTTTTGTACTTTTATTTAACAGGTGAATGGGTAGGGGTACATTGTACCCCATACTCATTCACATAGGGTGGGGGGCCGGTATCCGGGGGCCCCCTTATTAAAGGGGGCTCCCGGATTCCGATAAGCCCCCCGCCCGCAGACCCCGACAACCAACGGCCAGGGTTGTCGGGAAGAGGCCCTTGTCCTCATCAACAGGGCGAGCGAGCGCCCCCCCTCCTTTCCTGGCCGGCCGGGTAGCATGCTCGGACAAGGGTCTGTTGTGAACTTGGGGGGGACCCCCACGCCATTTTTTTTCGGCGTTGGGGTTCCCCTTTAAGTCCATACCAGGCGGCGGGGCCAGCGACGTCTCCTTCGTGGGCCCCGCCTACCTGGATACCCGCTCGAAATGAGCGGACTTTTCTCCGGGCGGGAAAAGTCCGCTCATTTCAAAAGTACGGCGGACTGGCACACACACGGGCGGATTGTCCGCCGAAATGCGAGTACGACGGACAGAATTTCGAAAAATCTGAAATTCTTAGTACGCCGGACTGCACGCTGAAAAAGTCCGCTGAAGCCCACACACGAGCGGATGTGTTTCGGCGGACTAAGTAGGCCATACAGTCCGCCCGTGTGTACGCGGCCTTAGGCGTTCTGGGTTGACAACGTCAACAGCATGTCGTCCAGGTCTGATCGCAGATCCTGATGGTGTCTGGTGTTGGAAGAAAATCTGCTCAGCCACCTTCCAGGTAAAATCGGCATGAATAACAGGCTTGCGACTCTGCGCTCGGTATAGGACATATGCGTTCCAAAGGCATTGCTCCAGAAGATGCCGGAAAATCTTTTTATAATATTTTTTTTGCTGCTTGCGCATAGCCGGATAAAATGTCATTGCCTGATCGGCTCTGTCCACGCCTCCCATAGTGCAATTATAGTCTATGACGACTTGTGGCTTCAGCACATCTTTCCCACGTTTGGCGTGGACCATGGCAGTGGCGGTATTGTGCACTGTACTCATGAGACACACGTCCTTCTTGTCTCGCCATCGCATTGCCATCATCTTACCCTTCTGCCAGGCAACCATTTCTCCGGTTTTTAGATTTTTCCGGGAGAACAGAGATGGCATGTCACGTCGATTGGGCCTAACAGTACCATACGCATTGGTCTTGTTTTTTAGCAAAACATCAAAAATTTCCGGAGACATATAGAAGTTGTCCATGGTGACACAATATCCCTGGTTCAGCAATGGCTCCAGCAGTGTGAGGACTGATGATGTGGCCATCCCATAGCCGCTGTACCTGGGGTTGAACTTCGTGCCTTTACCGGTGTAAATGACCGAATTCCATATGTACCCGGTGGATGATTCGCAGAGCATGTAGGACTTTATGCCCAATCTCGCTCTTTTGGATGCAATAAATTGTATCCAGCTCAGGCGTCCCTTGTAGGCCATCAAGCTTTCATCCACGCAGACGTCCCTTTCTGGCATGTAGGTCCGCTGGAAATTGCTCACAATAATTTGCGATACCTCCCAGATTGTTTTGAGTTTGGGTGCAGGATGCCTGGCCTCATCAAACTCCTCATTGTTCGTGAAATGGAAATATTTCATGATGAGGGAAAAACGGTATTCGGACATCACGGTGCCAAAAAACTGAGTGGCCAGTAATTTATTGGTGGTCCAGTACCATTTCTGGAGCGGTTTCCCCACCACCCCTTGAAGAATAATAAGTCCCAGGAACTGCCAGATGTCCTCTTTGGTCACTGGTTCCCACTTTCTGCTTCGGGAAAACCTGGCATGCAGCGTAGCGGATTGCTGTACCTGGTAGCGATTTGTCTCTGTGACAATTTTTTCAATTACATCCTCAGTGAGAAATAATTGCAGGTATGCCAGAGGATTGTCACGTTCGACATCTACCTTCATCCCAGGTGATCCAGTGAAGGGGAATCTTGGCGGTGCTACCTGGTCTGTATCGCAGTCGATAGGGCACCAATTGCGCACATCCTTGAGGTCAGGTGCAGGATCATCACCGCTGTCACTTGTCAGATCCGTGTCAGTGTCAGACGACAAATCTCCCCACGATTTGCTATCGCTAATTTCTGCGAGCAACTCCGTGTCGCAATCTCTGTCACTCAGGTGGTCCAATGACGATTTTGTAGCGAATTGGCGCTTTTTTGATGCCATGTTATATTTTATTTTATTGGAGGCAAGGGGCACTGTATGGTTTATCAGTCAGATAGAGATGATACAGTGTAATCCTCTCAGATTACAATGTATCACCTCTATTTATGTGTTTGTGTTGTGTTCACTTTTTGAAATTCCCGCCCAGTTCCGCTCCCGTGCGCCGCTGCTGCTCGCAGAGAACGGAACCAGGAAGTCAGGATGGCGTGACCTCGCCGGCAATCGCGTCGGCGATCACAGGGGAGGACAGCGGAGAACATCGCTGGAGCGTCGGGAGAAGGTAAGATCTCCGCTCGCCGCTCTGCAATGTTACCCCGAGCGTGACTCGGGGTTACCGATAGTACAAGAAAAAAACAAACCCAAGTCACGCTCGGGGATACCGCTAGGGAGGTTAAGGAGGGCGATGAGTGAAAAACTGTGTTTAATACCAGAACAGGCCATTATGAGTACCTCCTAATGCCTTTTGGCCTTTGTAACGCCCCGGCAGTTTTCCAGGAATTTATTAACTATGTCCTCCGAGATTTGTTGCAGTTATGTGTGGTGGTTTATCTTGAGGATATCCTCATATTTTCCAAGTCCATGGAAAGCCACCACACAGATGTCTGTCGTATGCTTCAGAAACAAAGAGAGAACAATCTCTATTGTAACCTGGAGAAGTGTGAGTTCCATCGTAAACCAGTTAAATTCCTGGGTTACATCATTTCCACTGCTGGTTTTTCGATGGACCCAGAAAAACGTTCAGCAGTTCTGCAGTGGCCCTGTCCCGAGGGTTTACGTCCTCTGCAGCATTTCCTTGGCTTTGCCGACTATTATCGAAAGTTTATTCATAAATCTCTGGTCAAGCCCCTGACTGATATGACCAGAAAGGACGGTAACCCACAGAGTTGGTCTCCAGAGTCCATTAAGGCCTTTGAGAGTCTCAAGGCTGCCTTTGTTTCTGATCCTGTGTTGACACATCCTGATCCTGTGTTACCTTTTATCCTTGAGGTTGATGCTGCTGAGACTATTGGTGCCCTTCTTTCTCAACTTCCTACCTCTGAGAGCGCTATGCATCCTTGTGGCTACTTTTCCAAGAAATTGTCCCCTGCGGAGTGCAATTACGAGATTGGTGACAGAGAGCTGTTGGCGATCATTTTAGCCTTGAAAGAATGGAGACATCTCTTCGAAGGTACCACTGTGCGGTTCTCATTCTTACTGACCATAAGAATCTCACATTCTTGTCTGAAGCTAAACGTCTCTCTCACAGAAGGGTGCGATGGGCTCTTTTCTTGTCACGTTTCAATTACATTGTCTCATTCTTACCCGGTACTGAGAATGTAAGAAAGCTGAGAAAGCAAGGAGAGGTCCGCCTTGTACTTTGATGTGGGTCTTTTAACTGCTGTTGCCAACGGACTGCATGGGAGGTCGCCATATGTCTGGTCAAGTATGTGGTGCCCAAGTGTTTTGGCCAGGTACACGTGTCAAAGGCCCACACCAAATAACTTTTCAAAATATGTGGGTAGTCAGCAGCGCCCTGCACCTGCTTAGCTCTTCGACTTCCAATCACTGCGCATCCTCCTGCAGCATGTACCCGACACTGTGGTTGAATAGTTCAAGGGACTCTTCCATGCATGATGATGGGGCTAGAGAAGGAGTGACTGTTGACATAGAGGTGATGGAATAGACCGCTTTGGCAGCTGCATTGGCAGGCAAACTACTTTGAGCCTGGGTGACAGAGGATGAGAAGGATGAGGAGGGCTTTGTTATCCATTCCACCAACTCTTCTGCATGTTGTGGTTCAATAACATGGCCAACTGCAGAAAAAAAGGACAAGCGTGCCCCACGGCCACATGCTGAGGATGCATTGTATCCACGACCAGCACTGTCGACTGTAGACACAGAGCCTGCCTGCCCTCTTTTAGTGGCCTGTGAGCGTCTGCCTCTCCTTGGTGTCCTTCTGGACATGCTGTAAATTTTGTTTAGCAAAACCAAACTACACTGTATTGTGTACTGGTGTACACCACCAGAAAAGTAGTAGCAACTGCACTAGGGGTGCACGATACTGTGTACACCAACAGAAGTGTAATAACAACTATGGGTGTACTGTATGTATTGTGTACTGTGTACACCACCAGAAAAGTAGTAGCAAATGTACTAGGGTTGCACGGTACTGTGTACATCAACAGAAGTGTAATAACAACTATGAGTGCACTGTATGTATTGTTTACACCACCAGGAAAGTAGTAGCAACTGCAGTAGGGGTGCACAGTACTGTGTACACCAACAGAAGTGTAATAACTATGAGTGCACTGTATTGTGTACACCCCCAGAAAAGTAGTAGCAACTGCAAAGTATATTATAAAAAGTAAACCAGGAACGGCCTGCAGCCAGATATAACTAAACTGGATACATATATATGACTTTCTGTGTATATATGTATATGTGTATATATATATATATATATATATATATATATATATAGATAGATAGATAGATAGATAGATAGATAGATAGATAGATATAGATATGTAGCAGATGGCATTTTGGACAAAATGTCATACGCATGTAAATTTAGTTTTTGCCTCAGAACAGTAGGAGTTCTGAGGGATATTTACATAGGTTGGCCTTAACATCAGTCTGGCTGGGCTGTGTTAGAAGTTCTGCCTGGTCATGTGAACAGTGAGGTGCACATGACAGGCCAGAACCAGGTCTGGTTGAATGTTTTAGGTATCAGCCTTCTCGGAACCAATCATTGGGAGTGCCAGGGCCCGCTGGGGAGTCTGGGAAGGGGTACATAAGAGGTGCGGTTCAAGAGAGGAGTTTGTGAGGTCCATGTGGTCTGTTCTAGTTCCAGGACCAGGGTAGCCCCACGAGGGGTCCCGGTCACAGGGGGGTTCAACACCCCTCAACATGTTCCTGTTAGAGGCCCCCAATAGACATGCCTGGTCTGGGGTAGGGATCCGTCTGTTCCCGAGTCTCAGAACCTGCTTGTCCGAGGCGCAGTAACTGAGGGAGGATTCAAGGTGTCCGGGTGTGCTCTCGGCTTGGAGAGGCACCACAGCTCGTGGAAGTGACCGGGGAGGACTCTTCAGAGGAGGGCCGACAGGTGGCATCCAGGGAAGTGCCTGGTTACTGAGTTGGGAAGGACATTGACAAATTCACATTTTTCCAGTACCATTGAGGAGACAGAGAACGTTCCAGGTCCTGAGGAAAAAGGTTCCTGTTCACCCTTAGTTACAACTTGTACACGTTCATAGAATTGCTTCAAGTTTTGAGTCAATGTGCTGACTGCCATGATCTCTGGCTAGAGATCTGTTCAGCCTTGAAGTACCCAGCTGCAAGTGGCTACTCTCTGTGTGGAATTAGAGACTTTGCTAGACCTGCAGTTCAAGGTGCCTGAGTTCTTCACCCGTGCCCTCTGTTCCCATGAGAGACTGTGTTATTGGATGTTACCATTGCAAAATAAAACCCTTTGTTAACCACTTCCCACCCGGCCAATGCATATATACGGCCGGGTGGGAGCCGTCTACTCCTGATAGGACGTTCAGGAACGTCATTCAGGAGTAGCGGGATCGCGCGCGCGCGCGCCCGCGCAGCGGCGCGATCCCGATGTGCTCGTGTCACCCGGACACGGCACATCTCAGATCAGCAGGAGGGCTCTGTGATTGGCCCTCCTGATCACATGACGGCCGTGTCCAATCACGGCCGTCATGTGATGTAAACAAACAGCCGGTTGCTAGGCAATCGGCTCTCCTCTCCTCACACGGAAGTCACCGCTGAGGAGAGGAGAGCAGAACGCTGCAGCCGGCTGATGATCAGTGAGTATGGGCTGCTTTTTACAGCTTTTTACTCACTGATCATCAGTGTAGTGTAAACACACAACACACCACACAGTACAAACACAGTCCCCACACATGTCCCCAAAACACACATGTCCCCAAAACATACATGTCCCCAAATAATAAAAACACATGTCCCTAATAATAAAAACATGTCCCCCACATATGTCCCACTAAAATCACATGTCCCAATGATTATCTGCACACATATGTACGTGATCACCTGCACACATATGTACATGATCATTTGCGTACATATGTCCGTGATCACACAAACCAATTATTATACACTTAACGGAATTTTTTTTACCAAAAACATGTAGCAGAATACATTTTGGCTTAAATTTATGACAAAATTTGATTTTATTGGATTTCTTTTCAAATAGAAAAAAGAAAATATTATTTTTTTTCCAAATTTCCGTTATTTTTGCGCTTATATCGCAAAAAAAAAAAACCGGAGTCGTGAATAAATAACACCAAAATAAAGCTCTATTTGTGCGAACAAAATGATAACAATTTCATTTGGGTACAGTGTAGCATGACCGTGCAATTGTCACTGAAAGCGCTAGAGCGCTGAAAGCTGAAAATTGGGCTGGGAAGGAAGGGGGCGAAAGTGCCCTGTATTGTAGTGGTTAAAGGACTTTATTTTTGTCAGCGTTCAAGTTATTGGGTATCAACCCTGGGAACCCCTAGACGTGGAAGGACAAGCCAAGCAGAGGTAACCGGTAAGCCCAATAAGTTATGGCCACTACATTATATATATATATATATATATATATATATATATATATATATACCGTATATACTCGAGTATAGGCCGACCCGAGTATAAGCCGAGGCCCCCAATTTACCCCCAAAAAACTGGGAAACCTATTGACTCGTGTATAAGCCGAGGGTGAGATATGCCTGTCCATCCCTGTGTGTGTCCGTCCATCCCTCTGTGTCCGTCCATCCCTGTGTGTCCGTCCATCCCTGTGTGTCCGTCCATCCCTGTGTGTGTGTCCATCCATCCATCCCTGTGTGTGTGTCCATCCATCCATCCCTGTGTGTGTGTCCATCCATCCATCCCTGTGTGTGTGTGCGTCCATCCATCCATCCATCCCTGTGTGTGTGTGTGTGTGTGTGTGTGTGTCCATCCATCCATCCATCCCTGTGTGTGTGTGTGTGTGTGTCCATCCATCCATCCATCCCTGTGTGTGTGTGTCCATCCATCCATCCGTGTGTGTGTGTGTGTGTGTGTGTGTGTGTGTGTGTCCGTGCAGCCTTGTGTGTCCAGCCTACCTGTGTCCCGAGCCTCCGTCCGGTCCCGTCCCGAGCCTCCGTGTCGTCCCGTCCCGAGCCTCCGTGTCGTCCCGTCCCGAGCCTCCGTGTCGTCCCGTCCCGAGCCTCCGTGTCGTCCCATGCCAGGATCGCCGCTCTTCGTCGGCGCCCTGGCGGCCATTCCCCTGTTCAAAAGCCGCGCCTCCGCCTCCGCCTGTGATAGGCGGAACACTCAATTTCCCAGCAGTCAGTGTTCCGCCTATCACGGACATCGGCTCATCCGAGGATGAGCCGATGTCCGTGATAGGCGGAACACTGACTGCTGGGAAATTGAGTGTTCCGCCTATCACAGGCGGAGGCGGAGGCGCGGCTTTTGAAAGGTAGAATGGCCGCTGTCTGTCTGCTCGACACGCTGTTCGGGCAGTCAGACAGCGGTGACTCGAGTATAAGCCGAGGGGGGCACTTTCAGCCTCAAAAAAGAGGCTGAAAATCTCGGCTTATACTCGAGTATATACGGTATATATATACATACATACATACATACATACATACATACATACATATATATATATATATATATATATATATATATATATATATATATATATATATATATATATACGAGACTGTCTGTATGTATATATATATATTAAATACACTGCAGCTAACTAAATAACCTGCCTGCCTGCTCAATCTAAATGACACTCTCTCTCCATCCACACCAACAACAGACTACACGGGGCCCGACGTGCAGGCAACCTTGTATAGTGTGGGGTGTGGACTTCTGATTGGCAAAAGGCACCCTGCATTTGGCCAATTATGGCTCTCTTAGATGAGGGCACTGGGATTGGCCAAAGCATGCAGGTCATGGTGCATGCTTTGGCCAATCATCATACAACAATGTCGGCCGTTGCACACCACTCAAATTTGGCCCGAACGGTCGCAATGTTCGGCTTTCGATGAACAGCAAATGTTCGAGTCAAACTCAAGTTTGACCTAAACAGAAATCTCATCAACTATTTATGTTAGGCTAACTGGTCTGTAATTCTTAGGGATGTATTTTGGGCCCTTTTTAAATATTGGTGCTACATTTGCTTTTGTCCAATAACCTGGTACTATTCCAGTCAGTAGACTGTCAGTAAAAATTAGGAGCAATGGGCTGGCAATTACTTGACTGAGTTCCTTGAGTACCCTTGGATGCAAGCCATCTGGTCCCAGGTATTTATTAGTGTTAAGTTTCCCAAGTCTAATTTTAATTCTGTCTTCTGTTAACCATAGAGGTGCTTCCTGTGATGTGTCATAAGGATAAACACTGCAGTTTTGGTTACTGAAACCCCCTGATTCCCTCGTGAATACTGAGGCGAAGATCTAATATTTTGATCTAATATTTCACAACAGGGCCCGTTCCTGCACCCACCAAGAATAACTGTGAGGGGTTACAGTGTTGTGCCACCACCACCACCACCCAAGGCCCAATTTTTCTGCCCCTGTTTAACAGGGGCATGTTGTTACAATTTTTGATCTAATATTTCACAGCAGGGCCCGTTCCTGCACCCACCAAGTGTAACTGTGAGGGCTTACAGTGTTGTGGCACCACCACCAAGGGCCCAATTTTTTTTGCCCCTGTTTAACAGGGGCATGTAATTACAATTTTTGATCTAATATTTCACAGCAGGGCCTGTTCCTGCGCCCACCAAGAGTAATTTTAAGGGGTTACAGTGTTGTGGCACCACCACCCCCACCACCCAAGGCCCAATATTTCTGCCCTTGTTTAACAGGGGCATGTAATTAAATTTTTTTATATATTTCACAGCAGGGCCTGTTTCTGCGCCCACCAAGAGTAACTGTGAGGGCTTACAGTGTTTTTGCACCACCACCAAAGGCCCAATTTTTCTGCCCCTGTTTAACAGGGTCGTGAAATTACAGTTTTTGATATAGTATTTCACAGCAGGGTCCATTCCTGCGCTCACCAAGCGTAACTGTGAGGGCTTACAGTGTTTTTTTTATCACCCACACCTAAGGCCCAATTTTCTGCAGAGCATATAGGGCAGGCCGTATATTATATATACTTTTGTTCAGAGTATATATTACCTGGGGGCCCCACACCATTTTTTGTTAAAATTTGGGTGTGGGGTTCCCCTTAATATCCATACCAGACCCTGGTAATGGGGTGGGGCGCGATTCATGCCTTTTTTCTCAATGATTTTCATCTATATTGCCGGGACACGACAATACATTACAGCTGCAAGCAGTTTTAAATTATTTTTTTCCCTTCAGAAATACAATTTTTCTGTGGTATTGTTCTAAACACTGGAAAACTGTGCCACTCTACAGGCATACTATATACACCCCCCAGGCACAATATTTAACCACCTCAATACAGGACACTTAAACCCCCTTCCTTCCCAGACCAATTTTCAGCTTTCAGTGCTCTCTCACTTTGAATGACAATTACTCAGTCATGCTGCACTGTAACCAAATAAATTTTTTATCATTTTGTTCACACAAATAGCGCTTTCTTTTGGTGGTATTTATTCACCACTTCATTTATTATTTTTTGTAATATAAGCGAAAAAAGAGCGAATATTTTGAAAAAAAACAAAATTTTCTACTTTATCTTTTAAAAGAAACAAAAAAAATCTAATTTTGGCGAAAATTTAGGCCAAAATGTATTCTACTACATGTCTTTGGTAAAAAAAAATCCTGATAAGTGTATGATCATTGGTTTGTGTGAAAGTTATAGAGCCTACAAGCCATGCTATGCATTATTGAAAATGTATTAATCCTAATGCACTGATAGCCTATCTCAGTTCTTGAGGCCCTAAAATGTCAGGACAGTACAATAACCCCCCAAATGACCCCTTTTTGGAAAGAAGACAGTCTGCAGTATTTAGTAAGAGGCATAGTGAATTTTTTGAAGTTGCAATTTTTCCCCCACAATGCTTTGGAAAATTAAGAAATATATATATTTTTTTTCTTCACTAAATTATCATATTTACAAGTTATTTCTCACACATGGTGCAGGCATAATTGCAATTACACCCCAAAATACATTCTGCTATTCGTCTTGAGTATGGAGATACCCCATGTGTCAGACTTTTCCACAGCCTGGCCACATACAGAGGCCCAACATCCATGTAGCACCATCAGGCGTTCTAAAGGCATAAATTACACATTTCATTTCCTGAGTACCTATCACATTTTTGAAGGCCCTGGAGCACCAGAACAATGAAATTACCCACAAAGTGACCCCATTTTGGAAAGAAAACAACTCAATGTATATTCTGTGAGGCATAATGAGTCTTTTGAACATATAATTTCTTTCCACAAGTTTTTGGAAAATGTGGAAAGAAAATGAAAACCAATTTTTTTCTCACAAAGTTGTCAATTTAGAAGATCTTTCTAACACATAACATTGTACATAGCCAAAATGACACCCCAAAATACATTCTGCTACTCGTCCTGAGTATGGCGATACCCCATGTGTCAGACTTTTCCACAGCCTAGCAACATACAGAGGCCCAACATCCATGTAGCATCATCAGGCGTTCTAAAGGCATAAATTACACATTTCATTTCCTGAGTACCTACTACATTTTTGAAGGCCCTGGAGCACCAGGACAATGGAATTACCCACAAAGTGACCCCATTTTGGAAAGAAAACAACCTAATGTATATTCTATGAGGCATAATGAGTCTTTTGAACATGTAATTTCTTTCCACAAGTTTTTGGAAAATGTGGAAAGAAAATAAAAACCTATTTCTTTTTCACAAAGTTGTCAATTTAGAAGATCTTTCTAACACATAACATGTACATAGCCAAAATGACACCCCAAAATACATTCTGCTACTCGTCCTGAGTATGGCGATACCCCATGTGTCAGACTTTTCCACAGCCTAGCAACATACAGAAGCCCAACATACAAGTACCACCTTCGGGCTTCTAACATATAGCATGTACACACCAAGAATTACACCCCAAAATACATTCTGCTGAGCAAAGGGTAAAAAAAAGGCTCACCTGTGGTTTAAGCAGGCAGGGACACCGTTCCAGAGCAGTCAAAGCATTTTCTAGACAGCCAAAGGAAATGTCCAGGAATTGTCCAGGCAGCAGACAGATATGGAAAATTATGAACATGGTTCAGTACAGTCCAAGGTTTAGCAGGCAGTTCAGGCATAGGCATGTCCAGTTCAGGTGGCAGGCACAGGCATGGCCAGTTCAGGTGGCAGGCAAAGGCAGGGCCAGTTCAGATGGCAGCAGGCGGCACTTTGTACATTGGGCCTTGGTCAGGTAAGACCCGAGGACAGTGGTAGAGGCTTCTTCCCACCCAAATCTCTACGAAGCCTCCGAGTCTCCAGACCCTAATCCGAGAAAACGAAAAACCTGGAGAAAAATGTTTTCTCCACTCGGAAAACTTTTTCTGGAGCCCTTCACATGTGAGACCCCTGTGCTGTACAGTGGCAGGGCAAATGATCAGTTCAGGAGGAAGGCAAAAAGCATGGTCATTTAACAGGCCGAGGTCAATTCACGTTGAAGGCAGAAACATGTTTGGCAGAGGCATAGTCATTTAACAGTCCGGGTCATACACAGAAATGGCAGAAAGCGGAAACTGGAAAGAAATCATCTTCACTTTACTAATAGTGTAGTGAAGTATGATAGCTTCGATAGCAAGTTCCAATGCAGAGGCCTGGCTGGGAGGGACAGTCTGGACAGTAGTATTGGGTGTCGCGGCGAATTCCTCTACTTGTACACACACACGACATTTTTTTGGGGGTTTGCGACCTGTTTGGGTAGGAGGGAGGATGTCGGGAAAGTGCCTTTCATGGAGTCTGGATACTGCATCAGAGCGAATTAGTTGGCCATGGGGATAGACAAGGGCTCTGATAACATCTTCTTGGAATCTTAGATAGGTCAGGGAACTTTGGGTGCTCTTAGAAAAAATAATATATGAATTGAACATGGCCAGTTGCATCAAATAAACGGCGACTTTCTTGTACCAAAAGAGTGATCTCCTGGTGGCCAAGTAGGGCTGCATCATCTGGTCATTCATATCCACCCCCCCCCCCCCCCTCCCCATGTATAAGTTATACTCGTGGATACATTTTGGCTTCTGGATGGGGCCTTTTCTTCTCTGCAGTTCCACCAAGGTGTCATTGTGTATTGTGGAAAGGATGTAGACATCTCTTTTTTTATCTCTCCACTTCACCGCTAGTACCTCGTCAGTCCGCATACTGGCCATTTCACCCTGTTTTAATTTCTTGGTGACCAATATCTGTGGGAAGCCTTTGCGGTTGGTC
Organism: Lithobates pipiens; assembly: GCF_037356315.1. Lineage (NCBI taxonomy): Eukaryota > Metazoa > Chordata > Amphibia > Anura > Ranidae > Lithobates > Lithobates pipiens. The sequence continues at coordinate 527,325,061 of NW_027507764.1, read as the reverse complement.
CGTGCTGTCCCAAAGGCCACAGTCTGCTTTAGGTATAGATGGCGAAAAAGTGGGAGACTTGTGTAGAAATTGTCTACATATACAAGCAATGGTTGGATCAGCTGCCAGACAATTTTGCTACTTGTTCCCATGTAGGTAGGGCATCCAGGGGGGTTTAGCTGTCGGTCTTTTCCCTCATAAATTATAAAGTCATATGTGTAACCCGTGGCCCTGTCACATGCCTTATAAAATTTTACCCCACGTCTGGCTCCTTTACTGGGCATGTATTGTTGTATTCCAAGTCGTCCAGTGAAGTGTAATAGGGATTCATCCACACAAATATTTTTATCAGGGGTAAACATCTGCTTGAAACTGGCGTAAAAAAAAATTGATTAGGGGCCGAATTTTGAATAATTTATCGTAACTGGGATGATTTCGAGGGAGGCGTTGGGCATTGTTATTGAAATGTAAAAATCTCATGATCATCTCATAACGGTTTCTGGGCATAATTGAAGAATAGACCGGCATGTGGTGGATAGGTTGGGTAGACCAGTAGGAATGGACTTCATTTTTTTTGTTAGCCCCATCTTGAGGGTTAGGCCAAGGAAAATTTTACATTCTTCCATGGTGGGGGGTTTCCAAAAAAAAGGACGGGCATAGGAAGAACTTGGATTGTTGGCTATATGTTGGCTGGCATATAGATTACATTGCTCCACAATGTCGGTTAGGAGATCATGGGTAAAAAAATAAATGAAAATAATAAAGTGGGGTTACATTTTCCGTCTGTATCTGAGGGCCTGGCTGGGATGTAAAAAGGGGAATTACAGGTTCTACTGACGTATCGGGCAGCCATGTTAGATACAGTAGAACATCTGGAAGGCTAGTATGGGCACTGCCTCGTTGATGGGATGCTCCGTTGCTAGCATCTGGCCTATCTTCAAGGAAGGTTGCAGAACTGCTGGTGGATGCCTGCCTATCCCGGAGTGCTGCGCTGCTGGTGCATGCCTGCATGTCATCCTGGAGTGGTGCGCTGCTGTTGGATGTCTGTGCCTGCTCATTTCTCCCGTTTCTCCTTGTTAGGATTCTATCTTCCACAGTTTCCATCTTGGAGCCACTGCTTTCCACTGGCTCATAATCGCTATCCGAGTCTGACGGAGAGAGTTCCCCGCTACTCTCGTCCGACATACTCTGGAGCATCTGGAAAACCTCCTCTGCGCTGTACGACCTTTTAGTCATGGTGACGGGCAGATGTCAGATGGCGGGCAGGAGATGTCAAATGGCGGGCGTCAGTTGTGCCTGATGGCGGGCGTCAGTTGTGCCTGATGGCAGGCGTCAGTTGTGCCTGATGGCGGGCGTCAGTTGTGCCTGATGGTGGGCGTCAGATGTGCCTGGTGATGGCGGGCGTCAGATGAGCCTGGTGAAGGCGGGCAGATGCGCCTGGTGATGGCGGGCAGATGTGCCTGGTGATGACGGGCAGATGCGCCTGGTGATGGCTGGCAGATGCGCCTGGTGATGGCGGTCAGATGCGCCTGGTGATGGCGGGCAGATGCGCCTGGTGATGGCGGGCAGATGCGCCTGGTGATGGCGGCAGATGCGCCTGGTGATGGCGGGCCGATGCGCCTGGTGATGGCGGTCAGATGCGGCAGGTGATGCGGGCAGATACGGCAGGTGATGGCGGGCAGATGCGCGTGGTGATGGCGGGCAGATGCGCCTGGTGATGGCGGTCAGATGCACCTGGTGATGGCGGGCAGATGCGCCTGGTGATGGCGGGCAGATGCGCCTGGTGATGGCGGGCGGCTGATGTGTCAGATGGCGGGCTGATGTGCCCGCTGTTGGCGGACAGATGTGCCCGCTGTTCTGTATGACAGGTGTTTTTGGGGACACTGTGTTTTTGGGGACACTGTGTGTTTTGGGGGACACTGGGTGATCAGGGGGTAAACAGCAGACAAACAGCTATAAACTCACTGATCTTCCCGGCTGAATCACAGATTTCTCTTCCTCTCCTCACTGACAGGTTCTGTGTGAGGAGAGGAAGAGATGAGAGCAGTTACAACCGCTCTCTCTTTACATTACATGACGACTGTGATTGGACACAGTCGTCATGTGATCAGGAGGGCCAATCACATGGCCCTCCTGTTGTATACTGCTCTGCAGTCTCCGGGCGTCTCAGGCAGATCGGGATTGCGCCGCTGCGTGGGCATGTGGCGGCGCGATCACCGGTTATCTGCCACCCATCCCCCTTTGTTTACCTTACGATGGCTGTGATTAGACACAGGCATCGTGCGGATCAGGAGGGCAAATTACATTGCCCTCCTGCCGATCCGAGATGCGGCGTGTGCGGGGGACACGCGCGCATCGGGATCGCGCAGCTGCACGGGAGCGTGCCCGCGTGATCCCGCTACTTTGACAGGACGTTCAGGAACATCCTGTCAGGAGTAAGCTCCCACCCGGCCGTTTATATGCAGTGGCCGGGTGGGAAGTGGTTAAAGGAATATTTCATTTTTATTGTTTCACTTTAAGCATTCTTAAAATCACTGCCCCCCAAAAACTTTTTTCTGCATTGATTCATGTCCCCCGGGGCAGGACCCAGGTTCCCAAACACTTTTTATGGCAATAACGTGCGATAAGCCTTTAAAATTAGCACTTTTGATTTTTCACGTTCATGTCCCATAGACTTTAACAGTGTTTGAGTGTTGGAACAAACGTTTTGCATGTTCGCATGTTCTGCTGCAAACCAAACCGTAGGATGTTTGGCTCATCCCTTTTCTTGAGCTCTCCCTTAAAGGGACCATGACCCAAATAGTGGGGAAATATATCCCCAGTCTAGAACCCATCTCTGGCATCCTGTACATTGTACAGGAAAATCTGTATGAGGCCAGAAGGGCTTAGATATTGTTACAGTTCTTTTAAAGCCTCCATTAGGTACACCTTTATGTTTGTGCTTTGAAGACATTGGAAGAATTTATCTGCTCAGAGGGAAATGATGGCAGGAAAAATAGCATATTTTACTATGCCCAAGAGCTCTTGATAAACAAGAGAATCCTGCCAAAAAGCTTTCTTTGAGGATGATAGGAATTCCAAAATTGCTTAGTAATCAAATAGATGGAGACAGATGGCATGAGAAGGGACCTGCATCTACAGCAAAGCGAGAAGTATGTCGCCAGCACACCAAAGATCTCCAGAACAGGTCCAATCTGTTATTCAGCAATCACATCATAGTTACAAAAGTGGCATTTTGGAACTTTTCATTTGTCCATTTGATCAGACATGGATCTTCTGAACTTTTGCATCACTAATATTGGGGCTGATTACTTGTTTGACTCTTGGACTGAAAAGTTTAGGACTCTTCTTGTTTGGTGAGTGTGGTCTCCTAAGGGGGATACATTTTTTTGCACTTATATGAATTTTGTATTCATACTAATGACATTTGGTTATCATTAATCATTTTAGGAATTTCACTAATTCTATATTTATGGTATTTGTTCACCTATCTACACATGTTGTGTTCCACTTTTTATTTGCTAGCGCTGCTCCCACATGTTTATCGTATTTGAAGTTATAGCACTTTATTTGGCAGCAGCTGCAACATTTCATTTATCATGATTTATCTATTTGTTTTATCACTTCAGAGCCAGTTTTGTGTTTTATAGATCAAGTTGGATAGCCAACTGAATTGTAAGTTCCAAAGTATCAGGGAGTCCCACTCTTGATTTTTTTGTCTATGAGGGGCTATGACAGGCCCAAGCAAAACTGATGGCGCAAGGCAGCGTCGTTCCATGCAGTGTCTGCAGCCCACTTGTGGAATTTTGTTACATAGTCCTCAAACAGTGTGTTTCCCCTGTTGTAGAGAGGTCAAAGCGGTTTCAGCCATGGTGGTTTGTTGTGGGTCATCATAGAGGATTGCCATGGCATCGAAGAAAGAATACAGTGAGTGTAGTATAGGGGTCTCCCTTTCCAATAGCTGATGAGCCTATGCTTGAAGTTTGTGTTGTAAGTAAGGCTACTACGAACCTGACCTTTGTGTCCTCTGAATAGAAGGTCCTAGGCTGTAAGGTAAAGTATAGCCGACAGACGTCCCTGAAAGTCTAGAACTTGTGGCGAACCCCTGAAAAGCGTTCCGGCATAGGAACCCGTAGTTCATGAGCTGGAGTAGAGATGGGCTGCTCCATAGCCATAACAGGTGGTTCCGCAGGGCTCAGAACTTAGGGATTGGCAATTGCAGTCAGCCGACCTTCCAGTTGAACGTAACCCGTAACGTAATGGATGTCATACACTTTGTCCGTCAGAATTGTCTACACATGGAAAGATTATTAATGTGGCCTCTGGTAATAAATAAAATATAAATACAATAAAGACTGTACCATCATCCAGAAATTGAATATTAAAGAAACTTGGGAGCCTAATTCCCAGTTAGGCTACCAGGGAGGGCAATTGGACTATCACGGTACAATAAAAAACAATACAGATGAAAATCATCACAAAAATGTACAAAGATTTACAGATGATTTTATGGATGCCAACAGAATAATCATCATTTACAAAAATAAAAGCGTAGTAGCGGTATATGAATTATCACCAATAGGTAATCACAATAAAGCAGTTGATCACAGATGTCATTTTCCTCAACTAGTTTCGCGGACAATAACCGCTTCATCGGGAGGTCATCTGTGATTGGATAAAAAAGCATTGTCATAATCAAAAGGTAAAGAAATCAAATCTTTTCATATAGCATCAAACATAAAAAAAATATAATAAAAATTAAAAGGGGGGGGGGGGGGGGAAGAAAGGAGCTGAGCTGCTTACCCATGTCCCAGCAGGAATCCAGAGGTAGCGCTACCACCTAAAGTATGGTCTCCCCCAGCGACTCGGGGGAGCCAAAAATTGACGTCTGGAGTCTAGGTAAAAGGTCAAATAAATAGGTATGTTGTAGACTATAGACCCAAATTATAAAAGGTGAATATATGAATGGATTGAGAATATGAATGTGAAGAACATAAAAAGAGGTATGTGAAAATTATATATCGATAGAGGGAAGTGGGAAACCTGAGCATGAGCAAAGTAATTGCAAAACTAAGGTACAAAATATAGTGTAGGTAAGTGAGTGAAGCGAAGAAACAACAAAGTGATCCAAGTGAGGACAAAAGATGACGTGAGGAAAGAAAAGTGAGGAGTGAAGCAAAAAGGGGGGAGGGAGGAACGGGGCAGGAAAGATATGAGAGTGGAAGGGAGGGGGGAAGGGAAAAGGCAGAGGGAAGGAAAAGGGAGGGTAAGGAAGGATAGTAGGGAAGGAATAAGGGAGGGGAGAGGGAAGGGGGGGGGAGACCAGAACTGAAGGTGAAGGGGAGGGAAAGAAGGCGAGAGATAAGATAAGGAAAGAAAAGGAATAAGAGAAACGGGAGGGAATGTGACAAGAAAGGCAAAGGAAAAAGAAGAAGGGAAGTGGACGAAGGGGGAGGGAAGAAGGGAAAATAATATCATGGAGGAATGGTGAAAGAAGTGAAGGTAATTGAGAGAAAGTAACAGTAGTACCTGATAACAATGTATAAGGGGTCTCAAGAGGGATAGTCCTCTGAAAAAGGTAGGTCTAGGATAGAGCCGTAACGTGTAGCCAATAAAGCCACAGAACACAGGCGGGAGCATGGTAAGGCTAATCCACCTGTGTTTATGTCACCTAAAACAAGGATGAGTGATATCACGATTAAAGATTGACCAATACTGGTACCGAAAAGTAAAAATTGCATCAGAAATTACAAAGGGGTAAAGTGTTAGAATTCCTTACTAAAGACTATCGTAGGATCCCCAAACCCGGATACCCAGGTCCAGACCATCAGAATACGGGCAAACGCCCGTCATTTATAGCTCCCAACCACGCGACGGCGCAGGCCGACAAATGTGTGTGACTCCGCAGCGTCGCGGGGTCAGAGCTCCCACGCGGCGCTCAGGCAAAGGATGATTGCGTGCACGCATGCGCACCGACCCACAGGCCGAATGAAAGACGTTCCCACCAGGTTCAGTGCAAGGGGAGGGGTGGCCCCCACCAATTGTGGGACCAACCTCCCCCCACCCCAGGGGGCTCACCGGGCCGCCACGGAAGAACAGGTCGGGGCACTCCCAGCCAGAGCCCAGCATGGAACAAAAAGGAAAAGGGGGGAAGCAGTGCAGCTCATTATAGATGTAAAGGAAAAAATATATAAAAGTATCAAACCAGTAAAATGAATAGGTAAGAAAAGGTATAAAACAACATAAGTACATAATAACTAGTGATTAGGATAGAAATCCTAAGAAGCCAATGCCGCTAAAACACGACAGGGGTCCATGGTACATATAGGGTAAAAGACATAAGTCCATAATGGGGTACATCATGGACAGATAAGCGGGTAGCCAGTAATAAAATAATAATTTATGTCTAGCCCGACCAATGGACATCTGAGGTGAATAGTTGCACAAAGGCTACTAATTAAATGATTAGCACTGAATTAAATATATGTAATAGAAGAGACCATCCCCAACGTGAACGCATAGTCACTAGGGGAAATATTAAATTGCTGGGGAGCCGATTAGAGGGGAGCGACGAGGTGGAGGGGCAAAAGAAAAGCCCCAACCACTCCAATCGCTCTCCAAAAAAGCACTATCCAGCAGCGAGCTCCATTCATATATTCACCTTTTATAATTTGGGTCTATAGTCTACAACATTATTTATTTTACCTTTTACCTAGACACCAGTCGTCAATTTTTGGCTCCCCCGAGTCGCCGGGGAGACCATACTTTAGGTGGTAGCGCTCCACGCTGGATTCCTGCTGGGACATGGGTAAGCAGCTCAGCTCCTTTCTCCCCCCCCCCCCTCCCATTTTAATTTTTATTATATTTTTTTTAGGCTTGATACTATATGAAAAGATTTGATTTCTTTACCTTTTGATTATGACAATGCTTTTTTATCCAATCACAGATGACCTCCTGATGAAGCGGTTATTGTCCGCTGTAACGGCACCCCTAATATAAAGGGGGTTAACGCCGTTTACGATGTTCCCTCTCCTAGACACACATCCACTCGCTACCAATATCCACAGCTAAACGACCCTTTCCTATAGGAGCCGACCCCTCTGGCAAAAAGACGTGACACACTCTGTCTCTTCTGTAGTAGGAATGACTTTATTAATGAGAAACATTGTAACTTTATACACAATTCAAGGCACATGCTTTAACATGAACAAGGGCCCAGCTCCACCCACACATCTCAAGACTCAACACCTCATCCTGACGTCTGCTAGGCTTCAAACGATCCCACCCAATACACATCTTTTCACAAAGGGTTGGCAGCCAGTCTGTCTGGCACTTTACAATACACACAAGGACAGACTTAAATGAACAATAGAAATGCAAAACAACTTAATTCCTCACAGCAATGATACTTAACCCCCATATACAGTATACATCCAATCTATATACAATGTATATACAGCCTTGAATATGGCTATCACAGACCTTATCGGGGGTTTCTTTTATTCACCCTGTGTCCAAAGTGACCCCACTGTCACACATCTCCCCTTTCGGCAGGGGACTAACAGAGGAGGGGACCCCAGACGGGTTGACTCCGAAGTTAGTCCATGGGTCCATTCTTCCAATACTGGATAACCCATCAACATTGCACTAGGAGCCCGGGAGGGCGTCGGTTTGCCGGGATAACCCATCTATTCCCCTTTCCTGAGTATCTGCCTTAGCCCTATACTTGTGTAAGGTCGGGTCCTCCCGAGTTTCCCTCCCGAATGCTTCTGGGGTATCCCAGCCTAGGCGCGCCTGATCTAAGGTACGTGTCGGGGAGGATAGTCTCACCTGGGTCTCTGCAGCGAGCGGGCCGGTTCCAGCAGTACGTGTCTGTGCACGGGTAGTCACAGGGTTGACTTCATCGGGGCCCATCGGGGTGTAAGCAGAAAGGAGGGGGCCAAATCATTCCCCAGTAGTACATCCGCAGGCAAGTCCTTCATCACCCCCACATTCACGTGTCCCGAACCAACCCCCCAATCCAGGTGAACACGGGTCACGGGTAGCCGGAAGATGGTACCTCCCGCTACTCTTACGGCTACAGTGTCTCCAGTGTGTTGGCTCTCTGGGATGAGGTTCTTCTGTAGTAGGGTCATGGTAGCGCCGCTATCACGTAAGCCATTGGCTACCGTTCCATTAACCCGGACCGTCTGCCTGTGTTGTTGCCTGTTGTCCCGGTTAGCTGCTTGTATTGGATCAGGCTCGTGCAGGACGCCCCAATGTTCTTCCTCCTCAACGCAGTGGGCCGCGGGCATGGGTGTGCGGGGGCTCCCCCTTGCTGGTTGTCTCCATGACTGGGACTGGATGGCTGGATTTAATGGACAGTTTGGCTTTTTGTGCCCTAACTGTTTACATCCGAAACACCTGATGGGTTGTGCATAGTCCTGGGAGTTGAACCTGGGCTGCTGAGGATAAGTGGCCGCTGGGGTTGGTGCTGAAGCTGTGTTAAAGGCTGATAAACTGGGCCGAGATGGTGGATAGCGCTCGCTTCCGCCTGACCTTCGAGAGTCCAGATATTCATCGGCCAAAGTAGCCGCTTGCTGTACAGTCCGTGGTTGCTTATCTCGTACCCAATCCCGTAGTACCGGAGGGGTGTGGTTAAAGAACTGTTCTAAGAGTACTAGTTGGGTGATGTCCTCTATGGTATGAGCGTGGCTTCCCTGGATCCAGCCCTTAAGGTCTCGCTGCAGACGATGTGCCCACTCCACGTATGTTATGTGGATTTGTTTCCGGGATTCTCGAAGCTTAATCCGGCTGGCTTCGGGTGTAATGGCAAATCGGGCTAGCAGAGCTTCTTTTACCCGGTCATAGTCTTTAGCGTCCTCATCCTCCAGGGCCCGATACGCATCCGCCGCTCTGCCAGTTAAATTACTTGCCAGTAAGGCGACCCAATCTTGGGGCAGTACTTCATGTATCTGGCATAGTCTCTCAAAGTCCTGCAGGAATGCTTCAATTTCCTCATCTCCCTCCTTAAATAGTTTGAACGCCCGAAAGGGCAACTTACGGACAGGCACTGCATCTTTAGGTGTTGTCTCCGATTGCCGTATTTCTGCCATTCTCTGCTCATGCTGCCGCTCTAGTTCTCTCTCCTGTCGCTCATCCTGCAGCTGGATGTCTCTAATGGCATTCTGTATGGCGGTCTCTGATGGGTTAGCACCATATAATGCCACCCGCTGTCGAACTCGTTGCTGAAACAAGTCTTCAACTGACCGGGGTCCTGCATCACCATCCCTCTGATCCATCTCGGTTAGTTCCCTGATCAAGGTGGCCTTGTTCTTTGTCCCACTGGTCCCTCCACGGCTCTCAAGTAAGTCTTTCAGTGTGGCTTTCCTGCAGGCTGCATAGCTGGTCATTTACTGTGGTGGTTTGAAGTGTCCCAGTTACTGGAGGGAAGATCCCACTGCTGCCACCAATGTAACGGCACCCCTAATATAAAGGGGGTGTCACGTACCTGGTGGTGGGAGCCCGGAGTGCAGGGAGCGGCCTCTCGTAAGCCTCTGGCTCGAGATCCCCTGGGAGTGGGAACAGGGGCTCTGGAGGGCAGAGGGCACAAGTGCCAAGTCCGTGTAGGTGGGCCTGGTCCAGGAACTGGCGTCAGACAGCAGTGGATGAAGACAGGTGACTCTGGAGTGGCTGGAGGTCAGCAGCTGGCAGCAAGCAGGTGGGCACACGGGAACGGCTGGCAGGCAGGCAGCAGGCAGCAGCGGTCACAGAACACGGACTGGAACAGCAGGCAGAAGCGGGGTCAACACAAGCCGGGTCGTCAATGGGCTGGCAGCAGAGGTACCGAAGGAGGAGGCAGAAGAATAGTCAGGAGGTCCGGGGGTCAGGGCTGGCAGCAAGCAGGATAATCAGGAACAAGCCGAAGTAGATCAGAGACAGGAACGATCAGGTAATCAGAGGCAACTCTCAGGAACGCTGTAGGCAGGACAGCAACGGGCCACTAGAATGAATCACTTAAGAAGCCTTCTGGGCGCCAAGGACGGTCGCACGGCGTGTCCGTTCGCGCCCACGTCAAACCGTGCAACCGACCGTGACCCCGCGCACACGCGTGCGCACGTTCGCAACCCTGCGCACCCGCGTGCGCCCGATCGTACCTGCTCGCACCCGCGTGCGTCCGTTCGCGCTAACGCGCGCCCGGGAAGACCTATTAGCGCTCAACGGACCAACATTGTGGGTAAGTCTTCCACGGGCTGCTGGAACTCGGGACCGACCATGACATTGCCCCCCCCCAAGGGGCAGCCTCCGGATGCCCAATTGGGCCATTTTACTAGGATGGGCCCTTCTGAAGGCGAGAATCAGTCTCCTGGCATGAATGTTGGATTCAGGTTCCCAAGAATTCTCTTCAGGTCCGTACCCTTTCCACTTTACCAGGAATTGGACTTGATTCCGTCTACGCCTGCAGTCCAAGATAGACTCCACCTCGTACTCGACTTCACCGTCGACGACCACAGGTTCAGGTGGGACAATCCTCCGACTGACGAAGGGGTCCGGGACGGCTGGCTTGAGTAACGCCACATGGAATACGGGGTGAATCCGGAATGACTCAGCTCAAATGCTACATCGTTTATTTTCTTTACAATTGGGAAGGGACCCACAAACCTTGGTCCAAACTTCTTAGTAGGGCAGGCCATCTTTAGATTCAATGTGGAGAGCCACACCTGGTCCCCAACCTTGAGTTCAAGCTCCCCCCTTCTCCTCCTGTCAAAGACTTCTTTATTATGTCTTTGGGTCTTTGCCATGGTCTCCTGCAGAAGTTTGTTATTGGCACTAAAGAAGTCGATATTCTCCTGGACTGCTGGTACCGGGCTTTCAGGCAGGTCTTGGGACAAGAATGAGGGGTGGAAGCCGTAATTGGCGAAGAACGGAGACTGACTAGTGGCAGAGTGGATGGAGTTGTTATAAGCGAACTCCGCTAACGGGAGCAAGGAAGCCCAGTTGTCCTGAGAAAAGGACGAGAAGCAGCGTAGGTACTGCTCCAGCGTCTGGTTCGTCCGTTCTGTTTGCCCATTGGTCTGTGGGTGGTAGGCAGACGAGAGACAGAGATCAATTTTCAAGGCCCTGCAGAGTGCTCTCCAGAACTTGGACGTGAACTGCACACCCCGATCCGAGATAATGTTTGCGGGGACACCGTGCAGCCTCACGATCTCTTTAATAAAAACCTCAGCGGTCTCTGCAGCGGAAGGGGTGCCCTTCATCGGCAAGAAGTGGGCCATCTTGGTTAGCCTATCTACTACCACGAAGATTGTGGAGTAGCCTTCTGATGGAGGAAGCTCTACGATGAAATCCATCGAAATCATCCGCCAAGGCCTCTCTGGAACAGGTAATGGTTTCATCAAGCCCCAGGCCCTGAACTTGCTGCTTTTATTACGGATGCAAATGGCACAAGTCTCCACATATCTTTTACAGTCGGATCTCAACTGGGGCCACCAAAAGGTGCGCTGGACCAACTCGGTGGTCTTGAGGGCGCCGAAATGGCCGGCCAACGGGTGGTCATGACATGCACTGAGGACTGTTACCCGAGCCTCCTGGGGGACAAAAATTTTGTCTTCATGCCAGAGAAGTTCATCTTGGGCCAGAAGTGTGACATTAGGTGGAGGAGTGGCACCAACGGAGACTTGCTTAATCAGGGACAACAAATCAGCTTGAAGAAGAAGAAAGTTCCCTGGGGTCAGGATGGTATCCGGATGTGGAGAGGTCTCTGGCTCATTGAACATTCGGGACAGGGCGTCCGGTTTGGTGTTCTTGGAACCCGGGCGATAAGTTATGTGGAACAAAAACCGGGAAAAGAAAAGAGCCCATCTGGCCTGGCGTGGCTTCAACCTCTTGGCGGACTTCAAGTATTCCAGGTTTCTGTGATCCGTGTAAATGAGGATTGGATGCGTAGCCCCCTCCAGCAGGTAACGCCATTCCTCGAGGGCCGCTTTAATGGCCAATAGCTCTCGATCTCCGACATCGTAATTTGCCTCAGCTTCGGTTAGCTTGCGGGAGAAAAATGCTACTGGGTGCAAGCGGGCCCTAGGCCCATGTCTCTGGGAGAGAATCGCCCCAACCGCGATCTCAGAGGCATCAACCTCTAAGATATAGGGCCGGGTTGGATCAGGATGTTTGAGGATGGAAGCCGACACAAATAAGTCCTTCAGGGTAGAGAAGGCTTCCTGAGCCTCTGGGGACCATTGAAACTTCAGACCCTGCCTGGTCAGTCTGGTGATGGGGGCTATAATAGTAGAAAACCCCTTAATAAATTTCCTATAGAAATTTGCGAATCCCACGAAACGCTGGACCCCTTTTCTGTCAGTGGGAGCGGGCCAATCTCGGATAGCGGAGACTTTCTGAGGGTCCATCTCGATGCCATCTACAGAAATTACCAGCCCCAGGAATTGAATACTTGATTGCTCAAAGGTACATTTCTCCGGCTTGGCGTATAGCCCATGCAGACGAAGTCGGGATAGTACTTTCCTGACATGCTCCCGGTGTTCTGCCAGAGAGGAGGAGAAGATCAGGATGTCGTCCAAATAGGTAATGACGAACAGGTCTAGGTAGTCCCTGAAAATATCATTGATAAAGTGCTGGAATGTGGCGGGAGCGTTACATAAACCGAAGGGCATGACCAGGTACTCGAAGTGCCCGAAGCGAGTACGAAAGGCAGTTTTCCACTCGTCGCCATCACGGATGCGGACCAGATTGTAAGCCCCCCGAAGATCTAGTTTCGAAAATACTGCCGCTGACCCCAGTCTCTGGAAAAGTTCCGGCACAAGTGGTAGGGGATAACGGTTCTTAATCGTTATTTTATTAAGGGCCCGGTAGTCAACGCAGGGGCGCAGGGTCTGGTTTTTTTTTTCCACGAAAAAGATCCCTGCTCCCGCCGGTGAAGTGGAGGGACGTATAAATCCCTTCCTGAGATTATCGTCCAAGTAGGACTTCAAGGTCACCAACTCAGTCTCTGATAGCGGAAAGATCCTCCCAAAGGGAATTTCTGCCCCAGGAAGTAATTCAATGGGACAGTCGTATGGCCTGTGAGGGGGTAAGGTCTCTGCACCCTTTTTGCTAAACACGTCTAGGTAATCATGGTAGGCAGATGGTACAACTTGGCGGGTTTCTGCGTCAACTTCCAGACAGAGCAAAGAAGAAGAGGCCTGGTCGGTTCCCGACAAACAGTGTTGGAGGCAGTAAGGTGAGGGAAATTTCAGCTCCCCGGTGGTCCAGTCAACAAGGGGGTTATGTGCCCTCAGCCAGGGCATGCCGAGAATGATAGGGAAGAGAGGAGACGTGATAATGTCCAGACAGAGTAATTCTTGATGGGTTCTGGCAATAGTGGTTAACAGGGGCTGAGTCTGCTGGGTGACAGGTCCGGACTTGAGGGTGGAACCATCGGCCAGATGTATAGAAAGTCCCCTTGCCCTGGGCCGAAGAGGGATGTTATGTTTAGAGGCGAAGGTTAGGTCCATAAAGCCACTGCAAGCTCCCGAGTCAATAATGGCGTTGGTCTGGACGTTCCCTCCTGGTAGCTGCAAGGAAATGGACACAGTCAAATGGGAGGCAGCACTAGGACAGTCTAATGTAAGGGCAGGAGATACGAAGAGGGACTTACGGAGCTTAGCAGGGCAATTGCGCACGAAGTGTCCAGACCCACCACAGTAGAGGCAGAGATTTCCTTCCCGGCGGCGTTGGCGTTCTTCAGGCGTTAAGGAAGGCCGGAGTAAGCCCAGCTGCATGGGCTCAGGGAGGTCTTGACTTGTTGTGGTGACAGCAGGAGGGGTGAGATGAGGAGAGCTGGGGACTCAAGGAAGCATCCATACCGGACGAGAAGTGGTTGAAGACCGCTCCAGGCGGCGTTCTCTCAGCCGCCTGTCTATTTGGATCGCCAGTTCCACTAAGGCTTCTAGAGTCTCTGGAATGCCCACTCGGGCGAGCTCGTCCTTCAACGGTTCCGATAGGCCCATCCGGAACTGATAACGTAATGCCGCATTATTCCAGTCTGTGTCGGAGCTCCAGCGTCGGAACTCCGACACATAGTCCTCTACAGGCCGGCGACCTTGCTGCAGCGAATGCAGGGCTGCTTCAGCGGTGGCGGTTAGCTGTGGGTCTTCGTACAACCGCGACATGGCCTGGAAGAAGATGTCCAAGGTTTCAAGGGAGAGATCCTTCTTTTCTAGTAGACGGTGGGCCCAAGACTGAGGTTCACCGGTGAGCAGAGAGATCACGTAGCCCACCTTGGTAGCCTCGAGGGAGAAGGTCCTCGGCTGTAGAGCAAAGAACAGTTCACATGAGTTCCGAAAAGCCCGGAATTTCCCTCGATCTCCGGAAAATCTCTCGGGTGTAGGCACCCTGGGTTCGGGTGGCAGCATCACTACAGCAGGAGTAGCAGAAGTTCCGGAAGTAGCAGGAGAGGAGGTGGACAGGGCCTGGACCCGTTCCTCCAGTTGACTGTAACCCTCCTGTAAACTCTTCACTGCTTGAGTGAGGCCTGCGAGATGGCGGCAAAGTTCGTCCATTGGAGAGGCTCCCTGCGTGGGCTCGGACATGGCTGTCCTGTACTGTCACGTACCTGGTGGTGGGAGCCCGGAGTGCAGGGAGCGGCCTCTCGTAAGCCTCTGGCTCGAGATCCCCTGGGAGTGGGAACAGGGGCTCTGGAGGGCAGAGGGCACAAGTGCCAAGTCCGTGTAGGTGGGCCTGGTCCAGGAACTGGCGTCAGACAGCAGTGGATGAAGACAGGTGACTCTGGAGTGGCTGGAGGTCAGCAGCTGGCAGCAAGCAGGTGGGCACACGGGAACGGCTGGCAGGCAGGCAGCAGGCAGCAGCGGTCACAGAACACGGACTGGAACAGCAGGCAGAAGCGGGGTCAACACAAGCCGGGTCGTCAACGGGCTGGCAGCAGAGGTACCGAAGGAGGAGGCAGAAGAATAGTCAGGAGGTCCGGGGGTCAGGGCTGGCAGCAAGCAGGATAATCAGGAACAAGCCGAAGTAGATCAGAGACAGGAACGATCAGGTAATCAGAGGCAACTCTCAGGAACGCTGTAGGCAGGACAGCAACGGGCCACTAGAATGAATCACTTAAGAAGCCTTCTGGGCGCCAAGGACGGTCGCATGGCGTGTCCGTTCGCGCCCACGTCAAACCGTGCAACCGACCGTGACCCCGCGCACCCGCGTGCGCACGTTCGCAACCCTGCGCACCCGCGTGCGCCCGATCGTACCTGCTCGCACCCGCGTGCGTCCGTTCGCGCTAACGCGCGCCCGGGAAGACCTATTAGCGCTCAACGGACCAACATTGTGGGTAAGTATTCCACGGGCTGCTGGAACTCGGGACCGACCATGACATTGGGTTAACGCCGTTTACGATGTTCCCTCTCCTAGACACACATCCACTCGCTACCAATATCCACAGCTAAACGACCCTTTCCTATAGGAGCCGACTCCTCTGGCAAAAAGACGAGACACACTCTGTCTCTTCTGTAGTAGGAATGACTTTATTAATGAGAAACATTGTAACTTTATACACAATTCAAGGCACATGCTTTAACATGAACAAGGGCCCAGCTCCACCCACACATCCCAAGACTCAACACCTCATCCTGACGTCTGCTAGGCTTCAAACGATCCCATCTTTTCACAAAGGGTTGGCAGCCAGTCTGTCTGGCACTTTACAATACACACAAGGACAGACTTAAATGAACAATAGAAATGCAAAACAACTTAATTCCTCACAGCAATGATACTTAACCCCCATATACAGTATACATCCAATCTATATACAATGTATATACAGCCTTGAATATGGCTATCACAGACCATATCGGGGGTTTCTTTTATTCACCCTGTGTCCAAAGTGACCCCACTGTCACATCCGCGAAACTAGTTGAGGAAAATGACATCTGTGATTAACTGCTTTATTGTGATTACCTATTGGTGATAATTCATATACCGCTACTACGCTTTTATTTTTGTAAATGATGATTATTCTGTTGGCATCAATAAAATCATCTGTAAATCTTTGTACATTTTTGTGATGATTTTCATCTGTATTGTTTTTTATTGTACTGTGATAGTCCAATTGCCCTCCCTGGTAGCCTAACTGGGAATTAGGCTCCCAAGTTTCTTTAATTGTCTACACATGATCCGAATTTAAACAATCTGATTTTGTTGTCGGAAAATTTTAGATCCTGCTCTCAAACTTGTGTGTCGGAAATAAAAGTCCGATGGAGCCCACACACGATCAGATCAGACAACAAGATCCGATCGCACATTTTCCGTCTGAAAGTCCAACCATGTGTACAGGGCATAAGAATGTTTTCAAAAATGTGTATTTTACTTGTTTATTTTTACTGTATTCTTTTGTAAAAAATAGAGTGAACAGAAGAAAAATCTAAAGCAATTCAATATTTGAATACCCTTTGGCTTCAAAATAGCATCAATCATTTTACATTCAGAAGTTCTATTGATGAAAATAGAAAAGAATACAGCATGAACATCAGACTAATATATGCAGATGCAACTGCAAAGTTTCTTATATAATAATGTAGCCTATGAGGATACATGTTAATCCAAAAATAGAGAATACATATGCTGCTTAGGATGGTCATCTGGCTTCATGTATAGGCATTAAGAATTCGACTTGACCTATAGCATAAAGTCTTAACATTGGAACATGGACACTTCATTCTATGTAAAGTGGCCACTGCCAACTGCTGCAATGACTATACTTGGTAAGTTAATTAGTGGCGAGGAAAACAGGTAAGAAAGCAGAAAAGAGGTGAAAAAAGAAAGCTAAAGAGAGGCGAGGGTAAGAGGGGGGGATGGGATGAGTGGGATGTGTATTGCGTTTCATATATAATTAATGGCCAGCTGGGGCACTGAGACCAACAAATATCACAGGCACTATCAAGAGAGGCCAGTGCAAATTGTGGTCAAGTTTTCTTGAGTATGCTTGTAGACAAACCATGGTTGCCACTTTTTGTGGAATCTCTCTACTGTGCCTCTGTCCTGTGCCAGGGTGTCCTCCATCTCACAAATATCCCCAATTCTGTTCAGCCAGTCTGAGATGGAGGGTACCCAAGAGGAATTCCAGTACAGAGGGATCAGGGATTTAGCTGCGTTAAGAAGGTGTTTGGTCAAAGAATGTTTGTACCTTTTTAAGTGAAAAATTGGTCATGTGGAGGAGACAGCACAGTGCATTCAGAATCAGTGTAGTCTCCATAATTTTTTTGATTAAGTTCCTGATTCCGTTCCTGTAGGGTATAATCAGGTCGCAGTGCCACCAGATGTAGCATAGGGTGCCTGTGTCTTGGTGACATCGCCAACAGACCTCTGGTATTTGGGCATCCCACTTGTGAAGTCTATCAGGGGTATTATACCAGTGTGACAATAGTTTATAGCTTGTTTCTTGTCTTCTAGAGTGTTCATAGAGCATTTGTGTGCCAAAATGCAAGCGTACTTTCATTGTTTTTCTGATATCGGAATGTCTAGCTCCTCCGACCACCTCCTCCTGTGTTCATCCATTTCTGTGATCTTAGGGTGCTGTAGCCAAGCGTATGCAATTGAGGTGGCCTTAGGTATGGGGTTTCTGTTATGACAGGTTGGTTCTAGGTCGGTCAGGGGCCTGGGGAGGTCTTGAGGGCATTTGAATTTGCCCAAGTAACTGCGTATTTGAAAATATGTCCAAAGGCGTAGATGGGGCAGGTTGTATTCTGATTTAATTGAGGACCAGTCTTTAAACATGTCCCCGGTAAAGCAGTCGCCTGCTAGTAAGGGTGCACTCTGCGGGGGGGTTTGAAGCATCGCGTTTCGCTCCCCTGAGATGAAGTCTGGTTAACCTTTCAGTGGTGTCAGGGGGCTTGGCAGTGTGGTGATGTGTTTTTGACAGGCTAGAGAGTTTAAGATCTCTAGTGTGGTCCCTGTCAGAAGGTGTCTTCATGTGTCATACGGTAGGCTCTTCCATGGAATCCATGGCGAGTATATGAGCAGTGTAGGAGTTAAATTTGTCTCTAATGCTACCCGGTCTTTCGTGTGTTCATGGCAGTGCCAGTCTATCACTCTGGCTATGTGTGAGGCTAAGTAATTATGTTTAAAATTTGGTAGGCCGATGCCACCCAGTCCCTTAGGTTTCATCAGTCTAGTTAATCTGATTCTAGGTTTCTTATCATTCCAGAGAAATCTCAGGATAATAGAATTCAATGTTCTAAAGAATTTATGGGGTACTCTTATGCCGCGTACACACGATCAAACAACCTGGTGGAAAAGTCTGGCAGACTCGTGTTTTTTACCCAAAAGTCCGGCGGACTTAGAAAGTAGTTATGCACCAAAATTTGTCCACCGGACTCGCAGTCTGGCGGACAATACGGCCATGTGTGTACTAGTCTGCCGTACTTTTGAAATGAACGGACATTCCCACGCACGGAGAAAAGTCCGTGCGTGGGAATGCATTTTGAGCACAGCTCCAGGTAGCCGGGACTAGCGAAGGAAGCGTCACTGGCCCCATCACCTGGTATGGACTTAAAGGCGAAGCCCTACGCCGAAAAAATGGCGTTGTGGTCCCCCCAGGTCCATATCAGATCCTTATCCGAGCACGGTACCTGGCCAGTTAGAAAAGGGGGTGAGGACAAGCGAGCGCCCCCCCCCTCCTGAGCCGTACCAGGCCACGTGCCCTCAACACGGGGCACCTTGTCCCCATGTTGATGAGGACAAGGGCCTCTTCTCAACAACCCTGGCCGTTGGTTGTCGGGGTCTGTGGGCGGAGGGCTTAGCGGAGGAGCCCAGCTTTCTTCTTCGCCGCCGTCCGGAGGTCTTCTTCCGACTCCGGGGGTCTTGCCCCCCTCTTCGGGGGTCTTGTCCCCCTCTTTGGTTCTTCTTGCCAGGCCTCCGCGCCTTCTAGCTCTTTTACAAGCGGTGGCCCGGTCTTCTATCGCCACTGTCACCTCTGTCTTTGCCGCCTTCTGTTCTTCTCTTCTTCTCTTCTTGAGCTGTTGACTCTTTGCTGTCTCTGACCACAATGACAGAGACACAAAGAGGGGGACAAGCATCCTCTGGGACTGTGACATCATAATGGGCAGGGACATCACCCGGCGATGTCCCTATATAAGTCGCCGCATGCCGTGTCCCTGTCATTGAGGCCAGAGAAAGCGACGAGTCAACAGCTCAAGAAGAGAAGAACAGAAGAACAGAAGGCAGCGAAGACAGCGGTGATAGAAGACCCGGCCACCGCTTGTAAAAGAGCTAGAATAAGGCACGGAGGCCCGGAAAGAAGAACCGAAGAGGGGGACAAGACCCCTGAAGAGGGGGGCAAAACGCCCGAAGTCGGAAGAAGACCCCCGGATGGCAGCGAAGAAGAAAGCCGGGCTCCTCCGCTAGTAAAAGAGCTAGCAAAAGAGCAGAAGATAGCAGAGGAGTCCAGCGAGAAGACCCCAAGACCCCCGAAGCTGTGCAATAAACTATTTTTAACCCTTGCGTGTTGTGTTTTATTTAAAAAAATTTCACAGGTGAATGGATAGGGGTACATTGTACCCCATACTCATTCACATAGGGTGGGGGGCCGATATCCAGGGGCCCCCTTATTAAAGGGGGCTCCTGGATTCTGATAATCCCCCTGCCCGCAGACCCCGACAACCAACGGCCAGGGTTGTCGGGAAGAGGCCCTTGTCCTCATCAACATGGGAACAAGATGCTTTGAGGTGGGGGGGCACGCGGCCCCCCTTCCCCAAAGCACCCCCCATGTTGAGGGCACACGGCCTGGTACGGCTCAGGAGGGAGAGTGCTCGCTTATCCGAGCACCCCCTTTCCTGACCGGCCGGGTAGCGTGCTCGCATAAGGGTCTGATATGGACCTGGGGGGGACCCCCACACCGTTTTTTCCACATAGGGCTTCCCCTCTAAGTCCATACCAGGTGACGGGGCCAGCGGCGATTCATTCGCTAGTCCTGGCTACCTGGAGCCACGATCAAAATGAACGGACTTTCCTCTGTGTGTGTGGGCAAGTCCGTTCATTTCAAAAGTATGCGGATAGTCTGGCGGACTATGTCCGTCGGACTTAGTCTGCCGGAAAAGTCCTGTGTGTGGGCAGGTTCAGACAGTCCGGCAGACTTTACGGCGGTTTGTCTGCCAGACTAAGTCCGCCGTATAGTCCATATAGTGTGTGCATCAGATAAAGGAATTTGGGTAGTATTACCATCTTGATGACCGCAGCGCGCCCAAACCATGAGAAAAATCCCAAATTCCACCTCTTTAGGTCTCTCTTGCAAGATTTTAGGAGTGGTGGGTAATTTTTTTTAAAGTGAGTTGGACTTGTGGGGTTAACCATGTCCCTAGATACTTAAGTGTGCTGTCGTCCCATCTAAATGATGAGTTGGCTTTTGTTTGTGTAAGGACCTGGTCAGGTAGGGAGACATTTAATGCCTCAGACTTTGTATAATTTATCTTTAAATTCGAGAGGTAACCGTATTGTGAGAATTCCTTCATTAGGTTAGGAAGAGAGACTGTTGGGTTGGTCAAAAAAAATAAAAGGTAAGCTGCTAATTTGAACTCCCTGTCCCGCACCCGGTATCCGCTGATCGCCGTGTTTGCATTTACTTTTCTGATAAAGGGTTCGAGTGAAAGCATGAACAACGGGTGAAAAGGGGGCAGCCCTGACTGGTCCCATTTGTAATTTGTAAACTTTGTGATAAATTGCCATTGATTTTCAATTTCGCGGACGGGTTTTGATATAAAGCGGTTATCCATGAGAGCATGTATGTTCCCAACCTGACATGGTCATAGACTGCTAGCATAAAGTCCCATGCCACTCTATCGAAGGCCTTCTCCGCATTCGTGGAGAGGAGAAGGCCCTCGATGTTCCGGACTCCTGCCTCATGGATCAGAAGAAGTGCTTTTGTTACATTATCCTTAGCTTCTCTGCCCTGCATGAACCCCACTTGTTCCAAGCCAATTAATTTTGGGAGAAGTGAGCCCAATCGTGTAGCCAGAACTTTTGCAAGCAATTTAACGTCAAGGTTTAAAATGGAGATTGGCCGGTAACTGGAGCATTCCCCTGGGTCTTTGTCAACTTTCGGTATAACCGCAATGTGCGCTGTGAGGAAATCTGGAGTAACTATTTTAGGTGTGGACAGGGAGCCCAAGGTGGTTCTGAGGGGATCTGTAAGGATGTCAATGAAGGTTTCTATAGTAAGCTGAGGAGTAGCCATCCGGGCCTGGGCTTTTACCTGCCTTGAGCTGTTTGATCGCCTGTCTGAGTTTGATATCTGATATCGGTTCTTCCAGTAGGCTAGAGTCCGGATCATCAAGGGTAGGGAGGCCGCTTTTAACTAAGTAATCTTTGATAATTTGTGCCCTGTGTCCTTCCATATGTGGCTGTGGAGGTAGGTTATACAGCTTTGTGTAGTAGTTATGGAAATGTTCAGCTATCGCCTCTGACGCCACATCGAACTTAGTGCTCTCGCCAGGAACTTGCCTGCTTTATTCCCTGCTTCGTAGTACATTTTCTTTTTAAAAAATAGCAAGCGTTTAGCTGTCAAGTCGAATATTTGTTGCAGGTCTTTCCTGGCATCTAACAGCTGCTTGGCTGATGCTGTAGATAGGGATTGCTTATGCAGTGTTTCTAGGGCGCTAATCTGTGCTATCAGTTTTTTGATGGCAGCTTCCCTTTCTCTTTTAAGTCTGGCACCAAGTTCGATCAGCACTCCCCTTCCCACACAACCAGTGGGTCTGAGTCTGGTGTGACATTACATCTGAAATAATCTGTTAGGTGTTGTTTTATTGAGGGGAGGAGTGTCGGATCAGTCAGAAGCGAAGCATTGAGCCTCCATGTTGGGTGTCTCTGGGAAGGGCGTGACAGGTCAAGGGATAGGGCGATAGGCGAGTGGTCTGATATTGTCTGTATACCCACATGCGCCCCTACTATTCGTGTAAGATCTCTTTGTGATATGAATAGGTAGTCCAGCCTTGCATATCAGGGTACAGGAAACACCATGTGTCTATTATGCCGCGTACACACGATTAAACAATCCGGTGGAAAAGGCCGGCAAACTCAAGTCTGCCGGACAATCCGCCCGTGTGTAGCCTCCGGCAGGCTTTTTTTACCCAAAAGTCCGGCGGACTAAGAAAGTATTTTTGAACTCCAATCTGTCCGCCGGACTCGCTTTTCGGCAGACAGTACGGCAGTGTGTGTGCTAGTACGCTGTACTTTTGAAATGAGCGGACTTTTCCCACGTGGAGAAAAGTACGCTCATTTTGAGCGCGTCTCCAGGTAGCCGGGGCCAGCGATGCCTCCTTCGTCACCTGGTATGGAGTTAAAGGGGAATGCCTACGCCGAAAAATCGGCATGGGGTCCCCCCCTAGGTCAATATCAGACCCTTATCTGAGCACGCTACCCGGCGGGCCAGGAAAAGGGGTGGGGACGAGCGAGCGCCCCCCCCCCTCCTGAGCCGCGCCAGGCCGCGTGCCCTCAACATGGGGGGTGCCTTGGGGAAGGGGGGCCGCACGGCCCCCCCACCCCAAAGCACTTTGTCCCCATGTTGATGAGGACAAGGGCTTCTTCCCGACAAACCTGGCCATTGGTTGTCGGGGTCTGCGGGCGGGGGGCTTATCGGAATCCGGGAGCCCCCTTTAATAAGGGGGCCCCCAGGTACCGGCCCCCCACCCTATGTGAATGAGCATGGGGTACAATGTACCCCTACCCATTCACCTGTAAAAAAAACACAACACACAAGGGTTGAAATAGTTTATTGCACAGCTCCAGGGGTCTTCTGTCTGTCTTCGGGGGTCTTCTCGCCGGACTCCTCCGCTATCTTCTGCTAGCTCTTTTGCTTTAAGTCCATACCAGGTGACGGGGCCAGCGACGCCTCCTTCGCTGGCCCCTGGCTACTTGGAGACACGCTCAAAATGAGCGGACTTTCCTCCGCGTGTGTGGGCGAGTCCGTTCATTTCAAAAGTACTTAGTACGCCGTATTAGTCCGCTGAAAAAGTGCCGTGTGTGGGCAAGTAGCTCGTTCGGAAAGTCCGGCGGGAAGTCCGCCAGACTAAGTCCGCTGGATAGTCGGCTACGTGTGTACACGGCATTAGTTGCACAGACTGCAGGAGGGACTTAATCTTTTTAAGAATTTTAAGTAATTCAAGTAATTTAAGTAATACAGGTCTTTCCGTTAGTGGTGTCTATGAGCGGGTTCAATGGTACATTTAAGTCTCCTCCTAGAATCAAGCAACCCGACCTGAACCCCATTAATTCTCTAACTATTGTTGGCAAAACGTGACATGTGCCCTATTTGGGAAATAGACGTTGGCTAGTGTAATTGGAATGTCCCCGTAGGTCCCTTTGATGAATAAGAACCTGCCTCCCAGGTCTCTCAACTGGGCATGCAGTTCAAAGGGAGCCTCTCTGCTGACTAGTATGGAGACCCCCTTGGATTTAGAGTCAGGGTTGGTGGAGTTTAACACTCTCGTGAAGTATGAATCCGTGAGTTTTGGTGTTTGTTGCGTCTTAAAATGTGTCTCCCTCAGGAGGGTGGTACAACGTTCGGTTATGTTTAGGCCCCTTATGTTGTGGGAGATCACAGACAGACGTTGCCCCAGTGATGAGTAGGCCATGGCGAGTGGTCAGGAGGAGTTGGCCATGAGTCGATCTGATACAAAAATGCTATGACACACAAGTTAGTACTCTTTTCCAAAACCTGAAAATATTTGGCTTATGAGCTTGAAAGTACACGTTATTTAGTTGGGGAAGAGGAAAGAAGAGAGGAGGAGAGAAGAGAGGAAGAGAGAGGAGAAGAAGAGGTTTACCAGTGATTTTATGCCCTGATAGACTCCCCCCCCCCCCCCCGGGGCAAGTGTTCTCCCAGACAGGAGGCCCCACCAGTATTTTGTAATGTCTCCCGGGACCCAAACAAGGATCACAGGATACTTTGCGGGGACGAAAGGAGGCCACAACAACAGGCCGCAGCACACCTTTCAAAGCTTAAGATATTAAGTTCAATCAATAAAACAGTTAAACAATCCAACAATTTAAACAATCAAACAGTTCAACCGAAAGGAATATTCTCAACATTGCCCACACGGCCGTGAGGGTTGCAATTAGTATAAGTTATCCTAATTTGTTATACACCCGACCCCTTGGTGCAAAGCAAAGTTAGGCAAAGGGTACAACACAAAAAAAAAAGAAAGGGAAACCCCCCCCCCCCCCAACTTCAGGGGCAGTGACCGCCGTAGGGGGAAAAATTGGGCATTAAGCTAACATGATGCAAATGTTTAGTTTTTCGGTGGTGGAGAAGAACGAGTCTTCTTTGGCCGAAGTAGAACAACTCTAGTTGCGCCTCTGGGTGCTGGGGTATTCATTGTGGCCTGAGAATCCGCAGGTGGCCAGGAAATTGGTAAGTAACCTGTGTGGGGTTTGTAGTAGCTGTCCTAGGCTAAGTCAAAGGCACTAACCTGCATAAAATTGTCTCATGAATCACTTTTCGGATGTAGGCAGGGTCCTCTGAGCTTTGGTATAGTCCCCACTAGTACGAGCTAATGTCCCTCTCCAGGCGGCCTAGTCGCCTAGGTGGTGTGGGTCTGGTTGTTGTATGTGGCTACTCCGCAAGGTAACCGAGGCTCGACCCGCAGCTTCCAAATAGGGTGCTCACCAAAAGACACCATCAGGTGTGTAAAGTAAGACCAGGAATTAACCTTGCTAAGTGCTAGAGGGGTTCAAATGCAGGCATGTCATCGGTGACAATTAGTTTTTGTGGGCTATTGAGACGTGTAAGAGGTGAATCTGTCATCCTCAATTCGTCGTGGATTAAATCATTGCCTAGTGAGTGGAAGGACTAAATCCGATATGGCGATTCAATCCTCGTCCGGGGCTCTAGGGGTTTCAGCTGTTCTCCGTGGGGGGCTCGTTTTTGGAGTAGCCCTCACGGTTGTGTTTGGGCTCTTTGACAGCCGCTTGTCTGGCGAGGCAGACCGAGAGGAAAGTGGACTTCTCTCCAGTGATGGGTGCAGAAACTCAGCATACCACTCAGGAAGGTCCACCTGGCCCAAGTCCAGCACTTCGCAGAATTCTGGCAGGTCAGAGGGCATGCGGAGAATGTGTTGGTGGCCATTAAGTGCGACTGTGAGAGCAAATGGGAAGCGCCAGGTATATCTCAAGTCTTTCTCCCTCAGTCTCTCTAAGAGTGGGCGCAACGCCCAATGATTTTTTAGAGTGATCTGGGATAAGTCTTGATACAGCATGATTGTTGCTCCATTAAATATAATTTGATCATTCCTCTTTGCCTTGCACATTATCTCTTCTTTCAGGGCAAAACTTTGTAGGCAACAGATTATGTCCCTCGTGGTGCGGTATCAGGCCCTTTAGGTCTTAGAGCCCTATGTGCTCTAACAAAGTCTATTTCTGTGTCTTCCTGTCTCTCAAGCAGGCTGTTGAAAACTCTCCTCAGGGCTGGGATAATTTGGTCTGTTTCCACCGATTCAGGGATCCCCCTCACTCTAACGTTACACCTCCTGCCCCTGTTATCAAGATCTTCGATTTGTCTGTTAACGTCTATGAGGTGTTGTGATTGTGTGGCAGTGGCTCTCTCAAGTCTGTGTATGGCCTTGTCCCTGAGCTTTCCTGCCGTCTCTGTCGCAGCCATCTACTCATTGAGAACTAGCATGCTTGTTTTCAGATCAGTGATGGCGGCCGAAAAGGTGGCTTTAATGCCGTAAACACCGACATGTCTGCGAAGGTTAAGGGGTAGTGTGGGCATGACTTACCCCTGCCTATGTCCTCAGGAGCTGACAGTGAGTCCTTGCTGCCCTCCTCCTCTCAGTATGTCGGTGCCATCTTGGGCATGGATGTTCCACTGCGGGATGTCTGCTTGGTTTTGAAGATGAGCGCTATGTTTTTTGCTGCTGTGGGCACGGTGTCACGGCGTGTGCAGGAGTGAGGGGTCGAGTACAGTTTCCTGCCCGTCATCTGAAGGCTGTCGGTCAGGTGTAGGCTTCAAACGGCCGTGTGTGCTGAGGAGCTCCTTCAGTGTGCTGCCATTCACGTCACGCGCCAGGCCACGCCCCCCAAAATAGCATCAATTCTTTCACGTGCACTTGCACACAGTTTTTGAATGTCATCAATAGTCAGCAATATGTTTACATTTCCCATTTGTTTTTTAATACATTTTCGAATTTGTTTGGAATTTTTTTCGAATGTGTTTCGAATTTGGATAATTAGTTATTCTGGACAAAATGTAGTTTCATTATAATATATAACTCAGATCGATTTAAATTTGTTTATTGTGATTTGGGAATTCAAATACATTCGAATTTACGAATATCGAAAAATGCATCTGAATTTTGATTCGGAACTAAACCAACCGCACATGTCTAGTCCCTACAACAACTCAACAATTTTAGATTTCTTATCACTTTCTTTACTAGAGACATTGAGCCAAAAGGACAAAGGGTTCAGGGTAAATTTTTACAGCGGTGACACGGACAGCAATAAGAACTGAACAGAGATTCTAATCTGTGCAAAACTATAAAAAAAAGTTTTGCCTTTACATACACATTAAAAGTAGCATAGATTAAATAATGGCAGTCTATTGTAAGAAGCTTTAAATACATTAACAACAAATGTTATTCAAGAGGAAAAGCTGTTCTTAATCACCTCCCGTCCGCACTATAGCCAAAAGACAGTTACAGCGCGGATCTAATTTGCCGGGAGGGCATCCATAGACATCATCCCATGCTCAAGGGGCCTGCGCGCCCCCTGCATGGCACACGCAGTGTGCTCTGTGATCAGCTGTCAGCCATGTGATCAGCTGTCAGCCAATGACAGCTGATCATGTGATGTAAACAGAGCCAATCACCATCAGCTGTGAGAGGGACATCAGGATTGTTGAGAGCCTCTGCAGAGGCTTCTGTGCCCACCTATGCCACCTACCAGTGACCACCAGCACCACCTACCAGTGCCCTCAGTACCACCCATCAGTGCCCACAGTGCAACCTATAAAATGTCCCCAGTCAGTGCCTCATCACTAGTGCTGTCTATCAATATCACATACCAGTGTTCATCAGTGCCCATCAGAGACCTCTATCAGTGCCACCCATCAGTTCCACTTATCAGTGCCACCCATCAGGGCCCATCAGTGCTGTCTTATCAGTGCCTATCAGTGTCACCTTATCTGTGCCTATCTGTGCCTATCAGTGCCGATCAGTGCAGGCCATCAGTACCCATCAGTGCAGCCTCATCAGCGAATATCAATCAAGGAGAAAAATTACCCATTTGCAAAATTGTATAATAAACTATTAAACAAGTTGTTGTTTTTTTCAAAAATGTCTGTCTTTTTTTTCGTTTAGCAAAAAATAAAAACCCAAGTGGTGATTTAATACCACCAAAAGAAATCTCCATTTGTGTGACAAAAAAATTCATTTGAGTACAGTGTAGCATGGTCGCACAATTGTCATTCAAAGTGTGACAGTGCTGAAAGCTAAAAATTGGTCTGGGCAGGAGGGGGGTTTAAGTGCCCAGTAAGCAAGAGGTTAAACAAGACCTTCAGTTCTTTCAAAATCACACAGAAAAAATGTAAAACGATTCATTTAGCATCTCAAATATTCAAATATGTATAATTCAGCAGTAAATTGAAATTAAGCTCAGTTTGACACAGAGAGCTCAAAACGAAAATCTTTTTTTTTTTGGAAAATTCTTTTTATTAACATATTAACAGTTTTTTTAAAACAAAACAGAGCCCCGCAAAGAATGCATTAGTACACTTGTCCTGTCCCATGCGCAAATAGTAACGCGCATGGAGTCAGTCAAAGGCACCACTGCCTGTGGCCCTCTATACACTAAATAGTAAAGACTCTCATAGGATCCCATTAAAGCAACCTCCAGTACTGTCACTGCATCCCAGTTGTCTCTTGCTAACCAACGTCTGGCAAATACCATCTGTCCCGCAATAAAATACTTGAACAGGTCAGGAAAGGCCAATCCTCCCTGTCCATAGGGCTCTTGTAATTATTATTATTGTCATTTTTGAACTACATTCACATTATTTAGCATAATACCGATTGTCACAATATGGAATATCACACCTATTTATTATTTGTTTAAACATTACTTGGGAAACAAAGTGGCATTCCCTCTCATTTCACTATTCCCACTTATCTATGCTTTTGTAGATTAACACAATATACGCAATACTCCAGTCAAACAACTAGTTATAATATACATTTTTTGTGATGTATTTGCTCCATATCATATCATATTGTATTTCATTATTTTTAGGTGTGGCCACCTTGGGTGGGCCAAGAACCTCCTTCTCTGTTCCTCTGATCACCCTGGGGAAACTCCAGACACTGTCAATTCTTGTAAGCTAGTGTTTGATGCCAACGTGAAGTCGTGTTCCGCCTTTTTTCTCCCCTTCTTTTGTCCCCCCTCCTCCCCCGTGTCCATCTTGGTGGGTGGTTGAGGTGGGTCAAAATAGTGGGGCAGCGGATCCAGGATGACCCTTTGAGGGAAGGCACTGTTCCGTTTTTCAGATTTTATTAGAAGTCTCTGGTTGAAAAGCATTGGTTCGGTGGAACTGGTAAATATTATCGAAATAAGTTTTGATATTATATTAATTTTTCGGTTAAAACCTATTATATTGAAAGTCTTTTTTTCTTTGATTACCTGCAGAATATACAATATAACTACTCCTTTCGCCAGGGCTTTGTTGCTTTTTACCCCCTGAAGAAGACCCTGACTCCCTGAAGGTCGAAATGCATTGGGGCAGCCCGGGTGCTATTTTGCAACTTTTGAAAAAGTGCTGTACTTGTAAATTGTTCCTGTAACCTATTTGGTATTAAATGTTGCATATACTGTTTATCCACTGATATGCTATAATATTATATACCAGAGCCTGTATTTTTAAATCTATGATGGCAAATAAGCCGATAAATCAATAAAATAAATATAACTTTTCACGGATTTATCTCTGCTTCTTGTTGCTGCCTGAAAACCCCAAGGGGAACTCTTCTTTTTTTTATTCTCTCTCGAATACTTAGGGGTGTGCAGCTAGCTCGTTTTTCATTCATTTATTTACATTTATGCACTTTTTTCCTCCTTACGTTTACTTGATGTTCTTTACCCGGAGGCGGCATCTCACCTCAGTGAAGGATCTCCAGCATTTCTGGACCTCAGCTGAAAAATCCAAGAACAGCATCAGCTTGGTGTTTTCATATGGTTCTAGATGCTTTCTTGCCTCTGCCAGAACCATATCTCTATCATGGTAGTTTAACAGTCACACCAAGAATGGTCTGGGGGGTGCACCTTCTGGGTGCTTTCCCGTGGGTACTTTATGCACCCTTTCTACTACATATGTGGGTGGCATGTCTGCCAAGTTCAGCAATTGTTTAAATAATGTCTCAGCCAAGATGGTGTGTTTCTGACCCTGTGCGCCTTCTGGCAGGTGTATGACACTGACATTGTTCCACCTCTGTCTATTTTCAGCATTATCCACTTTGTGTATCAAGGAACTCACCAGTAACTGTAGTTCTGCTATTTGTGCAGTGTGTGTGCCCTGTTGATCCTCCACTGTGCCAATTCCATCTTCTGCTTCATTGATTCTCCCTCTCATTTTGTCCAGATCACAGCGAATCAGGGTACACTCGGACGCCAGGTGATCTATGTGGACCATCATCATAGGTTTGAACCCCTCTATAGCAGCCAGAATAGCCTTTCTAATTGCCTCTGGTGCTGTCTCCGGGGCAATGGAGGGGAGATCAGCTTCCTGTGCCTCTGAGGAAGCCAACATATCCGCAGGGGATCCAGCCACAGAGGTTCCCAGGCTTTACACAGCTCCCAGCCTGCTCTGCATAGCAGAAGTAGAGGTGGAGGCTTTCATGGCATCTGGTGAGCTTGCGCCCCATCCATTCCCCGATCGCGGTGGCTTCGGGTCCTTGTTGAGCTTACCTCGACCCTTGGCAGAAATGATTTCCATCTCAGGGGGGTCCTGGGTATATGTGGTAGCTGCCGTGTAATTTGTGGGTGAAATAGTGCACGTATGCAGGATTACTTACTCGGATCCGCACGGAGCTCCAGAGACATGCGACCGCCCTGCTTCTTATCCCGGCCATGCCCCCTCAAACTAAAATCATTAATCCAGTTTTGGAAAAAGAAATGATACATGTAAAAATAGAAAGAGTACCTCTTTTAAGTAAGGTTTTTCTAGACAGCCATAGAGCTGTAATATGTTGCCCTATCAAATTCCTTATTAGAAAGAGGACATTTTCCCCATTTGTTTATTTAGTTAAGTAAATATATACCAATGGGGGCGTGGCCAAGATATTGGATGTCTGAGCTGGAGCTCCGCTGCTGAATCGGGCAAATCTCCTGCAATCCGGTCCATACACCAGCCATCCGACAACCACTGACATCCACATCTGCCGCAGGTCCTCTGGGGCGGCTAAAGGAGGGAGAAACAAGATACATTTTCCCTTATACCAGAGGAGATTGTCTCAGCCTCTACTGACCACATGAGGACACATGCACCCTCCTCAGCAAACATGGCATCCCAGATCGAGCGGAACGAACAGGCCCCCCTCATCCCAGCCGGGTCAAGCTGAGGTCCTGGCTGCTATTGCCAACTGCCTGGCCTCTATAACCATGCTGGCATCTAAAGTAGATGCCGTACAGCTGGATGTGGGACTGTTCAGGCAAGACATGGACAAAGAAGGGCCCAGCTGTCCTCTGCAGAACAGCACCTGGGCCATACTGGGGACACAGTGGCTGAGCACACCAATAGTCTCCGGTCCCTGCAAACTAAAATACGTGCTCTGGAATTCAAGGCTGATGATGCTGAGTCGCAATAGGAGAAACAATCTCCGCATAGTGGGCCTTGCAGAGGGGGTGGAGGGTGCTCATCCAACTGAGTTTGTGGCACTGCTGCTGCACTCCTTTTTTCCTGGAGCTCAGTTTTCACCATTCTATGCTGTCTAAAGGGCTCACCGAATCCCACCTAAACCCGGGCCCCTGGGGACACCACCCCACACTTTTATTCTCAAATTCCTTCATTTCAGGGATAGGGATGAGGTACTTCATGCTGAAGAACCTTGCTTTCCAAAACACCAAACTCCTCATTTTTCCGGACTACTCGGTGGAGACACAAAAGCTGAGGTGATTGTTCGATCAAGTCAAGGTGGCTATGCGCACACATAGTATTCGTTATAGTGTTCTCTTCCCAGCCCAGCTGAGGATCCAAGATGGAGAAACTACCAGATTTTTCACCTCACCCAGAGATGCATCTTCCTGGCTGGATTCACTGCCTCCGCACCGCTGAGATATTGGATCTATCACTGGCTTACACTGTCCTAGCTGTGTGTCGGTGATCTACTCACTTTTATCCAAGGATCTCCCCTGGATTGTTTGCCTTGTGCAATATGGCAGTTTTTCAACTATTACCTCTGAGCTTCAGCAAGTTTGTTGTGCTTACCCTGTTTTTCTTATGCAACACACCGAAGATAAGTGCCCCTGGCCAGTCCATGTGTTTTCTAAATGACTTTTTTAACTTTTTCTGGCTTATCAAGTCTCCTGCTAAGTGACTCAGTAAACTGTATAATTACGTCCATGCAGGAATCTGAGTCTCAAGTAATGGAGGAGAAGGATGGGGGTTTCACCTCTGTGACTGCAGTTTGACATTCCCTGTCTTAGAAATACTGTGGCTACTGGTGGTCTCTAGTGGCTCTGCGGGTAGCTGCATGATGTTCTGTTACCATTGTTCAGGGTTGTATTTTTTCTCCAATTTAAGGGTGGGGACATTTATTGAGGTTTCACACCTGTGTTCCTGTCTCAAGAGGAACTGTACTCTCATCTGGAACAGTGCTAACCAAATGTGTTTTATTGTTCATGTATTGCATTTTCCTTTTTCATTCATGCAGCAAAAGCTAATTTCTCACTTATTATTTGATCCTAGTACAGTGGAGACCCCAATCTTTTTTCCCATCTGGCGGACTAAATCCACTGGTCTACACCTCCCATTATTGGGTGTTACATGGTTATGGGTATAAGCATCCCTTAGTTGGGGTGGATAATGCGGGGTGGGAAGTGAAGTTGTTTGGAGTTCTGTATAGGTTTTTGTATGTTGGTTCTAAAGGGGCTTTGTTTTGTCTCTATGACTTTCCTCAAGATATTAGATTGGTTAGATAATTTAACACTCAGCTGCTATGAAATATGCTTGTGTACTGTATACTTGTCTTCTCCTCCTTGAGGGTTGGGTTGCTGCCCCTGCAAGCAGGTCTCTCACCCTGTATTGATGCCTTACCTTTCCGATGCCTCAATTCACGGTGATATCCTGGAATGTCAGGGGCCTGAACTCTGTCATTAAAAGAGCCTTTGTTATTCTGTTTCCTCCAAAGGCACAACCCACATATCTGTGTTTTGCAGGAGACGCATCTCCAAGGCTCCAAAGCGATCTGTCTCAGAAAGTCGTGGGTGGGCCTGCACTACCACGCCACATTCTCTACATATGCTTGTGGGGTCAGCATCCTATTAAGAAAAACTCTGCCATTTTGGCTCATTGAAGTCAAAACGGACCGAGACGGTAGATATGTAATCGTTTATGCCCATATATATATGACAAGACTGTGGTGCTGGTGGGGGTATATGTCCCTCCTCCGGCCTCAGTCCAGGTTTTACATCACATTATGCAACTTGTGTTTCAATTTGACAATGATCTGGTCTATCTTATGGGTGATTTCAACATGGTTCCATGTGTGGCCCTTGAAAGGTTGCATTCCTCAGCTCGTGAATCTCCTGACCTTCAGCAATGGGCTGAAACCTATGCCCTTTCAGATGTCTGGAGATACATGCACCTGAACTCAAGAGAATTCACTCAGCCACGTATAAGACCCTGTCTAGGATAGACCTGGTCTTTGCATCCAGAACTGCTTTAAAAGTCCAGGGCGTGTCTGTGCTTCCCAGGGATATTTCTGATCATGCCCCACTGTGCCTCTCCCTTGCTCTAACTGCCCCCCCCTCTGAATCTAGACTACGAAGACGATCCAAATTCTGGGCAAAATATGAATGACTACAGGAGCCACTGACTGCCTTTGCCTATTAACACTATTGGACAGACAACCAAGATACTGCCTCTCTATCTGAGTTGTGGGACTCCTTTAAATCATGGGCTAGGTGGGAATACATTTCCAGCATTTCATGCCTCCAGAAGGAGGCTGCTTTTTCCCTAGATGAGATGGAGAGGAGAATGACTAGGTTGGAGGCTGCTTATGTTATACCCTGGATGGTGATCACTATAAAACGTGGCAGCGGGCTCTGTGCGAGTTGTCCACTCATAGAGTAGCTCAGACTAACAAGGCCCTCCTGTACTCGGACCAAAAGTTGTTTGAATTTGGGGGGAAGAATGGGAAACTGCTGGCTTGGCTTGCTAAGGGATTCAACCCTGCCACCCCTATCGGCTGTATTAGGGACAAGGATGACCGCACACTAACAGCACCTGACCGCATTAATGATCGGTTCATACAATTTTTCCAGGACCTGTACTCCTCTAGGGTTGACTTCTCGTCTTCTGAACTCTCCTAATTTCTTTAACCTATTTCTTTCCCAACATTAGCTGCAGTGTATAAGGAGAGGCTGGACATGGATATCACCCTGGAAGAGGTTCAACTGGCCATGGGACGGTTGAAGCATGTTAAGGCCCCCGGGGCTGATGGCTTGCCATCTGAGTTCTACAGCAATTTTATGTAACTTCTTGCTCTCAAATTGACTTCCCATCTTTCAGACTATGATTCCCTAGAGGCACTGCCTGAGTCTATGAACGAAGCCGTGATTTTGTTGGTTCCCAAACCTGGCAAGGACCCGCAGGATTGTTCGGCGTATAGACCGATATCCCTACTAAACGTGGATGCCAAGATTTTTGCGAAGGTCCTGGTTAACTGTTTGTCCCAGGTGATTGAGGATCTGGTTGATGTCGACCAGACTGGTATTATACAGGGGAAGGGAATCAATATAAATATAAGGTGACTCCATTTAAACCTATCTGTCCCCCACAACAAGCAAGGTTCTAGAGTTATTGCTTCTCTAGACGCTGAAAAGGCTTTCGATTTACGTAGAATGGTCGTACCTCTGGGAAGTCCTTCAGCGATTGGGGTTTGGCCCCAAATTCATATATGGGATTAAATTACTATATAGGGCCCCTAGAGTGAGGGTCCATACAAATAACTGCCTGTCTGCCCCTTTTAGTCTCTTTCGCGGTACACAAGAGGGTTGTCCACTCTCCCGCAGTCTGTTTGCCCTGGCACTGGAGCCCCTGGCCATTTTGATCAGGTCTGCTTGAGATGTCATGGGTCTTTGGCTGGGAAAGTTGGAAGAGCGACTGTCCTTGTATGCGGATGACGCATTGCTGTATCTTAATGGCGCTGGCCCCACGTTGTTAGCCGCCCTACGTATTTTTGATAACTTTGGTACTTTTATGGGTATTAAAATAGACTGGTCCAAGTCAGTTCTATTCCCCATAGATGCAGATGCTGTTAAGATGGCTGCCTCCTTCCCTCCTACTAAATACTAACTATATGGAGAAGAACCTTCTCTCTCCTTTGACAACCCTGAAAGCCAAATGCGATCTCCTGGGCTCACCTCCCCCTTAATCTACTGGGATGGATTAATCTCCTTAAAACGGTGTTGCTACCCTAATTTAACTACTTCTTCCGAAACTGTCCGATATGGATCCAGGTTTCATTGTTTAGAGAAATCGAATAATGTGTGGGGTCCTTTCTCTGGCATGGCATAATTTCTTGACTGGCACAGGTCAACATTGTAAACCGCACTGCATTGCTGTGTGATAACTAATGTGCACCAGAAATATCTAGGCTTATCACCGCCCCAAAAAATAATGGGAATAGTAAAACATCTGCTTATCCACCTACAGTCAAAGGCTGATCACAAGGGTACAGTCAGCAGCAGTTATTGAAAAAGGCTCAGACTGTCAAGTTGTGTTTTGGTAAAAACTAGGGATGAGACTGATGTTCAGGTCTGATATGGATTTTAAGGGGAACCCTGCGCCAAAATTTGAAAAGAAAAACGGCATGGGGATCTCCTCCAAAATCCATACTAGACCCTTATCCGAGCACGCAACCTGGCAGGCCACAGGAAAGGGGGGTGAGAGTGCCCCCCCTCCTGAACCGCACCAGGCCAAATGCCCTCAACATGGGGAGAGTGCTTTGAGGTCCCCCCAAAGCACCTTGTCCCAATGTTGATGAGGATAAGGGCTTCATCCCCACAACCCCCCCCCATTCACGAAAAAAAGTGTAAAAAAAGTAAAAATGACAGACAGTTTTGGACAATTCCTTTATTTAAAAAAAAAGTGTCCCACGATCTCCATCCATCTTCAATCACGGCGCTGACGGTCCTAAAAACTCCCCCCAAAAAAATGGAAAAACTCCAACTCCATGGGGGGCATCCCTTGCAACTGCTGTCTTTTAGATTTGATAGTTGTTATATAGTCAAGGGGGGGGCAACCAGTGACATAAATGGGTGACCTTGCCCCCTCTGCGGGTGGTCCCGCCCTTGGTTATACAAGAGCTGCATTTAAGGACCCCAAAGCATCCTCTCCATGTTGAGGGCATGCGACCTGGTATGGTTCACGAGGGGGGTGTTCTCTCGCCCACCCTTTTCCTGTGGCCTGCCAGGTTGCGTACTCGCATAAAGGTCTAGTATGGTTTTTTTTTTATTTTTTTTTATTTTTTTGGTGCAGGGTTCCCCTTAATATCCATACCAGACCCAAAGAGCCTGGTAATGGACTGGGGGGGGGACCCATGCCATTTAAAAAAAAAATGTTTATGTATATTGCCGGGATCCGCCAATACATTACAGCTGCAAGCAGTTTTAAATGACATTTTGTCCTTTAGACATTTCATTTTGATGAGACTGTTATGAACATGGGAAAGATGGGCTACTTTACAGACAGATTAAGGGGATCCCCCAGGCATGATATTTAAAGGAATATTTCATTTTTATTGTTTCACTTTAAGCATTATTAACCACTTGGGTACTGCGCTATTGCAAAATGACGGCAATAGCGCGGACCCACATTTTCGGGACTACGTCTATTGACGTAGTCCCGGTTACGAGCGGCCTGCGCGCCCCCTGAGGGGCGCGCGCGGCGCGCTCTGTGATCGGCGAGTCCGTGAGACTCGCCTGATCACCGATCCGTGTAAGGGGTCGATCCCGACCCCTTATCACGTGATCAGCTGTCAGCCAATGACAGCTGATCATGTGATAAAACGGAGCCGGTAATCGACTAGTATTCCTCCTCGCGCTGACAGCGCGAGGAGAAAAAAAAAAAGCCGATCGCCGGCGGCCGTGTTCGGGACATCAGTCCCGATCACGGCCAGCAATTTAAACGGACACCTGCCCCCTGCCAGTGCCCACCTGCCACCCGCAGTGCCATCCTGAAATAAAGTAAGTGCCCCCCTGTCAGTGCCACCCAGCAGTGCCCATAGTGCCCACAGTGCCACCCAGCAGTGCCCACAGTGCCACCCAGCAGTGCCCACAGTGCCACCCACAGTGCCACCCAGCAGTGCCACCCACAGTGCCACCCAAAATCTGCCTCAAAGGTGCTGCACCCCAGTGCCGCCCATCAGTGCCCAGCAGTGCCGCCCATCAGTGCCCAGCAGTGCCGCCCATCAGTGCCCAGCAGTGCCACCTATCAGAGCCACCTATCAGTGCCACCTATCAGTGCCCATCAGTCCCATCTATCTGTGGTACCTATCAGTGCCCATCCGTGCCACCCATCCGTGCCACTTATCCGTGCCACCCATCCGTGCCATCTTATCTGTGCCCATCTTTGCCCATCAGTGCCGCCTTATCTGTGCCCATCGGTGCCGCCTTATCTGTGCCTATTAGTGCCGCCTTAACTATGCCTATCAGTGCCCACCAGTGCAGCCTATCAGTGCCCACCAATGCAGCCCATCAGTGCCCACCAATGCAGCCCATCAGTGCCCACCAATGCAGCCTATCAGTGCCGCCTAATCAGCGCACTTCAATGAAGGAGAAAAATGACCCGTTTGCAAAATTTTATAACAAACTATTAAAACATGATTTTTTTATTTTTTTTTTTGCATCTTTTTTTGTTTGTTTAGCAAAAAATAAAACTCCGAGCTGTAACTAAATACCACCAAAAGAAAGCTCTATTTGTGGGAAAAAAATGATAAAAATTTCATTTGGGTACAGTGTTGTATGCCCGCGCAATTGTCATTCAAAGTGCATCAGCGCTGAAAGCTGAAAATTGGTCTGGGACTGAGGGGGGTTTAAGTGCCCAGTAAGCAAGTGGTTAAGCATCTGTAAAAGCTGAAGATTTTAAAACTTGTTTTGCATTTATACATGTCTGCTGGGGCAGGACCCCGGTCCCCAATAACTTTTTATAGCAATAACTTCCATATAAGCTTTTAAAATCAGCACTTTTGATTTTTCATGCTTGTGATTGTAGACTTTTTTGCCTGTTCGCATGTTCTGCTGTGAAACAAACCAGGCGGGGTTCAGCTCATCCCTAGTGATAACACATTCTGTGGCTGTGTGCCAGTGCTGCCATTATCAGGCCAAGGAGGACGAGAAGACTGGTGACAAATGCCACTCATAAAGCTACAGTAGCTGGAAAAAAAAAACTTTTTTAAAACTGAAGTTAATCAGATTGTAAAGTGCTGCTGCATGTAAGCAAAGCTACTTCTAAAAAATAGAAAACAGTAATTGCTCTGCCAGAGTATGCTGTTGCTGAGGAAGTTAATAAAAATCGTGCTGTTCTATAACACCACATACAGCTTTAGGGCATCCCCCAAGCCTGTAATTTAAAGTATTAGTGTATTTTCAATGTCAATCTCAAAGCCGCATGAAAAAACCTCTTCCTGATTTGTGGGTTTTTTTAAAACTGTTTTAGCATTGATAAATGTTTCCCACAATAGCATCTAGGCAGGTGCAGTCTGTGTTATCCACAGCAGAGGGTACTCGACCGCAGCAGTAATTTTGATGGGGAAGAAGTTGAGAAGAGCTTGGTTCCTCTATGATTTCCTTGGTCACAAGGGGGCCGCTATCCGATTGGATGTGGACATCCTATGTGACATCTTGGGTCAGACAGTCTATTTAAGACTTCAGCTCCTGGGCTTGGTGCCCTTTTTGTGTAGAGCTAGCATAGGGAAAAGACAGAGGCAGTGATTATAGACAGGGAAAGGTTCCAGGGGAGTAGCCACAGTGCAGAGACTATGTCCGCCTCTTCCAGGACACTTCCCCTGTTGGGTGTGCACTGGCAAGTCCACATTCTGCTCTTCGATACAGATGCTGTAAGCATCTTCCATACTTCAAGTTTCTGTTCCATCACCGTCACAGCTGTAAGTGGTGTACTTCCTCCCTGGGTTTGTACTTGCTGAACTTTTCTACAATATATTGCTGTTGCCAAACTTGGACTGTGTGTTTTCACTGCCCACTGCACAACACTGCACTCAGCCCACAAGCTTGTCTATTAGTCCCTACAAATGTCCCTTATGGAATTGTATTTGCTGAACTTTAAGCAGGATTCGCCATACTGCTGGGCAGTAGTGGTGGGCACCAGGGCTGGACTGGGACAAAAATTTGGCCCTGGACTTCATCCAGACCAGCCCACTTTAATTTTGCAAACAAGCACAAAAACAGTATATTAAACAATACATAATTGTGAAAAAAAACATAAGTAGCATAACATAAGGAGTCCTCACTAACCTCTTTTATTATTTCACTTATTCTCCTCTGTATTTTTATCATCTTTCTCACATCACTGCGTGAAGTTGAGGGCAAGTTGTGCAGCCATTGCTTTGTCACTGAAACCGGCCCACTGAGCCATCAGCCCACCGGGAAACTCCCTGTAGTCCCAATGGCCAGTACATGCCTGGTGGGCACTAGCTGAGCAGTCTTACCAAGTCAACATGCAGAAGATTCAGGGCAAGCCAAGGACTGCAAAATACATACAAGCATCATGGCACCCAACCATTGGTCAGACTTCGTAGCAGGGTCATAAGCAGGCTGGAGACAGCAGTAAAAAAAATAAACAGATTTGTGAGATATTTATAGGCTGAAGAAGATCAAAATAACTTTTGCTTTGCATTCAATAGAGAGGGGCACTAAATGCTAAATAGACCGTGAGATGCTAGGTTTACTTTTTACCTTGTTTTTATTGTTCTGTTTTGTTTTTATAGATGAGCAGCAAGAAATTTCATTTCGGAGCTGTGCCTTCTCATCTCTTTTTGGCTGGCATTTA
Organism: Lithobates pipiens; assembly: GCF_037356315.1. Lineage (NCBI taxonomy): Eukaryota > Metazoa > Chordata > Amphibia > Anura > Ranidae > Lithobates > Lithobates pipiens. The sequence continues at coordinate 527,285,832 of NW_027507764.1, read as the reverse complement.
GTTTGGCTTTCTCTAATGCAACTCAGGCACTACATGTTCATTGGAACTCTAAACCCCACCATCACCCACCTGAGTGGAGGAGACCTGCACATAGGTTTGTACTTTGTATCAATGTACTATATATAGGAAAAAATAATCCATACTGTTTAATTTCTGTGGATCATGGATTCCTCCCAGATGTTTTATGCGGACATTTACATAAATATAGTTGTAAAGTGTAACTCCACTTGTAACAGTTTTAGTGGACTTTAATCCCCTTTTCCGATGACCCCTGAAAAGCCATACACTTTACGTTAGGTTGTTTTCATCATCATATTTTTATTTTTATATTTTTTTTTATTATCCACTTCAGCCCCGGACCAATTGTCAGCCTAAGGACCCAGAGGTCTTTTTACAATTTCGCACTGCACTGCTTTAACTGGTAATTGCATGGTCATGCAATGTTGTACCCAAATGAAATTTGCGTCCTTTTCTTCCCACAAATAGAGCTTTCTTTTGATGGTATTTGATTGCCTCTGCGATATTAATTTTTTTACGATATAAAAGGAAAAGACTGAATTAAAAAAAAAAAAAAAAAGATATTTTCTACTTTTCGTTATAAGAAAAATCGAATGAACTAAATTTTAGTCATACATTTAGGCCAAAATTTATTCAGCCACATGTCTTTAGTAAAAAAAATGTCAATAAGCGTATATTTATTGGTTTGCGCAAAAGTTATAGCGTCTACAATCTAGAGTAAATTTTCTGGAATTTACACAGCTTTTAATTTATGACTGCCTATCTCATTTCTTGAGGTGCTAAAATGGCAGGGCAGTACAAACCCCCCCAAATGACCCCATTTTGGAAAGTAGACACCCCAAGGAAATTGCTGAGGGGCATGTTGAGCCCATTGAATATTTTTTTTTGTCCCAAGTGATTGAAAAATGACACAAAAAAAAAAGTTTACAAAAAGTTGTCACTAAATGATATATTGCTCACACATGCCATAATTATATGTGGAATTGCACCACAAAATATATTCTGCTGCTTCTCCTGAGTACGGGGATACCACATATGTGGGACTTTTTGGGAGTCTAGCCACGTACGGCACCCCGAAAACCAATCACTGCCTTCAGGATTTCTAAGGGTGCAAATTTTTGATTTCACTCCTCACTACCACCACTATCACAGTTTCGAAGGCCATAAAATGCCAAAATAGCACAAAACCCCCCCAAATGACCCCATTTTGGAAAGTAGACACCCCAAGCTATTTACTGAGAGGCATGTTGAGTCCATGAAATATTTTATATTTTGCCACAAGTTGCAGGAATATTACAATTTTAATTTTTTTTGCACAAAGTTGTCACTAAATTATATATTGCTCACACATGCTATGGGCATAAGTGAAATTACACCCCAGATACGGGACCCCGAAAAAAGGATTTAAATATAAAACGCTAACAAAAAAAACTGTTAGTGATCGCAGGGATCAGGCCTGACTCTGCAAACGCTGCAGTTATGTGTTTAGTGTTTTGTAAGTGACAGTGATCGATCGATACTGCACTTGGGTGGGCTGGACAGAGGGGCAAAACGCAGGTGCTAGCAGATATCTGCGCTGATCCAAAACAATGCATTTTTTTGGAACCCTAAACTGCTGGGGACGCTAGTATAGATCTGATCAGATCAGATATTGATCTGTTCAGATACTATACCACTACGGGAGGTGTATGCTTTGCGCGTGGGTGTTAGCGGCACTGGCACTGCCTTGGGCGACGCAGACCCTGACCCTAAAACTTAATTAATATCACCCGCCGGGTGATCAGGGGGTTAAACCTTTATTGGGTAATAAATGGTGGGTGCCCTGATGCTATAAAAAGCAAACTAACTAACCAGAGTCACCCATAACACTTATACGGTGATCACTGGTGAAAGGGTTAACTAGGGGCAATCAGGGGGTTAAAATCTTTATTAGGTAGTATATGGGGGTCCCTGACGCTATATAAAAACGGGGAACCTAAAAAAAATAACTAGCTACCTAGCGGCACCAGTGACACTAATGCAGCAATCAGAAAAATGATCGCTTAGTGACACTGGCAAAAGGGGGTGAAAGGGTTAACTAGGGGCAATCGGGGTTAAAACCGTTCTTGGGTAGTATATGGGGGTACCTAGTGCTATAAAAACCTGGCGGTGAACCTAAAAAAATAACTAGCTACCTAGCGGCACCAGTGACACTAATGCAGCGATCAGAAAAACGATTGCTTAGTGACACTGGCAAAAAGGGGTCAAAGAGTTAACTAGGGGCAATCAGGGGGTTAAAACCATTATTGGGTAGTATATGGGGGTACCTAGCACTATAAAAACCTGGCGGTGAACCTAAAAAAAACTAGCTACCTAGCGGCACTAGTGACACTAATGCAGCGATCAGAAAAACGATTGCTTAGTGACACTGGCAAAAGGGGGTGAAAGGGTTAACTCTAGGGGCAATCAGGGGGTTAAACCTTTATTGGGGGGGTAGGGTCTACCCTGGACCTAACACTAACTGCCCTGACAGTTTTTACTGTCACAACTGACACTAAATGCAGTGATCAGTAAATAAATGATCACTGCAATCAGTGACACTGTGACTGGGAGGGGGGGGGGGGGGCGGGGGCGATCGGGGGGGTGATCGGGGGGGATTTGTGTGCCTATGTGTACCTATGTGTCAGTGTAGTGTTGGTGCACACTTACTATGTGTTCTCCTCGCAGTCCGGTCAAAAAGACCGCCCCGAGGAGAATGACATCACTTCCTCCCTGCCTGTGTTTACACTACACAGGCGGGGGAAGCTTCTCATTCGCCAGGAGCAATCGAGAGGGGATGGCCAGAAACCAATGGCCATCCCCTCATCCCGGATCGCTCCTGAAGCAAAACGGACCGCCGCAGCCAGCGGGAGGGGGTCCGATCAGACCCCCCACCCGCTGGAAGGCAAGCACGTACATGTACGTGCTTGTGCCTGTCGGTGCCATTCTGCCGACATACATTGCCATGCGGCGGTCCTTAAGTGGTTATAAATATATATATTTTTTATATATATAAATTGTATTATTTAATTTCTTAATAAACAGACAAAACAAAACACAACAAGACCTCATACACATTGGACCTATATATTAATGCAATTTCAAGATCCAGTCACTCTGCATAGCAACTATCAATTCTAAATAAAGATTCAAAATAGAAAATAGAAATGATATAACGAATAAGAAAAGGGTATTTAGTCTAGATATAAATCTAAGCCACCCCATTCATCAACTTAGGTGTCAATCTATGCCCAGTGTATTGGGCGGGAGAGAAAAAAAATACATCTATCCCCAGTGGCCACGAGCATCCCTAGTTTAGGACCACCTATATCTCAGTTTATTGCCCCCATGGACATTAGATGCCTTATATGTTTTATCCAGCCACTTTGCTTAGACTTTATCATACTTACTCGGACAACCCCTATTGATATAAGTGTATATGTGTATTTATTTATATGTTCAATTTTGTTTCTAGAATGCTGTTTTTCCCTTATCACCACTTTGGGGTGTAAGGATAGGGGCAATTATTTACCCACAGTTTTTCAGTATGCTTTAAAAAATTTTGCTGTCAGAGTGTTATTCTCCCATTGGGGAGAGTAAAGGTAGAGACACATACTGTATCAATATGGAGAAAGGTTGTTGATTACATTTGTATAGATGAAGTATGTTAGATGGGGTTTGAGTAATGTGGCATCAACACTCAGAGAGGATGCTGTTTGCAGAGCAGGAAGTGCAAGTGATTAATGGCTTAGCTGTCAGATCTATATTGCTGGGCTAATCAATCTGTGGGTAATGTTTTTTTTTTATTTTTTTAATGTGACCTTTTAATAAAGAAGTTGTTTTATGCTATGAGCTTTTTATGTTTTGAAGTGCTTTAAATGGGACATTATTTTCACGAGTGCATAGCACCCTTCTCTAGTTGGGCTGTTATTGAATTTTCCAACTTTTGTACAAAAGTAACAGTAAAAACATAAGTACAATACAGCCTAGATATGCCTCCTGTGTCCCAACAGAGAACATTAATAGCACAGGGAATGACGGTGTACATGAGGCCTCATTACACATAGCAGTGAAAAACTTAAAGAAACAGCATCATATCATAATACCACAGATTACTGAAAGAAAATAAGCCTACTGAGCATGAGTGTGGTGTGTACCAAGCTAAGAAGTGATTACTCTCTAACCATCATATCATAATACCATAAGTGGCAAATTTACCTATTCTAAGTGTCTGAGTCTAATGTTGTCAGGGATAGAGGGCTGGACTCCCACTTGTGCCATAACTTTTCGAAGAGACGGGGCTTTTTCCGCAGTTCAAACTTGAGTTTGTATAAAGGTAGACTGTTTATCAACTGGAGCCAAGTGGTTTAAGTAGGGCAAGTCGTTCCTTTCCATGCCAGTATAGTCTTCTTAGCAAAGAATAATAATATGTGTAGTAGACGTTTAACATGCGTAGAAACAGTCAGTTCACCAAAAATGCCTAGCAAACAGTTTTTGGGATGTAAAATATTATGTAGGCCTAAAACCGTAGACAAAAATGTACCTATTGCAGACCAAAATGCATGAACTATAGGACAGGAACAAAAACAATGTACAAGGTCAGCTTCACTTCCAATCTCAAATGCGCTCAGATGCGGGATGTAAGCCCATCTTATACATCCAAACGGGAGTGAGGTGACTCTGGTGAAACACCATTATTTGAATAATTCTGTCTCTGGGGGATATCACAGAGCTTATATATGTCATCAAATTCAGTCCAGTCATCATCAGTAAGCTGTATATTCAGGTTAGACCAACGGGTCTGGAAAGCAGCGAATCTATGATTGGAGTCAGCCAGTCAGTGAAATAATATAAAGAAATGTATTTAGACTTGTCTGGCTGTCTCAATACTTTCTCCAGTGCCAGCATGACGGATTTGTAGATACAAAACAAAAAAAGGAGGGGGGAAGTTAAAGTCAGCTCTCAGCTGTGCAAATGACTTAAGGCCCTGCTCAGTGTATATATGATTAACTAGTTCAATACCAGGTACTTATACACCTTTCTGCCCTAGTCAATTTTCAGCTTTCAGTGATGTTGCAATTTGAACGACAATTGCGCGGTCATGCTACACTGTACCCAAACAATTTTTTTTATCATTTTGTTCCCACAAATAGAGGTTTCTTTTGGTGGTATTTGATCACCTCTGCATTTTTTTTTGCGCAATGAATAAAAAAAGACAGAAAATTTAGAAAAAAAAATAAGTTTTTCTTTGTTTCTGTTAAAAAAAAAATTGTAAATAAGTAAGTTTTCTCCTTCAATGATGGGCACTGATATGGCTGCACTGACAGGTACTAATAGGGCAGCACCGATGGGCACTTTTGAGGTAGCATCAATGAGGTTGCACTGATGAGGTGGCACTGATGGGCACTGATAGGCAGCACTGGGCATTGATAGGTGGCACTGGTATGCGTCACTGATGGGCACTCATAGGCAGCACGGGTGGGTACTTATGGGTGGCACTGATGGGTGGCACAGATGGGCACTGATGGTCACTGTTAGATGGGTACTGATGGCCATGAATGGGTACTGAGAGGTGGCACTGCTGGACACTGATGTGTGGCACTGATGACACTGATGGGTGGCATTGCTGGGCATCACTTGTCTGATCTGCTGCATAATGTTGCCAGTCAGTACCCATTTGTGGGCACTGATTGGCATATATTTGGCATATTTTTCTATATGTGGATGGCCATGGGGTATGTACCTGGCCATCCACATGTTGGAGGCTTTCCTGGTGGTACTGGTGGCTTCCCTGGTGGTCCAGTGTGGGCATCCAAGTGGGGGCTGCACTGATAAACATTCAGCTCAGACCCCCCCCCCCCGTCAAGAGTAGTGATGGCCGAACGGTTCGCCCGGCGGTCGTTTTGCGGCAAATTTCGGCTGTTCGCAATTCGCCCGATCGGCGGACTATTGGCGCCGTTCGCCCGGCGGACTTCCGTATTTACTGTGTAAAAGAACTTTGACCTATGATGACACATCCATCTTGGGAGTACAGGACAGCCAATTGAGACATTACAGCACATGGACACTTGGACATTCTCCCTAACTTATAAATACACCCGATCCGGCGGCCATTTTACATTCTTTCTTCTGTCACTATAGGGAGAGGTTACTGTGTGGAGCAGGGAGAGATTGCAGTGACCCAAATCGCTAGCTATTTGGTATACAAAAGTTCTTTTCAGGACTGGTATAGGTGTTAGGTGTATATAGGTTTGCTGTGCTACTGATTGTTGCAGCAGCCTGAGCGTCTTTTGTCAGTTTAGAGAAAGGGACAGGACGATGTGTGGTGCTGTAGGGACAGTCAGTTTAGTCATTAGCTGTTACTATCAGGTCCACAAAAGTGCTATTCCAGTTTTTGTTCCAGTAGCCTCTGTTTTGTCAGTTTATATAGGGACAGGCAGGAAGCAGTGTGTGAGGCAGTGAGGGTCAGTTTAATCAGTAGCTGTTACTATTAGTTCCACAAAGGTTCTTTTCAGGGCTGGTATGGTAATAGGCTTGTACACGTATAATATTCTTTCTTCCAAATATAAAAAGAATATTATACTTGACTGCTGCCTTCTGCTGCAGTCTGCTAATCATTCACAACCTACTTGTTCCACAAAGGTCCTTTATAAGGACTGGTAATAACCTGGTGTAGGGTGCTATAGTACATAGGGTTGAGTGAGGTACAGTCTGCCATTCTATAAGGACTGGTATAGGTCCACAATACATAGGGTTGAGGTGCACTACTGCTGACCGCTGCCCTATATTGCAGCAGTCCTTCATCGGTATAGGGACTGACGTACAGTCTGCTAATCAGTCACAACCTACTTATTCCACAAAGGTCCTTATAAGGACTGGTAAGGTATAGGGTACTACAGTACATAGGGTTGAGTATGCATATGCATATTATGAGGGGCTCCCACCATCCCTGTGCTATGCTCATTATGAGGGGCTCCCACCATCCCTGTGCTGTGCTGACTTCCTCCTGGGGCTCCCACCATCCCTGTGCTATGCTGACATCCTCCTGGGGCTGGTTATTATGAGGGGCTCCCACCATCCCTGTGCTATGCTCATTATGAGGGGCTCCCACCATCCCTGTGCTGTGCTGACTTCTTCCTGGGGCTGCTTATTATGAGGGGCTCCCACCATCCCTGTGCTATGCTGACATCCTCCTGGGGCTGGTTATTATGAGGGGCTCCCACCATCCCTGTGTTATGCTCATTATGAGGGGCTCCCACCATCCCTGTGCTATGCTCATTATGAGGGGCTCCCACCACCCCTGTGCTATGCTCATTATGAGAGGCTCCCACCATCCCTGTGCTATGCTGACTTCCTCCTGGGGCTGCTTACGGTGCAAATGTCAGTGCTTTATGTCACGCTGCTGATGTCAGTGCTCTCTATCACGGTGCTGCTGTCAGTGCTGTATTTCACGGTGCTGGCGTTAGTGCTTTATGTCACGCTGCTGATGTCAGTGCTCTCTATCACGGTGCTGCTGTCAGTGCTGTATATCACGGTGCTGGTGTTAGTGCTTTATGTCACGCTGCTGATGTCAGTGCTCTCTATCACGGTGCTGCTGTCAGTGCTGTATATCACGGTGCTGGTGTTAGTGCTTTATGTCACGCTGCTGATGTCAGTGCTCTCTATCACGGTGCTGTTGTCAGATGACTCTATCACGGTGCAGGTGTCATTGCTGTATGTCACGCTGCTGGTGATAATCTCCTGCACCCTCTTCTTTGCCTACCCTGGTCCCTGACCTTCCCTCTCCTCCATTGCCTTCATGCGCTCCACAGTCCTGAATTGACACAACAATCTCCCATATAAAAAAAGAATGCTTGTAGTTGTCGACATGGGTGTCCGCAGATAGAGGCAAGGGGGGTCAAGTGCCCCCCCTGGAATCGGCAAGGTGTCTGCACACAGACACTGGTGTCCATGAGCAGTCTTTGCAGGCATGGCAGGGAGGAGGGGGGGTGCCAGATTGTGAGCTTCACTATGCTCATAACACTCAGGAGAAGTTCTTGAGCAACTTGCCCAACTGCCACACTACCCCATGTTCTGAACTCTGATACAGCCGCACACTGAACTGAGGCTGTGCTTGCCTCCTTCACTGTAGCAGCCGTACCTGACAGGAGGAAGACGATTCTCCCAGGTTTGTCTGCTGTCCAAATCAGAGTGATCACAGTCAGAGCAGCAGTGAGGGTGGGCGGAGCAGGAAGATAAAGTTCACTCAGCAGCCACTGTCCAGCCCAACAGTCACCAGAGCTCACCCCACACCAGCTAAGAAGTTCCTGAAGCCATGGAAGCTGCCATTAAGGTGAAGTGCTAAATGATATTTGTAGAACAAGCTGTGTCAGCTTGTTCTGTGTCCTGGTCTGTCTGTAATCACCAGTGCTTGCAGATTACTATTTAATTATAAGTATCCAGCAACTCTGATAGGACCCCAGACCAGGACTACTTCCCAGGTTCATTACAAATCTGTAATGGACATGTTTAAGGCTACATGTTTTGATTGCAAAGGAGGTGAGCGTCTGCAAGAATTAATTTCTGACCAAGCATGTGATCACTTACATATTCTTTAACCACCTTAATACAGTGCACTTAAACCCCCTTCCTGACCAGACCAATTTTCAGCACTCTCACAGTTTGAATGACAATTACTCAGTCATCCAACACTGTACCCATATGAAACTTGCGTCCTTTTTTCCACACAAATAGAGCTTTCTTTTAGTGGTATTTAATCACTAGTGTTTTTTTTTTTTGTGCTATAAATAAAATAAAACGTAAATTTTGTGAAAAAAATGCCTTTTTCTTTGTTTCTGTCATAAATGTTTGCTAATTAGTCATTTTTATTCATAAATTCATAAAAATAACCCACATTAGTTTATATTATTTGGTCTTTGTGAAAGTTATAGCGTCTACAAACTATGGTGCCAATCGCTGAAAATTGATCACATCTGATCAGGCCTTCAGTACATACAGCAAATACGGCCAGTCAGCCGGCAGTCAGCAACTAGTTAAGGTCAGTTACAAATGTCTAAAAATCTCTCACTCAGTATAAATCTTTTTGGGCATTCTGTATGTAGCTGTTAATATTTTAGAAGAAATTTGTATTTTAGGCTAACTAAAGACGCCCAACATTAAGCGCAATTTGGCGTCTTCGCTCTGTTTACAAAAAAAAACTTGTCCCGGCACTGGGAGCGCTGCAAGGAGACAGTAGCATTTGTATGGCCACAATAGGAGTTATACAGTATGGACAGAATATCATCTTTATGCTATTGTGCCCATATAACTGATATTGTGCCTATATAGATGCTGTTGCACCCATATAGAAGCACACCAGCTTCTATATGGGCACAAAAGCAGCTAGATGGGCACAACAGCATAAAGATGCTACTCTCCACTGTCTTAAGCCAATCCTGCACCATGCAGGTGTAGTTTTTATTTTTTTTTGTAATTGATTGCCTAATTGTATGTTTATTTATACCTTCAATGGCTGTGGTCGCCACAAACCACCAATAGGGAGGGTAGGTTGAAAGTAGAATTCCAGCTTGCGCAGCCTTAAAAACTGCCCCCCATCCACTTACCCCTAACACCTATGTGGACTAACCTATTTTCAGACTGTTCCAATCTGGTCATGTTATCTCACCTGTGTGATCCAGCAGCGAAATGCAGGGGAGAGGTGGGAGCAACAATAACAACTGTGACATGGAAATCTAGGGGTGACATCACCTCATCAGGCTTTATCAGCCATTGCCAAGCTCTTTCTCCCCTGCAGCCGCTGTTGACTGACACAGGTAAGATCACACGACCAAACCATAAAATGATCCCCCCCCCCTGAAAAAAGTTCTGCGGACACACATGGTTGTCGATCCCAGATTCACCTCATACATGTGTTCTGTCATTGGCCATGTGGTGGGACTATGTTTGCACAGCTAGTAATGATTTTGTGGCTGCAAATTTGACCTGTAGGTTTGCGAAGTTCGCCTCCCATTGAAGTCAATGGGGCTCGTCGCAAACGTTCTGGTTCATGAACTATCGGCCGCGTTCGCGAAACGTCCCGTCGGAAGTTCGTCCATCACTAGTCAGGAGAACCGCTGATCGGCTCTCCTCTACTCGCGTCTGGCAGATGTGAGTGAGGAAAAGCCATTCAGCGGCTTTTCCTGTTTACATCGTGATCAGCCATGATTGGACATGGCTGATCACTTGGTAAAGAGCCTCCGCTTGGTGTAGCGGTGTGCCAGCACCACCGTTCGCCATGTTGCGGGCCCCCACAGGGGTGCGGCGGCTGTTATCCTGCTGGATGTCATATGACGCCCAGCAGGATAACTGAACCACCGACCAGCCATCATTATGCTATAGGCTGGGCAGGAAATGATTAAAGTATTTGACACCTTAAAGTGATTGTGCTCTCGAGGCTCCTCCCCACATCAGATAGCCCCCTAGGAGAAGCACCCCCTTGGGGGGTTACCTTGCGGGCACGCTCCCGAATCCAGCATTTGCATCCATAGACATAAATGCTGGACTCGGCCCCGCCACCCTGGCACTCGAGTCATTGGATTTGATTGACAGCAGCGGGAGCCAATGGCTGCGCTGCTATCAATCTATCCAATCAAGAGATGGGACCTCGTGGAAAGAGGGAGAGCATGTCTCCGCCAACAGAAATACGGGGCTCAGGTAAGTAGAACAGAGAGGCTGGGGGGGGGGTGATCACTGCCAGGTGTTTTTTTACCTTAATGGATAGGTTTACAACCCCTTTAAGAGTGTTCTTACTCTGAATGGTCTAAGGTTATCAGTGAGGTACAGTGGTTCAGGTTCAGTGTTGGGACCCTTACTTTTTAATATCTTTATAAATGATATAGGATCTGGGATTAAAAGTACAATTTTAGTCTTGGCAGATGACACCAAGCTATGCAGTGGAATAACATGCTTACAGGACGTCTCCAATTTACAAGCTGACCCCGATGTTTCACTGGGCAACTATGTGCAAATGAGGTTTAATGTTGATAAATGTAAAGTTATGCACTTGGGGGCTAAAAATATGCATGCATCATACACACTAGGGGGAGATTACAACTAGTGGAGAAGGATCTGGGGTTTTGGTCGATCATAAGCTTAATAAAAGCATGCAACCCCAGGCTGCTGTTTCCGAAGCAAGCAAAGTCCTTTCTTGTATTAAGAGAAGTATGGACTCCAGAGGGAGAGATATAATTTTGCCCATGTACAAATCATTAGTAAGACCTCATCTGGAATATGCAGTTCAGTTTTGGACATCAGTTCTCAAAAAGGATATCAGGGAACTGGATAAAGTGCAGAGAAGGGCAACCAAACTGATAAGAGGCATGGAGAAACTCAGCTATGAAGAAAGATTAGAGGAACTGAATTTAAGAGATTAAGGGGGATATGATCAACATATACAAATACATAAGGGGTCCATGTAGTGAACTTGGTTCTGAGTTATTCACTTTAAGTTCATCACAGAGGATGGGGGGGGGGGGGTCGTTATGTCTAGAGGAAAAGAGATTTCATCTCCAAATACACATAGGTTTTTCACAGTAATGCCGCGTACACACGAGCGGATTGTATGGCGTACTTAGTTCGTCATACAATCCGACGGACAGTCCGTCGTACTTTCCACTGAACGGACTTGACCACACACGGATGCACAAACAGTCCGTCGAAAGCTTGCGCGATGACGTGTACAGCACGTACGACGGGACTAGAAATAGGAAGTTCAAGACACAGCAAAGCACCCTTCCGCTGTGTAAATCCTTTCTGGGCATGCGCCATTCTTAGTCTGTCGAACTAGCATACTGACGACTGTATTGTCCGCTGAAACCAAAGTACGACGGACAGAATTTCGAAAAAAACTAAGTTCTTAGTACTCCGGACTGCACGCTGAAAAAGTCCGCTGAAGCCCACACACGAGCGGATTGTCCGCTGAAATGTGTTTTGACGGACTAAGTACGCCATACAATCCGCTCGTGTGTATGCGGCATAAGAGCTGTGAAAATGTGAACTAGAATCTCTCCAGAGGTGGTTCTGACCAGCTTCAGTAGATTGCTTTTAAAAAGGGCTGGACTCTTTCCTAGGTGTACATAATATAACTGGGTACTAATATTTATAGCTAGAGTTCATCCAGGGAATATCCAATTGCCTCTCGGGGGATCAGGAAGGAATTTTTTTGCCTGCTGTAGCAAATTGGATCATGCTTTGCTGGGGGTTTTCACATTCCTCTGGATCAACTGTGGGTATAGGGTTGTGTATATGGGATTGTATTATTTTTTTTGGTTGAACTAGATGGACTTGTATCTTTTTTCAACCTGACTAACTATGTAACAACCTCTAGAGATCCAACACTGCGGATCAGGAATCTTAAAGAGTTCATTCAGCGTAGTGTTATACCAAAGTGGCTTGTTAGGAGAGGCAGTCCACACACCTTTGGAAAAGTGGGTTACTATAGTAATGAAAAGAGATAGGGTAGTTTTCAGCATGGTCGTACCAGGACAGTGTCGCGCCATGTCTGGGATTCAATCCTGGGTCCTTGGGTTCATTGGATGGTTTCCTATTGCCTGAGCGACCAGTGAATTTCCTTGCTTTGTTCTGTTCCTTGAGTTTGGATGCTGGCTCCACTCTGTGACCAGCTGTAAGCAGTCATCTGATCTGCCTACTATAAATCATCACTTCCCCTTCCTGTCTTTGCCCTAGTAAAGGTCCTGTTTCCTGGTGTTGTTTAACATATTATAATTCTGCTGCTGACTTCTGCTTGTTCCCGACTATGCTTCTTGGACTATTCCTTTGTTCTTCGCTGATCACTGTTGTCGACTCTGCCTGTTGCTGACCTTGCCTCTAGGACTACACCTTTGGATAACTCTGATTGGGGTTCGCTGACTTCCCTCTCTACCAACTGTGAGTTGTTTGCTTAGTGTTCCTCGATTTAGTCTGTTTGCACTTCCCATTGTGGTCCCGTATTTCTGGCTGCAGTATCCACCTGATACTGGGATAGCAAGACTGGAGGTCAGGAAACTGGAGGGACAGTTATGCCGCGTACACACGATCGGACTATCCGGCGGACAAACCGCCAGACTTTGCATCTGAGGTCCGTCTGATTTTCCAAACGAGCGGACCTGCTCACACATGGAGAAAAGTCAGTTCATTCTTAACACAGCTCCTGGTAGACGTGACTAGCAAAGGAGATCAATGTTGCCGCCTCCATCGGCGAGATTGACACCTTGCTAGCCCTGTCACCTGGTATGGACTTAAAGGGGAAGCCCTACACTGAAAAACCGGCATGGGCCCCCCCCCCCCAAAAGCCCATATCAGACCCTTATCCGAGCACGCAGCCCACCCGGTCAGGAAAGGGGGTGGGGACGAGCGAGCGTCCCTCTTGAGCCATACCAGGCTGCGTGCCCTCAACATGGGGGGTGCTTTTGGCAAGGGGGGCCCCCAAAGTCAGAAGAAGACCCCCGGACGGCGGTGGCGACGAAAAAGGAGGCCCGGCTCCTCCGCTAGTAAAAGAGCTAGCAGAAGATAGCAGAGAGAAGACCCCCCAAGATGGAAGACCACCGGAGCTGTCCAATAAATTATTTTAAAACCAAGTGTTGTGTTTTTTTCTTTACACTTTTTTTTCACCAGGTGAATGGGTACTCATACTCACTCACATAGGGTGGGGGGCCGGTATATGGGGGCCTCCTTATTAAAGGGGGCTCCCGGATTCCAATAAGCCCCCTCGCAGACCCTGACAACCAACGGCTAGGGTTGCCTGGAAGAGGCTCAAATGCCCAAAGCACCCCCCCATGTTGAGGGCACACGGCCTGGTACGGCTCAGGAGGGAGGGGGCGCTCACTCGTCCCCATCCCCTTTCCTGACCGGCCAGGCTGCGTGCTCAGATAAGGGTCTGATATGGACTTTGGGGGGGACCCCCACGCCGTTTTTTTGGTATAGAGCTTCCCCTTTAAGTCCATACCAGGTGACGGGGCTAGCGATGGAGGTGGCGACATTGACCTCCTTTGCTAGTCCCGTCTACCTGGAGCTGCGTTCAAAATGAACAGACTTTTCTCCGTGTGTGGGCAAGTCCGTTCATTTCAAAAGTCCGGCAGACTAGCACACAGATGGCCGGATTGTGCAGTCTGGCGGACAATTTTGATTCAAAACTTCTTTCTAAGTCCGCCGGACTTTTGGAAAGGAAAAGTCAGCCGGAGCCCACACACGGGCGGATTGTCCGGTGGACTCTGGTCCGCTGGATCAAGTCCGCCGGATAGTCTGATCGTGTGTACGCGGCATCAGAGTCACTTGGCAGACCTGACATTATACTAGGGCCAGATGGACCTCAGCAAGTTGGTGCAGGCAGTCTCTCTTCAGGGACAACTGTTGGCAGAGCAGGCCAATCGTGTGCAGTCATTAGAGGAGAAATTAGATGCTATCACAGCTATGTTATCCTCTTTGTCTACGGCACATGGTTCTACTCATGTTACATTTAGTAACCAAGAGACCGGGGCTAGGGAACCTGTTGTTGTGTCTAACCCCCAGGGTTTTCCCGATCCTAAGATACCTCTCCCTGAGAAGTATGATGGTAACCCTTTAGATTGCAGGGGGTTTCTCATCCGCTGCCGGGTTGCATTTTATAAACCAACCTTTTATGTTTGCCTCTGCTCAAGTGGGAGAACTTGCACAATTGGTGGCTGACTAAATACTATTTTGCCCCACCGTACATGCTTATATGAGTCCAGCCAAGGTGACATTTATTATTTCCTTACTAAAGGGCAAAGCCCTTTTCCTGGGTGTCCCCTCTTCTTGAGAAATATTCTCCTATACTTACCGACTACCCCACGTTCATGAAAACCTTTGAGAAAGTATTTTAATTTCCCGGCAGAGTATCTGCAGCCGAAGCCTGTATTCTTGATTTACATCAGGGTAAACCCAAGGTAGCATCTTATGCCATTGAATTGCGCACGCTTGTGGCAGAGACTACGTGGGATTATTGCGCCCTTAGGGCAGCCTTCCTCAGAGGGCTTGCAGAACACATAAAGGATGAATTAACTTACTGTGAGGTCCCAGTGGCCCTGGAGGATTTTTATCAATTTGTGTATCCTGGTGGACACACTCGCTTCTCTGAAAGCCAGTTAGAAAAAGGGTGCCAAAGACAATTTATTCCTCGCAGATTTGGTGCTAAATCTCCCCCTCGGCAATTATTAACCCTTTCTGTCCCTTCTACAGTCAGGTCTGAGGAAGAACCCATGAATGTAGGGACTGTGCGTTTGTCTGACAATGAACGTACCAAACACAGGACCCTATGTCTCTGTCTATATTGTGGAAAGCCAGGTCATCTACTGCTTTCTTGTCCGGTTCGGCTAGAAAACTTTCAGGCTTAATGGGCGATTGAGGAGCCCCATTAGGCCATGCTGTTTTGAATCCTCCTCAAGGGAGACTAGTAGTCCCAATATCCCTATCCTGGAATGATAAGTGCTGTTCCAGTGCTGGTTGGGTATTTCTTGATGCAGCGTTGGTTAGGAGTCTTCAGTTCCCAACTGTTCATAAAGACCCACCGTCCTGTGTAACTACTCTTGGCGGAGATCCTCTTGGTGATAGACTTATCACTCACGAATCCAAGCCTCTTTCCGTCGTGTTGGGGGCTCTGCATTTTGAAGTCTTATCGTTTGACATCATTCCGTCTCCTAAGTACCAAGTAATTCTCGGGTTTCCTTGGTAATGTAAACACAACCCGTCTATTGACTGGTCCTCTGGTCAAGTTTCTGCCCATCTTGCCATGTCAACTGTCTCCAAATGTAGTACGTGAGGGTATGTCCATTCATATGGTGAATTCCTGTACCCCACATTGCTTTTACCTGTTTTTTATTACTTTGTGATCACTTTTAATTTTTTGTGTCATTTATATAATTTATGACATATCACAATAAACCTATTGGTTTTTTTGACCTGCGGCATTCGGAGCCCCTTTGTTTCTTTTTCCTTATCTTTTTACCTCGAGCATTGGAGGAGAAAAAGAGTCTGTCCTGTATACGTCCACTTTTGAGTGTTTGCTCCTTTGGAACCTGGAGACAGAGAATTGAGGACCCCTCACCAGGATCTATTTAACCATCATCCATACACAGCACCTGATTGGGATTCTAAGCCTTAATGACCCACTGTCGTACGACACGTGTGTCCAACTTTATCGGTAAGAGTACCCATCTTTTTATCCTTGAATGGTCAGTGTTGATGTGACTTCAGACAACTACTTCCAGCTTTTACCATTCGTATTGCCTCATCCAGACTCTATTCATGTTTGGTACCATCCTACAGGAATACTTAAGCCCCATACACACTATCAGTTTTTCTGCTGAGTTATTCCCTCAGATTTACCAAAACCATATAATATAAGGTCAAACCTTAGGAGTTCCAATGTGTATGCAATCAGGCAGGCCCTTCTACTACATGGTTTTGGTAAATCTGAAGGAAAAACAGCAGAAAAACTGATGGTGTGTATGAGGCTTTACATTCACACATTTGTGTTCATGCGGACTGCCTGGCTATTGGACATATTGGAGTAGATCCCTTTAGTCTGAACCACACATACCCAGTTCACTCTTTGGGTTAAGCACTTTTATGCAAATGATATCGCATTTTATGTTTTATATTTATATTGTGTATTATTTTGTTGTGTGTTTAGTCACACCTTTACACATTTGTTTGTACAACATTTAGCGCTACACTAATTATTCTGTTTAGCTTTGTTTGCTTGAGTGTCGGCTGCTTACCACCTTTCACAATTTAGCGCAGTGTTTTCCCCCTTTTTCATTCATATGGTGACTCCGGCCCCAAATTCCCTGAAGCCTATGACGATTTTTCTGATGTGTTTTCTGAAAAGTAAGCAGAGGTCCTCCCTCCCCACTGCTCTTATGACTGCGCTATTGATTTGCTACCCGAGGCTCCCCTACCTAAGGGGAGAAGCTCTCCTCTCAGCTTACCAGAGACTAAGGCAATGGAAGAGTACATCAAAGAGAATCTCAGAAAGGGTTTCATTCGCCCTTCCACCTCTCCCATGGGGGCAGGGTTCTTGTGGAGAAAAAAGATGGAGGACTAAGGCCCTGCATTGACTTCAGGGCTCTAAATTGTATCACTGTAAAAAAAAGACGGTATACTCTCCCTTTTAATTACTGAGCTATTTGACTATGTTCAAGGATCAAAGATCTGTACCAAACTGGACCTTCGTTCTGCCTATAATCTCATTGGAATCAAAGCAGGAGATGAATGGAAGACCGCTTTCAATACTCGTAGGGGGCATTATGAGTGTCGCATGATGCCATTTTGTTCCTAAATTAAATTTTCAGAGACCTTCTCGACACTTTTGTTGTTGTACTTGGATGATATACTCATTCACTCTGAGGATTTACAGCATCATCGTTGCTATGTACACACTGTTCTCCAACGTTTAAGGGATCATAGGTTGTATGCCAAACTTTCCAAGTAGGGATGAGCTTCGAGTTTGAGTCAAACTCATGTTCGACTCGAACATTGCCTGTTCGGCGAACAGGGAACAATTTGGGGTGTTCGCTGCAAATTCGAAAAGCCGGGAACACCCTGTACAAGTCTATGGGAGAAATCTGAAGTGCTAATTTTAAAGGCTAATATGCAAGTTATTGTCCTAAAAAGTGTTTGGGGACATGGGTCCTGCCTCAGGGGACATGGATCAATGCAAAAAAATAATTTAAAAACAACCGTTTTTTCGGGAGCAGTGATTTTAATGGTGATTAAAGTGAAACAATAAAAGTGTAATATTCCTTTAAATTTCGTACTTGTCGGGTGTCTATAGTATGCCTGTGAAGGGACGCATGTTTCCCGTGCTTACAACTGTCCCTGCACTAACTGTCATTTCTGCAGGAAAAAAAGTATTTTAAAATCACTCGCGGCTATAATGAATTGTCAGCTCCGGTAATACAGAGAACTCTCATTGAAAGTCATTGATAAAAAAAAAAGCGTGGGGTTCCCCCAAATTCAATTACCAGGCCCTTCAGGTCTGGTATAGATATTAAGGGGAACCCTGCGTCAAATTAAAACATTAAAAATTGACGTGGGGGTCCCCCTAAAAATCCATACCAGACCCTTTATCCGAACACGCAACCTGGCAGGCCGCAGGATAAGAGGGGGGGACGAGAGAGCGCCCCCTACTGAACCGTACCAGGCCACATGCCCTCAACATTGGGAGGATGCTTTGGGGGTCTATGACCCCTCAAAGCACCATGTCCCCATGTTGATGGGGACAAAGGCCTCATCCCCACAACCCTGGCCGTTGGTTGTGGGGGTCTGCGGGCGGGGGACTTATCAGAATCTGGAAGCCCCCTTTAACAGGGGGACCTCCAGGCCTGGTAATTGAATTTGGGACCCCAGGCTTTTTTTTTTTTTATCAATGACTTTCAATGAGTGTATTACGGGAGCCAACAATTCATTATAGCCGCGAGTGATTTTAAAGGACTTTTTTTTCTGCAGAAATGACACTTTGTGCAGGGACAGTTCTAAGCACAGGAAACATGCGCCCCTTCACAGGCATACTATAGACACCCCCCAGATACGAAATTTAAAGGAATATTACACTTTTATTGTTTCACTTTAATCATTATTAAAATCACTGCTCCCAACAAAACGGACGTTTTTAAAACGTTTTTTTGCATTGATCCATGTCCCCTGGGGCAGGCCCAGGTCCCCAAACACTTTTTAGGACAGTAACTTGCACATTAGCTTTTAAAATTAGCACTTTAGATTTTGAACATTCGAGTTCCATAGACTTTAATAGGGTTCTAAAGTTCACACGAAGTTTAGGTCTGTTTGCAGGTTCTGGTGCGAACCGAACAGGGGGGTGTTCGGCTCATCCTTATATCCAAGAGCTCCTTTGAACTACCTGAAATACCCTTTCTGGGTTACATCATTTCATCCGAAGGATTCCAGATGGATTCCAGGAAGCTCAATGCCATCTTACTATGGCCCAGACGTACCACTTTAAAAGAAATTCAGCGTTGCATTGGGTTCTGTAATTATTATCAAGAATTTTCCCAAGAATATGGCTCCCATCACTGCTCTCACTAAGAAAGGGACCAACTGCTCTTTGTGGCCTCCAGAAGCTCTGGAGGTGTTCAATCATCTAAAGTCTGCCTTCTGCTCCGCTCCTGTACTCCGCAATCCTCAGCCATCTGCACAATTTTTCTTGGAGGTTGATGCCACCGAAGTAGGCGCTGGAGCAGTGTTATCTCAACGAGAACCTACTTCCAACAAACTTCATCCGGTCACCTTCTTCTCCAAGAAATTCTCTGTCTCAGAACAAAACTAGGACATAGGGAATAGAGAGCTTTTGGCTATAAAGCTAGCATTCTCTGAATGGAGACACTTATTAGAAGGCATGGAAATTCCGGTTGTGGTTCAGACTGACCATAAGAACCTGACCTACCTGGAGAAAGCTCAGACTAAATTCCAGACAAGCCCGCTGGGCACTTTTTTCTCCCTGTTCAACTTTGTAGTAACGTACATTCCTGGAACCAAGGACACCAGGGCCGACGCCCTGTCTCGGCAATTCCCTTGTAAGAATCTGCAAATACCTCCAGATCATATTGTTCCTCCTGAACAAATTATTGCCCAACTGGACACTACTCTACAAAGGAACTTGTTGGCTGCACAATCTCGGTCACCTTCTAATCTCTGTTCTGCCCAATACCTTGTTTGTTCCCTTAGGACTACAGAAAGAAATTTTACAATGGGCCGATGGGCAGAAGGTATCCAGACACCCTGGTATAAATCAATTTCCTATGCTTAAAATCCCTGCTTTGGTGGCCTACTCTAAAAAGGGATGTTATAGCCTTTGTTAGAGCTTGTTCGTTTTGTGTTGCCATCAAAATGCATCGTTCTGTTCCACAAGGTCTACTACAACCGTTACCTGTTCCTAGTGCTCCCTGGATTCATATAAGTACGTACAGTATTTTATTGTGGACTTGCCCTCCTCCAGTGGGAATACCATCATTTGGGTGGTAGTAGACCGATTTTCTAAGTTAGCCCATTTCATTCCTATGCATGCACTACCTTCTGCCCCCAGTTTGGCTCTATCCCTTTTGGATATCAACCCAGGTGTCAGAGAACCACTGTAACAAGTGCTCGTTCTCGTCGGCTGTCAATCTCTGTTCCTCTAACGCTAGCGTGCATGTGCCAAGTCTGAGGAAAGAATGAGTGAGCCCTGGACCAAGTATGTTCAATGGCACTCCTATACAAGCCATTGTGCGTTAGCATGCAC
Organism: Lithobates pipiens; assembly: GCF_037356315.1. Classification (NCBI taxonomy): domain Eukaryota; kingdom Metazoa; phylum Chordata; class Amphibia; order Anura; family Ranidae; genus Lithobates; species Lithobates pipiens. The sequence goes on along the minus strand of NW_027507764.1, from coordinate 527,265,509 downwards.
ACACCAGTGAATCCTGGAGCACGATGGCCTTTTTAAATGAAGAGCTTACCTAGTGTCACTCCTGGATTGTCTTCAGTTTGTCCCTGTGTTCCTGTTGCTGTCTTGCTTGATTTATCTTGATCTTGAAAACCTGGTGTCACGTACCTGGTGGTAGAGCCCGACCTGCAGGGAGAGACCTCTCTTGCGGCTCCGACTCAAGGGCCCTGATAGAGTTTACAGGTGACACAAGAGTCAGGAGTGGCACGAGTGCCTGGCAGGATCAACAGCTGGATCGAGGGATGGCTGAAACTGGGAAGGAACAGGATCAGCAGGCAGGTGCAGGAAGCAGAAGCAGAAGCAGAGCAGCAGGCGGAATGGCCGGTACTGGACACCACTGCAGGAACTCAGGCAGAAGCAGGACTTCTGGTAGGAGCTGGAACCACTACTGGAGATAGAGCAGCAAAAGGCACCGGAACAGGAGGCTGGAAGCAGAGCAGTCAGACAAGCCGGGTCGGAGGTCAGGCAGTCAGCGAAGGTACCAAGGATCAAGCAGGTGGGTAGTTGGACAAGCCGGGTCGGTAACAGGCAGGCAGCAGAAGAACCGAAGGATCAAGCAGAGGGGAAGTCAGACAGGCTGGGATCAGGTGCAGGCGGATAGCAGGAGTAGAAGGTAAACAAGCCGGGTCAGCAGGTCACAGAAGGCAGGTTCTCAGAATCAGGGTACTCGCACGCTGTAGATCAGACAGCAAGAACTGGATGTGACATGCCGAGTTAAATAGCCCGCCTGGCGCCAAAAGGCGCACACACGCGCGCACCCACATGCACAGACTCGCGCATGCGCACAGGCGCGCACGCGCGGATGCACGGCGGAAGGTCCGGACTGAACTCTACTGGCAGGATCCTCCTGACACCCGGCTTCCTTTGACCATTCTCTCAGATTACCCTTGCATCCTTGTCTGCCTCTGCTCCCTGCGACCCCGGCTTGGACTTCTGACCATGGCTCTGTCTCCTGATCTTGTACCCCACTGCCAGTCTATTGCCAACCTCTGCCTGTCCTTGACTACGAGTCTGTCTCCTGATTGTGTACCTCGCTGCCAGCCTGCCTCCAACTTCTGCCTGTTCCTGACTCTGCAGGTGATCCTGTTAGACTTTTCCTGAACGAGCCTGGTGATCAGTGTGTCACCCTCTCAACAAAGGCTCCGGTGTCCCTGATCTTCGGTCACCTATCTGCAGGCACCTGCATCCTTCCTCTGCCCTAGCAGTTCCTGTCTCAGCCTCCAGGGGTGCTAGGACCGGGACCATGCAAGAGGCCACCCTCATCATTTCGGGCTCCGCTGTAAGGTACGTGACACCAGGGTTCTTCCCTTCCAGTCCTCTCTGGTAGAGGTACCTGCAATAGCCAACATTGTGTCAAGATAAACAAAGCACTGGAGGAACATAAGAAAGGTTCTGTTGCAGTCTGCACCACACTTTTGTATTAATCAGCTGGTGTGGTTGTCCACCAAGAACATTAAGCTGCGGCAACCCTCTCCCAAATTAGGTCCTAGATTTATAGGACCTTTTTAGTATCCTTCAGCAAGTCAATCCTGTGACTTATAAACTTTGTTTGCCCCCTCACCTTCGAATTTCCAATACATTTCATGTATTCTTGCTTAAATCCCTTTTCAAGAATAGGTTCTCTCTACCCTGTAGATGTCCCTCTCTGGTCTTAATGGATGATCATCAGGAATACGAAGTTAGTAAAATTCTGGATTCCCAACATAGGGGTAGACAATTGCAGTATCTAGTGGACTGGAAGGGCAACTCCATTGCAGAAAGGACTTGGGTGCCTGCTCGTGATGTTCATGCCCCATGGCTGGTCAAGTCCTTATGGTCACCCATCCAAACAGGTCGGGGGGCATCTTTGAGTGGGACCTGGGGTTCTTTGAACAGTTTCTTATTGCCTGAGCCACCAGGGAACTTCCTTTAAGGTAGAATCCCTGTTATGTTCTTCTCCTTGAATTTGGATGCTGGCTCCACCCTATGCCCACCTGTAGGCAGTCACCTGATCTAGTGACCCTATAAATCATCACTTCCCCTTTGTGTCTTCACCCTAGTATAGGTCCTGTTTCCTGGTGTTTGCTGTTTAACATAATATAGTTCTGCTGCTGACTTCTGCTTTTTCCCGACTACGCTTCTTGGACTATTCCTTTGAACTTCGCTGATCACTGTTGCTGACTGTCTGTTCCCGACTTTGCCTCTTGGACTACTCCTTTGGATTACTCTGATCATGGTTCGTTGACTTCACTCTCTACCAACTGTGAGTTGTTTGTTTGGTGTTCCTTGATTTAGTCTGTTTTCACTTCCCATTGTGGCCCAACCTCTGATCTCAACCGCCCTTCCACCTGATACTGGGATAACAAGACTACCGGTCAGGAAACTGGAGGGACCAGTTGGTCTCCTGGCAGACCTGACAATCAGTTAGGCACTCTCTGTCTATAAATATTATTGTGTAAGGATTCTAAGTATGACACTATAGCAGCTTTGGTAATGGTACAAGCATTAGCCAGAGATGGATGCAACCAGTCATGCACCACCACCAACTGAGAGGCTAGGTAATACAGGTAAAAGTTGGGGAAGGCTAGGCCTGCCAGATGAGAGAACACTTTCAAGTCTGTGCAAAAAGACAATTTGTTTAAAAAGGATCTTTGGAATTTTACATAGAGAATTAGCCATGATATACAAAAGTTTTGGCAGGAAGATTAACCTTTAGCAGGTTAACCCTGCCCATAATATCTAATGGCAATGGCATTCACTGACTGGTCTGCTGCTGTAATTAAGTGATAACATGACTTAAGTTATTTACCACGTAATAACTCAGGGGTAGTTGTACCACCACTCCTCCTAAATAGCGTGTAGAGTGAACAACCTGAAGTTGCGAGCTCGGATAGATTACTCGTTCAGCCCCTGGATCCAATGGGAAAAGGCTGAATTTGGTCCAGTTAACCCAAAAGCCAGAGTATACGCTAAAGCTTTCTCTTGTAACAGGGAACATAAGGAGTCAGATGGATCAGCCAGGTAAACCAGGGTGTCATCTGCATACACTGAAATTTGCTCCTTTATAGTGCCAACAATTAAAGCGTTTGTTAATCCAAGAAAAATAAAAATCCCATACCTTTAAAGCATTTTATACAGCACAGTGCTTGTGCTGTGTATTTTGGCCCCCTGTATCACCTAAAATACCTGCCTCATCCTGCCAGTTTCTACCCTTCACTCTCTGTGCCGACTCCGATGTATCAGGGCTTCCAAGCTCTGACACCAGAGTCAGCGTACATCATATGCTGCTATCTGCGGCTCTCCCTGTGTCTCCTCTCTTTTTGCTTCCCCTGGAATGGCCGTCCATGAAAAGAAATGGCATTTCGGAACTTGCCACTGAGGTACAGCACATTCCACAAATTCACGAAAGGGAGCAGTGTCTACCAGCTATAAAGGCAGCAGTTGCAGTGCTAGCAATTTGGCCAAGCTAGCATTCAGACGCTGAGCATGTGGCTGGCCAGGACCGAATTTCTTTTTACAGTTTAGCAACTGGGGTAGGGAAATTTGCCTGTTAAAATCAGATGGTGGTGTACTCATAGCAGATTGGCTGCAAGTACTTGGGACACCTATTGCTATACCTTCAATCCTCTCATTGCAGGTTTTTGAGAGGACTGGAGGTATAGTGGGGTTGGAGATCCCAGATGAGGAGCAAGGAGGAGCCCGCCTTTTCCTTTGTCTTTCAAGTGCTGTTGCCAACGGACTGCATGGATGATCATCATATGTCTGGTCAAGCATGTGGTGCCCAAGTGGCTGCTGTTCTGGCCATGCTTGATCTGCTTCAGACATTGCAAACGGCAATGGTGCGATCTGCTGCACACGTGACAAAAAAGCCCACACCAAGAAACTTTCAAAATCAGAGGGGAGTGAGCAGTGCCCTGCACCTGCGGAGCTCTGCGGTGTGATGCAGTAGGGTAGCTGCCCTTAAGCTGCCCCGTAGAGGACATTCTGCCTTGTTGGAGTTGTGTCGCCTCCTCCTCCTCTCTTCTATCAGGCACCCAAGTAGAGCCAGTGACCTCATCATCCCCTCCCTCCTCATCACTGGAGCAAACTTGGCAGTATGCTGCAGCTTGGGGAATGACTGCCAGTTTCTTGTCCTTTTTGGGCACCCCCTTTGTCTAGGCACACGTTATTCCCTTCCTCAACCTGGGAACCAACATCGGAGCCTTCAGATCTCTGCTCATCATCCAGCAACATGTACCCGACATTATGGTCGAATAGTTTGGGGGACTCCTCCATGCATGATGGTGGGGCTATGGAAGGAGTGACTCTGAACAAGGAGCCGGTGGAATAGGCCACTTTGGCAGCTGCATTGGAAGGCAAACTACTCTGAGCCTGGGTGACAGAGGATGAGAAGCATGCCCCACGGCCACCTGCAGTGGATGCACCATGTCCATGTCCAGCACTGTTGACTGTAGACACAGAGGTTGCTTGCCCTCTTTTAGTGGTCTTTGAATGCCTGCCTCTCCTTGATGGCTTTCCGGACATGTGTATTTTGTTTTGCAACACCACACTACACTGTATTGTGTACTGTGTATACCACCAGAAAAGTAGTAGCAACTGCACTACAGCTGCACTGTATTGTGTAATGTGTACACCACTAGAAGTGTAGTAGCAAATGCACTATGGAATGAATGAACTGTAGATATAGGCTACACTGGATGCAGAGTTTGTGTGTGTGTGTATATTATATATATATGTGTATATTATATATATATATATATATATATATATATATATATATATATATATATATATATATATATATATATATATATAATGTGTGTGTGTGTGTGTGTATATATATATATATATATATATATATATGTATATATATAGTGGGGACGGAAAGTATTCGGACCCCCTTACATTTTTCACTCTTTGTTATATTGCAGCCATTTGCTAAAATCATTTAAGTAAATTTTTATTCCTCATTAACGTACACACAACACCCCATATTGACAGAAAAACACAGAATTGTTGAAATTTTTACATATTTGTTAAAAAAGAAAATCTGAAATATCACATTAGTATTCAGACCCTTTGCTCAGTATTTAATAGAAGCACCCTTTTGATCTAATACAGCCATGAATCTTTTTGGGAAAGGTGCAACAAGTTTTTCACACCTGGATTTGGGGATCCTCTGCCATTCTTCCTTGCAGATCCTCTCCAGTTCTGTCAGGTTGGATGGTAAACGTTGGTGGACAGCCATTTTTAGGTCTCTCCAGAGATGCTCAATTGGGTTTAAGTCAGGGCTCTGAATGGGCCATTCAACAACAGTCACGGAGTGGTTGTGAAGCCACACCTTCATTATTTTAGCTGTGTGCTTAGGGCCATTGTCTTGTTGGAAGGTAAACTTTCGGCCCAGTCTGAGGTCCTGAGCACTCTGGAGAAGGTTTTCATCCAGAATATCCCTGTACTTGGCCGCATTCATCCTGTCCATGCAGCTGAAAAACACCTACACAGCATGATGCTGCCACTACCATGCTTCACTGTTGGGACTGTGTTGGACAGGTGATGAGCAGTGCCTGGTTTTCTCCACACACACCGCTTAGAATTAAGGCCTAAAAGTTCTATCTTGGTCTCATCAGACCAGAGAATCTTATTACTCACCATCTTGGAGTCCTGGTGTTTTTTAGCAAAGGCAATGCGAGCTTTCATGTGTCTTGCACTAAGAAGAGGCTTCTGTCCGGCCACTCTGCCATAAAGCCCCGACTGGTGGAAGGCTGCAGTGATGGTTGACTTTCTACAGCTTTCTCCCATCTCCCAGCTGAATCTCTGGAGCTCAGCCACAGTGATCTTTGGGTTCTTCTTTACCTCTCTCACCAAGGCTCTTCTCCCCCGATAGCTCAGTTTGACCGGACGGCCAGCTCTAGGAAGGGTTCTGGTCATCCCAAACGTCTTCCATTTAAGGATTATGGAGGCAACTGTGCTCTTAGGAACCTTAAGTGCAGCAGAATTTTTTTTTGTAACCTTGGCCAGATCAGTGCCTTGCCACAATTCTGTCTCTGAGCTCTTCAGGCAGTTCCTTTGACCTCATGATTCTCATTTGCTCTGACATGCACTGTGAGCTGTAAGGTCTTATATAGACAGGTGTGGCTTTCCTAATCAAGTCCAATCAGTATAGTCAAACACAGCTTGACTCAAATGAAGGTGTAGAACCATCTCAAGGATGATCAGAAGAAATGGACAGCACCTGAGTTAAATATATGAGTGGCACAGCAAAGGGTCTGAATACTTAGGACCATGTGATATTTCAGTTTTTCTTTTTTAATAAATCTGCAAAAATGTCAACAATTTTGTGTTTTTATGTCAATATGGGGTGCTGTGTGTACATTAATGAGGAAAAAAATGAGTGAAAAATGTAAATACTTTCCGTGCCCACTGTTTGTGTGTGTATATATATATGTATATATATATATATATATATATATGATATATATATTGTGGTAGTGTGGTATCCCGCCAGCAGAAAGATGCAGGGTTCTCAACCAGGCAGGTTGAGGGGCTCCAGGGGAGTTGTTTATTTGGGAGGAAACTGGCTTTTCAGTTTCCTCATTGTTTACTAATGTCCACTTTGGGACCTGGAGCCCGGGGATTTCGTAGCGATCCGGGTGGGATGAAATCCCCAGTCCTGAGTCTGAGTTTGAGATCCATCAGCATACTGACTGGTCAGGTGTGTGCTGGGCTATTTGTAGACACCTGACCAGCGTTCTGGTCTCCACCCTCCCGAGGAGTCCAGGCAAGTAAGGGAGAAGTGTGCATGTCTGCATAGTTCTGTCTGAGGGTCTAAGCCTGTGGGCTGGAACAGCAAGGAAGCTGGAAGAGTGCTGAGGTACAGAGTGTACTAGAACTCTGTTATAGAGCCGAGAGGGCTGAAGCATAAGCCTGAGCAGCAGTGCTGCTAAAGAGAGCCAGGTGGCTTGGTATTTTCTGTTCAACTTGCAGTGATCAAATACACTGCCACTACCGAAGGAATAACTTGCCTGCTTAATCTAAATCACGCTATCTCTCCATCCATGCCAACAACTCTACACAGGGCCATCGTGTAGGCAGCCTTATATAGAGTGGGACGTGGACTTAGTCTTAGTCCCCATGAGCCAATTATGGCTCTCTTAGCTGAGGACACTGGGATTGGCCAAAGCATGCAGGTCAGGTGCATGCTTTGGCCAGTCATCATACAGCAATGCACTGAAATCTCATGGGGCATTCCGTGGTGCTCGAATTTGCCACAAACGCCCCATAATGTTCGTTCTTCAGTGAACACCCGATGTTCGAGGCAAACATCTGATGTTCGAGTCGAACTTTATGTTCGACCCGCACATCGAGCTTATCCCTAATGGGCACCAAAACAACAAACAGCACCAACGACCCCTTATAATGTAGGTAATACTGGTTCTGTAGGAACCTTCAAAGTAGGGGAAAAAAATAACAAAAAAAAACCTTTTGGTACAACTTGCAAAGAGGACCAACCATTTGATAGAGGTCGATTAGGTTAGTCAATGAAAAGTTGCAGGAAGGCAATTTCAATGTCTAGGAGTGTGTGGTCGTCCAAAGGTCTCATCCATCTGGAAGGAGGCATCCACAGAAGTGAAAAAGTGGGTCTTACCCACAGAGATGACTTTAAGCTTTGCTGGGTATAACATAGAGTACTGGAGCGCTTGTTCCCCTAGCCTGGTCCTGACAGCTGTAAAGGAAGCGCGCTGGCGCTGTACCTAAGATATGAATCATCTGGCTGTTGAAACATAGGTCGCCCTTTGTTCTTGTTGCTCGCAGTATGGCCACTTCATCTTTAAGAGGTCTTGGAGAAGCATCTGCCAGAGGGGGCTGTGGGGGGGGGGGGTGCTATGTGCACATTCAATGGCAAAGGTAACAGGAAGAACATCAGTGCCATCAGTGTATCTGTCAGCCAGGTGTTTAGGAAATGCTCAGGTGAGATCCCTTAAGATTTTTCAGGAAAACTCACAAACTCACTCCTTTGGTGCGGAGTGCCAGATGCATAGAGAGGAGCCAGGGAGTCCTTCGCAGTGCTGATCATCTCCTCTGCCACCCCAGTACGGTCACGCAAATGCTGCACATCTTGCTTGAGGGGTGAGAAATCTATGTGAATATTTTCCATTTGTGCAGTCAGGGTAGCTTTGCAGTCTTGTATTGCTGACATGATTTGAGCAAGCGTAGGCTCAGATGCCAGAGGCTCACACTCTCCAGGGGCACCAGCGTCAGGAATTGAGGAATTCAGGCTAGTCACAGAGCCATGAAGGGAGACAGGTGACTTAGAAGAGGGAGATTGCAACATGGGAGGAGAGTCTGCCTGGGAGGCCAACAGAGGAAGCAGGGATGCAGCCGAGGAGGAAAGGCCACAGGCGCCATCTTGCCTAAAGTATTTGTCCAGATTTTCAGCCACTGTAGGGGATTGTTAGGCCCTCTTTTTACCATGTCTGTGGTGCTGGAGGTGTCCATGGTCTGGAGGAAGCAGTCGGTGGGTCTGGCAGTCGGATCAATGCAGAATGGACAGCAGGATGGCAGAGAGCACAGAGCTCAGAGACTAGTGATCTGCTCAGTCCATCATCAAGCCACGCCTCCTAGGCTAAATTTAGATGTTGGTTTCACTGTAGTCAGCGGAGCAAAGATCTATTGTTTTTTGTCTGGTCGGGCTTTTTTTTTTATAATTCAATCTTTATTAAACATTTTCTCTCTTATTACAATTACCATTTACATATCGTTACATAGTAAAATCAATTCTCTTCTCATATATATCAAATCTGGGGGTTGGCTCCCCCTGCGATTCCCATTCCCTGTCTCCTCCACCCTCTCTCCTCTTATTGTGTATCCAACAGAGGACAAAAAAAAAATTAAATAATAATAATAAACTATTCTTCTCCTTATGTGTATTATTAGTGTACATTAATTTATATTATTAACAAAATTTCCTTTTATATGTGCTCTGTGTATATTTATTTTCTATTTTAATTGTGTCGTCTTTATAATGTGTCTTCTTATTTATTTTATGTTTATATATTGATTTGTATGTTTAAGTGTATTTCCTTTTTTTGTGCTCTAAGTGTATTATTTTATACCGCCTTTTACTCTTTCTCCCTTGCTCCCGTGTTCTATATATATGTGTCCTTATGGGTAAGATGATTCGGGAGCAAGAACTACCATCGCAGGGTGAGCCTCCCTCCACCAACATTATATGTCATGTAAACATTTTTTACACATCTATAATTAAAAACAATAAATAAAGAATATAGGCTGTAGTTCATCCCTTATCACTTCCGTTTGTCACCTTCCTTTTTGACATCTGACCCTATTTTTTGGCAATTATTTTTTTTTTCTATTTCCTGAGAGTATTTTCCTCATTCTTCCCATATTGTATCAAATTTATCTTGTTTATTTCTGATCTTATATACCCATCTTTCCGCTTCCCTCATTTCATCTACTTCCTTTTTCCACTCTTCCAACGTTGTACCTGTGACCTGTTTCCAATGTCTGGGTACTAATCTCTTTGCCGCATTTAGTAAGTACGGAGTTACGCTGCTTTTATATGCCCTTCTGGTGTCCATAGCCCCGTGGAACAGAAAATGCCACTAATTATATTTGCTCCTTTGACATCCTCTTGACCCACGGGGCTATTTCCTGCCAGAATGTCTTTCTCCTGGAGAAAGTCCACCAAATATGAAGAAAAGTTCCCTTTTCTCCACATCCTCTCCAACAATGATTATCTGCAGTTGGATATATTTGTGCTAGTCGTGCCGGGGTTCTGTACCATCTAGTCAGGAATATGTTGCTTCTATTAACTTTTTTATTTGTGATGTCGTAAAAGTGCAATCCAGTTCTTTTTCCCATTCCTTAATAAAATATGGTATTGTGCCTTTATCCTCACTCCGGATACGTTTGTACATTTGAGATAATAAGTGGTTAGGTCTTGATATCTTTCTACACATTTTCTCAAATGTAGTTAAAGTATCCTGGGGTCTGACTTGCAGTTCTATTCTCTTAAAAAAAAGTTTAGTTTGGTTGTACCTCCATCCTGCCATTTTCATACTTCCCTGTTCTAATTCTAGCTCCCTATGAGGCATAAGAACCCCCAGCTGGGCATATCTTAGGCACATAGTGTTCCCCTCTGATTCCCATGGGCCCAGGGCTCCCTTCTCCTCCCCAGGGGGGAACCATGGATACCCTCCTAATGGCGCTAGTGGGGATATTCTTGGAGCATATTTGCCCGTTTTGTTCATTCTAGTCCCACACTGCCAGTGCGTTCCGTGTTACCGGGGATGTCCATTTGGATAATCCCCTATCCTTAGCTGGTATCCATGGTGCTCCCGCTAAGTCTCCCACTAAGTTTCTGCAATATTTTTTTCAATTGTCACCCATGCTTTATTGTCTGAGTCATGACACCAATTCAGTATTCGGACCAGTGTCATGGCTCTGTAATATCTAACCATATCTGGTAACCCAACTCTCCCTTCTCCCTTTCCTCTACACAAGATTTTATGTGCTATTCTTGCTTTCCCATTTTCCCATATAAAAGAAAGGAATATTTTCCGTACCCTTTTAAAGAACTTCTGGGGGAGCGGGATGGGTAACGTGTTTAACACATACAACAGCCTAGGTATTATATTCATCTTCAGAGTGCTTACCCTTCCAAACAATGTTAGTGTCTGTCCTCTCCATCTCTGAAGATCCTCCTCTATTTTCACTAATAAAGGGTTGTCATTTTGTTCGTACAATAGTTTTACATCTGCTGAAATATGTATTCCTAAATAAAACAGAGACCTCTTATTCCATATGAACGATTGATTATTTTGTATGGCTGCCATAAAGCTGATGGAATGTGGATGAGTAATAATATCGATTTCTCTATATTGATTTTAAAGTTTGACAATTTCCCATATCTCTTCTTCTCCTTCATCACTTCTTCTATAGAATCTTGCGGGTTTGATAGGAAACACATTAGATCATCAGCATAAGCTGAGACTTTATGTTCTTTAGCTCCAATTCCTACTCCCCTTATCTCTTTATTTTCCCTTATGCCCCATACACACTATGAGCCCTTTCACACCACACCGCTGATAGCGTGGGTGGTAAAACGCCGCTAATTTTAGCGGCGTTTTACCACCGGATTTGCGGCGCATTTGCGGCGCATTTCGGCCGCTAACCCCCGCTAGCAGCCGCGAAAGGGTTAAAACCACCGGCAATATGCCGCAATAGCTGCGTTTTGCCGGCAGGATTACAGCGCTGCCCCATTGATTTCAATGGGGAGCAGCGGTGGAGGAGCGGTAAACACACCGCTCCTTCACCGCTCCAAAGAAGCTGCTGGCAGGACTTTTTTCTGACGTCCTGCCAGCGCACCGCTGTAGTGTGAAAGCCCTTGGGGCTTTCACACTACAAACAATGGTGCAGCTTCTTAAGGGCGTTTTGCAGGCGCTATTTATAATGCTATAGCGCCTGCAAAACGCCCTGGTGTGAAAGTGGTCTATCAGTTTTTCTGCTGAGTTCTTCCTTCAGATTTACCAAAACCATATAACATGAGGTCAAACCTAGGGAGTTTCAATTTGTATGTAATCAGGCAGGCCCTTGTACTACATGGTTTTGGTAAACCTGAAGGAAAAACTCAGCAGAAAAACTGATAGTGTGTATGGGGCTTTACGCTACACAAGAACTGTTCCAACACTAATGCAAATAATATTGGGGACAGTGGACAGCCCTGCCTTGTACCATTCCATATTTCGAAGCCCCCTGATAGGGCTCCGTTCACCTTTACCCTTGCCTTTGGTCCTGCATATAGTGCTGTCACCCATCCCATCATCCACTCTCCCAGGCCTATTCCCCTTAGTACCTCCATCATAAATGTCTAAGTCGCTCTATTGAAGGCCTTTTCCACGTCCATCGATAGAACTACCCTTGGGGTATTATTAAGTCCATTCTGTATCCAATGTAATATATGCAGGGCCCTAATAGCATTATCTTTAGTCTCTCTTCCTAACATGAACCCTGTTTGATCGGAGTGTACTACCTGTGTTATTTTGTCTTGTAATCTTGTGGCCAGTATTTTTGCTAATAGTTTAGTGTCTGAGTCTAAAAAGGATATTGGTCTATAATTAGCGCAGTATTTTGGATCTTTCCCTGGTTTTGGGATAACTGTCAATAAGGCCAACAATACTTCTGGAGGTAACGTGTTCTCTGCTGTTATTTGATTAAAATACTTACATAATGATGTAGCCAGAATATTTATATATTTTTTATAATAGGCACTTGTTAAACCATCTGGCCCTGGGCTCTTGCCTCTTGGAGAGTTCTCTATTGCTTTCTTTATCTCTTCTACCATTATCTGCTCCTCCATCTTTTCCACGACCTCCACAGACAGAAGCCCTAGTGAGGATTTTTTAATATAATCTTTTATTTCATCTACTTGGTCCCCTCTGTCTACTCCTGATCTGGTCGTTTTGATATTATAAAGGCTTTTATAAATGTTTTCAAATCCCTTTGCTATGGATTTAGTATCTATTATCAATTTGTTACTGGATTGGATACCATGAACATGGGAAAGTCTCCTGTTGTTTTTTTAATTGATTGGCTAGTAATTTGCCACATTTATTCCCATTTTCATAGAATCTATGTGCATAGAATTTGTTTATTTTTAGTTTTCCTATCCAGATACATCTTTTTCGGGGTTTATATTGTTGCTATGGATACCCCCCTTGCTCTTGCTATTGGGGAGAATGTATATCACCATTGATTATATATAAATACCGGTAATTTAGGGACCAATCCCAATATGAAGTGTGTTTCCTGCATGTATATTATGTCCACCACCTGATGACGCACCTCATGCCACAAACGGTCCCTTTTTTAGGTGAATTCAGACCCCTAACATTGTATGTCATTATTTTCAGAAATGTATCCATCATCTATTTTTCCTGTAGGTATGCCCCTTCTTCTTTTTTAATATCATTGCCATGTAATATTTTTTCCATCTCTCTAGTGAGTCCTGATCCACAGCCTGTATCCTTAAATCCCCTGCCCCTAAACACTCTTTTCCCCGAAGAATGCCATCTACTAAAGGGTTTCCCCCTGCCGGGCTTCCCATGCCCTTCCCTTCCCCTTCCTCCCATCTACTTAATGCAGATTAACCAGTCCTTCATCCGGACCTTCCTATTTATATTAAAAGAGCTCCTTTCCTTCTTATTTCCTCTTTTCCTTTCCCCACCCGGACCCTTCATCTTACTTTCTCTTACGAGTTTACCACCTTTGTTATATCTTTCTTTTATAACAGACAATTAACATTTCATGTTATATTTCACCCCAAGGAGGACAGGTAGAAAGAAGCCCAAAAAAAAGAAGGAAAACCCCCCAAAATGTATTTCCCCTTTTTCTTCCTTTCTCCTTTTGGGGGTAGGGAGAAAACCATTCCATCACTCCAAATACACTGTCATACTCCCTTCCCCCTCCTCCCTCCTCCCTCCTCCCCTGACTCCTCTTTAATGGTTTCTTCCAAAAAAAAAGAAAAAAAAGAAAAGGGCTTGTTCCTTCTCCCTTCCTTCCTCCCCCTCCCTTCTTTCTCTCAAGTCCCTTCAGGATCTCTCTGTTACTCGAGACCACCGTTCCAGGCGTTGTATTATAGTCTTTACACTATTTAATCTTCAGTCTACAAAGTCAGTTTGGGGGAGGTCCATTATCTCCTGAAACTTTGTTAAATCATCTTTTGTGTGAAGCACTGCCATTTTCCCATTTCTTGTTGCTATTAATGAAAAGGGGAATCCCCATTTATACTGAATCTCCATTTTCCTCATTATTTCCAATAGTGGACGCACCATCCTGCGTTGCATTAAAGTTCTGCGTGATATAGCAGGGAACAATGCAATTTCTGCTCCTTCAAATGTAATCACAGGGGTGTCTCGCGTGGCCCTCATTATGGTAGTGTGTATATATATATATAGCGGGTTCCTGTCTTGTGTACTGACTGGCCTTCCCCATCCTTTGAGGATAGTAATAATGTGTTCAGCCCCTGGTCTGAGGGTGTGTTACCCAGCTGTGGGAGTCCCCCCTTGCCTCCATCCAGGTCAGCCCCCCCAAGATTTCCCTGTACCTGTAGGGGTCTGTGGGGTTCCCCTCTGCTCCACCGCTATTTTCGGGTCTCCGCTTTGCGTCCTCCAACACCGTTCCTCACATCCTTCATCCATCAGGTGTCTGCCTCTGCCTCCTGGTATCGGGCTTCGATTTTGCGCACTATATGCCAATGACATGGGGGAGCCACTTCCGGCTTTCCCCTGCACTCCTCCTACTCCTCTGGGGAGCCGTAGCGGTTCATTATTGGTCTGATCACATCCCCTCTTTGCGGCGTCATGTAGGCTCTCAGCCCACCTGCCACACTTCTATTTCCTCCACTGGCTGCAGAGCGGTTCGTCTGCATGTGGTAATTTCTCTCTCCTTGAGGCTGCTTGTTATTGCCGCTCCTCTCCTTCACTGCTACACACACGCTGTGCATGCTGTATGCTGTGTGCGGCCAGAGTCAGCTTCCCCCGCTCAGTCCTCAATCAATCATTAAGCCCTTAAGGTGCCGCTCTCTCTACGTGGGAGCTCTCACCTCAGACGTCTACTCCTCCCGACATCCTGCGTTCAGGATTGGTCAGCGCTTTCTAAGCTGGTTGTTTGGTTTCTCCTGTCTGCTTTTGGGAGAAGCTTCCGAAATAAAGGACAGGGAGAATCAAATATTAATTTAGGAATATTTATGATTCCCCAGCCAATCCCTGGAAGGGGGCATCTAGAAGGTGGCTAGAAAGGTGATGCACTTTTGGTAGGCCTGAGCAGAGGAGTCTTTTCCTCGTCTGGGAAGGTTCCAGTGCTCTCAGGACTGCTGCCTCTGGGAGGCAGCCAGTGTAGATAAGAGTTGCAGTTTGGCCCTCAGCAGCCGCTATGCTGTGGACCTGAAAAGAGTTGCTAAGGACATTTTCCTGGAGGACATCACCCTGTATTCCTGGTCTGGAGACAGATCTTTTCCCTCCTTTAAAGAAGAGTGTCAAGTGATTTCTGAGTAGACAGACAGCTCTTGGGACATTGTGAATAGGACTCTTGGGTGTCCTTGTGTTGAAAGAGAATTAGATGCTAGAGGATACTGAATGACCTGGTACTGCTCTTATAGGGTTCTAGCTATGTAGAGAAGATAAGTGGAAAGTTATCCGCCTGTTATCTACCATTTTGAAGTATCCTATAATGTGAATCCCTCTCTTTTTTCAAGTTATTCAGCAACAAATTCTAAAAAGACATCCCTAATGCCATGTAAGCACGACCGGACTTTTTGACAGCAAAGGTCAGACGGAACGAATCTGTCGGACAATTCGATCGTGTGTGGGCTCCATCGGACCTTTGCTGTCCAAAAATCTGACAGACTTTAGAAATAGAACATGTTTCAAATTTTTTGCCGAACCCAGTTCCTATGGAGAAATCTGCTCGTCTGTATGCTAGTTGACGGATGAAAACCGACGCTAGGGCAGCTATTGGCTACTGGCTATGAACTTCCTTATTCTAGTCCAGTCATACGTCATCGCATTCAAATCCGCCAGACTTTGATGGGCTTGTGTTTGGCCAAGTCCGTTCATTTAGAAAGTCAGTTGGAACTCCGCCAAAAAGTCTGTTGGGAAGACAGTCAGCCCTAGTCTGTCAAAGTCTGGTCATGTGTACGCGGCATTAGCCCTTGTACACACGGTTGGAGAATCCGTCGGAATGTGTCCTATCGGACTGTGTCGTCGGATAATCCGACTGTTTGTGGTATGCATCGGACTGATTCCGTTCGAATATCCATCGGACCCAATTTTCCAACATGTTGGAAATATTTCCCGACCAACTGGTTCGATCGGACATACTCCGATCATGTGTAGCGAATTTTGATCGGACCAAGTGCCACGCATGCTCAGATCAAATTCCTACATCAAAGCTATTGGCTACTAGCCTGAATGTAGTCCCATCGTAACGAAATTACGTCATCACGTTCTGAAAGATCAGATTTTTCGACAACTTAGTCCGACCGTGTGTATGCAACAGTTTCGGACACAATCCATCGGACTAAATCCGACGGACAAAATCCGACGGATTTGGTTGGCAGAATCTCCGACCGTGTGTACAGGGGCTTAGACTGAGCCTGTATTGTTGGTGTGCTTGTGAATGGCAGCCTCGCTACTACCAGCAAGCAAGAACTTATCTTTCCAGTGGCCCTTCCCGGGGGATGAGTGTTTTGAAGATCATAGGAACTGATGCATTACTGTGCTTTTGAACAATGTTACTGTGCATTATGAGCATTTTGTAACAAGTGGTCATTCAAATCTGAGTGAGTTATAACACAATTGTGGATTGTGAAGGGTGTGAAGCACAAGCACTTTACCACGCTGAAGATCTGCTGTCACATTTCTCACCTTGTGGAAGATGTTTTTTTAAACATGGCATAGTTTATGGACTTTTTTAGATATTTATTTGTAGGTAGCAATGTATGTTATAAAACAAAATATATCTGTGCATAGAGTGAAACTGAACAATCAAAGAGCAGCTGTGCATGTCTAGACACCTGACATATACATATGAAAAAGCAAACAGTGCAGCGCTAAAATACAAAACATATAGTGAACCTGTTCAAAAATTTTATTAAAACCTTATCAAGGTCCATGTAAGTGCAAATCACAAAAAGTATATCCAAGCAATCTGTGCAATCCCAT
This sequence comes from Lithobates pipiens, assembly GCF_037356315.1. Taxonomy (NCBI): domain Eukaryota; kingdom Metazoa; phylum Chordata; class Amphibia; order Anura; family Ranidae; genus Lithobates; species Lithobates pipiens. The sequence continues at coordinate 527,248,752 of NW_027507764.1, read as the reverse complement.
AGGAGTTATCAGGTTAAGTCCCACATGCCGTGAAAAGTGATGAGAGGTAAGATAGATTTGGTGTCACTAGCCAAAATTAAACAAACCGCGCTTACCAGAGGAGGTGCGACCCTCTAATAAGAGCAGTCACAAGCTTTGTTTACAATAACCAAGCCAACGATCCAGGCCTTTTAGATCTCCTTCCCTGTCACTGGATGTATTGGCAGCATAGCAGTAAACCAGGAAGCACAGCCCCATGGACACAACTCCCCCTTGCAAAGATGAATATGAATCACCAGGCATGTAACAAAGAGTGAGAAAAATATTAGTAAGCCCTGGCACCAACCAAAAATGACAATATACAAAAAAAAATAAAAGTTGCCCCTTTAAGTGATTAAACCACCTCTGAAAAGCAAACCAATGAAAAGCAAGGAGCTTACACATATGTGATAATCGCATGTGAAGAAAGGATAAACAATCCAAATATACCTGAGAGTCCAAAGGTGAAAAACAAAAGTTAATTATAAGAATTTTGAATAAATATTGCACAGTCCAAATTTTTTTTCCCTAAATATTGCTGAAGAAAGCAACAATCACTGTGCTCCTGTTCTTAAAGGTGCCTCAGATACTCCTCATATAAGTGCTCCACCACAAAGTGTACAAAATGCACGCTTACCAACAGCATCTATGATATGTGCCTTTGATGTCAAAAGGTACTACCCTTTTTGCACATTGTTTTCACCATGTCCGTGGTAAATGGGGAAACTACCACCAGCTGATCTCCATGAACATCAATAACCGAGACCCAGGGAGAGATAATAATCCAGGATAGTGTGATATTATTTTATTAAAAGTCAAAACAAGGGTTAAAAATATAAATTTGCTACTCACATTTAAAGGTGCTATAGTCAGCACCAACTCAACTATCCTGCACACCGATCGATTCTAGCCGGGGTGCGTTTCAAACGGCCAAATGTTCAAACAAGATCAAAAAACTGAAATTTACATGACGTATGGCAGACACACAGCCTCAGTGCATTTTGGTTGTCATCATCATCAGAAAACTTGATGTAACAAAATGGTAGCCAGCATAGAGTGATACTGTTTAAGCAAGAGTAGCTTAAAAATGATTGTATGGGTACATTTGGTTATTTCTCCAGGAACCAAGATGGCCAACAATCACTTGTGAATGCGTGATTTTGTGTGTGAAGCTCCAACTGATGCGTTTTCGTCATCAGAGGCATGCACAAACACGCTCTTAAATTCTTAACAACCCTGTATGTAAATGTTATATAGAGCACTGTGTCAATTATATCATCTCACCTATTCTAAATGCCATCTAGTGGGCATCAATCAATATGCATTCCTGAGGAACTAAAATGTAAAAAAGTTTAGAGACAGTCCAAATCTAGATAGGTTACCCTCTTAATCTATACTAGGCATAAAATATCATCCTGAGTATCCAGAATCATACAATAAATTCTCGAGATTTAAAATAACTCTACGTTATATTGCAAAGTTGGCATGAAATAAAACATAAAATAGCTAAAACTACTGGCGCACAGGGAACACATTTTTTTAAAAATTATATCTGTTTGCTGCAACCTAATATAGAGATATCACTATGTGAGTCAATCTAATTAATATATGCATATGACGAGGGTAACTTTATTTCCTATATTAATGCCATGCTTCCAAAAACAAATTCCATAAAGTCTAAACCATGTGTTTCAAATGCATTAATATTACTACCAAATAAAACACCACTTTTGCAAACTATAAAACCAAAAAGGAAAGAAAATATGTGATGACACCACTGCAGTATGTGTCTGTTACCCGAACCACCAACTCCTGCACTAGTGTCAACAAATAAATAAATATAATTAACTATAAAATTTATCTTGATCAGACCACAAACAACTAAAGTGCTCAAGCCCCCAAAATTATATAGGGTTGCTGTGAAAAAAATCATCCACAATAAGTGATTTCAACAGTGCGACAAAAAATTACTTTCTGTATGCCACATACAGTATAAACCATGATATACCATTAATATTACAAGTGCTTTAGTTTCTCCTGTAAGAAAAAGTGCTACGTGCATAAATGTAAACAGTCTCTTCAGTGTTTGAAATTTTCTTGATAGTGCTTCTATCTCAACCCAAAGTGCTTAATATAAACACAGACCGAGTGCTTCACCACCACTGAATAGAATGGCCACTTACCAGACCTAGTCTGTGTTTTCACCTTTGGTTCATTTAAGGATAACCATTCCTTCACTGGTCACATCAATGATTTCTCCTCATGGAAAGTAAAACCTCTTGTACTAATGTGGCTCAAAGAGACATACAGAGGACCATCATTGTGTAGCAAGTAAATGCAAATTTATTAAAAATCGTTTAAAATCAATCAGGTGTGCACTCACATGGACCAGTGCCCCAGCCGGCACTAAGCTTGTCCAGCAATGTACGTGGATGTGGGAAACAAATCTACCTCACCCTCCGTTCACAGCAAATCTGTAATTGCGTCTTCTGCAATTACCGATTTGCGAAATGCGTAGCGACTGTCTGAACCCCGTGAGTTGAAAGAGAGGCTGGAACGTATTCCTGTATATCCATGGGCCACCACGAAAGGCTGTGAATGGGAGGGTGAGGTAGACAGAAAGTAATTTTTGGTCACACTGTTGAAATCACTTATTGTGGATGATTTTTTTCACAGCAACCCTATATAATTTTGGGGGCTTGAGCACTTTATTTGTTTGTGGTCTGATCAAGATTAATTATATTTAATTATATGTATTTATTTGTTGACACCAGTGCAGGAGTTGGTGGTTCGGGTAACAGACACATACTGCAGTGGTGTCATCACATATTTTCTTTCCTTTTTGGTTTTATAGTTTGTAAAAGTGGTGGTTTATTTGGTAGTGATATTAATGCATTTGAAACACATGGTTTAGACTTTATGGAATTTGTTTTTGGAAGCACGGCATTAATATAGGAAATAAAGTTAGCGTAACCCTCGTCATATGCATATATGAAATAAAACATGTAAAATACATATGTTATATGATATAAGAAATAAGATTATAAAGTGAAACAAAAAATACAGATGCAAAAATGCAAAAATACTAAATTCTTAAAGACCTGGGAGGATTAATATGATTGGGTCCTCAATAAAGGAGGCCCCAATCACCTAATATCTATTTGTTAACTAGGCTATGTTAGCCATGAAACTATTATGTTGCATGGTCCAAATAATTAGAATCCATTCAAATGCAAAAAAATTAAATGCATAGTATCCTCCCAGGTTACCATAATTTAAAACAAATTTTTTAAAAATGAAAATGTACTACCACGTGTTAATAACTACACGTTGTAAAGCGCTGTTCAAACTGTTGGCGCTATAAAAATCCTGTATAATAATATAAACACAAATGCAAGATGGCTAACTTCCACTCCTATCTATCCCATCTGCTAGTGTATGTTCCCCTCTAATACCATCTCAACTGTTGTTGATGTAGCTGTTAATGTCCCATTCGTTGTTGAGGTCCAAGCGGGAATAAGACTTTAACTGATAGATCCAACCAATTTCAGCCCAGGAGGCTTTAGCCCCTTTCCAATGGGCAACGTGAAGGATTCTTGTTGTGCTTAAGTGCATAGTGCTTGAAAATACTATGTTCCATGAAACCTGTGATAATGTTAGAAATTTGCCCTCATAACCTAATACTCAAGGCCTGGGTAGTGTAGCCAACATAAGGTCACAGAGGCCCTATCAGATACACCACATGTTGAGTGGAACAGGTAATGTAAGATTGTATGTCATAGGACTTACCCGTATGTACAGAATCAAAACTAGTTACCTTTCTACCTCTAAGGGTATTAATCTGACACACCCTAAATTTCCTACAGAAATAGTAACCTTTAATTTCTGTGAAAAATTGAGGCCTGGTAGGAGGATCAGCCACATTAGGTGCCACCATATTCCTCAAATTATTGGTTCCTCTAAATATGGCTGTTGGATTGTCTGGTAACAATCAACCCAAGGTAAGATCATTTTTCAAAACCCATCAATGTTTTTTTTTACAATGCATTTCATGGCATAATGTTGGCAGGAGTAATTTGTGAAAAAAGGCCAGACCAAAGTCCTCAGACTTCCTATTGGGATGATTGCTATTTGCTATTTGAGATGAGTTGATCCCGATCTAGAAAACCCCAACCTCCCCAACTCCTGAATAATCTGATCAAATATATTTCCATTGTACCGTTTATCCATAAATCTAAATATAAGGACCAATGATTCCCTCATATAGTTCTCTCTATGGGTACAATTCCGCCTAAGCCACAAAAACTGTTCCTTAGGCACAGCCTATATCCAAGAAGGGTGATGGCATGAATCCACTGGGATATGCCCATTCCTGTCCTTCCTGTTTTTTTTGTTTTTTTTTTAAGAAAGTGGTAGTTATAGATATTTTTAGATCAAAATTTTTAATTTCTCTAGGGCTGATTTCATAGCTGAATACTCTTGTCATTATCATTGAGATGGTTCAAATACGAAACATCAGCAGTTTCATCCTTCACCATATAAAAAAAACGTCATTGATAAAACGTTTCCACATAACTAGTTCAGGTCTACGTTCCTTCAAGATCACATCCTCCTCCTGTTTGGCCATGAAGAGATTGGCCATACTTGGGGCAGATTTAGCCCCCATGACCACTCTCTTTTTATGCAGGTAATATGACCCCTGACTCCAGAAGTAGTTACTGTATAGAAAATTGGAGAAGATCCAATATGAACTGACACTGGACCTGAGGAATAGTGACATCCTGATCCAGGTAATATTTTTTCCGCCTCCAACCCTAATTCATGGGCGATCGTTATGTACAGTGAAGCTACATAAATAGCCAGGATCCCATTGAATATCACTTAACATGTTAATGACATGTTTAGTGTTCTTAAAGGATGGCGTGCCCATCACCAGTGGCTGAACATAGTGATTAATGTATTTACCTGCACGAGCAGCGATGGAATCAATACCACTGATGATGGGCCGCCCTGGAGGATTCTCAAGACTCTTATGAATCTTAATTAGACAATACATAGTTGGTAACCTAGGAGCTAAAGGTACGAAAAATTCCTTCTCCTTTTTGTTCAGGACACCAATACTAAAACCCAAATGAATTAATGCTTTGAGCTTCCGTTTGTATTTCTGCACGGGATCAATAGGTAAAGGAGAGTACGTTTCCATGTAGGCTAAAATTCTAGCCACTTCCCTGTTATAGGATTGTTTATCCAGCACGACAATAGCTCCGCTTTTGTCAGCTGGACAGATTATGATATCCTTCCTGGCACACAATTTCAGAAGACATCCTTTGTTGATAGTTTTTTTAAATCTCATAGCATCAAGCTCTTTAAGTACGAAGTCCCTAAAAAAAGATATACACGGGGCCATGTTACCTGGTGGTTTGAACAGCGAGGCATTTGTCAAATTAGAATGAACAATTTTAGAGGGGGCCATAGGTTGATTTCTCACTGGGTTACATATATGAGATATTTTTTAATATTACGTTTACGGACATACTTCTGTACATCGATAAATGTCTGGAATTTGCTAATATTACGGTCCCTCATCACTTTTCACGGCATGTGGGACTTAACCTGGTAATTCCTATGGGATTGCACAGATTGCTTTGAGATACTTTTTGTGATTTGCACTTGCATGGACTTTGATAAGGTTTTGATTACATTTTTTGCACAGGTTCACTATATGTTTTGTATTTTAACGCTGCCCTGTTTGCTTTTTCATATGTATATGTCTGGTGTCTACACATGTGCACAGCTGCTGTTTATTTGACTGTTCATTTTCACTAGGTTGGACTTGATGAATTTGTGTCTTTTTTCAACCTTACCCACTATGTAACTATATGCGCAGATATATTTTGTTTTATAGGTTTTATTTTGGCATCTAATGTCTGCAGCAAGTTAGCATTTTAAATTTTGAATGTTTTGGGGTAATTTTCCCTTTCCAGGTTAACATTGTAACTTATGAACATGGATATTTTTGGTCATAGGGCACAATTGATGTGGCTAATTTGCCTACCTCACTTATATACTTACCTATACATAAAATAAGTGATTAAAAACCTTTTATCTATATGAATCAAACCATGAGATTAAGAACGAATGATACCTGTGCGAAAAGGGTAACAATCAAATTTATTTAAACTTACTATTGTACAGAACAGAAACGTTCGAGATTACCCCATATAATGTGGAGGATACAACCTTAAAAACAACGATGTTACCAAATATTGCTATAATGGTCATACACATCCTTTCAAGAGATTAATATTATATTAAGGCAAAGTCCTATGGTAGAAAGGGTTACAGAAAAGGAAAGAGACGTAATAATAATACAGGTACATTTAGACCCTAAGTTACAATTCTTGCAAGGGGGGGGGGACACACCGGGATGAAGAGAGATGAGGGAATACATTACACAGGAATCTTACATGTCCAGTCCATGAGGCTTAAGAGAACTAGCATCTCTAGGGATCTTGGTTTTATGTTGTTAGAATAACCCACTCCTACCAATCAGAACTCAGGGTCGCCTCGTTGGTTCAAAGTTGCCTCCAATTCTGATTGGTTATAATTTCAAGCCCAGTTAAAGAATCATGCTTCCCCAGGGGTCAAGTCCTTGGGAAAAATGTATGGGAACTCCCACCCAAGATCCACTCGCCCACCAAAAAAAAAATTATATGCTCATATGCACGAACGCTTCAAAAGTGGTATTTTTCATCCAATTTTCGTATTGTGTGTATGAAGCATAACTGTTAGTACATAAAAAAACAATCCTCAATAAACATAAATATGGTAATTCTCTGAATAATCAGTATTCATTCAACTGTGCTTCCATGCAAATGTGAACATCATGTTCTGATCTTTATTGGGGAATTTTATTTTGTATATAGAGTGTTTATGTGGTGAGTTTACACTTTTCATTGAACAGAGTTTGGATAACACAGGGTTAAATGGAAAGGTCATAAATGAACTGCACATTAGCTGGACAGAATTCTTGGGGAGATAGTGATGTGTTCCTGCTTAGGAGATGTATGTTAGCTTGAGGGGCTGCAAATTCTGCAGGGCTCCAACATACACTCGCTGCTATTCCAACCCTTCACATATTTCCACATAAACTTCCCTCCTGGCATTAAACTTTGCCAGGTATTGTGCTCAGCTTAACGCCCCAAACTGATGTTCCTCCCTCAGCTCACCTCTCTCCCTGCATGTCCTGTGAGCAGAATAGCTGTGCTCCTCCTCTGGGTTCTCTCAACATATGGCACTGAAGATAGAGGAGGGGGGGATTCAGCGGGACACACAGAGCAAGTATGCAGGAGACTGGGGGGGGGGGGAGAGACAGAAAATCAGGAGAGGACGGCGGGGAGGAGCGCATCACAAGAGGTCTGACTAAATACAATCTCTTAACAGCAGGGACCTGATCTACCCATCATACTGGCAATGCCTGAATGGTCATGTCCACACAGCTCGCATACTTCAAAGTCTTGCAGGACGTGGCTGCTAATGGGAACTGAGTTCCTGTTGTGGAAAAAGTACAGGAACTCCGTTCCCATGCGTTCCCGCAGGACTTGAGCCCTGTGCTTCCCATACCAGCAAGAGACCAACGCTGGTGCCTCCGTGTCTGAAAACCTAAGTACCTGTTTAACTATCTCTTGATTTACAACCGTCAGCCCTCTTTGATATAACATAAATTAGCATTTCAAGGACTTGTGGCACAGGAAGAGGCACTATATCTGAAATGGCCATCTCTAAAACAATAGGGTAACTTAGTTACTATGCAGACAGCAGACCAACATGTTGGTGTGTTTGAGATACCAAGAACGGTAAATAGGCCCCTATTCTAGTATACATGTTCCTATAAACCATACACATATATATATATATGCCCAAAACGAGGCATGGTAAGTTAATTAGAAAGTCTTTACAATGGCTCCCTTGGAGCTCCTTGTTATAAATATTATATTTCAAAATCTCCACCACCGTCCCCCCTGAAGTTCATTATTGAACTTATATCCTCCTTCAATGATTTTGTACCCACCCACAACAGCCCAGAAATCCCAACCCTTCCCCACCACCACAGCCTCCTCTTCCTTTCTTGAACATGCCGGAACTCTTCAAGGTAGGCTTGAGACAGTAAAGAAATCCTGGTGCCCTTGAGACTTCACATCCAAACCATGAGTGTCTGTACTACAATGTTTCATCGCCCCTCTGCCTTGGAAGAGTGGAACTCCAACATTGATGGCAGGATCCTGGCATATCTGGTCCTGTAACTTGGTAAGACCGTGTAATGGTTGCTCCAATTGGATAGGACCGCGAGACAGCACTTTTCAGCATGATGAAGGACAGTTCAGGAGAGTCTTATTTGTTGCACATTTGTCTCAAGAGATTACTTGGTTGTCTTCCGGTGGTGGTTGGGCAGGCCTCCAGACAGTCGTGCATGAATACAAAAAAACAACAAAAAAGGGAGAATGTCAGTGTACAGATAGTGGAGGAATGCCAGACAGGAGCAGCGGGTTGGCCATTAAGACTTAATACTTATAAGGGGTATAATGTGGACGAGTAAAGTGGGCTCCTCACAGTGAACAGAATCCAGGAAACAGCCAGTATCATCCATGGCCCTTGATGGTAGGGATAGTCAACACTGCCTGCTATTGCCAGGTCCCTGGGTTCACCACACCTGCTCGCGGGGCTCAGGTTAAAGCAGTAGGTAGACTGGGCGGGGGTAACATTACATTAAGACATAAAAACACGGGATGTCCAGGGATACTTTGGTTAAACGTATGGTACTGATGGGTAGGAAAAATACTTTTAAACAGAAATGATATGACTAATGTCTTCGTTACAATATCTTGAGAAGATAGATGATAGAAACCAAAAGAAAAACTTAGCATACTATTAAAGAAGGAAAAGGAATGGAAGAGAGGTGAGGAATGAAAGTGAACAAGAAAATAGTGGAAATAATAATAATGAAAAAGAAACCAACAAAACAAAAAAACTACAGATTTAATGCTGCTCCAACCAAGACTGTTAAAGAGCATAGAACCTGTATTTAAAAAAAAAACGAATATATCAGTTGGGAAAAAATAAATAAAAAAAAAAACAATAAAAATAAATAACAAATATATAGTTCCTTTTTAAAAAAAAAAAAAAACTCTTCTCCCATACTAGTAATTAGCAGTATTTTTGCAGGTCAGGTACGCAGTTATTAACAACGAGAGGGAGGGAAAAAAAATCATTAAAACTTAGAATTTAGGTAAACCTGACTGCACATTATTAATACAAATTGAAGAGGTGTATCCCTAGAACAGTGATGGCGAACCTTGGCACCCCAGATGTTTTGGAATTACATTTCCCATGATGCTCATGCACTCTGCAGTGTAGTTGGGCATCATGGGAAATGTAGTTCCAAAACATCTGGGGTGCCAAGGTTTGCCATCACTGCCCTAGAACAACAAAAAAAAAACAAGAAAATATATAGTTCTAGGGTCCTCTCTTTAATGCACAAATTCTTTGTACTGGTCTGGATTGGATCAGGTTTCCTCAGAGGTTTGTTTCTGAGTTAGTGGCCTTTCTGTTCCTTGAGAGAAGATACCTCATTGAGGTACACATTCTCATAGCTTTGGTATTCATTCTCCTGATAGTAATGCACATTATTAATGGTATCAGGGAAAGCAATAAGGCTGCACAGATTAGGACAACAGGGTGGAGCAAAATGTTTAGGAAAGCTGTAGCATTAGGGCTGTACCCAAATAAACTTTCCCACCAGGAAACCTTAGCGTCTGCATCTAAAGCGTGGGATACTTGGATCAATCTATTTTGATCATGGGTGAGACATATGGTGGCTTGTTTCTCAGCATCTCTTATTACCTCCTCCCATGCTCAACATCAGGACCGCTCCAAAACCTCTGGAACTCCCCCACCCCCATATGTCCAGCCAGCTCCTACCCTGACCACTACTAGGTGATCCCTAAAAAAACTTTTATTCCGGGAAGCCTACCCTGCCTCCATGTAAAATGTTACCTCAGCCAGCTCCATATTTCCAGCCGCTATTATTTTTGTACCACCCTCCTCTCCTTAGATCATAAACCTCTTGAGCAGGGCCCTTCTATTTACGCCCTGCACAGACTGTTGGCACTATCTAAATTCTGTTGCCCAAACTACCCAACTACCCAACTTTTAACTCCTCCCGAATCCCAATGGAAGTTTCAATAGGGGATGTCAGGTTTTACTATAAAACCTTTTCTCTGGGTTAATAGGGGTCCGCCCTTGTGTCCCTGCTATATCTATTACCAGGACAGGGGAAGATGTGCAGTAGACTCCCTGAGGTAGTGTACCATGCTGAGAACAGTTCAACCCATATGCAGATTTATTTAGGACCAGTTGGGACACTACCCTGGCATCCATTGGACATGACCCCCTCCTGTGCCAGTATTGTTGCCTTTTCCCATAGCACAACACCTTCCTTTCTCCAGCACTCATCAGTACCAGTCATCTGAGGCTTTCCAGACTCAAACCATCAGAACAAGATGGACTCCAGGGTGTAACACAGTGGAGTCTGAATGGATAGCACCCAGATTGCCCACAATATCTGCACAACGTTCCATCCCTGCCATTAGGGATACGAACAGTGCAAGTTAGATTTTTTTGATGATCCTGGAACTGAGTCATCAACCAATCTATTATGACTCATAGGCAACTTGGATACTACCTCCCACCTGCCTATCCTTGAAAAGTGATGCTGGACAGAGCAATTTGGTTTTCCTAACCCCTTCCCTGTTATGTAGCACAAGACCTCCCAATGTGGTCCTGAGTATCTCCAGCTCCATAGTGTTATAAGGTAACAAGTGCCCCACCTCCAGCTCCAAAGGCAGTCTCCCTTAAGCCCCTCTTTATCCTAAGAATGGGAACTGAGTACCCGGATTGAAAACAGCTGCCAACAGGTACACTCATTTCTTTATAGAGGCTGCACACCTTCTCCCTCCTTTATCAATTTGGTAATCAGACCATGTTATCCTTCACCCATACAAAATAAACTGTGTACACTCTTTGGACCAGACTCCCATGAATGACGGGCATAGTGCAACATTTGGGCACTGGCCTTCCTGGCATGCAGGACACAGACCACTAGTTAAGGTACACTAGGACAGGGAGGACACCTATAGGTATTAACTGATGAGAATACAGCATGCCCACACATATAACCAAAGTCAGGGTCCTTGGAACAGCCAAGAGCTGGGAACACCCCATACAAACTTCCTGTACAACTTCTCCAGACTCTGAGCTAGCAGTTGGGGGGAGGGGGGTTCCTAATGAGTTTGGCACAACCCCAAAAATAAAAAAAATGTGACTCTGCATGAATTGAAGCACACACATCACATTTGTAGACATTATAGGGGGTGTTTAGGGGAAAGCAATACTATATGGAGCTGACAAAAGACATTGGTAAGTGACTAGACTATAGTTTTATGGGCCAAGAAGAGCATGGTGGGGAAGTTAGTGAGGCAAATATGCCTGAGGACAAAGGGGCAGCGTATATGAATTAGAGCATATTGCAATGATGGTAATTAGGGAATGAGGAAAGAAATGCAAGACATTAGCAATCATGAAATACATAGAATGTGATGTTTAAGGAGAAAACTTACATTCATATAGTCCTTCTGCAGGACCTGAATGATGGCAGAACAGGTCTCTGGAATAATGATCCCCAGAGCCTGGGGGGAGATGCCTGTAGAGAACTTGAGGTCCTGAAGGCTTCTCCCTGTCGCCAAGTAGCGCAACGTGGCAATGAGCCTCTGCTCCGGAGTGATGGCTTACTGCATGCAGGTATCCTGCCTGGTGATATAAGGGGTCAGCAAAGCCAGCAGACGGTGAAAAACGGGGTCCGTCATCCAGAGATAATTCCTGAAATCATCAGGATTATTCTCCCGATTCTCACGGAGCAAAGGCATGTGCGAGAACTGGTCATGCTGGCGCAACCAATTCTTGGTCCACAAACGCCTCCCCTCCCTGTTCATGGACCGGGCTTGTGTCAAAGTAACAACCCCAACACGAAGCCCCTGCACAGCACAAACTCTACGACGAGTACGTAGATGGTTTGAAAACGGTCGGCTCGTCAGAACGGACAACAGAAAGCACCGATAAACAGCATGGCCTGAAAGAACGACCTGAATAGCAGAAGCAAGCAGACAATAAGAAATGCCTTTCAAAGCGTACTATACCAAGATATAGTCCACAATGAGAAACAAATACTTACTGACTGCACGCACTGATTATCAGATACGCACACACAAGCACAAACCGAAGAGCAGTAGCGATCTGAATCACTAATCTGAAAAGCGTGAATCGTCTCTCACCAAACTTCTACTAACACGAGATCAGCAGAAGGAGCCCAAAGGGTGCCGGACGTGGTGCTGAACTTCCCTTTTCTAGTCCCGCCGTACACGGCTTACATCACCGCGTTCTTGGCAACCGCAAATTCCGACAACTTGGTCCGACCGTGTGTATGCAACAGTTTCGGACACAATCCATCTGACAAAATACGTCGGACAAAATCCAACGAATTTGGTTGTCAGAATGTCCGACCGTGTGTACAAGGGCTTAGGGGTACCATTTCCTCTCGCAGAACTGTCTTCTCTGGAAGACAAACACAATTTAGTAAATGCACCTTTCAATTCATTAGTACAGATCTTGGCTCAGGTCATTTGCATTTCAATACAGTTTGCTTTACATGCTCACTGACCTGGTCAGAAAGAAGGGGAGTCATTTGGGTGGGCTGTTAGCAGCTGAGAACAAACTTCACACTACACAATCTATATTGTATACTCCACACCCACACTCACACAATTAACTAGGTCAAAGACAACTTCTAGACATCACACATATCAACATGTTTTCTATCATAACCAGTACTTCTTCTTAAACCCATAACATCTGTTTGGTAAGTTTGAAATTCTTTCAGAGATCCATCCCATTTCATTAGCCCCTTCTCCGCCTGTATGGGGGCAATTTAAAAAAAACTCTTCCAGGGATTTATTCTTGCAGAAACATCAGGGATTGAACATTGTTGGTACATACCTCAAGTGTGGAGGATGTCCCCCTGAATTCAGACATACCCAAATCCCTTGTTCTGTTATCTCCTCTATCTGACTGGGCAACTGAAGTCATATGGCCGTGTCATCGAAGCCCTTGAACACACAGTCGGACATTCCGACAACCAAATCCGTCGGATTTTGTCCGACGGATTTTGTCCGAAACTGTTGCATACACACAGTCAGACAAAGTTGTCAGAAAATCCAATTGTACTTAACGTGATGACGTTATTTTGTTAGGACGGGACTACATTCAGGCTAGTAGCCAATAGCTTTGGTCTAGGAATTTGATCTGAGCATGCGTGGCACTTTGTCCGATCGGAATTCTCTACACATGATCGGACAAAGTCTGATCGGATCATGTTGACGGAAAATTTTATAGCCCAGCTAGAAAACTTGGTCTGTCGGATACTCAGACGGAAACAGTCCGATGGAGCCCACACACTGTCGGATTAAACGACAACACGGTTCTATCGGACATTGTCCATCGGAATGTCCGACCGTGTGTACAAGGGCTTAGTGTGATGATCACGGTACAGATCTTCCCATACGTTAAGTTTCTTACAATACCTCTTTACAGTCCAGCGATCCCCTTTGGGGTCAAGTGGTAGGGTTTCCCATGGTTAGACGCCCTCTTTGAAGCGATTCGATTACCCATCCTTTATGGACGATGGACCTTGATTCCCCCAACCTTTTTACAGGTTGTCTTTACTTCAGAGGTAGCTACTCTCTGGCCAAGAATTGGGTTGACAGGTACCGCCCCTGTCACCGTTGCTGCTTTTTTTTTTCACTACTTGTCAGAACAGTTTTTCTTTTCGGGCTCTGTGTACAGAGAACCCGGCACTTTACTTTTGGAGCGGTTATTGTTTGCGCCTTTATCACTATAACAGGCCCTGCATCTCCGATTATTGTACACGGCCTGTACGGGCTGCTAGCGTACTACTCCGAATGTTCCCTGTTCTGAGTATAGTCCTTCAAAAAAAATTAGCCTGGAGATCTTCCAAATTATAATAGTTCAATCCCCCACAGGGACTTTTCTGAAGTATTCTAAAAGAAATGCTTAATGAAGGGCTATTACTTCTGTTATCTCAATGATTAGCACAAACTTGGATAATCAGAACCCTGATGAGTGTTTGTAGTACAGAAGGCCGTCCACTGAGGCACGCCTAATTTCAATATGATTTGTAGCATTTACAATGTTTACAGGTCGAATTACAAAGCTCACCATCCACAGTTTGCAAAAAGACAGATTCATACTAGGGCTTAAACAACTAATCGACAACCAATCGGCCATGAAATCAATCGACTACTATCTTCACAAATCGATCAATCGGCCAGTAACACAATGGGGTTAAAAAACAAAATGAGCCCTCTATTGTACAAAAAAACAACAATCGCAAACATAAATATAACTTTCACAGTTCTACAGTAAAAAATGAACCCCTTACAGTAGTGACTATCTGCTCCCCCTGCACCACAAAGGGCCAACCCTAGCCTTCTCAACGCCATTATGTTAATAAATGTCCTAAACCTGGCTCACACCCATGTGCCCTCTCCTTCTGGTGCTTCCTGCAGAAAAGCACCACAGTTCACCTACATGGCTTCCCATGAGACGCATTCACATCTATGCTCTATTCAGCCGTAGTGTACCTGGAAAGGGTCAGGGACTCCTCCCTCAACGCAAAAAGGTGCCTTTTTGGTTCAACACACTTTAATGGAGAGGCTGCAGAAAAGCATGCAATGTGTCCCTGCAGCAACCCGTGTCTTCTTATCTGACCTACAACAAACTGGCAAAAAGAAAATGCAAATAAAAAGCAAACTGCATAGGCGTGCACCAAGCTCCATGTTGGCCACACAGATCAACCCTCAGGTGAGAATACATAGACGAAAAATTCATGTGTATATATATATATATATATATATATGTATATGTGTATATATATATATATATATATATATATATATATATATATATATATATATATATAATTTTTTTATTTTTTTTCGCTGAATGAAAGAATGTTTGAAATTTGAACTTTTTAACATTCTGTTTTTTAATGTAATCAATGTAATTTCTGAACGAAGACCACACACACACCGCTAAAAAATTCCTTTGACCAAGAAGTTCCCTATTATCTCCAAATCTTCCCATCACTGTAGTTGAAAATAAACATTATCCGACCCCACCAACGATCAAAAAAAATAAACGAACACTCCCAAAATGACATCCTTCTTGAAGGAAGACTTTTTTTTTTTTTTTATAAAAAAATTGATCTCTGAGTCTGATATCCACCAGACTCACCCCCAACAGTACACAAAGCATATCTCTTCTGTCTGCCACTCCCAGAGTGGACCAGACACTCTGTTCCCTAACCATATAGAGGGTTATATACATTCACCACTGCATAGAGATATCTAAGAACAAATTGCCTCTTTCTTCAAACCCCACATATTAACCAAATCATACACCACGCTTTCCCCAAGGCTATCAACCGATTAATTGAAAAAATAATCGGCCAATCAATGGGTTATGAAAACAATCGTCAGTTGCAGCCCCAATTCATACACACAAGATCATTCCGTGCAACCTAGGCTCCGTTTTCACTAACGCAATTTGCCATGCGACTTCAGACAAAGTCGCATTACAAGTCGCAGCTCTTTGATTTCCATAGCACCAGTCCCAATCTATGCGAATCAAAGCTGCGATGACTATGAAAAGGTACCTGCACCACTCTTATGTGACTCCGGATGCGACTCCGACCCAGAGTGTAAATTTGGATCAAAGACGCATTCAAAGCCACACCAAAGTCACACCGCACAGTCACACTCTAAATCATGTGACTTTGGAGTTGCACAAGTGGAAACACAGCTCTATGCCCACCGGTGTGTGTCCCCATCACAATGGTTGTCCTAATCTCATTCAAAGGTTCAACTAAAATTGCTTTTTGGCACTGTCTTCCACTGTCTCAAAGATTCCAAATTTCATCATTAGAGCCCTTATTCGCATGTACAATTTCATTTTATATATACACATTATTCAAAATCAGTCTCATTAAAGTATTAATACAGACAAAGGTAAACAGGAATGTTCTGATAAGGTTTTTTTAGTATGGGTATTCAAATGGAAGACACAAACCCAGTTTTGTCTTCCATACAAGAAATCGCATTCACCCTAAACGTTAAACTTCCTCAAACAAGGAGGCACCATCTGTTATGGCTAATTTGCCTACCTCACTTATATACTTACCTACACATAAAATAAGTGATTAAAAACCTTTTACCTATATGAATCAAACCATGAAATTAAGAACGAATGATATCTGTGCGAAAAGGGTAACAATTAGACATGTGCAGAGTGAAATATTTTGTTTCGTTTTCATCCGAAAAATACATTTATTTAGTTACTCCCAAAATTTGTTTTTATTTATTTTGTTTTTCGTTCAAAAATTGCATTCGTCCGAAAATCCACATGAATTACGGTCGAATCTGTCTTTGAAGGCTTATGGTGCCTGTCGAATGTATAAAGAGGATTCAATGGAGCTTCTAATCTCTATATAGCCTATAGGCGGAGCATTGGACCCCAGAAATGTACGATTGCAGCATCGTACACTTTCGATGCTCCGTCGAATATTATTATAAACGTGTGTGTTTTTCGATGCTTTGTCGAATCTGTCGTTCATGTTGAATGAATGGTCTAAGTCTCACAGTATCCGGTGTCAGATAGTGAGATACTTATAATAACGAATATGGCGGCAACCCATTGTGAGAGCGACATGGAGGCATTGGAGGACGTTCCTGGGCCATCTACAAGTGTTTCTGTATATATATTATATACTCGTTCAAACAGAAACTGGTTGACTGGTGATAGCGATCACTGATCAGACAGGTAACAAGATTCTATAATAAATCCCCCCCACAACACAGACAGCCTCTGAGGCTATCACTACAACACTAGCAGTATCACTATAAGGCTCTCACACTAACACAATAGCAGCAGATTATTAGGAAAAATCTAAGTTAAACTGTAGCTTGCTTCACTATTGTTCTGTTGCTGTGCTTATGCTTAATAATAATTCGGGTTCTCTGACAAGTGGCAATTCAAATGGACCAGCTAAGAGTGACTGTTTTCTGAAATGATTCAGTGTGTGTGTCTCTCTCTGCTAGCAATCTAAAGTGAAGAAAGTTGGCTGTACGTGTGTCCTTAGTTATTTTACTGCCCCTCCTCTTTGGTTACAATCAGCCAATAACATTCATCATCATTATTTTACTTCCCCCACCCAATTCCAGAATCTTTTCTCTCTGTTGAATATTTTCTCTATATAATCTTGGACTAATAGAGGTAAGGTTATCCACATTCGACCACAGGTTCAATAGACAGATTGTTATTGTCAGAGTCACGTCAAATCTCCTATTCTATATCGAACTGTTGTAACAACGAAAATAAAGCATTTATTTATGTTGGATCTTTTTTTTTTCGGATTCTGCGCTTTCGTTATCACTTGTGAAAACGAAAATACCTGAAATTCAGACGAAAATGCATTCGGACGAAAACAAATACACATGTCGAGTAACAATCGAATTTATTTAAACTTAGTATTGTACAGAAAAGAAACGTTTGAGATTACCCCATATAATGTGGAGGATACAACCTTAAAAACAATGATGTTACCAAATATTGCTATAATGGTCATACACATCCTTTCAAGAGATTAATATTATATTAAGGCAAAGTCCTATGAAAGGGTTACAGAAAAGAGACATACTAATAATACAGGTGCATTATTTAGACCCTAAGTTACAATTCTTGCAGGGGGGGGGGGGGCACACTGGGATGAAGAGAGATGAGGGAATACATTACACAGCAATCTTACATGTCCAGTCCATGAGGCTTAAGAGAACTAGCATCTCTAGGGATCTTGGTTTTATATTGTTAGAATAACCCACTCCAACCAATCAGAACTCAGGGTCACCTCATTGGTTCAAAGTTGCCTCCAATTCTGATTGGCTATAATTTCAAGCCCAGTTAAAGAAGCATGCTTCCCACACCAGCAAGAGACCGATGCTGGTGCCTCTGTGTCTGAAAACCTAAGTACCTGTTTAACTATCTCTTGATTTACAACCGTCAGCCCTCTTTGATATAACATAAATGAGCATTTCAAGGACTTGTGGCACAGGGAGAGGCACTATATCTGAAATGGCCTTCTCTACGAACAATAGGGTAACTTAGTTACTATGCAGAGAGCAGACCAACATGTTGGTGTGTTAGAGATACTAAGAACAAGTAAATAGGCCCCTATTCTAGTATACATGTTCCTATAAACCATACACACACACACTATATATATATATATATATATATATATATATATATATACCCAAAACGGGGCATGGTAAGTTAATTAGAAAGTCCTCACAATGGCTCCCTTGGAACTCCTTGCTATAAATATTATATTTCAAAATCTCCACCACACAATATAAGGCTAACACCGAGGGTGTTTTTGGTTAAAGGAATGAATCCACTGAAGATTTAAATTGGTATTTTTTGAGGCTTAAAAACCTCATGATTACTGAGAAACATACTAGATGGGACATAGCGTTCCTTGAACAATATAATAAAGATATCATGGTACTTCAGAGCTTCAGTCTTCTTAGATTTATGGTAACTGAAAAGCAACGTATACTTCTCAAACTGGATGAAGTTATTGGTTCAGTAAAAATAAGCTGATTCCCCACAAAAATGATTGTGAATATATGGCTAGATCGGAGTCATTGAAAGTAGTATTAGAAAAAGAGAAACTAAAAACGGAAAAGGAAGTAAAAAGTTAAAAGGTATATCAAAAAACTATAAGAATGCTGTATTTAAGTGGCAACTCGATTTACAAAAGGCCACTAGCAATCAAGTGGCACCACAAGGGGCAATCACAATGGGGTTGTGGACACTGTCCTTACCCAGCAGGTGGTATAAGAATAGAGGAGTAGGAATCAATGACTACCACCTAGAAATAATAGCCACACAGAGGGGGGGGGGGGGGGGGCGGTAAACAATTTCCCAAACTCTGGGTACAGCATTATTCAACGCATGTTCAAACAATAAATAGATATGCACTAAGGACGAAGAGGTCACTTTGAGTAAGGTTCTTAAATTCGCACCACCCCGTAATACAGTGATACCTCGGTTCACAAACTTAATTTGTGAAACGACTCTGGTCATGAGCCAAATCGGTCGCAAACTGAGGCATATTTTCACATAGAGTTCAATGTAAATAAGGTTCATTAAAAAGGGAGGTTTGGGACTTTGAATTAAGTGGCTGAAGTGCGGAGGTAGAAGTAGAACATTATTTCATTTAATTTATAACAGTATATGATAACAAGTACATTCATATATATATATATATATATATATATATATATATATATATATATATATATATACATACATACATGTACATCTGTTTTGCACAAGATATAAATATCAGAGTATATAGCATAATATTAGTCAAAAATTTGTGCATACTTTAGACAAATGATATTTAAAAAATGAAAAAAGTTTATTGAAATATTAAATAATATAGAAAAAATTCAATGATATACACATCTAGAACAATAAAATATCAAAATCAACCACATGATGCAATAGCTACCAAGATGTTGGAGTACACTTATCTATCTAGCATAAAGTCAGAAATGATAGTCATAGCACAACACAACCCAACATGTTTCGGAGAATGAACCCATAAGGCTCAATTGATGGCGTATCCAAGTCCTTCCTCAGGGGTTTAAGAGGTAGCTTGTTGGCATTATTCTATTGAAAAAATACAGATGTGTATATATAAATACAGGCAAAAAATCTATAAATATACAATACATAATATATACATCATAGCTACAGTAGAAACATTTATATGGCAGAGATTAAGTGATTTCTCAAATTTTTTTCCATAATACTTACAAATCATGTGTTAAATGTTTAACAGCACAAATGATAACAGATGGTCCCTCTGATTTCCAATATTGCTGAATTACATGGTAAGCGGACAACACTATGTCAGCAAGGAGACTAACGTGTATGACAAGTTGTCTTCAAGACTATATCCAGTGTATAACTCAGGCAGAAAATTCTCTCTCCCACAACAACAACAGCAAAGCAGTGCATATGGGGAAAGCCAAGAAAAAAGGGCTGGTGACAAAAGCCTTCAAAAAAATAAAAATATAAGTATACAGGCTAAGCCTCAAAAGATCGCGCAAAAAAAAAAAAGGAAAATAAATAAAAAATTAATCTATAGGACTACAAAAGGATGTGGACAAACTCAAAACATGCAAGCATATGTGACTAGTGGACCAATAGATAGGCAAATATGTATACTGAAACCCAAAGGGGCCAGAGCCACGTCCACAATGCCCAAGCAGGAGTGAGAACAGTCTGCTTCGTTCTGAAGTAGTAAGCATAGGCAAAGATGCAGGGAAGTTAAAAAATAAGTAGAAATGAGTCTTACCTTAGAGCTGAAATGCTTAGAACAACTCACTGACAACAGACCATGTATCCTGGCTGAACAGCAAGTGAACCCTGTTGTGCCCAGCGTCACCATCAGGTGTCAGCAGAGCCGCCGACACACTAGTAAGGGCAGTAGTGCTGTCCCTAAGGAGGTAAGCCTACCAGAAGAGAGGAAAAACCTCAAACCGGAGGCCCCTGTGTGCCGGGAGCCACAGATCAGAAACTGAAGAAATAGGTGCCCAAGTGATCGTATTTGAACATAACAATAAAACAACAATGAGAGTAATTTAGGTATAATACAGACACCAAGCAATTCAGCAAATAATAAGGAAAATATCGGGTCACATAATTATAAAGCAAAAAAGATTATAATCGTAAATTAAATAACACAGGAAAATTATATTCATAACATGCTGTAGGTACAAGTAAAAAACAGAAGGGAGAAAGAAGGGACATATTTGCATAGCAATGGTTATATAATTTATCATACAATCTTTAATTGGAGAATACATAATGGGATATTAAATCATGGAAAAAAAAATTAAATATAAACACATATGAATATCATAATCACAGACCACAAAACTCATATGATCCATTATTACAAATCTTTGTCAAAGCCGCCTGTAGCAAAGCCTGGTAAGAAGGGTTTTAGATTAAAAGCCTCATTTAGACCTGGTGGTTGGGTGGCATCTAAATTGCTTATCCATTTCAGCTCACGCTGTAATAGGTACTTATTGAAAACCCCACCTCGGGTGTTTGGGTGTAAACGGTCCAAGACAAGAACCGAGATTTTAGGAAAATACCATTATGTACCTGTGCGACATGTCTTCCCAATGGAACATCTGGGCCACTTGTTTGCATAGCCTTAACATGTCGGTATATCCTCTTCCATAATTTTTGGATAGTCTTCCCATGTAGAAGCATTTGTATCTACATACAATGAGGTAGACCACTCCAGTAGTTTGGCAGTTTGAGTAATGTTTTGGAACATATCATGCACCATTTGGTAAGTAAATGGTCTTCCTTGAATCCATGTATCTGCAATATGCACAGGAACCACATGGAAAAGTTCCCAAAGTTTAACACGGACCCCCCCTTTGTGAACCCTTAAATTCACTTTGGACCAGGAGAACACCCACAGATTTGGCTCGACTGTAGGTGACCATGGGGACCGGGGGCACAAAAGGCCCAATCGTGGGATCAGAAGTCAGGAGATGCCAATTTTTTTACATACTGTAATAATTTTTTCACGATCATTGGTGTATGTAGTAATAATTCTGTGGCCCTCAGTGGTGGTCTGTTTTTTCCTGGGGGCTAGTAAGACATGTCTATCACTAGTCTCTACTCTATTGAAAGTTTTTTTTAGGCATTTGTGACTGTATCCACGTTCCAACAATCATCTTTTAAGGTTATTGGCTTCATGTTTGAAGTCCTGCAGGTTTGAACAGTTGAGCTTGATGCGCAGATACAGCATCACTTTCCCAAACTACTGGAGTGGTCTACCTCATTGTATGTAGCTGAAAATGCTTCTACGTGGGGAAGACTATCCAAAAATTATGGCAGAGGATATTCCGACATGTTAAGGCTATGCAAACAAGTGACCCAGATGTTCCATTGGGAAGACATGTCGCACAGGTACATAATGGTATTTTCCCTAAAATCTCGGTTCTTGTCTTGGACTGTTTACACCCTAACACCCGAGGTGGGGATTTCAATAAGTACCTATTACAGCGTGAGCTGAAATGGATAAGCAATTTAGATGCCACCCAACCACCAGGTCTAAATGAGGCTTTTAATCTAAAACCCTTCTTACCAGGCTTTGCTACAGGTAGCTTTGACAAAGATTTGTAATAATGGAACATATGAGTTTTGTGGTCTGTGATTATAATATCCATATGTGTTTATATTTTTTCCCATGATTTAATGTCCCATTATGTATACTTCAACTAAAGATTGTATGATAAATTATATAATCATTGCTATGCAAATATATAATATATATATATATATATATATATATATATATATATTATATTATTCTTTCTCCCTTCTGCTTTTTTTTCTCTTACCTACAGCATGTTATGAATATAATTTTCCTGTGTTTTTACATTTAATTTACAATTATAATCCTTTTTGCTTTATAATTATGTGACCCAATATTTTCCTTATTATTTGCTGAATTGCTTGGTGTCTGTATCATACCTAAATTACTCTCGTTGTTTTATTGTTATGTTGAAATATGATCACTTGGGCACCTATTACTTCAGTTTCTGATCTGTGGCTTGTCGGTTCATCCCAGCACACAGGGGTTTAAGGTTTTTCCTCTCTTTTCCGGTAGGCTTACCTCCTTAGGGACAGCGCTACTTTGTTCACAGATCGAGAGGCTTCCTCTCTGCCTCTCTGCATCTGCGCACTGGTGTCTTCAATCTTGCCAGTAGCCGCTGCCCTTACTAGTGTGTCGGCGGCTCTGCTGACGCCTGATGGTGACGCTGGGCACAACGTGAGCCGGGGGTTGGCCTTTTCGGTGGGCAGTCACATTCTATGTCTGCCTAATGAGCTGGATGTTCGGACGGACCGCTGAATGTCGGCCTGCCCGTAACACCTAGCTTTAGATACTATGCACAGGTGCCTCAAATTTATTAGCGATCTGTGATAGGCTTTCCTTTAGTAGCACTCCCATACTGGGTTACCCTTTAAACAGGTGAGTGGTCAGGGTTCATTTGCTATTCAGCCAGGATACAAGGTCTGTTGTCAGTGAGCTGTTCTAAGCATTTCAGCTCTAAGGTAAGATACATTTCTACTCTCTTTATATTTTAACTTCCCTGCATCTTTGCCTATGCTTACTACTTCAAAACAAAGCAGACTGTTCTCACTTCTGATTGGGCACTGTGGACGTGGCTCTGGTCCCTTTGGGTTTCAGTATACATATTTGCCTATCTATTGGTCCACTAGTCACATATGCTTGCAGGTTTTGAGTTTGTCTGTACATTAATCCACACCCTTTTGTAGTCCTATACATTACTTATTACTTATTTATTTATTTATTTATTTATTTATTTATTTATTTTGCAAGATCTTTTGAGGCTTAGCCTGTATACTTATATTTTTTTTTTTTGGCAGGCTTTTGTCACCAGCCCCTATTTCTTGGCTTTCCCCATATGCACTGACTTGCTGCTGTTGTTGTGGGAGAATTACACTGGATATAGTCTTGAAGACAATCGTCATACATGTTAGTCTCCGTGCTGACATAGTGTTGTCCTATTACCATGTAATTCAGCAATATTGGAAATCAGAGGGACCATCTGTTATCATTTGCACTGTTAAACATTTAACACATGATTTTTAAGTATTATGGAAAAAAATGTGAGAAATCACTTAATCTCTGCTATATAAATGTTTCTACTTTAGCTATGATGTATATATTATGTATTGTATATTTATAGATTTTTTGCCTGTATTTATATATACACATCTGTATTTTTTCAATAGAATAATGCCAACAAGCTACCTCTTAAACCCCTGAGGAAGGATTTGGATACGCCATCAATTGAGCCTTATGGCTTCATTCTCCGAAACATGTTGGGTTGTGTTGTGCTATGACTATCATTTCTGACTTTATGCTAGATAGATAAGTGTACTCCAACATCTTGGTAGCTATTGCATCATGTGGTTGATTTTGATATTTTATTGTTCTAGATGTGTATATCATTGAATTTTTCTATATTATCTAATATTTCAATAAACTTTTTTCATTTTTTAAATATCATTTGTCTAAAGTAGTACTCCGCTAGAATCCTACCATTCATTCTTTTGCCCATAAAATCCCGGGGGCAGTCCTTTCCTGTATTCACAGAAACGTTATATAGAGAGGAGTAGAATGTTTGCACACTTAAAAAAGTTAGCCAAGCACGCTTACCAACCCTGGCAATGAGCGCAACAAATGGTAGCCAGCACATGGTGAGTCGGAGGCACAGACCCCCCCCCCCCCCCACTGGAGCTGAAGCAGCGTGAGTGGCAGAATCGGGTGCTGTAAGAAGTGCCTGGGTGTGAGAGTGAACTCCATGTAAAAAACACATGCTGGTGTATGGGTCAGCGGACAAGGGCATCTCAGAACAGATGTAGAATATGTATTAAGTAGGCATGTAATTAAAAAGTATATTTTAGGGGGGCGCATGCGCGGCACAGAACAGGAAAGAAGCTAGGAGAAGGAGCCCCGGGGACTACGGAGACATAACAGCACTCCCTGGGACTTTATCACGCCAACTCCGCATCCCAGTCAAGCTCTCCCTCCCGAGGGACTACCCTGACAAGACGACAAGCAAGAAAAACAGGCAGAAAACCATGCAGCTAACTAACTATCTGTTGCAGGCCCGTGAGCAGGCCGAGTTATCCCAAAATGGCGCCCAGTCCAAGTCACCGCCACCGGAGGCTAATGCTTCAGCTATCTCCCTGCCGACCTAAGGTGAGCAGACCTCGCACTTGACAAAGGCTGACTTAGAGGACAGTTTGGCAGCAATGTATGACAGACTGGCAAGGAAATTTCAGGGAGAACTCCACAAGATTACTAGGCTCGGTTGTCCCTTTGGTGTCCCCTGGCTTTGGACTCTTTTTCAAATTCTCTATCACACATTGCACCTTAACCTTTTTAAAGGTTGTTGGCCTAAATGGGTCTTCACATTGTTTCACATAACATGAGGGCCCTTAACTTCCCTCAGAAGAGGAGAAAAAGCCTTCAGATTTTATAAACATATGGGTGCAGACATTATTTTATTACAAGAGACCCATTTTTCATCTACGTCCCACCCAAGCTTTTTAGATAAATCTTATAAGCTTCATTACTTTACGACATATGAGTCCAAGGCCAGGGGAGTAGCTGTGTACATTAGGAACAATGTCTCATTTGAGGTATCACGTGTTTATAAGGACCCTAACAGTAGGTTCTTGATTATTCAGGGGGAAATTTGAGGAAAGGCTATAACTATTGCTAACCTTTATGCACCAAACTCTGCTCAAACGCATTTTTTAAAGATTTTCTGGGTATTCTTGATAGGTATATCTCTCCTCATTCCGCCAATGCATTTCCCAAAACTCTCACGAGGACCCTGGATACCCTTCATAGACACCTGGTGGGCATTAAATATAGGGGCTCAGAAGTATACACATTATTCAAGCCCACACGGAAGCTGCGCAAGACTGGATTATATATTTTCCTTTCCAGTTTTGGTAGTCAACTCCGTTAGCGCAACCATTAGAGTATGCCCTTGGTCGGACCACCACGTTGTTTCCTTCCATACATCCCACATAGGTATATCCCCCTCAGTAGCCCCTTGGAGATTAAATGATACTATCCTCTCTGATAGCACAGAAAAATCTTTACGGTGATCCAAAGCAAAGTTTTTATTACATAGTAATGCAGCTTCAGGAATGTTTTCATGAAAATTGCATCAATCTCTCCAACCCACCCATGTTTATAAACTTAGCAATTGCTCTGGCCATCTAGTAACACATCCCAAGGAGGTTTTACAGATCTTTACTTTACATCCTTTTACCAGACCTTACTATCCCCCCTAAGCCCCCCCCCGCTGAGGGGCTAAGTCAGTGGCTTAGCACACTATAGCTCCCATCACATTCAGACAAACAACTAAACACCCTGAATGCCCCCTGTATGGAACAGGAAATCTCTCTTTTTATGTAAATGAAAGGTTGCTATTTCTGTGGGAAATGTGGGGCATGCCAGATTATTACCTTTAGAGGTACAAAGGTTACCAGTTTTTATTCTGCACATACAGGTAAGTCCTTGACATACAATCTTTCATTACTTGTTCCACTTGACATGCGGTGTATCTGATCAGGTGCCCCTGTGGCCTTGATTATGTTGGCCGCACTACCTGGGCCTTGAGTATTAGGTTAGGAGAGCACATTTCAAACATTATCAAGGATTTTCCTGGACATAGTGTGTCCAAGCACAGAAACCATGAATCAGACTGAGACAGAAGTACAGTTAAATCACACTTGTTTAATAATTTAAAAAAAAGGGCGTAAATGTCGTCAAAACATAGCCAGAATTCAGGAACCGGAATGGATAGTCAGACAAGCCAAAACATCAGGGAGCCAGAAGGAATGTCAGCCAAGCAAGTCTTTAACAAGAACACAGGAGAGCATCTCTAGAGATGTGAACAAGGTGAAGGCAGAGATCATCTGGACTGGATGGCTTATGTAGACAGGACTGAGGAGCAGGATCATCAGCAGGTGAGTCACTGTGGAGAGATAGGTGCTGGCAATTAGCCGACAGCTGAACGGCCAGCTCAGAGAAAGAAAGAAGCCCTGACTGCCCATAAGCACAACAAGAATCCATCAGGTATTTTTTTATAGCCCTTGAGAGATATGTTGCCCATTGGAGAGGGGTTAATGCTAGGGGATGTAACTCCAGGTCTAAAACCAGTTGGATCTATCAGTTAAATTCCTATTCCCCCTTGGGCCTCAACATTGAATGGGACATTAACTGTCTCATAAACAGTTGAGACAATAGTAGAGGGAAACATACATTAACAAATGGGATAGATAGGAATGGAAGTTGCATTTTTGTTTGTTTTTCACACGTGGTAGTAATTTCTATTATTAAAAATTAGTTTTGAGGGAGCGCATGCGTGCAATCAAGGAAGATGGATACCTGATCTCCTTGCGCTGTGCTGTCGGACCGACAAATCTCGGTGCAACACAACCCGCACTCCAGCACAATACACCCACCCCTCGTGGCCCCAGATCACTCAAGGCTCCTGTCGGTTATTATCAGCAATGAGGTACTCACCGAGGCCAAGATGCAGAGAGCGGTGGCTGTTGCGACTCAGCGCACACCACCCCTGGAGGTGATACAGGGAATGGGTTGCACCAAGAGGCACAAGCCTCCAGCGGGATACCTGACTTGAGTGAAGGTCTGGAGGAAGGCTTGTGCAGGATGGACCGGACCAGAAGGTAAGCAGCCAGCAGGTCTGTAAAACAAGTAAAGAAAGTGCAGAAACAGGCCGAGGGTCAAACACCAGTAATCAGTCCTGGAGCCAGCAAGGCTGAGTGCAGAGGATAATCCGGAGGCAGGCCGAGGGTCAAACACAGGTGATCAGTCCTGGAGCCAGCAAGGCTAAGTGCAGCAGACAGAGAATAATCCAGAGGCAGGCCGAGGGTCAAACACAAGTATCCGTCCAGTGCGCAGCAAGGTTAAGAGTAGGAAGTCCGTTTAAACAAGCCAGGGGTCAGGTCAGGAGAGAATCAGCAAAGTCTTCAGGCAATCCGGGTCAAAGCAGGAAGTGTCAAACAGGAACAGGAAGCGGCAAACAGGAACAGGAAGCAGGGAAACACAGGTGAGCTGAGACAAACCAGCAACTTGTCTGTGTGCTAAGGATCCTTTTATAGGCTGGTCAGGGAGTTCACGTTATGCGTGTGCTTGAGCGCACTCGCGCACGCCTCTCAGTAGGGCTGCGAATGTGCGTGCGCCGGAGCGCCGATCCATGGCAAATTTGTGTGCGTCTATGCGCAGGTAGGTGGTGAGTTTGATTCAAATTACTTCCCTGATAGTTATGCACCGCACTTCAAAGTACCACCCACAGGCAAAAGCATCCCCAGCCACAGGAAAGGGAAAGATGGAGCCTGATGACTCCACGCGGCTTTGAGCAGTGGACCCGGCCTCTCTGGCAGACAGCTTGCATCAATTTCCCACAGACTTGGTAAGTCCACTACCCACTGACTCTGATGCTGGCTAAGTTCCACTCTATAGTGCAGGACGAGATCACCACGGCCTCCCGCAAACTTTCTTCCGACCTGATGAAAAGTCTTAAAGAGCTAGGCCACTGCAAAAATCAACTGGAGCAACGTATGGATTTGGCAACCACTGTGCTCGAGGGCCACGAAGAGGAAGTTGATAAAATGTCTGCTGAACTTGAGACCTTGAGAGATAAATTATAGGATGCTAAAAATAGGGGCCATAGATATAATTTCTGCGTCTGCGGAGTTCCTGAGACCATCACTGATTTGCAAGGTACCGCCACTGCTATCTTTCAGGAACTGTCACCCAAGAATCCTCTTGAGCGACTGGAATTTGACCGCATTCACAGATCCCTCGCCCCAAGCCAACTGAGAGCATGCAGAGGGATAATATTATTACATTTCAATATTACAGCACTAAAGAAATACTTATGCATTCCACATGGGAACAACAAGATCTTTTCTTTTAAGGCAACCCCCTTCAGCTGTTTGCTAACCTTTCTCTGGTTCTAATTGCACAATGCCAGAGCTTGTAAGCCCCATTTACAGATTCTGCAAACTCAAGGGATCAAGAATAGATGAGGATTCCCCTTCAAACTCTCATTTTCCCATCAGGGCTGTCAGTTCCATGCCTCATCTCTATTTGATCTGCAACACTTTTTTCAAGAACTGCATTTAACTTACCTTCTTCTCAGGTGGAGGCAACATCTTCATCCTCCAGTCCCAGATCTTCTCAACCTCCACGCAAATCATCCCAATTGTCCCAGCCCAGCCCACAGGCACTGCATGCCCTGCAGGCTAAACAATATAAGGATGTCCCCACGGGTTGAGCCTGTTCAACCTGCTGAAAGCCCAATGATTTCATGGGGCCTTCTTTGTACCTTTTTATTGTTTTCTGATGTGAACTATGAGATACAGCTTGTGGAAATCAGCCTGCCATCCATGAGCCAATATCTAGCCGAACTGGGTCCCATAGTTTCTGTTGCTTGTTCATCTGTGCTTCTTCTCCTGCCAATGATGTGTTATTGTGGGTTGGTACCCTGCCTTGGGCTGCCCCATTTGAGAGATAGCGGCTCTGGGTCGTTGCGACCTACGTTGTTACATGTGATATTTTCTCAGTACTGTGTTCTGTTCATGTTTCTTCTATAACCGTCTGTGTCTAGTTTTATGGTCACTTACTATTATCTTTAAGCCGGGAAACTGCTGAGTGTTACAGCAAAGGTGAGCATCCTGTTACTCGATAAGGTTGTTTTACCTACCATATATTTGGTGATCATCTCAGACCCTTTGTAGTTCTATATTTGTTGCGGAATGCTGGACGTGATCCACTATCCTCAAATGGCGGTTGGGCAGATTTGGGTTATACTATTCTATGGTTATTTCTTTGGTCATGTTGGCCATTTTATTACAATTGTTTTTATCTTAATAGTTTAGCTATTAAATACGGTTGCTCTATTCATTGTTTTTTTTGTTCACCCTGAGTTACCCTGCTTGAGGATGGTGGCCCTGGGTGACCGAGGGGCCTATTTCCTTGTGGGCCTTTTGTCCCACTACTTGATGCATTTAAGCTTTATTTGTTTATTATGCTCTGAGTTTTGTGAGTTTTGCTCAGCCTCTTGATGTCTTACAGTGTGTTTCTTTTCTTTTCTATTTTGCTTGATTCTTTTCACGTTTCCCCCCCCCCCCCCCTCCCTTCTTCTTCTCTATGTCCATGGGGCGTGTGATCAGAGACAATATTTGATTCATTTTTCTTGTATCATGATGCTGAACTGGATGTTCAGGGTATGAACTACCCCCAAAAAAGGTCTTTAACCACTTCAGCCCTGGAAGGATTTACCCCCTTCCCGCCCAAGCCCTTTTTTGCGATATGGCACTGCATCGCTTTAACTGACAATTGCGCAGTCGTGCAACGTTGTACCCAAATAAAATGTATGTCATTTTTTTCCCACAAATACAGCTTTCTTTTGGTGTTATTTGATCACGTCTGTGGTTTTTATTTTTTATGCTATAAACAAAAAAACGAGGGACAATTTAAAAAAAAATTATATAATTTTTTAACTTTTTGCTATAATAAATATCCACAAAAATATATTAAAATAATAATTTCTTCCACAGTTTAGGCCAATATGTATTCTTCTAAATATTTTTGGTAAAAAAATCGCAATAAGCGTATATTGATTGGTTTGCGAAAAAGTTATCATGTCTACAAAATAGGGGATAGATTTCTGGCATTTGTATTATTCATTTTAGTACTGGCGGCGATGTGTGATTTTTATGACTGCGACATTGTAGTGGACAGTTTTGACACTATTTTGGAACCATCTGCATTTATACAGCGATCAGTACAATAAAAATGCACTGATTACTGTGTAAATGTCACTGGTAGGGAAGTGTTAAACACTAGGGGGCGATCAAGGGGTTAACTGTGTTCCCTCAGCATGTTCTAACTGTAGCAGGGATGACCTTACTAGAACATGACAGAGATCACTGCTCCCGATCACTGGGAGCAGTAGATCCCCGTCATGTTGCTAGGCAGAACAGGGAAATGCCTTGTTTACATCTCCCCATTCTGCCTCTCTGTGCCATGATTGCGGGCCACCGGCAGACATCAAGTCTGCGGGATCCACGGACACACTCCCGCTTCCCCCCTCGCCACTTTGCTGGCATGTATCGGCGTGAGCCAGTCGGCAAGTGGTTAAATACCTAAAGAAACAACAGGTAGATATACAGTAGCTTGCTTGCAAGAGATCCATTTTTCATTCCTCCTCCTGCTCCAAATACTTTGATGCCCTGTATCCTCTGTTTTTCTTTTGGCTAATGGTCCAACTAAACAAAGGAGTACTCATAGCCCTTCACAAATCAGTTCCCTTCAGGTGCAGTAAACAGATAGCAGACCCAAACAGATACCTCCTGCTCCAAGGTACTATTCAAGATACTGAAGTTACTATCATGACTTATTATGCTCCAAATATAAACCCGGGGCCTTTTCTGATTCATATTTGCTCTTTGTTGATGTCCCACCAGAGGGGTACCCTTCTTCTGGCAGGTGACTCCAATGTGACGCTGAACCCTGCTCTGGACAAATACCCCTCGGAACGCACAGCTCCTTCACCTGATGCTAATGAGTTTTCCCATTCCCTACAAAGTAATGATCTGGTAGACATTTGGAGAGAGCTCCACCCCTTGGGCAAGGATTATGCCCATTACTTTTATCCTGATAATTATCCCTCCAGAATCGATCATATGTTTGTGCTACAGAAACATTTTTCCTTAGTAGTGTTAGCCTCTATTTTAGCTGCCCCATGGTTGGATCATGACCCTGTCCTGATTGTTTGTCACTATATCCATTGTAAACCTCAGTATTCCCCTTGGGTTAGGAATGACCAATGTCCCTCGAGATCCAGACAGATATTATGCAAGCTTCTGTGGATTATTTCTGTCTCAGATGTGCCAGAACAGTTTCTTCTCCTGTGACTCTATGGAAGGCAAATAAAGCAGTCCTTAGGTGCCAAGTTATTCAATTTGCAGTAAAGCGTAAATGGGAGGGAATGTTAGCATGGCATACCTTTGGAATCTAGTCTAGAGTCACTTTCCACGACCTTCAAATAGTCCCCTACTCCTGCTAATCGCAAACTGCTAGACCAGGCTCATACAGAGCTGGACCTATATTTAACAGATGAGGTGGAATGCACTCTGCGCTGGGCTCACCAGAAATGGTATGCCAAGGTGAATAAGCCAAATACGATGCTGGCTAACAGGTTGTGCACCTTCACTCAAATACACTCAGATTACCGTTACGCATTTGCCATAATGTCTTTACTGGCAACCCAATGCGGGTCCTAGGTGAATGCCATCATCATCTTGCTACTCTATACTCGGCCCAAATCAGTCCACCAGTCAGGATCTGGATACTTTTTTGAATGGTCTGTCATTACCCACGTTATCTGAAACTCACACATGTCTCATGGACTATGACATACAAGTAACTGAGGTTCTACAATATATAAAGGCGTTAAAAGGGGGCAAAAGGCCAGGCCCGGAAATGTTTACAGCGCTTTATTACAGAAAAATGGCAGACGTTCTAGCTTCCCATCTGACAGCTATGTACAATTCTGTAAAGGATGGCCAACCCTTCACTTCGAACCTTCTGACCTCTAATATACTGATGCTTCCGAAATTAGACTGCAATCATTCATCTTGGGCCAACTTTAGGCCCATTTTGCTTAATAATATAGATATGACAAAATTGACAAAAATTTTGGGCAATCGTTTTGAACCTTTCTGATCAGGTAAGGTAAAAAGGAATTTAGCCGGTTTTGTTCAGCGATGACAGGCAGGAGACGCTAACAGATGGATTGTACTCTTTGGCAACTATATTTTTGTCTCTCGGCATAAATAAGGCCTTTGACACTCTGTCATGGCCTTATCTTACAACGGTACTCCGCCATTATGGTTTCGGTGCCTCATTTTTTAGATGGATATTGGCGTTATACGATTCTCTTCAGGCTAAAATTAAATACTATGGATTTTAATAGTCTTTTTCCAATCATGAGGGAAATCTGCCAAAGATGCCCACTCTCTCCACTCTTATTTATATTGGTGTTGGAACCCTTGGCGGAGACGGTTCGTTCTCATCCATATATGAAGTATAGAGGTAGCCGGCTCCTCTCATAAGATATCACTGTTTGAGGATGACATCCTGATGACCTTGACTACCCTTAGAATCCCACTACCCAATTTTCTTTCTCTTCTGGACACTTTTGCATCCTTCTCAGGACTATATGTCAACCCTACTAAATCTAAAGCTATGTCAATTAATCTACCTCTTTTGGCTCTAGTGACTTTGAAAAATGCTTTCCCATTTCAGTGGCTACCCTCTTTGCCTTATCTGGGGTTTTGGCTCACCCCGAGGTATGCAGGACTGTTTCAGGCCAACTTTCCTCCTTTATTCAGAAAACTATCACATGTGTTGTCTTTCTGGACTCATTTCCTGTTATCTTGGTTTGGTAGGATAGTGGTAGTATGTAGTACATTCCAAAACTGCTTTATTTACATTTTTTACTTTTGCCAGTCCAAGTCCCTTTACATGTTTTGCGCATACATCAGCGCAAACTTCTGAAGTTTTATCTGGGGTTCAACTCAACCCACAATTAATAAGTAGGTGTTATATTCCCATAGGATTAATGGTAGCTTCTCGGTTCCCAACTTGCAAGCATAGTCTACAGCAGTGAATATAGCCCCATTATATCACCATTATATCACCTTCATGAGATGTACCAAATGCTGTTATGGGCCAATATTAATTTAGTGGACTCTTATCTGGTACCAGTCTCCTATTTGCCCTGGCTCCCCCCTACACATTGATACAGCTACACCTACCACTGTCGGACCATGTTTAGCTCATTCCCGTCTGTGGGATTCAGTTAAATTTTCTGCGGGCCTGATTTCTCCTCACCTCCCCTTACTTAGTCTCCTTCATTGCTCATTATTCCCACCGGGGTGCGACAATCCTAAGCAGTCCTCATGGTGGACTGCTAATGACTTTGTCGATATCAACTCTATGTTTACCCCCACTAGGATAGTGACATTTGACGATCTACGTTCCTCTCATGATATTTCCTTGCAAGAACATTATCGTTACCTTGAACTTAGGCATTTTCTTCAGCACCTCTTTAAAATCTCAACCTACCCCTTACACCTTGACCCCTTTGAAAGCCTCTGTAGAGTCTGATCTCATTTCTCAGGCTTGATATCATTGATTTATTCATCAATAATTTCATCTAAAAAAAAAAACACAGTTGAGGCCTTATACTTTTCAGTGGGAGGCAGAGTTGGAGAGACAGCTGGACCCGGAAGACTGGCAGATCATGACTATAGTGTTATCTTATGTCGCGTACACACGATCGGAATTTGCGTCGTAAAAAGCTCTGATGGTTTTCCCAACGGAATTCGGCTCAAACTGTCTTGCCTACACACGGTCACATCAAATTCCAATCACTTATAACACTGTGACGTACAACACGTATGACGTGACTATAAAAAGGAAGTTCAATAGCCAGTAGCCAATAGTTTCTGTCTCGTAGTTGAATCTGAGCATGCAGGATTTTTGGCGTGTCGGAATTGCATACACACGACCGGAATTACCGATAGAAAATTTTTCCGCCAGGAAAATTGAGAACAGGCTATCAATTTTTGGCTGTCGGAAATTCGGACAGCTAAATTCCGATGGAGCATACACACGGTCGCATCTGTCTTTTTCTGGCCGGAATTCCAATCATGTGTACGCGGCATAAGTGTTCAAAACGTGTTCTCATACTAGAAAATTCTTACAAAATACTGTACAGGTGGTATTACACACCGGCTAGGTTGGCCAGTTTTATCCCAGCCTACTCTCCTCTTTGCTTCTGAGGATGTTCCCAGGAGGGCACTATGGCGCACATTTGGTGGACTTGTCCGAAGGTATGCAGGTTATGGGTCAGTCTACACTCTTCTCCACAACTTATTTCATACATATCTCAAAAGGGACACCTATGAAGCTATTCTTTGCAAATCAATTGCGGAATTACTTCGTCCAGTGTCAGCTAGTACTGCATCTTTTTACCGCAACTAAGTTAACTATAGCAAGGGCATGGAAAACAACCTGTACTTAGCTTTGAGGAGGTTAAAAATCATATGAATGATATTATGGTACAAAAAAAGTTGAGTTATCCTTTCAGACACGCATGATAAATTCCTTTGGGTCTGGCAACCGTGGGTTGCTTATATACAGATTTGATACCACATTCCTCTCGATTTAAAGCGAGAGTCCCATGAAAAATAATTTTTTTGAAAGTCAGCAGCTACAAATACTGCAGCTGCTGACTTATAAAATCAGGACACTTACCTGTCACAGGGTCCAGCGACGTCAGCACCAGAGGCCGAGCCGTCCCTCGGTCCTCGGATGCTGCCACCGCTATCTTCGGTATGGGAATCAGGAAATTAAGCTTTGCAGCTTCACTTCCCGGTTCCCCACTGCGCATGTGGGAGTCACGCAGTGCAATACGAATAGTCAGTGCTGTCTCTGGGACCTGTGTGTGACCCAGCAGACAGCGCGGAAAGACAGCAAGAGGCATAGACTCCCGTTGGAGTCTATGCCCGGAAGTGGGTGCAAATACCTGTCTTAGACAGGTATCTGCACCCTCCTCCACCCTGAAAGATGTCAAATGTGACACTGGAGGGGGGGGAGGGTTGCAAAAAGCCAAGGTTGAATTTTTGTGTGAACGTCCACTTTAATACATTCCTGGTCCATACCCCATCGACTCCTCTTCTTCTCTTCTCTCTTTCCTTTTCTGTCTCTGGTTCCCTTTTCTCCCCATCTCTTTCCTTTCTTTTCTCCTCTTCTCTAGCCTAATTTCTCTTTCCTCTTCTAAATGTATCAGGCCACCAGGCATAGGCCTAGTTGGGATGGTTACACTCCTAACATTACAGCATTATTGTACAGTATTCTCTTTTGTATACAAATTTGTTGACCATATGGTTTTGAGATTAGATGCACTCAATTTTATGTGTGGACATTTTCGTTCTTTTGCTTCATGCAGCGTTTTTCTCAGTTACATAGTTACATAGTTAGTAAGGTTGAATAAAGACACCAGTCCATCCAGTTCAACCTGAGTGAGTGTCTACAATTGTCCCTATCCCTGTACATTGCATACTCCAAACTGTGATGTTTCCGGGAATTATAAGACTCAAGTATCCCTCTTTATTTCTTTTTGTTATGTGTCCTATCTATGATGTAACCATCTAATAGTTGAGCTTATCTATTGGATTGAATATTAATAAAACTCTTTGTAAAAGAAAAAATTGTTTAGAATTATGGTAACCTGGGAGGATACTATTGAAAGGAATTCTGGTTCTGGACGACCATCCTTGGTTAATTCGGCAAGCCACCCTGGGCCCTCTGTACCACGAGAAACCCCAAGAAATACGTGAAACAAGCAAGATGTGTATTCAAAGGTTATCTGGTTTTTAATGGGAGGAAATGCAGCTTACGTATATGGGATACAGAAAAAGGAAACAGGGGGTGGTTAGAGGAGTGCATAGTGATGAAAAGGAGAAAACTAGTTTGTGTAGTATCTGAAAACAGTTGGATGGACACCTGGTCATTTAGTCATAAATCAAAGCTGATTGCCTAAGGATAAACAGGACATACATACTTGAAAGGGCTTGACCATAATTACACACAATAGAGGGTATGCTGTTATACAAACATTCCCAAACAATCATATACAAACAGAAACAATCACAGGGGAAAGACAAAATGAAATCCTGATGATTCATTCATATTATTAGAATCCCCTCTTAAGTCATGGACATGACTTATCCTGTACATACTCATCTTGGTTTTTGTAATATAAGCTTTATTAGCAATAACTGAGTCAGGGGTTTGAGTAGCCTGGGAAATTAGGCACATGACAAGTTTGAAACAAGCATACACAAATAGGACAAAAGGTAAGATCATTATAACCATAGCAATGTCTTTCTCTAAGAACAACTCCCTATTGTGGCAGTGCTTGAGGGCATACCTGGGGTGTATGCTAGCCTTCAGCAGGTGTCCTCCCTTATTGTCACCAAATATACCCATTATAGGGATCAGTGATGCAAGGTAACACCATCAAAGTCATCAAGAACAAGAGGCCCAAGGCCTTCCCAAAAGTCTGTGGTGAAATAAGCGAGGTCATCTTTTTCAGAGTCTTGACCACCTACTTCACTCACTGTTTGAGGATTTGTATTACCTGCTTCACCTATCTGTGCTGTATCCTGCTTCTTAGGTGTTTGGTTCATCTTCTTCACATGACTGGCATGGATCCAGGCCTGTTGTCTGTCTACCAGAATAGCTGTTCGGGTAACCACGATCACTGTAGTCAGGGGTCCAAATGAGTACTCTTGCTTCTTGGTATGATTCAGTTGCTTGACCACTGTGACATCTCCCACCTGGAGAGGATGAGTAGGTTCCTGTGAAGAAAAAGGAGAGGTGCGAGCGACACGTTTTTCAACTCTATCCAAAGTTCCAATCACTTTCTTAACATACTCCTCCTGTATAAGGTCAAGATCCTCTCTTTCTAACATTAATGGCTGTCTAGCCCATGGGGGGAAGGGTCAGGACATTGAAAGGGGAGTAACCTGTGTTTTTTTTTTTTTTTTTAAAGAGTATTTATTGAGAAATAAACAAAGAGAACAATACAAATGCAACAAAAAATAAGTGCGAGAATTTGGAACCATCATCGCAGATGAGGTGCATAAGAAAATTGGAGCAGAATGCGACTGTATCGTAATAAACTAAGACCATAGACATAAATACATAAAACCAAGCGGATAGTAGTGAATTTAGTGTGATAGAGCGGCGTACTAACAGCGACTGGATGGATCTTATAAAAAAACAGTTGCAAAAGTAATATGAATGTATAACAGCAGGAATATCATTTCCCAAAAATAACAATATAACAGATCGTAGGAACGGGAGTAATAGGTCGGATTTATCAAAAGAAAGGAAAAAAAACAGAAAAAAAAGAGAAATAAAAAAGAAACACAGAGAGGAGAGGGGGGTGAAGAGGGGAAAGCAGGCAGATACATGAAGGAGAAAAAAACAGGTAAGGGAGGGGGGGAAGAGGGATACGGGGTTCCCAGGTAGAGTTCCTAGGGTAGGAGGATTTCAGAGAGATGGTCCAGGGGTTAGTTGGCTGCAGGGCGAGGCACAAGTGGTAGATTGGGGGGAAACCAACCCCGGGATTGGGAGATTAGTGCCAAAATAGGAGAAGGTGAAGTTGTCCAAGTTGAGGATGTCCACCGGAGGGAGAGAGTCAGATATGAAGGGAAGCCATCTCGCATAAAAACGAGACTTCGCTTTTTCGTCCCTGTAGTTTGTATTGAAGCGATCTTTGTAGAGGAGTGAAAGGAGTTCCTTCTGCGTCTGGGCGACAGAGGGTGGGAGAGAAGAAGTCCAGCTCTTTAGAATGGATTTCCTGGCAAGAAGAAGGCACAGCAGAGACCAGTCCACATGGGGGGGTTTGGAGGGCGCGCCGTTTGGGGGCGCACGGTTGGTGGTGGAAGACCATGGAAGCAGGAGAGGGTCCCAGTATCCAAAGATGAGAAGGAGGGGGTCCTTTGGCAATTTCAGCAGGGTGACTTTAAAGATGTAGGAGAGGATCTGATCCCAGAAGGAAGAGATGAAGGAGCAGGACCAGAAGCGGTGGGCCAGCGAGGGCCTGTACTGAAGACATAGGGGGCACTTGGTGCTGTCCTGGTCAGATTTAGAAGGCAGGAAGGGAAGGTAGGCCCTGTGGCCAATTTTTAGTTGCATTTCTCTCCAGAGCTCGTTCGGGGTTAGGCGGTAAACTTTGTTGAGTCCATGTAGGATTTTATCCACTATATCTGGATCAGGGAAGTCTTTCTTCCAGTTGGCGACTGATGAGGATGTCAGTTGAGGAGCGGCCTGCTGGAGTAGCGGTGTGTAGATGTCAGAAATTTTATAAGTATCGTCCTTGAGCAGGCGGTCCAGGAAGGTTAGGGGGAAACGTTTACGTTCATCGTTGCAGATATCCTTTAAATAGCTGACACATTGCCTGTGGTGAAAGGCGTGAGCTGGCGGGAGGGAGAACCTTTCAGCCAGAAGAGAAAAGGGTAGAGGGTGCCCAGATTCAAGATCGCAGATGGTAGCAAAATTGATGATGCCCTTCTCTTTCCAGATGTGGAACAATTTGTGGAGTAGGCCAGGGGAAAAAGTAGGGTTCCCCTGGATCGGAAGGTGTCTGGAGATGAAAGGGGGGAGCTTAAGGCATTTTCTGGTTTCCCTCCAGGCTATGGCAGTGTCCCTGAGTAGGAGGTTGTGTTGAAACAGAGACGGCACTGACTTCCACCTGCAGTGAAGGAGTGCTGTCAATGAGAGTGGAGAGACCATAGCAGCTTCCAGAGAGTAGTTGGAGTATCTGGAGGATTGAGAGATCCAGTCCAGACTAGTACGTAGCAAGCATGACAGGTTATACAGTCTTACATTAGGTAGGCTGATACCCCCCTCGCGTCTGGGAAGATGCAACTTTTTTAGGGCTATGCGTGGGCGTTTTCCTTTCCATAAAAAGGAGGAAAAAGCTGATTCTAGAATTTTTATGTCCTTGTGGAGAAGGAGCAAAGGAATAGTTTGAAGTGGGTACAATA
This sequence comes from Lithobates pipiens, assembly GCF_037356315.1. Classification (NCBI taxonomy): domain Eukaryota; kingdom Metazoa; phylum Chordata; class Amphibia; order Anura; family Ranidae; genus Lithobates; species Lithobates pipiens. Next base: position 527,209,176 of record NW_027507764.1, on the reverse strand, counting down.
GCCTGGCAAAGCTAACCATTTTTAGCAGGTGGCATCTTCCCAGAAGCGAGAGAGGCAGATCCATCCAGTTCACCATTTCTTGAGAGATTTTCGTGATCAGGGGGGGGGGTAATTGAGATGGTAAAGGGAGGAAGGTAATTTACCAATTTTAATGCCTAGATAGGTGATATGTGAGTTGGCGATTGAAAAGATAGAATGTTGTGTCCAGGGGGGTTTGCGAGAGGACCCTATCGGGAGGATTTCACTTTTACCATAATTTATACGTAGCCCTGAGCATGATCTAAAAACGTCAAAGACCTCTTTGATAACGGGCATGTCAGAAGCGGGGTCTGATGAGAAGATGAGCACATCATCGGCAAAAAGAGAGGTGCGCAGGTCGTGTTGACCAATACAAAACCCGTGGAGAGGAGCCGATTGGGACAGGTATCTGGATAAAGGTTCTAGGGCGATGTTAAATAGGAGAGGGGAGAGTGGGCAGCCCTGACGAGTGCCTTTATGCAGGAGGAATTCATCGGAGAGAACTCCAGCCGCGACTAATTTGGCTGCTGGGGATGAGTACATGACTTTGATGAGATGGCAAAAATGTCCCGAGAAACCCATTTCAGATAAAGTCATAGAGAGCCATTCAAAACTGACATTGTCGAAGGCCTTTTCCGCGTCTAAAGTTATAATAGCAAAGTCCCCATCCGGATTGTTCTTAGCATGTTCCAGAGCAAGCATAACCTTACGTATGTTCAAGGTGGCAGTTCTGCCTCTCACAAAGCCAGATTGGGCAGGGTGTATGAGGGAGGGCACAATGGCAGCTAATCTCGTGGCTATGATCTTGGAAAGGATTTTTACATCCAGATTGAGAAGGGAGATCGGCCTGTAAGAACCTGGGTCAAGCGGGTCTTTCCCTTTTTTGGATAAGAGTTTGATGACGGCTTGGTTTCCAGAAGGGAGATATGGGCCACCAGACCAGATGCCATTGTACACCTTTAGGAGAGTGGGTTCTGTAATGGAGGAGAGGGTTTTATAAAATTCACTGGTAAACCCGTCGGGGCCTGGAGCTTTGGACGGGGTTAGTTTACGAATAGTGGAGGAAACTTCGACAAGGGAGATGGGGGCATTGAGCGCTTCTAGTTGTTCAGGGGTAACTTTAGATAACAATACCTTATCGAGGAAAGAACGAGCCGCAGTACTATCTATGGGGTCTGGGGCGTAGAGGGACGTATAGTAGTTTAACATCGCCTTGTTAATTGCTTGTGGGGTAGATTGTACATCACCCTTAGCGTCTCTGAGGGAAGTGATGTGCGTCGGGTGGAATGGGCCCTTACATAGCCTCGCCAGTAGCTTGCCCGCCTTGTTACCAAACTTGTGGAGCGTCGCGTCTAGTTGGGATCTTTTAGTTTGTTCAAGTGTGTCTGCCCAAGTGTCGAAACTGTTCTTGGCCGCCTGCCATTCGGTTCTGTTATCAAGGGAGTCGTTAGTAGAGAGGGACCTTTGGGCTAAATGTAGTTGCGCACTAGCCCGTTTGTAATGAGATAGTGCGTTCCTTTTGAAGGAGGAGGCATAGGAGATGATCTGACCTCTGAGGAATGCCTTGCCGGCATCCCAGAAGAGGTTGGGGGAGTCCGAATGGGGGGAGTTTGCCTCCGAGTATTCGCGCCAGGAGTTCGCCATGAAGTGTTGAAAGTCTGGGTTGTCATGGAGATACGAGGGGAAGCGCCACAGTCTTGGGTGAGGTGGGAGATCTAAATTAGCAAGACTAACAGAGATTGGGGCATGGTCAGAGATAGCAATATCGAGCACTTCAGTTTCAGACAAATTTGGTATAAGATCGTCAGAGCCAAAGAAATAATCGATTCTCGAGAACATGTTATGGGGGTGTGAGTAAAAGGTGTATTCCCTGTCCGCTGGGTGAGATAGACGCCATAGGTCGCGAAGACGGAGAGATTCCATGGTGGAAGCAAAGTGGGAGGGAGTAGACGGAGCACTAGTCGCCCTGCGACGTGGGGGGGAGGACCTGTCGTCTGTATGGTGCAAGATGTCGTTAAAGTCACCGCCAACTAAATGGGGGGTCTGGGAGGTCTGGAGTAGCCAAGAAGTCAAGTCACTATAGAAAGTCTTAGTAGGGTTATTGGGAGCATAAACATTCGTGATCACTAGTTCCTTAGTCCCCAAGCGGACGTGGAGCGAGAGGAGCCTGCCCTGGGAATCTGAGTGCGTGGACAGCACCTCGCACGGGAGGTTCTTGTGGATTAATAGGAGAACACCCGCTTTGCGACTAACGGCGTCGGAGCCTATGACTTTGCCGACCCAGAGTTTCCGCATGCGATGAAAATCTGGGGCGGACAAGTGGGTTTCCTGCAATAGGGCGATATCTGTTTTCAACCTTTTTAGGTGTCGGAGTACTTTCATTCTCTTATTGGGTGATCTGAGGCCTTTCACGTTCCATGAGACTATTCTTATGTCAGGGGTGACGAGAAGAAGAAATGGGCAGGCTTTAGAAAATAATCGCCAGCCGGTGGGCAAGGCAGAAGAAATTGTTGTTGGGAGAAAATGGACCTGGAAGTAATGTGGGACAAGGGAAATAGGATGTTCAGGAAGGAGACACTGGCACTGAGGTAAGGAGGGGGAGGGGGGCAGTAAAGGAGTGGAGCAAATTGAAATATAAACAAAAACATAAACATATACACTGGAGAGAACTTTTTTCCGCATGGAGTCACTGTGTAGGCCAGCCCCCAGTGCACGGCCCAGAGGTATAGGACGTGAGTGTCCGGGCAATGTGTCTAAAAAAAAAAAAAATCGAGCAAGGGTGCGGGTACGCCCCTAGAGCCAAAAAGGGCGCGTGCCATGTTGCGGCAGTAAGCATACGCAGTGATTCCAGGAGGAGTAAGGCACAGTGTAATAAACATACGTAATAAAGCAACAAACCCACATTAGTGTAAAACAGTACATATATGAGGACCCAAGGGTGGAGAAAAAAGAAACTGAATAATAAAAGGAAAGGCAGAGTGCACTATCACAAAAAAGGAAACAAAAATACGGTATTATATAGAGAAAAAAAAAAAAGATAAGGCAGGTGGCCGCAAGATAAAAAAGAAAAAGAGCAGCGAGATCAGGAGCGGTGGGAACTCCTGGTATAGTTAGGCCAGGGCGTCAAATAGAACATAGGTAGCCAGTAGCACTGATGGTGTGCCCATTGGATGGGGGCAGCGCTGAAGGCCGAGGTAGTCAAGTATCAACAGGCTGGACCGTGAGCAAGCTTGGGCGATAACAGAAAAAGGAAAAAAATAACAACATAGTAACTCACAAAAATATGTCAGGTTGACGGACCTGGCGAGAAGGTCACCTAAAAGGTGAGGAGAGATGGATCCAGGAGGGCTGAAATGTCATCAACGAGGGACGTCCCGATGGCGGGTATCAGGGGCAGCAGACCTGAAGCGTTTGGGTGAGTCCTTTCGGGGGCTCCTCTGATCCAGGGCGCGGTTGAGCGGTGATGCTTTGGAAGGGGTGTGAGGGTGTGCACCCTGGTGTAGGGAGCGGAGAAAAGCTTCGGCTTCAGAGGGGTCCTGGAAAGTTAGTTGGTCACCGTTCGGGGCCTTTAGGCGAAGAATAGCCGGGAAGGCCAGGGAAAATTTAAGTTGCATATTAAAGAGTTCCGAGCATACCTGTTGGAATGCCTTTCTTTTCTTGGAGACCTCGATGGAATAATCGGCAAAGATTAGGACCTTGATCCCATCGACCTGTAGAGAGCGTGTTTGCCTGAATTTCTGCAGGATCAGGGCCTTGTCTGAGTAGTTTAGGTACTTTGCGATGATAGGTCTAGGTGACTTGCGTTCTGGTGCCGGTTGACCCATACGATGTGCGCGTTCGACCGTACAAGGGCCGGGAAGGCCAAGGGCTTCTGGGATGCGTACCGCGCAGAAGTTAGACAGCTCCGAAGACTGTAGCGACTCGGGGATCCCTACGAATCGCAGGTTGCTCCGTCTGGCCCTGTTTTCCAGGTCATCAAGCTTCTGTAGAACATATTGATTTGTTCTGTCCTGGGAGCGTTCCGTGGCTTGGGCCTGATAAAGTTCTTCCTCTATGTCCGACAGACGGTGTTCCAAATCATTCAGTCTGGTGTGGTGTTCGCCTATTTGGGCCTTGAGCTGCTGCATGCCAGCATTTACAGCTTTTTCCACCGATGCCGTGATCATGGGGGATAATAGTGCGGCCACGGCCTGGGCAATGCGCTCTGTGGTGGAGTCCCCTGCAGGCTGCGTGGAGAGGCTGCTCTGTGATGGAGGGGCTGGAGAGGCTGGTAGTGCTTGTGGAGAGGGGGGGGCACAGTATCAGCGCTCACCTCCATGTCTGCTGCGCGTTGTGGAGAGAAGGGGGCCGAGTAGGCCGAAGCCGGGGCCTCGATTTGCGGCCGCGTCGCGGTCGCGGACGGCGCGTGTGCTCGCGGTCCGGTTTTCTCCAGGAACCGGTCCATGATCGTGTGGGATGCCTCCGGGGGGGTGTTCCGCAGGTGCCCGGCCGCTCAGCGGGATTTAATAGCAGATTTGGGGGCCGTGATGCGGGAGCCGAGGAGGAGAGCAGTCACTCCATGCGGCGCCGGAACCGGAAGTCCTCAACCTGTGGTTTTAGAGGGAGTTATTCTTACCACTGCAAGGACTGCAGGAAGTACCCTTTTCCATCTGAAAGTTCCCCCTGTGGCTTTCCTGATTTTATCTTTGAGTGTCCTATTCATGAACTCTGGGGGGGTATGGGATGTGAAACTTCCAGTCAATCTCCAGTGTTTTCACTAAATATTGACACACTTGAAGGGAGGACCATTGTCTGACTTCATTTGAAGTGGGAAGACCCATCTTGGGATTATTTCCTGTGTAAGGTTTCTGACTACTGTTTGCATCTTGCAACATATGATTTTACTAATGAGGGAAGACCAGGGATGATCTTTATACAATAACCCACATGTAACCTACCAGCCTCTGTGTCCTACCCCATGATATTGTGAGATAAATAGGGGTGTACTAGCTACGGGTATGCATGGTCTTCCCTCTTGGCAGATCAGATGAGCCCTGGTTCAGGGCTTTTCTGTACTGTTTCAATGTTCCATTTCCTAACAGGATGGACACATTGTGAGTAGTGTGTAGTGAGATTGAATGACCCAGGGTGAATGAAGTAGCCATCTCCACAACCATCGCACAGGATGCTAACGCTCGAAGACACACCGGCATGCCGTGTACCACATAGGCTCAACCCTTGAAAAAAAATTCAATAGGGCGGAGTTTGCCCCCATGCTCCTGCGCTAGGACTCCCATCATGGTTTTACAGTTGTCCCTGGCAAATGAGTGAGACATCTTGCCATATTTAGATAATCCAAGACCAGGATCTGTGACCATTGCAGTTTTAGGATACACAAAAGCATTACATATTTCATTATTCCATTTTACACAATCTGGCATATCAATATGCGTCTCAGGAGTTTATCATAGTAGGAACAATCAGGTATCCATTGGTGGCAGTAACCAATTATACCAAGAAAAGACAGCATTTCTTTTCTTAGTAAGTGGGTGGGGCAGACCCAAGAGAGCCACAGCTCTCTTGTGACTGATTTTCCTCTCTCCTTTAGAAAGCACAATATCAAGGTATTGAACAGTTTCCTGACACCATTGTAGCTTTTTCCTAGAAACCTTGTGACTATTATCTGCTAACCAATGTAACATATCTAAGCCATTCTCTTTGCATGCAACTTGGCTTGGACTAAAAAAAAAAAAAAAAATCATCAATATTGGAGTAGGACGGAACCAAGGTGGAGAGTCCAGGACCACAAAGTTGCCTGGAGAGCCACTAAGTAGACTACAGGGGAGTTCTCATAACTGTTGGGCATTCTACGCCATGTCATCTGATGATTTCTAAAACAAAATGCAAGTATTGGCTGTGTCTCCTCATCCACAGGGATGGAGAAAAAAATGCATTTGTTAACTCAATCACAGAAAAATATTCTGCATTGGATGGAATGGAGGTGAGGAGTGATGTCACATCAGGCACTATGGGTGCAATGGGTATAACTAAGTTGTTTATGGCCCTTAAGTCCTGCACCAACCTATAACTGCCACCCGGCTTTTTATCTGGATTTCTAGGTGTGTTGTAGGGTGAAACTGTCTTTTAAAATCCCCTGTTTAAGAAAGTGCGTCACCATCGGATCAATTCTCTCCTTTATCAATTCGGTAATCAATGTTATCCTTCACCCATACAAAATAAACTGCCTACACTTTTCAGACAGGACTCACATGAATTTATGGGCAGCACAGTGGTGTAGTGGTTAGCACTCTCACCTAGCAGTAAAAAGGGTCGCTGGTTCGAATCCCAACCATGACACCACCTGCCTGGAGTTTGCATGTTCTCCCTGTGCCTGTGTGGGTTTCCTCCGGGTACTCTGGTTTCCTCCCACACTCCAAAGACATGCTGGTAGGTTAATTGGCTTCTGTCCAAAATTGCCCTTAGTATATGAATGGGGACCTTGGATTGTGGGCTCCTTGAGGGTAGGGACCATGTGAGTTTGCAATGTACAGGGATAGGGACAATTGTAGACACTCACTCAGGTTGAACTGGATGGACTGGTGTCTTTATTCAACCTTACTAACTATGTAACTATGAATTACAGGGGCTTAGTGTAGTACTGGGGCGCTGGTCTTCCTGGCATGCAGGACACTGACAACTAGTTAAGATGCACAAGGAGTCTAGGACAGGAAGGATTCTCCTGGGTATTAACTTAGGAGAATACAGTATGCCCACACATATAATGAAAGTGAGGGTCCTTGGAACAGCCAAGAGCTGGTAACCCTCCATACAATCTTCCTGCACAACTCTTCTCCAGACTCCAAAACCATACAATACGAGGCCTATACACTCTCAACTTGTATGCAATCAGGAATAATGTGTGTCTAGCTCGAGTAACTGCTGCTACCAGACACAAATGGCCAACAGGCAAAGAAAAATCCCTTGCAGCACTGAGGAGCTGGGTTTACTGAACAGTAGGGGGTACAATTCAAGCCGACCAGTGTGCCTTGGAACACACAGATATTAGTGACAGATATGGCAAAGAGACACATTAGACAATTGGTAACAAATAGGCACGTAAAAACACACAAACGGGAAACTCTAGGAGCCTAATATATGTTTTTAGAGTGACAATTATCCCCTGCAGTCTTACTCAACTTTTAATTTAAAGAAAACTAAGTGAGAACTGTAAAAGCAGACTTCAGTTATTTGGTTCTGCTAATCAGGGGAGCAAAGAAACTCGTTCACACCAGAGCTTCATACATGTTGGATCAGAACATACAACACACACTAGGTAGTTCACAAAACAGCCAAATGGACTGACAAATTGAAGCACCAACTAGATACTGGTGATAAAAACCTAAAATATTCACGTTAGACCTGACAAACCAGGAAAAAGAAAAATAATCTTGTATAAAGTTGTCTATGGAAGCTGTGATTTCCTTTTGTTCTGAAAGCCATGAAACCCAGTTATCGAATCTGAGGGAAAAGATACCGATAACATTAAATTTTTTGCCTAGAAACAAAATAAACCACTGGTTTTATACAGTGGTGTGAAAAAGTGTTTGCCCCCTTCCTCATTTCCTGTTCCTTTGCATGTTTGTCACACTTAAGTGTTTCGGAACATCAAACCAATTTAAACAATAGTCAAGGACAACACAAGTAAACACAAAATGCAATTTGTAAATGAAGGTGTTTATTATTAAAGGTGAAAAAAAATCCAAACCATCATGGCCCTGTGTGAAAAAGTGATTGCCCCCTAAACATAATAACTGGTTGGGCCACCCTTAGCAGCAACAACTGCAACCAAGCGTTTGCGATAACGTGCAATGAGGCTTTTACAGCGTCCTGGAGGAATTTTGGCCCACTCATCTTTGCAGAATTGTCCTAATTCAGTTACATTAGAGGGTTTTCGAGCATGAACGGCCTTTTTAAGGTCATACCACAACATCTCAATAGGATTCAGGTCAGGACTTTGGCTAGGCCACTCCAAAGTCTTCATTTTGTTTTTCTTCAGCCATTCGGTGGTGGACTTGCTGGTGTGTTTAGGATCATTGTCCTGCTGCAGAACCCAAGTTCGTTTCAGCTTGAGTACACGAACAGATGGTCGGACATTCTCCTTCAGGATCTCTTGGTAGACAGCAGAATTCATAGTTCCTTTTATCACAGCAAGTCTTCCAGGTCCTGAAGCAGCAAAACAGCCCCAGACCATCACACTACCACCACCATATTTTACTGTTGGTATAATGTTCTTTTTATGAAATGCAGAAACGCCAGATATACTTGGACACACACCTTCCAAAGAGTTCCACTTTTGTCTCATCGGTCCACAGAATGTTGTCCCAAAAGTCTTGGGGATCATCAAGATGTGTTGTGGAGAAATTGAGACGAGCTTTGATGTTCTTTTTGCTCAGCAGTGGTTTTCTCCTTGGAACTCTGCCATGCAGGCCATTTTTGCCCAGTCTTTTCCTGATGGTGGAGGCATGAACGCTGACCTTAACTGAGGCAAGTGAAGCCTGCAGTTCCTTGGACGTTGTTGTGGGGTCTTTTGTGACCTCTTGGATGAGTCGTTGCTGCGCTCTTGGGGTAATTTTGGGCGGCCGGCCACTCCTGGGAAGGTTCACCACTGTTCCATGTCTTCGCCATTTGTGGATAATGGCTCTCACTGTGGTTCACTGGATTCCCAAAGCTTTGGAAATGGCTTTATAACCCTTTCCAGACTAATAGATCTCAATTACTTTCTTTCTCAATTGTTCCTGAATTTCTTTGGGTCTCGGCATGATGTGTAGCTTTTAAGGATCTTCTGGTGGACCTTACTGTGTCAAGCAGCTCCTGTGATGCCTTGATTGTGAACAGGTGTGGCAATAATCAGGCCTGGGTGTGGCTAGAGAAATTGAACTCAGGTGTGGACAACCACAGTTATAGTATGTTTTAACAAGGGGGGCAATCACTTTTTCACACAGGGCCATGATGGTTTGGATTTTTTTTCACCTTTAATAATAAACACCTTCATTTACAAATTGCATTTTGTGTTTATTTGTGTTGTCCTTGACTATTGTTTAAATTGGTTTGATGTTCCGAAACACTTAAGTGTGACAAACATGCAAAGGAACAGGAAATGAGGAAGGGGGCAAACACTTTTTCACACCACTGTACCTGTAACAACACATTAGTATATGTTATTATTATTATTATTATTATTTACTAATACATTATATTAGTAAACACAAACATACAATACATTACATTCCATAAAGAAAGTATTTCTTATTTATTCTACCAGTGCACTTTTTCTAATACAAAAAAATGCTTGATGTCAAAACATTTTTACCACATGGATTTATGTATGGTATACCTTTTATTATTAAAAAAAATATATTGTTTACCATGGTTAACCACTTAAGCCCCATTTTGCTGGCCAAAAACCAGACCACTTTTTGAGATTTGGCACTGTTTCACTTTAACTGACAATTGTGCGGTCGTACGACATGGCTCCCAAACAAAATTGAAGTCCTTTTTTTCCCACAAATAGAGCTTTATTTTGGTGGTATTTGATCACCTCTGCCGTCTTTATTTTTTGCGCTATAAACAAAAAAAGAGCGACAATTTTGAAAAAAAAGCATTATTTTTTACTTTTTGCTATAATAAATATCCCCCAAAAATATATACAAAAAAAAAATTTTTTTTCCTCAGTTTAGGCCGATACATATTCTTCTACATATTTTTAGTAAAAAAAATCACAATAAGCGATTATTGATTGGTTTGCGCAAAAGTTATAGCTTTTACAAAATAGGGGATCGTTTATGGCATTTTTATTAATATATTTTTTATTTACTAGTAATGGCGGCGATCAGTGATTTATTTTTTATTTTTATTGCGACTGCAACATTATGGCGGACACATTGGACATTTTTTACACATTTTTGGGATCATTGTCATATATACAGCAATCAGTGCTATACAAATGAACTGATTCCTGTGTAAATGACACTGGCAGTGAAGGGGTTAACCACTAGGTGGCAGTGTAGGTGTTAAGTCTGTCCTAGGGCCATGTTGCTAACTTTGGGGGGAGTGGCTGTGTTTTACACATCACTGATCTCTGCTCCAATCACAGGGAGCAGAGATCAGAGTCACTGTTGCTAGGCAGAACAGCGAGATGCTTGTTTACTTTAGCATCTCCCCATGAGACAATCGTGGGTATCCCCGCAGCAATCTAGTCTGCAGGACCCGCGATCGGACTCACGGAGGTCCCGAGCGGTGCACGCCCTTACCCCGCCAGCGGCGTGCATGTGACGACACAGCGGAAAATTTAAAGGGACATACCTGTACGCCCATTTGCCTGTCCGTGCCATTCTGCCAATGTACATCGGCATGCGACGATCGGGAAGTGGTTAAAAAAAATTGAGCAGCTCAAAAAACATACATTTTTATAAGTTCCTATCTCTACAAGAAAGTTATACTTCACCATACATTGGAAAACTCTGCAAAACTGTTTCTTCTATGAAAACAAAGATTACAGTTATACACATATTTGTATGTTACTAAGGGGTAATTTTACTCTTCACAGTTCACTCGATTGAATGACATTACAGCTGTTTACAGACACACAAGCAATGCAATTTAACCTGTGTCAAAGAAAGGGAGGGGGGTCGTTGCTATATAAACTATAAAACAGCATTCCTTATTTTTAAACTTTAATTGTTAGGGGAAAAGGCTTTTTTTTTTTTTTTTTACATCACTAATCTTTTAAAATTTCACTTTACTTATTTTTTTATCAATTTTATTAACTGCATTGGGTGTGGCTCCAATGACCACATGATTATCCACCACGGCAAATGTTTAAATTAACGATTTTTTAGCTTAGTTTTTAGATTAACTTTTCTTTAGAATAAGTAAATATAATATTTTACGTTTTCTTTTCCATATTACATTTACCACAATGCAAAATGCCTACACATTGCACACAATTTTACAATTGTAAGTCAATTTTTACGTGAATTATATAGATCAAATTGTTAACGATTTTAAGTTAGAAATAAAAAATTTTAGTCTTGTAATTGTACTTGTGGCAATGTTACATCACTTTAAAACATACAAACACAAAACAAATCACCATGCAACCAATAGTCAATCTATTTTATCAACTGTTTTGTTGATAACAGCACTTTAGGCATATTAATACAACTAACATGACATGACACAACCCATGGATCTCACATACCTCTACACAACAAACATAACTCTCACACGTAGCCAACTACAACCTGTAGACAAAAATATTTGCACATTTCGTGCCTACCTATACATAGATCATATCTATTTCATTATAAGTCTCATTTGTTTTGTTTATGGTGGAGGGTTGAATGGGAAGGGAGGGGCAGTTGGGTCTGATCTCTTCTTATCTGCCTCATCCTTTTGTTTCTTATCAGTATCCTCTCTATTAAGATCTTTAGAGGGCTTCTTTTGTTTCTTACTATTTCTCTGAAACCAATAAGGGCATATTTTAACCAGTTCTCCCCCTCTTTTCTAATGTATTCCGTGTCCCACTGAGGGTAACTAGAATACCATGGGAAGGCTTTCTTGCCTCCAAGACATAAGCATTTCACCATATCTATGTGAACTTCATTATCTCCTTCTCGAGGGAATGGGTCACTACCGTGCATACTTTGTCCACCCACTAAGTTAGATACCCAGGGGTTAATAAACTCATAATTGGTTACACATACTCTAGCTACATAATCTTTACAATTCTCCCCAGGGTTTGGAGGAGGTGGGAGACCCTTTTCCTGCAAATTACCCATTATCACAATAACAGTGAAAGAGACTGCCTTACCTTGCAGTTTCAGTTCACACAACAAATTTATCTTATACTCTTATGCAATAGATAAGAAAAGCAATTTTTGGATGTGGGCCTCGGTGGTAGTTGCCTTATTAACACCAACGCGTTTTCTCTTGCCCAAAAGGAGTGTAGTACTACTTAAGCCCCATACACACTATCAGATTGTCTGCTGATTTTTTCCATCAGATTTACCAAAACCATATAATATGAGGTCAAACCTTAGGGGTTTCAATGTGTATGCAATCAGGCAGGCCCTTGTACTACATGGTTTTGGTAAACCTGAAGGAAAAAATCAGCAGACAATCTGATAGTGTGTATGGGGCTTTACTTAAATTTATGAAGTCCTTTCAGAGGACAGGTCTACCAAAGACCTCTTTAATTTGCAAAATCCTTCAAAAAGTACAGGTCTACCAAAGACCTTTTTAATTTGCAAGACCGTTTTAACACTTATAAGGCATGGTCCATCTCCTTTCTCATAAATTGAAGGGACTACATTTTTATCAGAGCCGAAGCAAGGAAACAATTTGTCAAAATAATACAAAATGTACTTACCAAGGGTGATTACTTTTTCCCAGATCAAGTCCCCATTTGAAATGAATTCTGGTTCTGGACAACCATCCTTGATTAATTCGGCAAGCCACCCTGGGCCTGAAAAGTCCAGGAATCAAGGTAGGGAAGGGGATGTCACCGCTCCAGGAGGATAGTTTAATAACAAGACACTCCCGCCCAGCTGCTGAAGCCACAGGTGGCGGAAATGCATATAGCAATGAATGGAAAGTATGATTAAGCACTGTGTAGTGCAAAACGCGTTAGCTGTCTTGTTCTGCTGTGACATGCATTTTGGATTTTGTGTGTTTTTTTTCAATAAAAGGCTTTTTTGGAGCGTGGCTGTCCATAACTACTTTCCATTCAAAGTCACCCTGGGCCCTCAGTACCCTGAGAAACCCCAGACAAAAGGAAGCCGGGGGGGGGGGGGGGGGGTGGTTAGAGGAAAAGGAGAAACCAGTTTGTGTAGTAGCTGAAAACCTGAAAACCGTTGGATGGACACCTGGTCATTTGGTCATAAATCAAAGCCGATTGCCTAAGGATAAACAGGACATACATACTTGAAAGGGATTTACCATAATTACACACAATAGGGGGTATGCTGTTATACAAACATTCCCAAACAATCATATACAAACAGAAACCTTCCCAGAGCAAAGACAAAATGGAGTCCTGATGATTCATTCATATTATTATAACTATGTGTTTACTTTTTTGATTTGAATGGATTTGAATTATTTGGACCATGTAACATAATAGTTTTATGGTAACACATCAGTGGTCACCCATGTGATGGTGTTAAATAGACCGGCGATTTAACCAACCATAATACGCCCTAGTTAGCAAATAGAGATTAGGTGATTGGGACCTCCTTTATTGAAGACCCAATCATACGGATCCTCCTGGGTCTTTAAAATGTTGTATTTTTGCACTTTTGTATCTGTATTTTTTTAGTTTTATTTTATAATTTTTTTTTATCATATACAATATGTAGTTTACATGTTTTATTTAATCCCAATTTTCAATACCGTATATTGTGAATTTATTTTAAATTTCGAGAATTTATTGTGTGATTCTGGTTACTCAGGATGATATTTTATGCCTAGTATAGATTAAGAGGGTAACCTATCTAGATTTGGACTGTCTCTAATCTTTTTACATTTTAGTTCCTCAGGAATGCGTATAGATTGCCCACTAGATGGCGCTCAGAACGGGTGGGGTGACATAATTGACACAGTGCTCTATATAATATTTACACAGAGAGTTGTTAAGACCTCCCTCTCACTAGATTGGTGATCCAATCATACTGATCCTCCCGGGTCTCCAACAGTATTTAATGGTGTGTGTGCGAGTTCCCCTGATGTCACTTATGACGAAACGCATCAGATGGAGCTATGTACACATGCTACCATGCATGCACGAGTTAAGATTGGCCATCTTGTTTCCCGGAGAAGTGACCAAATGTACCCATACGCTCATTTTTAAGCTACTCTTGTAAGTGTTACTCTCTTTTTTTTATAAATTGGTTTATACGGTATCACACTATCTTGGCTACCTCTTTGTTACATGCCTGGTGATTCATATTTATCCTTGTGGGGGATTTGTGTCCAGAGGGCTGTGCTTCCTGGTTTACTGCTATCTACCTCCATGCTGCCAATACATCCAGTGACCAAGAAGGAGATCTAAAAGGCCCTGATCGTTGGCTTGGTTATTGTAAACAAAGCTTATGCTTTAGATCAGCCTTTCTCAACCTTTTCAACACAGAGGAACCCTTGAAATAGTTCTCTGGTCTTGAACAACCCCTGCTAAAAATGTGAAATTTACAACTCATGATACATTAGTGGGATGGTCAGTGAGAGGTCCTTACACTTGTGGTCATTGGGAAGAATTACCTCCTTACAGATAGCTAAAAAGATCAATGGTGTCAGTGGGAACTTATCTGAGAGGCAGAAAATGCCCAATGCTGAAGGAACCCCTAGCAACCTCTGAAGGAACTCTAGGGTTCCATGGAACCCTGGTTGAGATTCACTGCTTTAGATCAAAACATAGTCATGTGTAGGGATGAGCCGAACATCCCCCCCCCCCCCCCCGTGTGAACAGACCGAAAGTTTGCACGAACGTTAGAACCCTATTAATTACAATGGACATGAACGTTCGAAATCTAAAGTGCTAATTATAATGGCCAATGTGTATGTTATTGTCCTAAAAAGGGTTTGGGGACCCGGGACCTGCCCCAGGGGACATGTATCAATGCAAAATTAAGTTTTAAAAACTAAAGTTTTTTCTGGAGCAGTCATTTTAATGATGCATAAAGTGAAAAAAAGTGAAATATTACTTTAAATATCGTACCTGGGGGGTGTCTAAAGTATGCCTGTGAAGTGGCATGTGTTTCCCATGTTTAGAACAGTCCCTTCACAAAATGACATTTGTAAAGGAAAAAGGCCATTTAAAACTGCTTGCGGCTATTAAAGCATTAATTAAGTAATTATTAAGTAATGTCTTGTCCTGGCAATATGAAGGAAAATCTTTGAGAAAAATGGCATGGCTACCCCATCACCCCCCTACCGCAGCCCATTACCAGCCTCTTTCGGTCTTGTATGGATATTAAGGGGAACCCCGCACCCAAAATAGATTATGTTAATGTTAGGCAGATGCCTGTGTTGCACAAATGAACTACACAACACCAGCAACGAGGGGGTAGAATCAGGTGTATGCTGCGCAGGAGGCACACTACACTGACTGAATATTAGGCAGATGCCTGTGTTGCACAAATCAACTACACAACACCAGCAATGAGGGGGGTAGATTCAGGTGTATGCTGTGCAGGAGGCATACTACACCCACTGTAACAGCGCTAGATTAGGAAGCAAAGCAAAGCTGACACTGTCCCTGCCTATCCTGCTCTCTCCCTGAACACTACACTCACTGTAACAGTGCTATCTAAAAAGTAAAGCACAGCTGACACTGTCCCTGCCTATCCTTCTCTCTATGAAAGCCGCAACACACTACACAAGGCCGCCGCGCTGGTGGCCTTATATAGTGTGGGGCGTGTACTAAACCCCCTGAGCTATAATTGGCCACAGGCATCCAAGCTGTGGCCAATTATGGCTCTCCTCGCTGTGATTAGCCAAGCATGCAGGGTCACAGTGCATGCTTGGCCAATCATCAGCCAGCAATGCACTGCAACTGGCGCAGTGCATTGTGGGCCGTTCATATCACATGAATTTGATGCGAACGGCCCACAAAGTTCTGTTTTTGATGAACAGACGAACAGCCGATGTTCGATTCGAACATGGGTTTGAATCGAACACTGGGCTCATCCCTAGTCATGTGTTAGAATGGTCACATACAGAACAATCCTAGAAGAAAACATACAGCCAGAGCTACAATAGCATGGTTTAGATCAAAGCATATTAAGGTGTTAGAATGGCCCAGTCAAAGTTCAGACCAAAATCAAATCGAGAATCTATGGCAAGACTTAAATTTCTGTTCACAGATGCTCTCCATCCAATCTGACAGAACTTGAGCTATTTTGCAAAGAAGATTGGGCAAAAATGTCACTCTCTAGATTTGCAAAGCTGGTAGAGACATCCTCAATAAGACCTGCAGCTGTAATTGCAGGGAAAGGTAGTTCTACAAAGTATTAATTTAGGGGGGCTGAATTCAAATGTATGCCACACTTTTCACATATTTATTTGTAAAACCTTTTGAAAACCATTTATCATGTTCCTTCCACTTCACAATTATGTGCCACTTTGTGTTGGTCTATCACATAAAATCCCAATAAAATAAATTTACGTTTTTGGTTTGAACATGACAAAATGTGGAAAATTTCAAGGGGTATATATAGTTTTTCAAGGCACTGTATGTAAGTTAATAAAAACGTTATTCCTAATTCTGCATTACTTTGGGTGCAGCCCTTGTATTTAGAACTAGATAAAATCTTTGATAACATTTTTTGTTTTTAAATTTGAAGGGTTTTTCAGTGACAGAACAGCTATTGCATTAACAACCTAAGACCTTGTAGTATTCTGTTTTTACCTTTCCCTTTTGTTGCACTAAGTAGTATTGATGAGCAGCATTACAAGTTTGTCAGATCTCATGGCTACCTGGTGGTCAAGAACTGTTTAGCTCTTCTTTAATGTGTGTCAATTAATTTTATATTCTTCACTTTTTTTTACAGTGAGTAAATACACAAATGTCTTTGCTGTGACTCAGTGTTGTGGCATTTTGTGTGCTCCGTGGAATGGGCTCATCATAGACAGGCATAAAAGGAAAAACAAAGGTAATATTCAGATAAAGTATTTTTCACCAACACTAAAGAGGATATTTATATACAAAATTAATGTGACATTGATCACAAATCTTATTGGTCCGTTTTTTTTAAATTGCAGTGATTCATTCCCCTACAGTGAATTGTTGATGTCACATTCACTGCTTTATAAATGTGCTTCAAGGCCTTACAAAGTGCCTGAGAATAAACAGTTGCAGAGAAAATTAATTGCCCAAACAACCCGTCATGTTCCTGTCATTCTCTAGCTGTTATTTTTCAGTGCAGATTTACATCTAATCAGAAGCAACATAAGCTCTCTGTGAAAGTTGTTTCCTTTAGAAATGAGCCCTACTATGCTGTAGGTCATGGTATATATCTTTTTAATAAAAAGACCCTGGAATTGCTAGTTACAATTTTTCTGAATTTTTCTTACAATATGCACATTTCATTTTATCCATATACCATCTTGTCTACTCTTTCTCTGCCTCAGTGAGAGGTGATGAGGGTGGTGTTATCCTTTGAGGGAAGTGATGCAATCATTCCCTAACAGGGTTTATAACAGGTGGTTTTGTTTGAGACCCTAAAGCTGACCATACAGTAGTAGAATTTATTTAAACATTTTTTGTTTTAACAATGTTCATTCGATTTGGGGGTCAAATTAACATTTCAGTTGATCACAGTGCCGAAAACAATATGCAGGATAAAAATGGAAAATTCTTCTCAAACAAAAAAATTTTCTAACTGTGTACGTTTTGGTATGGGAAACTCCATCCAAAATCAAATGTTAAAAGCAAAAAAATGTTGAAGAAATTTCAAATGACATTCCTCAAGTCATTATTATTCTTATTATACGGGATTTATATAGCCCCAACAGTTTGTGCATAGCTCTGCAGCATGAGGGCAGACAGTACATCAAATGTATTGAGAGTTTTCGTATAAACGCTCATTCAAAAAACTATTAGCACACAGTCAACTTAACTCTCGCACTCTCCTGCTCTTATCAGCCAGTTGTTGTTTGTTTTACTAAATACAGATGTTTATCAAATTAAAAGGGAGAACACAAGGTAGGACTAAGGGACCATATTGTTGTGCGCAGCAATAGTCTTAGCCTATATGCAAATATTGGAGCATAGTGACATCCAAAGAGCAAGGTTTAGAAATTCTATGACCTTTGGGCTGTGCCAGTAGAGCTGAAACCAAGAGGTCATAGAGAATACCTGTCCCTGCACTGTGCCTGCACATCAGCCTTGAGGCCTGCTAAAAGCCACAAGACAATAGTGCAAATTCATTGACACTCTTCAGAATTTCCCCACACCTCCACAAGGAAATGATCAGTCCTCAGTTTAGCTCAGCATTTCTGAGCTCCAGTTACAGAGACAGGCACATGGTAGAGGAGTTGTGTGGTTTGGAGTGCAGAGCCTGTTTTGACTGAGTATCTGAGGAGGCTTTTCTTGCACCTCCTGCCCAACACTCCTGAATGTGGTGACAGTGTGTGAGAGCACAGAGTGGCACTGTCATGTACTTTGTGGCAGAGCCCAGACTGGTAACACTCAGCAGGTGAGCAACCAACAGGGACCAGGTAGCATGCAGAGCAGAGCTGTAGAATAACGGAATGCAAGGTCAGACTAGACAGGTTGGCAACAGACAGGCAGGTACAGGGAAAGATGGCAGGCAGGGAATCGTCAGGGTACAAGCAGAGGTAAGCAACATTGAATCAGGCAGATAACCAGGAGATAACCAGGAGACAGAGCAAATTCAGAGACAGGCCAAGGTCAGGGCAAAAAAACTACAAGCAAGTTCAAGGCAACCCTGCTCAATAACAGGAGTCAATACATGAACAGATGCAAGAACACAGGTAATAGCTGCAGATCAGAAAGCAGTGGCTGATAGCACTGCTGCAATTTAAATAGTGTCATTGGTGCCAACATTAGCAAAGGGCACACAGGTTATGCACAGGCAAACAGGCACCCGCACATCTGCACCCAGTCTAGAAGCTTCAGCTGTACTAGTACCAGTACCTTCCTGACAGGCATGAACAGGCCCAGACTGGCCATAGAGCACACCAGGTATTTGACCGCATGTCCTGGCCACAGTCTGGACAGGGCTGACACAGACCTGGGTTGCTGCCCACCTCCTCTGGTGTAGGCAGGTCTGTTTCTCCTCTACCTGTGTAACATGAAGTTCTGTATTCTCTGCAGCAACTGCTCATGTGCTGCATTCAGGCAAAACAAGCCGAGCTGCACCCGAAGAGGTAATTGAAAAAGGGTGTGTGATACTGAACCACGGAATATATAAAAGTGAGAAAAAATAGATATAAATAAATTTAAAAAATAGAAATGAAAAATCCTAAAAGGAATGGTTGCCGCTACAAATTGCTACCACCAGAAAGTGGAGCAAAGGAAATGAATAGAGTGGTGTAGAAATATCGCTAAACCTCTGGCGGGTAAAGGTGTGTTGTTTACTAGGTGATGTACTTAATGTGAATAATGGGAGACCAAAAACTGTAACATAAATCCCTTGACGGGATCCTGATATAAATAATTGAAGAAATTATCCAAGGTGAGCAAAGGTAAAAATAAATAAATGATAAAGAATAATATAAAAATCAAAAACTACTGTGTTAGACCCTCTGTCTGGTGTGTGAAAATAGTGACTGGAAAAAAGAGGGATGTTGATGTTCTAAAAAAATACCACCTAAAACAATAAACAAAGAAAAATTGAGTAAATAAAGGTGGGAGAAATATTTAGTTAAAAATTAATGTGAATTGTGTTGGAAATGTGTTACACCCTCTGCATACAAGAATCAGAGGTGTAACATAAATAATATTGACTAGCAAAAAATAATGACACCTGCTATTGATATGTGATAAAATTGTGGTGGCTAAAAGTGTTCTTTCAAACACCAAATGTGTTTGACCCTCTGCAGTCAGAACTTGCTGCAGTTATGTAATTAGTAGGAAACAGAATATAGGTCAAACAATGTAAATTACATTGTTCCTTCTGCTGTTGAGAATCTGACCTTCCTTACAGCTTGATGGGGAACTGAAAGTCTAGTTCCCCATAAGGTCTCCCTTGCTTTTGATTCACAGTGCATGGTAGTGGACGAATTCCATAGCTGCAATGTATAGTACAGTATGTTATAGTATGTTTGGGTAGACTACAGATGCTAAAAGGCAGAAGAAAGTACAGAGATGAAACATGCTGAAATGAAAAGCAATGTCTTAGGTTTCAAGGTGATTTAGGAATAAAAAAGTCCACGGAACGCAAGTGGTTAGTTGGTTTTCGGTTACTTATTTTACAACTACATCTAAAACTACACAGCTGTGTGATTTAACTGCAGTGCCATCACCGTATTACCGAAAGTGGAAAAATAATGGATCTATTGCAGGATAAAAAAAATGATGGTTGTTCGTAAAATTAAAAAGAAAAGCAAAACTTTTTTTCATTTTGGAGTAAGGGAGGGTCATAACAGCTGTCGTGTTTTTTTGCCATCTGTGTCCCTTTGAGATGTGCTTTTAATTCTGATCCCATAGCCAAAACAGGAAGGGCATAGACAACAATAAAATATTACAGGTGTTCTAAGACCTCTCCTCCAAAACTAAAAAAAAAAGTTCTGCCTTTAGTTATATTTTAACGTTAAACAGGCCACACCAACAAGTATGCAAAACTGAAAAAGAGAATTTATGGAACTGAATAGCAGGTCAGCAAAAGCATTTGCACATTTTTTTTTTAAATGGACGTTCTATTTAAAGGATCCATTCTTTGCTATTTTAGGTGACGACTTATTGCCCTAACTTTGTATTTATCTCATAACATAAAACATTTTGATTTCCAAAAATGCAGTAACTCATCAACTTTGGTGACACTTTACATTTTTTTTTTTTTTACTAGATACAGGAAAGCTTGATGACCTCCATTCCACCATCTTATCTCTGACTTTGACGACTATCCAGTGCATACTGTTTTCACTGTGTGCTTCAATACCCTTTATCGCTGCTCTGTATCCAACTTTCATCCTCCAAGTATTGAACCGATCGTTTCTGTATGGAGGCAATGCAGCGTTTATTTCTATAGCGTAAGCCAATATTTAAATATCACATTTTATTGTTTAAGTATTTAATTTAAAGATTTCGTAGCTAAGCATCTAAAACAATCCACTTTACTTCTGCATATCGTTAAAGCAAAACTACAGTAAACTGTCATTGTTTTTTTTTAGATGTACCAATGACCAGGTTGGTGTAAACAATCATATTAAGGCGTTAATGTTATAAAACCCTATAGCTATATAGAGTTTGAATGTATATTTATATAACTATTTCTCATAGTTTCTTATTATATAGGCACTTGTAGTATATTTGCTAAAAAAAAAAAAAAGTAACGATTCGAGCACACAAAATGCTATTCAGTAAAAGATGAATACAATGTAGTCAAGATAAAGGAACTTTAATACTCACAAATATAAAACGTAAGATTACTTATCACTGGCCTAGAGGTGATTGTCAAATACAGTCCTAGAACCCTCCTGGATTGGCCAGCAACAGGAGTTAGCATTGTAACAGGTTCAGAACCAGAAGTATTGCTGGATATTGTCAGAAAGCCAGCATTGTTAGTTACTATAAACAGAGCTGGTCATTGATAAATTGGCATAAGGCCACTGTGGTGCCTATATTTAAAAGGGGATCAAAGTCTTTACCATGTAACTAAAGACTGGTTCGTTTAACACCTTTTTGCCCCCTTAATGATCTGGCCATTTTTTGCAATACGACACTGCATCGCTTTAACTGACAATTGCTCGGTCGTGCGACACTGTACCCAAACAAAATTAGAGTTCTTCTTTTTCCCACAAATAGAGCTTTCTTTTGGTGCTATTTGTTCATCTTTGTGGTTTTTATGTTTTGCGCTATAAACAAAAAAATGTCAATTAAAAAAAAAAACTCTATTTTTTAACTTTTTGCTATAATAAATATCCCCTTAAAAATGTTAAAAAAAAAATGTCCTCATCAGTTTAGGCCAATGTGTATTCTTCCACATATTTTTATTTTAAAAAAACGCAATAAGCGTATATTGATTGGTTTGCGCAAAAGTTATAGCGTCTACAAAATAGGAAATAGATTTATGGCTTTTTTTTTACTAGTAATGACGGCGATCTGCGATTTTTAGCAGGACTGGGACATTGCGGCGGACAGATCAGACACTTTTGACACATTTGTGGGACCACTGACTATATACTGACTGCTATAAAAATGCACTGATTATTGTATAAATGTCACTAGCAGGGAAGGAGTTAACACAAGGGGCGATTAAGGGGTTAAGTGTGTTTCTAACTGTGAGGGGATGGGACTGACTAGAGGAGGAGCCAGATCGCTGTTCCTACTTAGTAAGAACACACAATCGGTCTCTCCTCCCCTGTCAGAACAGGGATTTATGTGTTTACATGCATCGGGTCCTACACGTGTACCGTCGTAGGGGCGTGCCTGCTATAGCTCTTAAAGGAGCCATCATATGGGTAAGGCAATTCACGCAGCATTGCCACTCTGCTGCTGTATTTCGATGTGAGCCGGTCGGCAAGTGGTTAACTTCTATAGTCGGGAAGATACTTGAGAGTTTAATAAAAGATCACATAGATGGGTTTTTGCTATAAAATAATATTTTAAGCAATAGTCAGCATAGATTCATGAAAAATCAAAGTCATCAAACAAATCCTTTTTCTTTTTATGAGAAGGTAAGCAAACAAATGGCTGTGCCAAAGCATTTGACACCGTTCCCTACACACAGCTAATGTGTACAACATAAATTAAAGTCTACAGACTTAGAAAATTCAGTTTGTAAATGGATAGAAAACTGGCTAAAAGACCATATTCAGAGAGTAATGATTAATGATTAATGATTCACTGAATGGTCTAAGGTTATTAGTGGTGTATCTCAAGGTTCAGTGTTTTAACTTTTCAGTGCTTACTTTTTAACATATCTATAAATTATATAGGGTCTGGGATTGAATTGATCTCCTTACAGGATGTCTCTAATGTACAAGCCAGGAAAAGAAGTGCATATATGGAAGGAGCACAAGACTAAAAGAGTCCAAATTAATTTATTTATGTTGCAGCCAACGTATTATGGGGGTCAAAGGATCACCCCCTTCACCAGGACTACAATAAAACATAATATAATTTAAAATAATTGTACATACACATGCATCCAAAAATACCTACATATTCACAAACCTGCATACATGCAATGATGTCAGATTGGACATGGTTAGTAGATGCCATTGTAGTATATATATATATATATATATATATATATATATATATATATATACACATACTGTGTACAGTGGTGTGAAAAAGTGTTTGCCCCCTTCCTCATTTCCTGTTCCTTTGCATGTTTGTCACACTTAAGTGTTTCGGAACATCAAACCAATTTAAACAATAGTCAAGGACAACACAAGTAAACACAAAATGCAATTTGTAAATGAAGGTGTTTATTATTAAAGGTGAAAAAAAATCCAAACCATCATGGCCCTGTGTGAAAAAGTGATTGCCCCCCTTGTTAAAACATACTATAACTGTGGTTGTCCACACCTGAGTTCAATTTCTCTAGCCACACCCAGGCCTGATTATTGCCACACCTGTTCACAATCAAGGCATCACTTAAATAGGAGCTGCTTGACACAGTAAGGTCCACCAGAAGATCCTTAAAAGCTACACATCATGCCGAGACCCAAAGAAATTCAGGAACAATTGAGAAAGAAAGTAATTGAGATCTATCAGTCTGGAAAGGGTTATAAAGCCATTTCCAAAGCTTTGGGAATCCAGCGAACCACAGTGAGAGCCATTATCCACAAATGGCGAAGACATGGAACAGTGGTGAACCTTCCCAGGAGTGGCCGGCCGCCCAAAATTACCCCAAGAGCGCAGCGACGACTCATCCAAGAGGTCACAAAAGACCCCACAACAACGTCCAAGGAACTGCAGGCCTCACTTGCCTCAGTTAAGGTCAGCGTTCATGCCTCCACCATCAGGAAAAGACTGGGCAAAAATGGCCTGCATGGCAGAGTTCCAAGGAGAAAACCACTGCTGAGCAAAAAGAACATCAAAGCTCGTCTCAATTTTTCCACAACACATCTTGATGATCCCCAAGACTTTTGGGACAACATTCTGTGGACCGATGAGACAAAAGTGGAACTCTTTGGAAGATGTGTGTCCAAGTATATCTGGCGTAGAAGGAACACTGCATTTCATAAAAAGAACATTATACCAACAGTAAAATATGGTGGTGGTAGTGTGATGGTCTGGGGCTGTTTTGCTGCTTCAGGACCTGGAAGACTTGCTGTGATAAAAGGAACTATGAATTCTGCTGTCTACCAAGAGATCCTGAAGGAGAATGTCCGACCATCTGTTCGTGTACTCAAGCTGAAACGAACTTGGGTTCTGCAGCAGGACAATGATCCTAAACACACCAGCAAGTCCACCACCGAATGGCTGAAGAAAAACAAAATGAAGACTTTGGAGTGGCCTAGCCAAAGTCCTGACCTGAATCCTATTGAGATGTTGTGGTATGACCTTAAAAAGGCCGTTCATGCTCGAAAACCCTCTAATGTAACTGAATTAGGACAATTCTGCAAAGATGAGTGGGCCAAAATTCCTCCAGGATGCTGTAAAAGCCTCATTGCACGTTATCGCAAACGCTTGGTTGCAGTTGTTGCTGCTAAGGGTGGCCCAACCAGTTATTAGGTTTAGGGGGCAATCACTTTTTCACACAGGGCCATGATGGTTTGGATTTTTTTTCACCTTTAATAATAAACACCTTCATTTACAAATTGCATTTTGTGTTTACTTGTGTTGTCCTTGACTATTGTTTAAATTGGTTTGATGTTCCGAAACACTTAAGTGTGACAAACATGCAAAGGAACAGGAAATGAGGAAGGGGGCAAACACTTTTTCACACCACTGTATGTATATATATATGTATATCTATACATACACAGTATCTCACAAAAGTGGGTACATCCTTCACATTTTTAGCCAGTAGAGTAGTGTCACTAAACCACTGGCATCAAAAGTGAGTACGCCCCTAAGTGAAAATGTCCAAATTGGGCCCAAAGTGTCAATATTTTGTGTGGCCACAACTATTTTCCAGCACTGCCTTAACTCTCTTGGGCATGGTGTTCACCAGAGCTTAACAGTTTGCCACTAAAGTCCTCTTTCACGCCTCCATGATGACATCACGGAGCTGGTGGATGTTAGAGACCTCTGCTTCAATATGTCAGGGTACATGTTGGCATGCATGGTTCCCTCAATGAACTGTAGCTCACCAGTGCCCACAGCACTCATGCAGCCCCAGACCATGACACTACCACCACCATGCTTGAATGTAGGCATGACACACTTATCTTTGTACTCCTCACATGGTGGCCGCCACATTCGCTTGACACAATTTTAACCAAATAAGTTTATCTTGGTCTCATGAGACCACAGTGCATGGTTCCAGTGATTCATGTCCTTAGTCTGCTTGTCTTCAGCAAACTGTTTACAGGCTTTCTTGTGCATCATCTTTAGAAAAGGTTTCCTTCTGGGATGACAGCCATACAGACCAATTTGATGCAGTGTGTGGTGTATGGTTTGAGCACTAAGAGGCTTACCCCCCACCCCTTCAACCTCTGCAGCAATGCTGGTAGCACTCATATGTCTATTTCCCAAAGACAACCTCTGGATATGATGCTGAGCACATGCACTCAATTTCTTTGGTCGACCATGGCGAGGCCTGTTCTGAGTGGAACCTGTCCTGTTAAACCACTGTATGGTCTTGGCCACCATGCTGCAGCTCCATTTCAGGGCCTTGGCAGTCTTATAGCATAGGCCATCTTTATGTAGAGCAACAATTCTTTTTTTCAGATGCTCAGAGTCCTTTGCCATTAGTTGCCATATTGAACTTTCATTGACCAGTATGAGAGAGAGTAAGCGTGAGAGCAATAACGCCAAATTTTACAAAACTGCACTTTACAACACTAACAAGTCGCATGACACTGGGAGGAAAAATGGCTAGTTGGGCCAAATTTGGTAATTTTCACTTAGGGGTGTACTCACTTTTGTTGCCAGCGGTTTAGACATTAATGGCTGTGTGAGTTATTTTGAGGGGACAGCAAATTCACACTGTTATACAAGCTGTACACTCACTACTTCACATTGTAGCAAAGTATCATTTCTTCAGTGTTGTCACATGAAAATATATATAATATTTACACAAATGTGAGGGATGTACTCACTTTTGTGAGATATATATACTTATTTATTTAAGAAAAAGGGTATGGCGCTGCTTAGTGATGTGTTTCCCCTTTAAATGTACCTTACATTTGTTATGCTTTATAAATAAACATAATATTGTGCAAAATAAGCAATAAGAATAGATATAAGCAACCTTAAAGTAATAATTCTGTAATAATGGTTCCTTATATGTAAATCATAAGACACTATAAAATGCTGGACTAGCACCATATACAAACATTTGATGTGTATTAAAGTGACTGTCCTATGCTAACATTGCTTCATCCATGGAGAAAAATGACTTGTGCTATTATCAAAAATAAATTACAATAATGTGACATGTACTATGATCACAAATAAAAGTTAGGAAATTGATATGTGCTTAAAAGCAGTAAGTTTTTTTTTTTTTAAGTTATTCCATTGGTAATTTTGTTTACAAATCTCATGATATATAGGTGATTGTCAGACGTTGCAAACCATTATTATAGAATTATTATTATTAGGTTGTTTATATAAAGTGTTATTGCTTATTTTGCACAGTATTACTTTTATTTATAAACCACGACAAATTTAAGGTATATTTAAAGGGACACACACCACTAAGCAGCGCCATACCCTTTTTTCACAATATTTTACACTGGCTCCACCAAAGTGGCAGTTTTACTGGGGGCAGCAGCTTAACACTATTCCATAGCAGAGAACGAAAAAATCCTCTTTTTGTTCGTGTGTGTGTGTGTATATATATATATATATATATATATATATATATATATATATATATATATATATATAGTCCCCTTGGGGACTGCTTGAATTAACTGGCTCATCTGCACCTGCATGACCCCAGGAACATTTCAACCCACCTGACACTCTGGGTTGAGATATCTTTGCATCACCTAAAGTAATAAGTCAATCCACTCAATCAGTTTATATTCTATTAACGTTTACTGAATAACTCAAAGGAGAATTTGTTGCACAAGGAGGTAATCAACTGAACTTTGGCTAACCGACCTAGTTGATTAAAATAATTCCCACACAATAATACAAGTTAAACAATCTGGAAACAACAGTGTCTTATATATACGTATGTACAACTGAGTAACACTTGGACATGACCTGAAAAGATAAGCAAGAGTTAAGACATTAATTCTGGCAAGACTTCTAAAGGGGGAAGCCCAGGTCGGCCTATTTAACTTTAATCCTAATGAGAGATCAATTGAGCAAGAACAGTATGAGGGCCCTTTAAGTAGTAATGACAGTAAAGTCCCAGTTGCAGGTCCCAGTAACAAGGCAATGGTATTTATTCTAAAGGTTGATTCGACAGGTGTATATGTACAATGTTCAAATAGAGAGGCAGTAAAGTGTTTCCCCAGGGTAAAATTGTGTGTGCACAGTGTCCCAGTGAGCAACAAAGAAAGGTTTGTAAAGGCAGGCAATTGCCCTCTCACCAACGACCAGGCCGATTCAATGCCTTCTAAACAGTGGTTTCTGAAGAGGCATCCTTGTAGCTGTTCCTCTCGCGACGATCACTTGATAAACAGCACAAATCGCGGGTTGTCGGATTATCAGGGTGATGCTGGAATAGTGCCTGATGATGATCAGCAAGAAGGGATAGGCCCTTCACGGCTAGGTTGGAATGTCGTACACCGCGTGGTAGGCAGCGACCTTACCCTCTTGGAACATAGAGGTCCATAAAACACCAGGCCCAGGAGAAAGAGAGCACAGCACGCATCCCTGATCTTTTATACTCTTCCCAGCATTCTTTTTGATGATGGCAAAGGTCCCTGGGATATGAAGTCTGGGTGCATAGTCATACAGCGTAATTTTCATTGTGAGATAATTGCCATTCTGAGGAACTACTAATCCCACAATCCCGTTGGGTCAACTCACAGATATGAGGTCAGTTAGTGATGCTGGGCACTAGAGGGACAATATAGCTCACAGAAATGACAGGGAATCGCTATGTTTTGCAGTTGCATTGCTACATATCTATATACCGTGTGTGTGTGTGTGTGTGTTTGTGTACGTATATATATATATATATATATATATATATATATATATGTGTGTGTGTGTGTGTGTGTGTATATGTAGCGGGTATTGCAGCCAAAGACTTACGTTAACACAGATGGGCTGCATGTACACATGCTTTCCAGCCTGAAGGAGGCAGCGTAACGGACTGAACAAACAAAAGCAGGTCCTCCGGAGGGTATCGCTACATGTGGGGGCTCGACCGGAATAATTCCGCTAGTCTGCAATCAACTCCTCAAGACAGCACCCCACAAGTGCCAAGATGGACCCCGCTGCTGCGACCCAGTAGTGTTGTGAAGAAGGCGCCCGCTCAGAGTCAAGCGCGGTGATCGAACTCCCTGGGGAGGCCTGTGCTGAGGAACAAATAAGCTAAGCTGTGAAGACAGTGTTCCCAGACAGGAAGGTGTGGGTGATTGCTGTTAAAACAAACTGTGGGACCTCCTGCACCTATGCGCTGTTAGAGTGGAGGCAAGGAGTCCCTGAAAGCTTCAAAAGTGCCAGTGTGCATTTGGCCAACAAGATGGCGCTTTGTATATAGTCCATCTGAAAGTTCCAGGTGAGGGTCCTACCAGCTCCAGTCAAGCGAATCAACTACGGAAGAAGTTCTCTCTCCATCAACTCTGGCTACAATTGGACCAGAATTCTTTGTTCCCTGGGATACTTTATGTCAAATTGTCAGACCCTCCAACATATTCTACAATTGGGTATCGTAAGCTCAGGGCCTTCTCTGGAAAACAACCAGTGCCTACAGGGGAGGACAACTTTGAAGAGTGGCTCGACCATGCCACACAAGCCTTGGCTGAATGGGACATTCCTGAGACTCACAAGAATTGGGGAATCACAGAGTTTAAAAGGGCCTGCCTCAGAAGCCATCCTCAATTTGAAGCTCAGCAAGCAAGATTGTGTTGCCCAGGACTACCTGCAAATTCTGCAGGATGTGTTTGAGTGCACAGAGAATGTTTCTGATCTCATTTACCAGCTGGAGCACACCTGCCAAAATGAGGGAGAGATCTTGGACAAAATTATGCACCAGATCTTGCTGAAGAAGGGCTTAGACCTCGGGATGAGGTCCGTGCCCAGCCCTTGGACCCCATCACCCTCCTGTTGAGAACCCGGCAAGATGGTGGCACCTTGAAGTATCCATATCTGATCTGGATTGTGCAGGAAGAGGAGGCCATGCTGGAAAACAGAGTCAGAGGTCAGAGTCTGTTGTTGGGGTCAGGGTGGCCAGTACAGC
Source organism: Lithobates pipiens (assembly GCF_037356315.1). Classification (NCBI taxonomy): domain Eukaryota; kingdom Metazoa; phylum Chordata; class Amphibia; order Anura; family Ranidae; genus Lithobates; species Lithobates pipiens. Next base: position 527,179,951 of record NW_027507764.1, on the reverse strand, counting down.
TGATGGCGAACCTGAGGTCGAGCTTCTTAAAACTCAGGCATCGCAGCTGATAGAGATTATGGCCCTGTTGACTGCCATGCCCACTGTTCTAACCAGCGATGAAGTTTCAGTGCCCAAGAAGTCCTCAAGCTCTATGGTTGCTCAGGTGGAGAAGCCAAAAAACCAAGGAATCTGCTTCCACTGTGGAGGAGTTGGACATTATCGACAAGTATGCCCAAGCCCAATGAAGTCTGAAGCACAGCTCCAAAAGACGGCGATAAACTCCAGAGGGTCCTGGTGAAGGAGTCAACCAGGTGCCCATCTATATTAGCTAGTTCCAGAAAAACCAACGATGCAAAGAGACAGCAGTGGAAGTCCAAACCCTTGCAGAGGGCTCCCATTGTTGCCTTGGAGTGGCTCAGTGTCCCACTCCCTTTGACCCATGCTACCCAGTGTCGGAGAGTCGATGCACACCAGACTCCCAGAGCTAAACGGAGACTTAAGCCAGATCAGGACTTCCACAAGAAAGGAGCGCGGATAAAACCCACCAAGCAGGCCCTGCCTAGCTAGTGAGACCTTCTCCGTCCAGGTAGAGGAAATCTACAAAAAGGCTCTCCTGGATACCGGAGCTCAAGTGACCCTCCTCTACAGAGATTTCTATGACAGGCACCTCAAACAACTGCCATTGCAGAAGTTGGAAGAGCTAGAGATATGGGACATTGGGACTCAGAACTTCCCTATGATGGCTATCTACCAGTCAAGCTGACCTTCGATCCTTCCATAAGTGGGAAAGCTGAAACCTTTGACACTTCGGCAGTGGTCTGTCCTCACTCAGCAGGGGCCAGTAAGAGTGTTGACACCACTTGTCCAAAAGCGGGACACTTCAACTGCAAGTGTGTACACCATGTTGAGACAAGCCTGTCAGCACCTGGTACAAGAACAGAAGGCCCCAGCTGATGGAGTGGGAAAGATCTGGTGCTTGGACCAGAGTGAGAAGGTGTTACAGCCTGGTGAAGTGGCCTGTTTACGGGCATCTGTCAAGCTAAATTGGAAACAACCAGGCCCTTTCATTGTCCTTGAAGTGAACAGACAGAGAGTGGAGATGATTCCCAAAGTGGTTTCAACCAAAGCATTGCAAAGAAGTCACGGGAGGATCTCGGTCAGTGTCTGCAACATAACAGCCTCTCCAGTGAAGATGTCGGCCCGGACATTGCTGGCACAACTGAATCCTGCTACCTCAGTCTAATGCCCTGTACACATGGTTGGACAGTCCGACGACAACATCCTTCTGATTTTTTCTGAAGAATTTTGGCCCAAGCTTGTCTTGCATACATACGGTCCCACAAAGTTGTTGGAAAATTCAATTGTTCAGAACGAAGTGACGTAAACCATGTACGACGGGACTATAAAGAGGCCAGTAGCCAATAGCTTTCGTCTCGTAATTTATTCTGAGCATGCGTGGCACTTTGTGTGTTGGAATTGTCTACGCACGATCGGAATTTAGATGATTGGAATTTGTTATCGGAAAATTTTAGGTCCAGATCTCAAACTTTGTGTGTCGTAAATTCAGACGGAAAAAGTCAGATGGAGCCCACACACAATCAGAATTTCCGACAACACAGCATATTGCTGAGAGGAGGGGGAGGAGATGAACGAGATATGATAATGTTGAAATTGATAACGTACAATGTGAGGGGTATAAATACCCCCCAAAAAAAGTTCAGAGTAAATAAGGAGTTAGAATTTTATGGGGCGAATGTGATCTGTCTGCAGGAAACACATATGTCACACGAGGTTGGAGGGAGATTGACATCTTGGAGGTTCCCTACATGGTTCTACGGCGACTCTACTACATGTTATGCAAGGGGGGTAGCAATAGGTTTTGAGAGGAGTGTCAGGTTCGAAGTTGAGAAACAAATGGCTGATCCGGAAGCGAGATTTTTGTTCATAAGGGGAAGAATCTCTGATGGGGTATATACTTTTGCGAACATCTACTCCCCAAACAGGGACCCGGATAAATTCCTGAGGAAGGCCCTCGACTTATTGGCAGAGTTCAGAAAAGGTAAATTGATAGTGGCGGGGGATCTGAATATGTGCATCGACCCTCGGGTGGACTCCTCAGCGGGGTCCCCTCGGTGGTCAGGGCTTAGATACAAAAAGATAAAGGCGCTGCTTTCGGAATTTCAGTTAGTCGATGCTTGGAGGATAAAACATCCGAATAGCAGAGACTACACTTTCTACTCATCGGTGCATGGGACAGTTACCCAAATTGACTATGTACTGATTGAACATCAAATGCTCCCTGCACTTAAAGATACAGTAATAAAATCTATCTCCCTGTCTGACCATGCTCCAGTTATGGTACAGCTGGAGCTAGTAACAGATCAGGCCAAGAGAGAGACATGGAGACTAAATGAAGCATTGATACAGGATCCAGAGATTAGAAGCAGGATTGAAACAGAGCTGGAAGAGTTCTTTATAAGAAATGATTCCCCAGAGGTTACGAGGAGTACAATATGGGAGACCCATAAAGCATTTATACGAGGAATTCTAATAAGCATCGGGACAGGGGAAAAAAAACGAAATAGGGAAAAGGTTACAAGATTTAAATAAGGAGATTTGGGAATTAGAGCAACAAACAAGACCAAAGGGGATCCCAGAGAGAGAAGAGCTGAAAGGCAAGAAGCTAGAATTAGAAGGACTTTTGGAGAAGGAAAGGGTGCGAGTTAACCACAGGGTAGAGAGTATAAGATACCAGGAGGGGAACAAACCTGGGAAATGGTTAGCGAGAGTAGTGCGGGAGAGAAGAAACGCGTCCTTCATATCAAAAATAAAAAATGAAAAGGGGGAAATGAAGCATTCCACTACTGAAATAGCGACGGTTTTTCATGGCTATTATAGCCAGTTATATAAGGTAGGACAGGGAGAGGGGAAAAGTAGAAACAAGGAAAATACTATCGAGTACCTAAAAGGAATAGATCTCCCTACAGTCCCAGAAGATGAGTTGGAGAGGTTAGAGGCTCCTGTAACGGTAGACGAGGTTGCGAGGGCAATAAGGGGGATGGCAATTGGGAAGAGCCCAGGCCCGGACGGGTTTCCAATCCTGTATTATAAAAAGTTTGAAAAAATACTGGCGCCCAAATTATGCGAGTACATGAATGCAGTTGCAGAAGGGGAAGAATTGAGGGAAGAAGCACTGATGGCTTATATAACTTTGATATTAAAGGAGGGGAAGGATCCAACGACCCCTGGGAGTTATAGGCCAATCTCTCTTCTGAATACGGACCTGAAGATATTCTCAAAAGTGATTGCAGAAAGGTTGAAACCATTACTACCCCAATGGGTCCATAGTGACCAAACGGGGTTTGTTATGGGAAGGGAGGGTAGGGATAATTGGCTCAAAACCCTAATGTTGATTCATGGGGTGGAAAGCAGTGGATCCCCGGTCGCCCTGTTATCTGTAGATGCTGAAAAAGCATTTGACAGGGTAGACTGGGGCTTCATGTTTGAGACCTTAAGATATTTGGGGTTAAAAGAAAAAACATTGCGATGGATAAAAGCATTTTATTCCCACCTGACGGCAAAAATTAAAATTAACGGCAACCTCTCCCCGGTAGTAAATTTATATAATGGAACCAGACAGGGGTGCCCTCTGTCCCCAATGCTGTTTGTACTGGCCTTGGAACCCTTGCTGGTCTCTATCAGGAAAAATGGAGATATAAGGGGGGTGAGAATAGGCGGAGAGGAGTATAAGGTGCCTGCGTATGCAGATGACATATTATTCTATGTTTCAGAACTTAGGGTGACTCTGCCAAATATAATTAAGGAGATCTACAGATATGGGAAGTTGACAAATTTTAAGATCAATATGTCAAAAACTGAAATTCTGAACATAACAGTACCAAAAAAAGAGGAACTCCAGATGTCCTTCCCCTTTATCTGGTGTAGGGAAGAGCTGAGGTGCCTGGGGGTAAGAATTACACCCACATTGTCATCTGCATACGCGGCCAATTATACATATATATTAAATAGGGTTAAAGAATGTATTAAAAGTATGAGACATAAACCCCTGTCGTTAATAGGGAGAGTAAATGCGTTAAAAATGTTTATTTTACCAAAACTGACATATGTGTTCCAAATGATCCCAATAAAAGTACCGCAGGAGTTCTTTACGAAACTCAGAACTCTAATCTTAAAATATATATGGGGACGTAGGAACCCTAGGATTTCTTATACGACTCTAGAAAGGGGGAAAACAGGAGGGGGATTAGCAGCCCCGAACCTCAGGAGATATTACCAGGCAGCAGTAATCTCACGAGTGGGGGATTGGGTGTATGACAAAGGGGACAAAGGGTGGCTAAATATAGAGAAAACACAAAGTGGAGTTAATCTAGGAAAAAGGATTTGGATACCACGGGATTACCGCGATTTAGGGAGTTGCACCAACCCACTAACCATTAATTTGTTTAAAATATGGGACAAGAGTGCGCATGCGTGGGACTTCCGGTCGGACGCCTTGATCGGGAGCTCCGCACCGCTCCGGCCCTTCGGCGCTCACATCAGCCTTCCCAGCTAGCGGGAACCTCCGCCGCCACCACTACCGAGCTCCGGAAGATGCCAGGCCGGGCAAAATCGATCGCCAGCCGCCAGCTACATTACGGCCTAGCCGCGCCTGAGTCTCCCAAGATGGCGACTGCTCCTCTCTCAGGCGGAAACACGGACACCCAGGACAACATCACGGATCCCCCCCCTCCTCAGCTCTCCTCCGCTGACGTGAGTAACCACCAGGACCCCCTGACAGGTCTGGCTCAGAATGCTGCTCAAATAACTTCCTCTATCAAAGCAGACCTGCAGAATCTTGGGGCCAGAATGGATGTCATAGAACAGGCAGTGGACGATACAGCAGCACGCACCAACCAGAACACTAAATGCATACAATCCCTGCAAGAGCAATTGGATTCTGCTCTCTCAAAAAAAGATGATTTGGAAAACAGAAGCAGAAGGTATAACTTCCGCATCAGAGGAGTGCCTGAATCTGTCACGGACATCCAAGGTACCGTCAAGGCCTTCATTAAGGACATTATCCCGGACGTCCCGGACCACAAGCTTGAGCTGGATAGGGCCCTTTGAGCTTTACAAGCCCCTCGCCAAGACGGTCTACCCCGAGACATAGTGATCAAGCCTCACTTCTACGGGATAAAAGAGGAAATCATGCTGCGGTCTCGCAATCGTGACAATCTCACCATCCAGGGCAATAAAATTCAAGTTTTCGCGGACATCTCTCCTGCCACGATACAAAAGAGAAGATCTCTCAGACCCCTTCTGGAGGTCCTCAATCAAAATTCGATCAAATACAGATGGGCCTTCCCATTTCGCCTGCAGTTCCAGTATAAAGAAAGACAGTACAGCTTCACCAACTTCCAAGACGGGGAAACCCTCCTCCTGCAACTCGGGCTCATCTCACAAGATTTACAACCCAACCAGTTGGAGAGCTGGACGAACGCGTCTAAAAGACCCCCCCCGAACAGCCCGTTGGCCCCCCTGTGGGTGAAACAGAAGTCGAAGAGGCAACGTGATTCTGTACCTCCAAAGTGACTCCTAAGCCCTCAGGGCCTCTAGGCCCCTGACTTATCTTTTTTGAATCCTGATGATTCTCAGGAGGGGCCGACGGACTTTCCGGCTTCCCTCCGGTCCTTCTCAGGACCCTCTGGACTCAATTTTTTCCCCCACAAATTTTTTTTATTTTTTTTCCTTTCTCTCCCCCCCCCCCTTTTTTTTTTTTTTTTTTTTGCGGGGTGCGAATGTCCGCCCTGATTTTCCACCCGACATCCCCGTCCTTCCTTTCCCCCCTATCCATGCCGCATCTCTCCCAACACTGTTGTCGCAATGACATTATTTGTTTATGTGTCTCCTTATATTTTTGTGCAGTTCCGGTGCTCGATTGTTCTTTAGTTCTCTATGGTTTATGTTTTTTTTGTTATTTCCCGCTGGCGTCCACTTCTTTCAGCATTCTAATAGAGGCGCTGGAGCCGGAGCGGGGCTATTTGCCGTGTGCCACTCTACCTGTTGCCCCCTCGTGGAGATCCTCTCCCTTGGGGTCACCAGGAATGCAGTCTGATTTTAGACTGCCCTTAGTCCGAGTCCTCATGGTTCGGGGGAGTCGGGGTAGGCTCTGCCAAACCAGACCTACCATAGAAGGTTCCGAGCTTTCCCATTCTCGGGTCCTTCCCCTTCCCCCCCTCTCCCTTCCCTCCCCTACCTATCCGTCTTCTTTCACCCTTTCTTTTTCTATTTCCCTCTACCTACAGGAGTCCTCGGGGAGTTCCCGCCCGTCCGACAATAGCATGTTCCAGCCCCTGTATCCTGATCATCGGAACAGCGAACAAGCCCTACTACCCAGGGTAAGATCGTTTCTCTCTATTCTGATCCCATACTCTGATAACCATGGCTGATCCACATATTAATAAGACGACGCTCAAGATAGCGTCTCATAATACACAAGGCCTAAACTCCCCGTCTAAAAGACGTAAAGCCCTCCACAGTTACTACAATAGGGGCCTTAATATTGTTATGCTCCAAGAAACCCATTTCCCCAAAAGCTATAACCCCACGTTTTTACACCGAAATTACCCTACCTTTTTTTTAGCTAACGCTGAGGACAAGACAAGGGGGGTCGCCATCCTATTTTCCAAACATACCCCATTTACCCACATTCAAACCATTAGAGATAACGAAGGGAGATTTATCATGGTTAAAGGCTTTATTAACGATACCCTTTTCTCCTTTGTCTCCTATTATGCGCCCAACAAAAACCAAGCTCCTTTCTTTTCATCCATGCTGACTACCCTATCCTCCCACCTGGAGGGTAAGATAATCCTGGGAGGTGACTCGAACATCGCGTTTGACCACCTCATGGACAAGACTTCCAATGGCAGAACCCACTTGAAACGTCCCCCCAAACAGAGTCTAAAAATCGCCAAACTTCTACATTCACTAGGGATGATTGACTTTTGGAGGGAGCTTCACCCTGACTCTAGGGATTACACCCACTTTTCGGCACCACACAGGACATTCTCCCGCATAGACCACATTTTCGTCCACACAGCAGATATTAACTATTTATCCCAGGCTTGTATTAAAGAGGTACCGTGGTCTGATCATTCCATCATCTACATTAAGCTGGTGGGCTTTCTGGCTCCAGCGGGCCCCCCCCAATGGCGCCTTAACGAGTCCCTCCTCGCTAACCAAGTACACTGTACGAAGCTTGAGAAAGACTTAAAAGAGTTCTTTCAAACTAATGATACTCCTGAAGTCTCCCCGGGCACGTTGTGGGGGGCCCACAAAGCAGTCATGAGAGGCAAAATTATTCAGTTGACCTCCCAGCTCAAGAGGGAAAAAACCCTAGGCATAGTCAATCTGGAACGGGACTTCCAGGCCCTAAGTGCTGCTCACAAGAAAAGCCCCTCACCCACTTCCTTAGCCAAAATGGACACCACCAGAATTGCTCTAAATATGGCCCTGACCTCCAGTGCTGAGAGCCATCTAAAATGGACCAGTGGCAGATTCTACCTCCATTCTAACAAATTTGGCCCCCAGTTGGCTGCGAGGCTCTCCCCCCGGCACAGGATTCATGCACTCCCCAAAGTAAAGTCCCTTTCCGGAAAATTGACCCAAAATCCTAAACAGATACTTGCGGCCTTTAATGAGTTTTATTCTAATCTTTATTCTAACCCTGACCCCGCCAGCAATCAACAGATTGATGCCTTCCTGGACGGAATCACACTCCCTAGAATCTCAGACCCCCATAGGGATCTTATGGAATCCTCTATTTCAGAGGAGGAGGTCAGAGAAGTCATTAAAGGACTCAATCTCGGCTCGGCCCCTGGCCCTGACGGGTTCTCAACTAAATACTATAAAACGTTCATCGATGTTCTGGCTCCTTACCTGGCCCGCTTTTTTAACTCCCTCAACAATAAGTCACCTCTGGATCCAACGGCTAACCTGGCCTTTATATCGGTGATACCTAAACCTGATAAAGACCTAAGCCTGGTGAGCAATTATAGACCTATATCCCTAATTAATAATGACCTGAAAATAATGACTAAGATCCTTTCAAACAGACTGGGCTCTTTTATAGGCTCATATGTCCATAAGGACCAGGCAGGTTTCATACCAGGCAGACAGGGACCGGACCAGGTGAGGAGAGCTATTGACATCATTTCCATCCTCCAGTCTGGCTGGGATGGCGGCCCTCTCCAGGAAGGTTTTCTGCTGTCCATAGATCTACAAAAGGCCTTTGATACCGTTACCTGGCCCTACTTATTTCGCACACCGGAGCGGTGGGGCTTTGGCCACAAATTTATTAATACTCTTTCCGCCCTTTATTCCCAACCTAGTGCCCGGATCAAACTCCAAGGCCACCTATCAGACCCCTTTCCTATTGCCAAGGGAACTAGGCAGGGATGCCCATTATCCCCCCTCTTATTCGCTATAGCTATAGAAACTCTAGCAATCTCTTTTAGGACTCATCCAGATATCCACGGCGTGAAATGCGGCCCCTCTACACATAAATGCGCGTTATTCGCGGACGATGTCCTCCTCTTCATTACCTCGCCACTCATCTCCACTCCTAACATTCTACGGGTGCTTCACAAGTTTGGGCAAGCCTCTGGTCTGCAAGTCAACATGTCTAAGTCAGTGGCTCTTAACGTCTCTGTCAACTCCTTCTCGGTTGCAAAACTCCAAACCCAGTTTCCCTTCTCGTGGAACCCTACGTCCATCCCGTATTTGGGAATTCACCTCACCTCAAACATAGGCCTACTTTTCAAGCATAATTTCCCCCCTATGTTTAATAAATTGAAAGCGGACTTGGACCAATGGTCCCTCTACAAACTCTCCTGGTTAGGTAGAGTTAATGCCATTAAGATGACATTACTACCCCGAATCCTTTATCTCTTTCGTTCGCTCCCTATTTCGGTTCCCAAATCTCACATCAACAGTCTGCACTCTTCCATAATCCGCTTTGTGTGGGGCGGTTCTTCCCATAGACTTCCCAAATCGGTTCTCTTTCGACCTAGACAGAAAGGAGGACTTGGATTACCTAATCTTTGGTGGTACTACCAAGCTGCTCAGATGAGCCAGATCTCCCGTATCTACTCTAAAGGTGGGAAACCGGATTGGGTTGACATGGAAAGACAAGCCATTCCCAACTTCACCATAGACTTCCTTATTTGGCGACCCCCCAAGTCCAGGCCTCCGATTATGTCCCCCACTTTGTCTCACTCAATGGCCCTCTGTGACTCGGTCTACTCCTCGAACTCCCTGACTTCCCAGTGGCGTCCCTTAGCCCACATCTTCAATAATCCCCAGTTTCCTCCTAGGCTAGACATCAAAGCGTTTCAATGGTGGCTCAACAAAGGTCTCATTAGAATAGGGAACTACTTCAACTCCAACGGCCCTCTCACGCTAGAACAGTGTAAATCGAAACTCGAGATGCCCCCTACCGAGAGATTCCGCTTTCACCAAATCTACCACTTCCTGAACTCACTTTCCTCCCGCACTTTCAGTCACCCCCTATGAACAATGGTGCACATCAGCCGTGGTTATGAGAGGGGGAATCTCCCTGATCTATGCAGCTCTAGCAGAACCACAGAAAAAGGCAGGATACATGCTGAAATGGGAGTGGGATCTTGATTTCGAATGGGACCTGGATACCTGGCATGGCAGCTTCATGAGAGGGTTCAAGGGGATTATCAATATCTCTTTGATGGAGGCCATCCTCAAGGTGATTTCCAGATGGTATCTAGTTCCGACGCGCTTAGCTTCAATTTTCCCCCAATCCTCCCCCCTTTGCTTCAGGGGATGTGGCCACTTAGGATCCCTTATACACACTTTCTGGGAATGCCCCAGAATCAGAGGATATTGGAATAATGTTTTCAGCCTTATTCGCAAAGTCACGGGGCTTGGGATTTCCCAGGACCCCAAGATTGCTCTTCTCAATCAGGATATTCCTCATGTGAGGAAATACTCCCGAATTTTAGTCCACTTCATCCTAACTGGAGCGAAATTGTCCATTGCCAGGGCCTGGAAATCACCTAAGGTATCCATCCACTCTACTAAACAAAAGATTACTTGGATCGTGTTTCAAGAACGAACTTCCAGCGTAATTCTAGACAAAGTAGACCGGTTTAAAAGAATATGGGAACCCTGGGCCATTCATATGGGGATTTCTCTCGGTTAAGGCCCGATCTCTTTTCTTCCCCTCTAGGTCCCCTCCTTGAGGGAGCCTTCCCCTGGAGGGGCCGGGTTCTCCCCGAGGCCTCTCCCCTCTCCCCCACTTTCCTCCTGGATGTCTTTTCCCTCCTCTTCTCTCTTCCTCCTTTTTCTCCCTTTTCCCGAACCCCTCCTCCCTATTATTCCTTTCTTCCTTATCTGACATTACCCTAGCTAACCGATGTGGCAAACGTGGACCCTGCTCGGAGAGGGCCCTTGATAATATAATTTGCCGTCTCATGGGATTGCTCTGTATCCCCGACACAGCATGATCCCAGAAGGGGTGTTGGGGTTCCGGAGCAATTTTTGTTTTAAGTTAACTGTTGTGCCTTGTTCAGTGTTCTCTTTGAGCAACCAAACGATACGGGCCAGGTGGCGGGTCTTGATCCGCTCACCCCCTGACTTACTATGCAAGTAGTAGAGCTTTTGTCAGATCTGCTGTGCCTCTGTTCTGTAGCCTTATGTTCTCGACTCCCCTGCGCGGGAGACTTATTGTCACATTTTTTTTGACTATGTTTCAATAAAGCTCTTTAAAAAAAAAAAAAAATATGGGACAAAGTGGGAGAATTAAACCACTGGCAGTATAATTCACCTTTAATTTCTTTATTAGACACAAGTTTTTTTAAACCAGGGAAGGAGGAATTTGTTTATTTTACTAGATGGGCAAAAAAGGATGATATTTTGCTGAAAGAAGTGATGAATGGGGATAGACTTTGCACTTTAGGAGAAATAAGACAAAGATGGGGGATGTAGGAATTTAGATAGTTGGAGGTATGCACAAATTAAACATTTTGTTCAGACCCTGCCTCGGCCACTCCGCGGGGAAGGAGATCTAAGACCTATGGAGAGAATGCTTTCATCCCCGAGCTGTAAGAAAAAAAGTATGTCCAAAATTTATAAAATTCTAGAGGAGGAAAAGGAACCAGGGGAACCACCATTCTTGAAAAAATGGGAAGAAGAGTAATGCCCCGTACACACGAGAGGACTTATGTCCGACAGACTTCCAAAAGAGTTCCGCCGGAGTTCCGACGGAGTTCTGACAGACTTTTCGGCCGAACGGACTTGGCCACACACGATCACACTAAACTCCGACGGATTCGAACGTGATGACGTACGACCCGACTCGAATAAGGAAGTTCATAGCCAGTAGCCAATAGCTGCCCTAGCGTCGGTTTTAGTCCGTCGGAGTAGCATACACACGAGCGGATTTTTCGAAGGGGACCGGGTCCGGCGGAGTTCCGTCGGGAAAATTTGAAGCATGCTTCATTTCTAAAGTCCGTCAGACTTTTGCGAAGCTAAAGTCCGTTGCAGCCCACACACGATCGGATAGTCTGACGGACTCGGTCTGACGGACTTTGGATGTTGAAAAGTCCGCTCGTGTGTACGGGGCATTAGGTACTCTGGGGGATAAGGAACGTAGAAAGAAGATCTTAAGAATAGCAGGTATAATATCTAAGGACAATATGTCAGTGGAGATGTCATTTAAACTAATGGCAAGATGGTATATTGTCCCACAAAGAGCGCACAAGAGAAGAGCAGATATATCAGCACTATGTTGGAGGGGCTGCGACAAGGTGGGAACCTTTGCACATATTTGGTGGGACTGTGGAAAGATTGGTCCATACTGGGAGAAAATAATAGAAAACATCTTTCGGATAACAGGGGAACAGGTAAAGAAGGAACCGTGGACATGTCTGTTTCATGATACTGATAAAACAATAGGGGAATACAAAAACACATTGATTCCTCACTTATTGAATGCAGCAAAAAGCCTGATCCCAAAGAGATGGGGCACATCTGAACTGCCATCTATGAGGGAATGGTTAGGCAAAATAGAGTGGTTAAGATCAATGGAGGAATCAATATCTAGAAGGGAAGACCAAGTGGAAATTTATTATAGTAAATGGGGAAAATGGCTGGAGTTAAAAAAAACAAGGGAATATCTCAGAATGAGTGGAACCGAGGGGAAGTGAGAGAGAGAGGGCGAGAGAGAGGTGGAGAGGGAGAGGGGAGGGAGGGGGTGAGGGATTGGGGGGGGGGGGGGGGGTAGGGGATATATATATAAGGAAATGGAATAGGAAAGTATATTTTTGTAATACATTTTTTGAAATTTTAACAAAACAAATAAAGAATAAAATAGAAGAAAATGCTGAAAAGGAATGCAGGTGATGTGAAAGTAGCACTGCCAACAGGCAAAATGGTGGCGATAAGCAGAAGGGAACTAAAGCAATAAGGGCGCAAGGCTTGCCACAATTTGTTGATGAAAGATTACGGCGTGCTATATACTGATGCATAAGAAAAAAAAAAAAGAATTTCCGACAACACAGTCCGATCGCACATTTTCTGTCAGAAAGTCTGACCATATGTCACAGGGCATAACAGTCTGATTTGGTGGGGGGAGAAAAGGATGGGATCCCTGTCAGAGTTCAAGCTGAAGAACGCTCCTCTCTCACCAAAATGAAGAGAGCCAAAACTCAGCTCTTGAGATGGCAGGCTGCATTCTCAAAGAGTGAATTTGATGTGGGATGTGCAAAGAGTGCAAAGCACTGTATCTGTCTTCAGGAGGATGAGCCGTTCAGAGAGAGTCTGGCTGATTCCTTTAGGAGACTTGGAAGACCTGTGTGAACAATTGGCAGAATTGAAGAGAGCAGGTATCATCCAAGAATCCCGAAGCCCATATGCTTCTCCGATAGTGGTGGTACAGAAGAAGAATGGGTCGCTGAGGCTGTGTATCAACTATAGAATGCTGAACCGAGGGACCATTCCCGACCAGTACACCACCCCAAGGATAGAAGATGCCTTGCAGAGCCTGTCGGGGCGAAATGATTCAGCGTGCTGGACCTGAAGAGCAGGTACTACCATATCCCATGCATCTTGAGAATCAGGAGAAGACTGCCTTCATTAATCCAGTGTTTTTTTTTTATTTGACCGCATGCCTCATGGCCTGTCCATCACCCCAGCCACATTCCAGAGGCTCATGGAGAAGACGGTGTGTGGGATGAACCTGATTAAAGTGTTGGTGTGTCTAGATTATATCATTGTCTTCGGGAAGACCTTAGAAGAGCACGAAGGAAAAGGTCCTCAACCGACTCTATGATGAGGGCTTGAAGCAGTCTTTGGAGAAGTGCCAGTTTTATGAACCCTCGGTCAACTACCTTGGTCACATCATGTTTGCTGATAGAGTGGCCAATGACCCCCAGAAGCTGGAAGCTGTCACCTTCTGGCCGAGGCCTACTAATGTGACCAAGTTCATGTCATTTCTGGGATTCTGTCCCTATTACAGAAGATTTGTTGAGGGAGCCCCCTCAATGAGCTGCTGAAAAGCAAAGAGGATCCTGTCAGACCAGCTGGAGGATCCAGAAAACCCAGAGAGTCCATTCAGGAAAAGTCGAGTGCCCAATGTGATGAGGCCTTTGGGCAGCTGAAATGGAGCCTAACAACTGCTCTGTCAAGAAGACCCCATTGCTCCAGAGACTGTCCAGAAGAATGGGCCCAGCTGACACTTGAAGGGGTATGAGTAGAATACCAAGCTGGAGGCGGATCCAAGGCCGAAGACATTGTTATTGTTCCCTTGTTATTGCAACATCACCAAAGTCAGGGATGAAGGTCTGCCAAAGCTTTCTAGGAAAGACTTGCGACTGGACCAGTTGGAAGACTTTCTCTGTAGCTTGGCATTAAAGGCCTCGGAGAGCTAACGCCCTGACTCGCTTCTCACTGACTCCCCAAAGGAGGCCCATCTACTGTACCAAGAGTGTGATCGTTTGCAGCTGCATCAAGGGCTGGTCTACCTAAGGAGCCCCTCTGATGATCTCGAAGAAAGATGGCAGTTGTTCCTGACAGAAAAACACAGGGAGAAAGTATTAGTGTCCCTGCACAACAGATATGGCCACTTAGGACCCGAAATAACTTTTCACCTGATGAGGGCCCAATTCTACTGGCCCTGCATGTGAGCTGAATTTTAGGGTTACTGCCATCTCTGCATCAGGTGCATTCAAAGGAAGTCTCTGCCTCACCGAGCTGCCCCAATGGGCAATCTTCCGAGTCAAGGACCCATGGAGCTGGTGTGCATTGACTTCCTGTGCTTGGAGCCTGATCTGAGTGGACAAGCAAATATCCTGGTAGTGACTGACCACTTCACTCAGTATGCCCAAGCATTTCCCACAAAGGATCAACAGGCATCCACGGTGGCCAAGATTTTAGTGGGGAAGTTCTTTGTACACTATGGCTTGCCCCAACGTATCCACTCTGATCAAGAGAGAGACTTTGAGAGCAACCTCATTAAGAGACTTTTAGACCTGTTCGGCATTAAGAAGCTCAGAACCACCCCGTACCATCCTCAAGGGGGTCATCAGCCAGAGAGGTTCAAGCGAACCCTCCTGGATATGCTTGGGACTTTGAATTCAGAACAAAAGCAGCACTAGAGCAAGCATATAGCTGTTATTGTGCATGCTTATAACAGCACTGCAAACGATGCCACAGGATACTTTCCCTATCGTCTGATGTTTGAACGGGAGGCCGGCTGCCAGTGGACTTGGCCTTAGACCATACCTCAACAACCTCCCACAGAGGGTATTTGGACTGCTTATGAAAAAGTCTGGAGACCGCCTATGACAAGGCCGAAGCTTCCTCAGATGCCCAAGGACAGAGGAACAAAAACTTTGACCTCAAGGTATGGGTGCAGGACTTCAACCAGGTGGCAGAGTGCTGCTGAGGAATCTGGGTGTCCCTGGAAAGCACAAGTTGGCTGACCCTTAGAAGTCGCATCCCTATTTCATTTGTAAGCAGCTGCCAGGACTCCAGTGTATCAAATCTGGCCAGAGGGGAGCACAGGCCCACTAAAGACTTGGTACTGCAACCATCTATTGCCTCTATCAGAAGCAGTTTGTTTGCCACCACAGCCAGTCCATACCCTCTGATATGCAAACTTCTTGTTTTTCTGTGTACAATAACTTGCTTTTCCCCCCGCGTGTATATACAAATCATGTAACAGGTCACAGACTCTTTACTGAGGAGTGTGTAGCGGGTATTGCAGCCAAAGACTTACATTAACACAGATGGGCTGCATGTACTGTGTGAGATTATCGGGTGATCGGTAACACTGACTCATGGTCCAGCAGGCATGGACAGGGACGTTGCCTATCTTTCACGGCCCATTGGGTCACTCTTCTGGCAGCTGGGAAGGATGCAGTACACCCACGTCCAATTGTAGCAGGCAAATTTCCCTGTCCCAGCTGCTGGACCGTCGAAAGAAGTTCACTCCCAGCCATCCACATGCCCAGCGGTTTAATGCTAGCTTGGCTAAATTGCTAGCACTTCAACTGCTACCTTTTCAGTTGGTAGACTCGGCCCCCTTCCGTGAGTTTGTGCAATGTGTGGTTCCTCAGTGGCAGGTCCCCAAACACCACTTTTTCTCATGGAAGGTGATTCCGGCTCTCTACGGGCATGTGGAAGGCAATGTCCCCTTGCCTTGCTGGACAGGGCGGTAAGGTGCATATTACCACTGACTCATGGTCCAGCAGGCATGGACAGGGACGTTGCCTATCTTTCACGGCCCATTGGGTCACTCTTCTGACAGCTGGGAAGGATGCAGGACAAGGTGCAGTAGTGTTGGAGGTTGTTCCGCCTCCAAAATGCTACTACTGGTTGTGGTACACCTCTCTCCTTCACCCCCTCCTCTTCTTCTTCCTCCATGGCCTCTTCCAGTGCTCTGTCCTCGGAACCAGCGGTGCTCCGTAGGCGTTCAAGGGACTACGCAAGTATGCAGGCAAAAATATGCCATGCCGTGCTTGCGCTGGTTTGTTTGGGGGACAGGAGCCACACTGGGGCAGATATTTTGTCAGCTCTGCAGTGGCAGGCCAAGAGGTGGTTGATGCCACGCCAGCTTAAGCCAGGAATGGTGGTTTGCGACAATGTCACCAACCTCCTCTCCGCCCTCCGACAGGGACAACTGACCCATGTGCCCTGTGTGGCTCATGTCCTTAACCTGGTGGTGCAGCGGTTCTTGGGCAGGTACCCGGGCTTACAGGATGTCCTGAGGCAGGCCAGGAAAGTCTGTGTGCATTTCCGCCAATCATTTAATGCCAGTTCTTGGCTGGCTAAGCTCCAAAAGGAGTTGAACTTGCCCAAGAACCGCCTTATATGTGACATGCCCACCAGGTGGAACTCAACATTGGCCATGCTGCAGCGGCTGCACACGCAGCAGAGGGCCATCAATGAGTACCTGTGCGACTACGGATCCAGGACAGGGTCAGGGGAGCTCGGTTTTTTCAGACCACGCCAGTGGGGCATGATCAGGGATGCATGCACTGCCCTGTAACCATTTGAGGAGGCCACGAGGATGGTGAGCAGTGACAGTGCATGCATCAGTGACACTGTACCTCTTGTCCAACTGTTGGAGCATACACTGCGTGGAATAATGGACAGGGCACTTGAGGCAGAACAGAGGCAGGAAGAGGAGGACTTCCTTGCCTCTCAAGGCCCCCTTTATCCAGACAGTGTTCCTGCTGTCCCACCCATCACACAGGAAGAGGAGGAGGAGGATGAGGAGGCTTGTGTCAGCATGGAGGTAGAGCCTGGCACTCAGCATCAGCAGTCTTGTAGGGATGATTTACAGTCCCAAGAAACACGCAGACTTGTACGTGGCTGGGAGGAGGTGGCTGCGGATCATGTTGTTCTTAGAGACCCAGAGGACTCCGGACCAAATGCCTCAGCTAACCTACGCTGCACGGCCTCCCTGATCCTGCAAAACCTGCGGAAGGATCCTCATATTCTTTGGATCAAGGAGAGGGACCATTACTGGCTGGCCACTCTCCTTGATCCACGGTACAAGGGTAAGGTTGCGGACCTTATCTTGCAGTCGCAGAGGGAGCAGAGGATAAGACATCTCTGGGAGGCCTTGCAGAAAGGTCTGTGCAATGCGTTCCCAGAGACTGGGAGGTTACAAACTCCTGGTCCTGGACAACGTGTTGCTGAGGCTTTGGTCAGTCACAGAAGGAGCGGTGGAGAAGGTGGCTGTCTGACCGATGCGTTCAGACATTTTTTTAGTCCGCAGCCCCAAGGTATGATCAGTTCCAGGAAACATCGCCAGCATCTGATTTACATGGTGAAGGAATACCTAGGGGCAAGGTCAGACTTGGGTACCTTTCCCACCAAAAATCCTCTGGGTTACTGGGTCTTGAGGATGGATCACTGGCCAGAGCTTGCACAGTATGCAATTGAGCTACTGGCCTGTCCTGCATCCAGCGTTCTTTCGGAACGCATCTTCAGTGCTGCTGGTGGCTTTGTAACCAATCACAGGGTGCGCCTGTCCATTGACTCGGTTGATCGACTGACGTTCATAAAGATGAATCAGTCTTGGATCACCACCAGCTACCAAGCACCTGAAGCTGATGTAACCAAATAATTTTTTTTTTAAATGTCACATCCCTTCAAGAATGCCTATGCTGATGCTAAGCGACTGTCCTGTTATGTTGACTGACTATCCTCTTCCTCAATGATCCCGCTGATATCTTGGAAGAAAATTTTTGGTTCTGGGTGATGCCACCAGCCCAATTTTCAGCCCCTGTTTAACAGGGGCATGTAATTCAATTTTTTGATGCAATGCTTTTCAGCAGGGCTCATTCCTGCACTACAACTAGAGTATATGGTAGAGGTTGCAGTGTATAGGCCCAATTTTTCTGCCCCTGTTTAACAGGGGCGTTTAATAAAATTTTTGATGCAATGCTTTGCAGCAGGGCTCATTCCTGCATTCCAACTAGAGTATCTGGGAGAGGTTGCAGTGTTGTGGCACCAGCAAGCAGTGCCTAAGGCCCAATTTTTCAGCCCCTGTTTAACAGGGGCATGTAATTACAATTCTTGATATAATATTTCACAGCAGAGCCCGTTCCTGCGCCCACCGAGAGTAACTGTGAGGACTTATAGTGTTGTAGCACCAGCACCACCACCACAACCACCAAAGGCCCAATTTTTCTACCACTGTTCAACAATGGCATGTAATTACAATTCTTGATATAATCGTTCACAGCAGGGCGCTCCAGCGCCCACCAAGAGTCACTTTGAGGACTTACAGTGTTGTGGCAATACAAACACCTTAGGCCCCCATTTCTGCAGAGCATATAGGGCAGGCCCCTACTTTCAAACATCCAACTTACAAACGTCTCCTACTTGCAAACGGAAGGAGACAACAGGAAGTGAGATCAAAAAAGACGGACGGCCAAACAAATTATACAGGGATGATAACCCTTCCCTATGTTTTCCAAAAAGCTTAAAAATAGATTTTTTTGACTGGAGCTACACTTTAAAAATGTACCAGTTCAAAATTACAAACAGATTCTACTTAACACAACAAACCTACACAGTCCCTGTCTTGTTTGCACCGCCTGTATACTGCTGTTCTGAGTATATGGGGCCTGGGGGCTCCACGCCTTTCCTTTTTTTTGGGGGTATGGGGTTCCCCTTAATATCCGTATAAGACCCAAAGAGGCTGGTTAATGGGCAGGGGGGCTACCCATGCCATTTTTCTCAATGATTTTCATCCGTATTGCCGGAACCAGATATTACATTAAAACCGCAAGCAGTTTTAAATGACTTTTTTTTCCGTTAAATGTCATTTTGTGCAGGGACTGTTCTAAACACAGGAAACGCATGCCACTTCACAGGCATACTATAGACACCCCCCAGGCACGATATTTAAAGGAATATTTCACTTTTTTTTCCACTTTAATGGACATTTAAATCAGTGCTCCCGAAAAAACTGCAGTTTTTTAAAACCTTTTAGGCATTGACCCATGTCCTCTGGGGAAGGAGCCTGGTCCTCAAACCCTTTTTAGCACAATATCTTGCATATTAGCACTTTTTATTTCGAACATTCGAGTCCCATAGACTTCAATGAGGTTCTAAAGTACTAAAGCACAAATTTTCGGTCCGTTCGAAAGTTCTGGTGCGAACCGAACCGGGGGGTGTTCGGCTCATCCCTAGTTACATAGTTGCATAATAGGTGAGTATGAAAAAAGACACAAGTTTATCAAGTCCAACCCATATGTGTGATTATATGTCAGTATTACATTGTATATCCCTGTATGTTGCAGTTGTTCAGGTGTTTATCTAATAGTTTCTAGAAACTATTAATGCTCCCCGCTGAGACTACCACCTGTGGAAGGGAATTCCACATCCTTGCTGCTCGTACTGTAAAGAACCCTGTATGTAGTTTAAGGTTAAACCTCTTTTCTTCTAATTTTAATGAGTGGCCACGAGTCTTGTTAACCAGTTTCCGACCGACGCACGCCGATGTACGTTGGCAGAATGGCACAGGCAGACATATTGGCGTACAGGTACGTCCAATCTTCAATGCCGCCCTGCCATCGCCAGCGCGCCGCCGGCGGCGTGCTCGCGTGCCGGTCGGGACCCCCGTGAGTCCGGTCGCGGGTCCTGCTGACTCGATCACCACGGGCATACCCGCGATCGTCTCACGAGATGGCTGAATGGAGAAAATGCCGCGTAAACAGCATTTCCCCATTCTGCCTAGCAACTAGTGACGCTGATCTCTGCTCCATGTGATTGGAGCAAAGATCAGTGTTCACTGAATGAAAGCCCAGCCCCCACACAGTTAGTAACACACCCCTTGGAATACTTAACCCCTACACTGCCACCCACTGGTTAACCCCTTCACTGCCAGTGTCATTTACACAGGAATCACTGCATTTATATAGCAGTGATTGCTGTATAATTGACAATGGTCCCAAAAATGTGTCAAAAATGTCCGATGTGTCCGCCATTGCTTATTGCGATTTTTTTTACCAAAAATATGTAGAAGAATGCGCATCGGCCTAAACTGAGGGTAAAAAATGTTTTTTTATATATTTTTGGGGGATATTTATTATGACAAAAAGTAAAAAATAATGCGTTTTTTTCAAAATTGTCGCTCTATTTTTGTTTATAGCGCAAAAAATAAAAACCGCAGAGGTGATCAAATACCACCAAAATAAAGCTCTATTTGGGGGAAAAAAAGGACGTCAATTTTGTTTGGGAGCCATGTCGCATGACCACGCAATTGTCAGTTAAAGCGACGTAGTGCCGAATCGCAAAAAGTGGTCTGGACTTTGACCAGCAAAATGGTCTGGTCTGTAAGTGGTTAAACTCCCTTCTGTAAAAAAGTTTATCCCTATTGTGGGGTCACCAGTGTGGTATTTGTATATTGAGATCATATCCCCTCTCAAGCGTCTCTTCTCCAGAGAGTTCAGTACTCACAACCTTTCCTCGTAACTAATATCCTCCAGACCCTTTATTAGCTTTGTTGCCCTTCTTTGTATTCGCTCCATTTCCAGTAAATTCTTCCTGAGGACCGGTGCCCAGAACTGGACGGCATACTCTAGGTGTGGCTGGACCAGAGCGGGAGAATTATAGTTTTATCTCTGAAATTGATCCCCTTTTTAATGCATGCCAATATTCTGTTTGTTTTGTTAGCAGCAGCTTGGCATTGCATGCCATTGCTGAGCCTATCATCTTCTAGGATACCCAGGTCCTTTTCCATCTTGGGAATGCATGAATCTATCTATTGATAATAGAGGGGTGGCTGGAGAGAGGGGCGGCGCCCGTGCGCCCTTATGGATGCTGTATCCACTGCATCCTTTGCTCTCTTCCTGCTCATTAAAAGTCCACCTGAGCGTGGACTCAAGTGGACCACAACTCTCCACAGAGGCTTGAAAAACCCGGACTGGATTCCGCTTCATTCTCTTACAAGAGAACGCATGCAAGGTGAAATATCTTGTATATTGTTTATTACCTCACTTGACATATCGTCACAGTAATTGGTTAGTGTCGCAGCACAGCCGGGGCATCAGAGGCAGGCAAGCAGCCACCCTGTCACAGTATATCTATGGTAGGCAGTCCGCAAGTGGTTATCTATGATGTTTTACGATTGTTAGGTTCATGATTTTACCAGTCACAATTATTTTTACATTGCATTGCTTTATTGTAGCTCTGATGAAGGGGGATTTCCTTTGGCACCTCAAAATGCATTGGCTGTCTTTTAACACCTCAATCAATAAATGAATTTAGGTCCCTTTCACACTGGGGCGGGAGGTGCGTCTGTGGTAAAGCGCCGCTATTTTTAGAGGCGCTTTACTGTCAGATTTGTGGCGATATTCAGCCACTAGCGGGTCAGTTTTACCCCCTGCTAGCGGCCAAGAAAGGTTTAAAAACAACCTCTGCAGAGGCGCTTTGCTGGCAGTATAGCCGTGCTGCCTCTTTGATTTCAATGGGCAGGAGTGGTGGAGGAGCGGTATACATCGCTCCCTCACCGCTCCAAAGATGCTGCTAGCAGGACTTTTTTTACCGTCCTGCTAGTGCACCGCTCCAGTGTGAAAGCCCTTGGGGCTTTTACATTGCAGACAAAGCAGCGGCTGTTTCAGGGTGCTTTGCAGGCGCTATTTTTAACACTGCAGCTGTAGCGCCTGCAATGTGCCCCAGTGTGAAAGGGGTCTTTAGGTCTGGCGCTCCTTCCATATATGCATGTCTTTTCATGGTAACCTGCTGGAGTACCCACAGTAGGGTAACCTTGCCTGTTGTGAGCAGCCTAACCTGAGCCAGTAAACTCTTCTTTTTTTTTTTTTTTTTTATAATACTTTATTTCTCTGCAGGAATACATGACAAAGATCACAAAAAAATAAATAAATAAATAAATAAATAAATAATAATTACATAGATCAACTTATCAAATCAATTTACAAAACAAAAACTTATTAATTTAACCAATGATACACATTGCATTCCTGCGAATTTTCCTTTTTCTTTTCCTCTTTTTTTTCCCCCTTCTAAACAACTAACAATATTACAAAAACGATTCCCCTCAACAACCCTCTGCTCCAAGGCCCTAGATCCCGTGAGGGACTTATAGAACCGAGGAGAGAGAGAGAGAGAGGGGGAAAAAAAAAAAAACCCCAGGGAATCCCAAATGGAACAAATAAAAATATGTTGCCCCTGCCGACAGAGGGACCTGTGCCACATCACTTACTAGCTATTCCTCTAGTTCCTCTCCAATTAGCCCTTTCCCTTCCTCTGATTGTAAAAATGACTCCCATGGAGCCCAGACTTGCAGTAGACACTCCCTTTCCTCCAAAGACATAGGGATCAATTTTTCCATGATCCCAATTCTTCTTACTTTATTTAACCAATTAGAGATTCGGGGTGTCCCTGGTTCTTTCCAACATATGGTGATGCAGCTTTTAGCTGCATTCACCAAATGGCATAGCATTGAGTTCTTGTATCTCTCTAAAGGAATTTGTGAGCATTGTAATAAGAAAAAAGCTGGGT
The DNA here is from genome assembly GCF_037356315.1 of Lithobates pipiens. Lineage (NCBI taxonomy): Eukaryota > Metazoa > Chordata > Amphibia > Anura > Ranidae > Lithobates > Lithobates pipiens. Next base: position 527,157,391 of record NW_027507764.1, on the reverse strand, counting down.
CTTCCGGGATCTGGTAGTCAGTAAATAATTGAGAGATTCTCTGAACTTCTTGCCAAAACTGTCTAATTACTGGACAAAACCAGAAAATTTGGGCTATGGTGCCTCTCTCCCTACACCCCCTCCAACACCTATCCGACATTTCTGAAGAGAATTTATTCATTCGAGACGGGGTGTAATACCAACGCATTAGTACTTTGTAATTTAATTCCTGTATCTTAGTACATCTAGATGATTTAAAAGTTAAATGTATTATTTTCTGCCGTTGGGATGGTGTAAAAGTTTGTTCAAGGTCGACCATACCCTTCGGCGGGTCCCAATGTTTCAAGAAAGTGTTTAACTTGTAACGCCTGCCAGAAGGGCAATTCGTATTGTCCTCCTAGTCGCGTTAATATTTCTATTGATGGCCACTTACCAAACCTCAGAAAGTGTGAGGCCTGGAAACATCCTTTCTTTTTTAATTTCCCAAATATTCCTGATTCCAAACCAGGAGGGAAATTTGGATTCCCTAGAATAGGAAACGGGGGTTTCTGGTGATGAAAATTTGGGGATCCGAGTAAATTTAGCACCCATATGAAGGGTAGGTCCTATTAAGGGATGTACTTTTAATATAGAAGGTAACGCTGCATAGCACCATATAGCTCTATCTAAGGGGATAGAGCTGATATGTTGTTCCAAGGTAATCCATCTTTTACTATCTCTATGGCGGCACCAGTCAATAACTCTACCTAACTGGGTAGCTTGATAATATTTATATAAATCAGGAGCCGCTATACCACCCACCTCTTTAGATAGCGTTAACAAATTCCTATTAATTCTTGGCCGTTTACTTGCCCATATAAACTTTGCAAACGCTATTCGAGTTTTACTAAAGAAGGCGGGTGGAATCGAGATAGGTAACGCCTGGAACAAATAGAGAAATTTTGGCACTATATTCATTTTCAAAATGTTACATCTCCCGAACCAGGAATGTGAGGCTTTACTCCATTCATCTAACAATATGCTAACTTCCCTTAGTAAGGGTGGAAAATTGAACTCTTCAAAAAAAATGTTTTGCCCTCTCACTACCTTCTTTAAACTCATCAAAATTCCAGTTCCTCTTGGAAGCCCTTTTTTCATTGGAATCCAATGTACAAGCTGGCCTCAGTGCCCTATTTTTTGGACAACTATGTGGCAAATGAGGTTTAATGTTGATAATGTAAAGTTATATAGTTGGGGGCTAAAAACATGCATGCATCATACATACTAGGAGGAGAACAGTTGGGGGATTCAATAGTGGAGAAGGATCTTGATGTTCTGGTAGATCATAGGCTTAATAATGGCACGCAATGCCAAAGTGCAAGCAGGCAAAATACTTTCTTGTGTTAAGAGAGAGAGAGAGACATAATTTTGCCCCAGTTCAAATCATTAGAAAGACCTAATTTGGAATATCTAGTTCAGTTTTGGGTACCTGTTCATAAAAAGGATATTGGATACCTGGAGAGAGTACAGGGAAGGGCAACCAAACTGGTAAGAGGCATGAAGGTGCTTAAAGTGGTTAGTTGTAAAGTGTGAAGGTTTTGTTACCTTCAAGCATTCTATGCAATAAGGTCTTTTTTTTTTTTAAGAACCACTATAATCACTTTAACTATGAGGAAAGATTAGCTGAACTGAATGTATTCTCTTTTGAGAAGAGGAGATTAAGGGGGGATATGATCAATATGTAGAAATACATAAGTGGTCAATATAAAGAAACTTGTTGTAGAGTTATTCAACATCAGGTCTGGAGGAAAAGAGATTTAACTTTTTCATACATAGTAGAGAAAAGTGGTACTACCTAAGTGTAGCATTTATTAAAACATATTTATTAAATGAAAAACAATAAATATGCACTCACATTTACAAGATGGAGGAGACAAGGTAAAGGACTGCCTTTTTTTTTTATAAGACTGTCTATCTACTGTATGTGTGTGCATGCATGTGTGGGTGTGTGTGCATGGTGCATGTATATCTGTGTGTGTGTGCATGTATGTGTGTGCATGATGCATATCTGTGTGTGCATGCATGTATATCTGTGTATGTGCATGATGCATGCATGTCTGTGTGTGTGCGCATGATTCATCTCAGGACCGTTTTTAAAGCAGGGCAAAAGGGGAAGTTGCCCTGGGCCCCATCATTGTAGTGGGACTCAAAGCAGCTGCCTAATACTTGCCAACTATCCCAGTTTAAATTCCCTTATCCCTTGAAGTTTTAGTCCCGTGCTGTGTCCCGATATCTCAGTGTAAACTTTGTTGCTGCCCAGCTCTGCCCTATTGCCATGTACAGATGACTCACCAGCAGACCCTGTGTTTACATGTAAATAACCTGCATTAATATGTAAATAGTGGCGGCATTAATATGTAAATTTTGTGGACTGTGGCATTGATATTTAAATAGAGGTGGCATTCATATGTATATCATGTCCCCCTGAGGTCACATCCACCATCACTTCTGCTGAATGCTGCCCACTGGGGAGGTAAAGGAGCATGTTTGAAAGTCTTGCCTACAGTTGTGGTCATTAAGCTTAACATCATGTTTTTGCAAATAAGCACATTAGAGGTGGATTCTTCAAAATAACATGGTGCCACAGCACCCTGAATTTCGATGCATGTGAATATGCAGGCAGGCAGTGAGGAGATGATGTGCTGTAACCTTTAGCAACCAATCAGTGAGCAGTAATTCTATGCATCAACCTCTTGCAACCAATTAGTGAGCAGTAATAATGTGCAGTAACCTCTAACAACCAATTAGTGAGTGGTATAGATGTTCAGTAACCTCTAGAATTCAATCAGTGAGCAGAAGTCATGTGCTGTAACATCTAGAAAATAACAGAGAGCCATAATGTGTGCTGTAATCTCTAGCAGCCTGTCAGTGAGCAGTAATGATACACTGTAACCTCTGGCAACCAATTGCAATCGCTGCCTGATCTGATTCAGTAAACAGATTTTGAGTCTAGCTGCTATTTATTTTATGTCTCAAAGCATGCAGAGAGTGAAATCGCATGGAAGAGGGGGCCCCAGAAAATGTTTGCCCAGGGTCCAGTCAATATTAAAGACAGCCCTGATTCATGTTTGTGTGTGTGCATGATGCATGTATCTGTGTGTGTGTGTGCATGTATGTCTGTATGTGTACATGCATGTATGTCTGTGTGTGTGTGTGTATGCATATATGTGTGTGTGCGTGTGTGTGTGCATATATGTATGTATGTTTGTGTGCATGTATGTGAGAGTGCATGTATGCATATGTATGTATGTGAATGTGCATGTGTTTATCAGTGGCGGTGCGTCCAAAGGGTCTCACAGGTGCTGCCTCCTCTCTCCAGCCACTCCCTCTATGACCAATGGATAGATTCATGCATAGCATAGCAACCACCTTATTGCCACCCCCATATTTATGTGTCCGGTCCCTTTTGGGGCATTGGGCACCTGAATTACAGCGGTGGGGGTGTTTTTGAAGCACCTGATTAGAGCCATAGGCTCTAATAGACTTCAAAATAAGTGAACTGCGAGCACCATGCTTGACGCTCACAGTCCACCCAGGTGTGTTAGAAAAGCAAATTAATATTCACTTTCCTAACACTGAACCGCCACTCTCCACCAATCAGGTGTGTGGGTCTGTTACCCATCACCTGATTGGCATAAACAATAGGTGCAGCTATTGGACGCCTATCAAGAGGCAAGGACAGGAGATGAGGATGGCAAGAGACGCAAGGAGGACCCCACTCGTAGCCGTCACCCACTGCTCCACCAAGACAGGGTAAGTGCCAGTCAGATGGCAAGTGGGCAGGGGGATGCACAGTGGCAGCATTTGATGGCACACTGCCAGCATTTAATGGGCACAGTGGCAGCATTAATTGAGCACAGTGGCAGCATTTAATGAGCACGGTGGAAGCATTTGATGGGCACAGTGGCAGAGCTTGATGGGCACAGTAGCAGCATTTGATGGGCACAGTGACGGCATTTGATGGCACAGTGGCAGCATTTGATGGCACAGTGGCAGAGCTTGATGGGCACAGTGGTGGCATTTGATGGACACAGTGGTGGCATTTGATGGACACAGTGGTGGCATTTGATGGCACAGTGGCGGCATTTGATGGCACAGTGGCGGCATTTAATGGGCACAGTGGCAGCGTTTGGGTACACTGGCAACATTTGATGGGCACACTGGTGGCATTTGATGGCACAGCGGCAGAGTTTGATGGGCACAAAGGCAGTATTTGATGGGCAAAGTGGCAGTGTTTGATGGCACAGTGGCTGGAATTGATGGGCACAGTGGCTGCAATTGATGTTTTTTTTTTATCTGAATTTTACAGTTTGCTTGTGCCCCCCCCCCCCCCCCCCAAAAAAAATTCAGCATCAGCTGCCACTGATTTATATGTGCGTGCTAGGGTGACCACATTTCCAAACTGCCATTCAGGGACACCAACCCCCCCCCCCCCGCCCCAAAAAAGATTATTTTAGACTTTTTTTTTTGCCGATTTTTGGGGCAGGGGTGTATGAAATCAGCGGACCCGTGAAGAACAACAATATGGCGCGCAAATTGTGTCGTGGTGAACAGTGGACAAATAAATATATATATATATATATCCACACCCCTCCCCTTTTGATCCGTTTTTGACCTCCGAAGCTTCAGCATAACTCTATCCTCCCCTCTATACACGTCTTGCCACCTCAGACCCCCTCCAACCTTTTTCGCCGAACTGACCAGTTCCCCCACCTGACATGCTCAGAAAAACGCAATTGAAAATGCCGTGCGGAACAACCGTATTTCGTAACTCGACTCACACACCACACCTAATTTGTCGCAAATGACCTGCAGAATTGAAAAAGACCCCAGTCTCCTCATATCCCTCTGCGGATAACCTTTTCAGTACCCTTTCAACGCTTGTCTCACCCAGAATCCCTTTGTGAAAACCTGCTTGCCCTGGAGTTTAAATCAGAACACCAAGGCTGCCCGTTTACGCTCGATGGCCAATATCGATCCCATTCTGTCCATCTGTCTGGACACAAAGTACAGCACTAATAGACCCAAATCGGCCCTTCCCAGCTCGGCTCCCGCCAGCCGTGTAAAGACTAACCACTCCGTCCCCACTTTATTGTATGCTGCCCAAGTTGACCTGCTCACCGACCTCCTGATCCATCCAGCGGCAACTCCAATGTAATCTCCCAGAGCCACACCAGGCAGGGGATCCCCTCCTTCTCTGCGGCCTTTGCCAATTCCCCGAACCTCTCCCACTGAAGCTGAGAAAAGGAGTCGGCCGAGTTATTTTCCACGCCCGGAATATGGACAGCCCACCTAAGAATGTTCAGCTGTAAACACTGTAACACTAGGTGGTGCAGCAGCTGGATCACCGGCTGAGAAGACGCCGAGATGCAATTACTTACCTGCACCACCCCCCTGTTATCGCAGTTCAACCTGATCTTTACATTTCTACAAGGCGTACCCCATATTTCCACCAGCAGCACCACCGTAAATAATTCCAGCAGTACCAGGTTCCGCATGAATCCTGCCTCCACCCCCGACTTCGGCCAAGTCTCCGCGCTCCACTGACCTTGGAAGAAGGCCCCGTAGCCTGTTGACCCCGCCGAGTCTGTGACCAACTCCAGATCGAAATGACTTACCCGCCCATCCATCCAAACCAATCTTCCATTGTATTTCTCCAGGAACGTGTGCCAAACCCTTAAATCCACCTTATGTTCCCTGGTCAATCTAAAATGAAAATGGTTTGGAACATGCTCCCCTGCTGTGGCCGCCGACAGCCGTCTGCAAAAGCCCTGCCCATCAGAACAATGCGGCAAGCGAAGTTCAACTTGCCCAATACCGACTGCAACTTCCGAATTTGCACTTTCCTCAGCCCTACCATCTCCCCAATTTCCACCTTGAGCCCATCTACCTTATCCATCGGCAACCGGCATTCCATGGCAACAGTGTCTATTTAGATGCCCAAGAAACTCAGTTCTGTCGTCGGACCCTCCGTCTTGTCTGCTGCTAACAGAACCCCATATTTTTTCGCAATGTGCTGCAACATGGCCCAGAGGATCGCCCACAAATTGGAGGAAGGGGGGCTCACAACAAGAAAGTTGTCCAAATGGATGACATATACCCAGCCTGACACATCCCTCACCACCCATTCCAGGAATGAACTGAATAGTTCAAACAAGGCGCATGAGATGGACCAGCACATGGGCAAGCATTGGTCCACATAAAACTGCTCCTGCCAACAGCACCCTAAGAGATGAAAGCTTTCCGGGTGCACAGGTAGCAACCGAACTGCCGACTCAATGTCCGATTTGGCCATGAGCGCCCCCCGCCCATAGTGCCTAACCCAACCAACCGCAGCGTCGAAGGATGTGTAGGACACCGTACAAGCCTCAGGGTCTATGGCATATTTCCCTCAACCCCCTTTTGGAAATGAGAGGAGATGAATAAGTCAAAGCTTGTTTGGTTCCTTCTCAGGCACCACCCCCAAAGGTGACACCACCACCAAATCCTGCAAAGTCCGTTCGGCAAAAGGCCCGCCCATCTGCCCCAAAGCCACCTCTTTTGCCAATTTCTCCGAAAACCCCCTGGATTCAGCAGTGCCGACCTCAGGTTCCGCACCATCGGTGGGACCACCGCCAACGAACATGGAATCTTAAAACCTACCGAAAAACTCCTCCCCCAACACGAGCTTCTTCCCTATCAGGGTACCCATTTAGGCAAGGGGTTATCCCTCTGGTAAACCGTCTCGCCGACACGCTTTCCTTTTTTGAAGCAATGGGACAGGGGGTGATTACCCCCACAACCGGAGCACTCATGCCTGAAACGACAGGACTCCCCAAACTTGCAAGCGCCTTAAATTGCCAGTACACCCCCTATTTCTTTCCGGCCGGAAGTCCAGAGGCGGAAGTTCCCCTGCCCCCCCCCCCCCCCCCTGAAAAAACTGGTTAGGGTCCCTGGCTGATGAAAACAAGAGCATCTATAAGCTGACCTCCTTGTGGTCCCACCTGATATCCGGCCGAACTGCTCTACACTGCCTAAACTGCTCCTCATAATGTAGCCACGCTGTCCCGCCATACCCCTTATGAGCCGCCCTTATGGCGTACCTTATGGCGTAACAGAACAGCGCTGAGCAGTGTTCCGGGGACTCTTCACCTATCACACTGGCCATGATAGCTAACGTCTGCAACCAATTTGTGAATGTCCTGGGTATCAGGCAGTACCTCCTCTTCTCCTCATCGTCTTACTTAGAGTCGCCGAGCTTGACCCTGTCCAGATTAAATTTCTCGGGGGAAAATGGAAAAAATATCCACATACTCACCCTTATCAATCTTGTCCCTCACTTCCTGTTTCAGATGCGAGCCCAACGGTCCTCATAGCACACGTATACCTCGTACTTCGCTGCATGTGCCAACCTGACCAAATCAACCCTCACCATCGACGTTGTCTCAGCAGTCTTTTCCACTCCCGTTGTACTCGCCGTCACTCCTCCCGATGTCATAGCCTGAGGCTCTACTGTCACCCTAGGTTGCTCCCCCCCCCCCATCCCAGTCTTTTCCCCCTGTCCCCCATCCCATGGTGCAGCCTGTGGGGGCACCACCTGATTGACCGCAAAACGCTGAATCCACTCCCTCAGCCCCCCAGCAATTCTTGGAAGGCTCCTGTGTCCCTTGGGTGGCAGGCGGGCTGCCCGGCCCCCGTGGGCCAACCACCACCCTGTCCCTGCCTCCGCTCTACCCCCCCCCCCCCCCACCAACATCCAGTATCCTGCACCCTGCTGCATTCAAACAGTAGGAGATAAGTTCAAAGTCTTACCTGGCTGCCTGGGCCTGCTCCCCTCAGCCGCGACTCCGGATGCTTCTGTCGACTCGATACCTCTGCAGGCCTCCTCCTCCGATCTGGACAGCTCGCCCTATGCCAGCACCGCTGCCATTGGTAGCATAGGCGTGACCAGCCCTCCAATCGGCTCGTGCCTAGAGGCTGTGGCTTCTCTTTGTGGCGTGGATCTTCCTCTCCCAGTGGCCCGACCATCCCCAGCCCTACTGCATGGTGTAGATGCAATATGGCTCCGCATGGTCCCTGCTGGTCCGCCTCTGTCTTCTGCTGCAGCACTCCCCCCCTCCCCCAACTCTGCGCATTGGACCTGCCAGCGGCGTCTGGTAGCTGCCTTGCAGGTGTGACACTGCTCCTCCTGTGACTGGTGTCCCTCTGGCCTGACACTGCTGGTGTGGAAGGGGGAACCGCTCTCCCTCTCTTCTCTGAACTCACAGGTGGAGAGTGGGTGCCATTTTGGCCCAAAGCCCCGCGCCCCGCCGGTGTGGAGAATTCTGGAGGGGCCGGCGGGTCTGTCAACGGGCTCCTGGAGAGACGCTGAGCTCTGGTGGAGGGGCCTGGAGAAAAGCGCTCCGGAGTCTGCGACCTCCGAGCGCGTGGTGTCTCGCCCCCTCGCCTCATCCCGCTTGAGGGAGCTGATACTTGGCTCTGAAGCCACTCAGTTCCCCTGGATGCAGCTGCCACCCACAAGCACGCTAATGAGCCATCCACGTCCGCCATAGCAAAGTCTCAAGTCCGCAATGCCCCAGAATGTCCCTGTACCTCTGCCCAGAGTGTAACGCTGCCAGCTCCAAACTTTCTCCCTGCTGTCCTCTCTTTGTTTGCCGAGAGTCCCCGCCCACGCTATATATAACCCCCCACCCCTTTATGTTCATCTCTCCAATGGCTCCACCCCTTCCTCTCCCAGCTCCATTTCTTAACCCTATAGTTGCTTTCACTCTCAACATCTATCATGCCCGGCCCTTCATCTATTTACTTTCTGTCTTTTATTCCAGGCCTCCCTGTTATATCATTTACATGTAGGAAAGAATCCAGGCCTTTTTTTTAAAGCAATCTATTGAGCTGGCCAGAACCAGATCTCGAGGCAGTCTATTCCAATATTTCCCAGCTCTTACTGTGAAGAAACCTTTCTGTATTTGGTGATTAATTCTATTTTCCGCTAGACATCCTTAAAGTCCTTGTCCTTAAAGTGGGAATAAACTCCCATGGTTGATATTTACCTATAGGTAAGCTTATAATAAGGCTTGCCTATAGGTACCGTAAATATCTCTAAAACATGCACCATGCGACGCTAACTTGCACATTATAACTTCACTTTGCAGGCTTTGAAACAGAAAAGCATGGTGGTTTGCTACCACTTTAAAGTTAATAACTCAACACCAAGTTCACTATATGGACTACTTACGTATTTATACATGTTAATCATACCCCCCCCTTAATCTCCTCTTCTCAAGAGAGAATAAACTCAGTTCCTCTAATCTAACCGCATAGTTGAGCTCCTCCATGCCTTTTATCAGTTTGGTTTCCCTTCTCTGCACTTTCTCTAGTTCTCCAATATCCTTTTTGTGAACTAGTGCCCAAAACTGAACTGCATATTAAATTACTATAGAGATGGGTTTTACTTCCTCTTTATTCCCCTGCAAAGTAAAACCATGATGGGCCACTATGCATCACATACTAGCCCATTATGTGCCACTTACCTGCAAACTAAGCCCACACCTTCCCCGCTGGTGGCTGCATCTATCTTTGCCCCTCTTCCTTTCCGGGGCCACGGACTCCGGTCCTGTGATTGGCCAGAGTCGCGTGACCTCACTCTCCCCTAACGCGCACAGGAGCCATCAGTCACGGCACTTGCTAGTGAAGAAATGGCGTGGATGGCGGTTTCTTTACAGAGCATGCGCCGAAGATGTCATTGGTGCACTACAAGATGGATATCTCCTAAATGGCGCATGTTTAGGGGATATTTAAAGTACCTATAGTTAAGCCTGCTATAGGCATTTTATTGATTATCTGTTCTTGGTTTGGGAGGGAGACGAGGATAGTCTGATAGCATTCAAGAGGAAACAGGTTTATAATGGCAAAACATATTAGCTTAACTTGGAGGGTAGACTGTGAGTCTGTAGTATTTTTTTAATTTAGAAATCCAAAAAGAAAGATTTTAGTTCATTACTAAACCTAATTTTAAACCGTAACAGCTATATTTTATTAGATAGCTGTCATTGCATGTCATGACTATTTAACATTCGCAGAAAGACAGACTCTGTTCACTTTTGGAGCATGTTACACGTTATACCTGTATTTACAGTGTACCATGCAACATGCTCCAGTGCCTACCACTGCACAGCCCAGTGATAAATCCCCTTGTAGTTCATTGACACTTCTTCCAGTTTTCTAAAAGAAAGCCAGTACAGAGAGAGGTATGGGCAAGAAAGTTGGAGTAAGAGGCTGCAGGAGCTTGACATTGCACTCATTATCCACTGATCAAGGGTGCAATGCTTTGCAGGATCCTGGGGGAAAAAATAATAAATGCACATTTTATGCAACAGTTAAACATTGTCATAGCAGAATTATATAAATTTGTAGTCTTTAACCACTTAAATCCAGGCACATTTGGTTGGCCAAAGACCAGAGGACTTTTTACAATCTGGAATTGCACTGCTTTAACTGGTAATTGCGCAGTCGTGCAAAGTTGTAACCAACCGAAATTTGTAATCGGAGTCTTCAAGTGGGAAATGCAATATTACTTAAGAAACAAGGCCTGAGGTGTGCCATGGCCTGGATGGTCAGTATGCCTGAAAAGAGGGCATACCCTGAATGTAAGAATAAGAAAAATACTATGAGTATGAGTGAATAACCTGGGGGAAACGGGTGGGTGGGCACCTAGAAAACCCCAACCCTGGCCCTGACAGAGGAGGAGGGTTATATAGTCTCCGACTCCTCCCACAAATACAGGCTGGCCTACAGCCAGCCTTCTAACTTGTAATCGGAGTCTTCAAGTGGGAAATGCAATATTACTTAAGAAACAAGGCCTGAGGTGTGCCATGGCCTGGATGGTCAGTATGCCTGAAAAGAGGGCAAAAAGACACCAGTTTAGGTGGGAGAGGGAAGGTAGAGATCCCATCCCTAAAATGACGTATGCCCAAACGCCAACCGTAAGTAACCGGTAAGTATCCGCTGTGAGAGTAGAACCCATCGACTCCAGACCTGGAGATGAGAAGGAACCTCCTTAGAGCCTGCAAGCTACGCAAACCCAATTGAACGTCCCGTGAAGGATAGGATGAGCCTGATGCCCAAGGTGACCCGGACATGAGAATGAACTGCTATGAATGAGAGGATACGTGGGGAAAAGAGAGCAAGGGCTGACCCGAAGAACCCCTACAACACACACCAGAAGAAGCACCGTGAAAACACCCCTTCCCATACCTGGTAAGAGGATGTGAGAGGGTGAGTGGCAAAAATACCAGTGATAGGAGAGGAAACCTGGCTGCCTGATGGATGTGATGGAGTAGATGCCATGGCAAGCATCATCAACATGGCGACACCAAGACAAACTGGTCCCACCGGATGTGAGCAGGTCATGCTACTGCCCGAGACCTCCCAACCGAGACCGAATCCTGAACCGAGGAAGGAGAAACAGACTCCAACCCAGGGGAATAAGTCCCATAGCATGAACCAGCCATGCCCAAAGTGACTAAAGCACCCCCCTCCCCACCTGGAACAAACCGGGGAGGAGCAAAGATGACTGGACCGACGTCCCTGAGCAGTATACCAGGCAACCTCCTAGACAAGAGATCGGAGCTGAGAGTGGAATCCAGAATGGTGACGACGTCGCCCAACCTACCACCTAAGGACCATGGCTTGGACACACCCTGAGAGTATGAATCCCAGGGCGGTAACCAGGGCCTCTATGCAACAGGATGTCCACTAAAGAAAATTGTTGTCTGCTTCCAACCTGAGGGTGCGCCCAGTGGCGAAAAGACATCTGTACGTGAGTGCAGGCATGGTTGATATTGGTATGGATGCCAAGACGGCCCAACCTGAAAACGTAACTAGAAGGAAAGACAGACAACCAGACATGAGAACAACAACAACGCCCCTCTGCCTACCTAAGAATGAGAACATGGCAGAAAAGTCAAGACCACAGCGCATGAATGAACCTAATGATGAACCCCCCCCCCCCCCCCCCCCGTGTGTGAGTTGAGAAATAGTGAGTTAACCCGAGTAACCTGCAGCGCAGAGACAGGTAATTAACAGAAACTCAGGCCTAGAGTACCCACAGACCGTGGTGGGTAGACGTACAGGTGTGGTGAATGAACATGCATCGTATGACGTATGGTATACAGGCGAGAAGATTGTGGTCAACAATCATTAATAACGAAACCTCAGCCCGTATGGATCTGTAGACGTGACAGATCCCGATGTGCGAGCCCTAGCTAACTGACCCCGGTACAAACATGAACACAGATACGATAAGACATGACAATGAATGCAGACAAACCTAACCAGAATATGTCATAAGTGAACGCCCTTCTGCGAACTCTGAAGCCAAACACAGAGGTTGAAACACCATGACAGAACCACTGAACAGAAACACTCTGACAGAAATACTGACAGAAAAATGTCACGACAATGCCATGACAGAAATGCTAAAAGTTAACCTAGGTAGAACAATGACTGAAATCCCGGGGCAGAACGCTATGACAGACATGCTGGCAGGACGCTATGACAGAACTCCAGGGGCAAACCACTATGACCGCCATGCTGGACAGAGCGCTATGACGGAAATACTGGACCGAACGCTATGACGGAAATACTGGACCGAACGCTATGACGGAAATACTGGACTAAATGCTGTGACCGAACCTGGACAGAACGCTATGACAGGAAAGCTAGAAAGAATGCTATGACCGAGAATGCTGGACCAATCGCTATGACAGAATTGCTGGGCTGAACATTATGACAGAAAATGCTGGGCCGAACGTATGACAGAAAATGCTGGGCCGAACGTATGACAGAAAATGCTGGGCCGAACGTATGACAGAAAATGCTGGGCCGAACGTATGACAGAAAATGCTGGGCCGAACGTATGACAGAAAATGCTGGGCCGAACGTATGACAGAAAATGCTGGGCCGAACGTAATGACAGAAAATGCTGGGCCTAACGTAATGACAGAAAATGCTGGGCCGAACGTAATGACAGAAAATGCTGAGCCGAACGTAATGACAGAAAATGCTGAACAGAACGCTGTGACAGAAAACTGGACTAATGCTATAACCAAAACCTGGACAGAACGCTATGACAGGAAAGCTAGATCGAATGCTGTGACAGAAATGCTGGACCGAACGCTGTGACAGAAATGCTGGACCGAACGCTGTGACAGAAATGCTGGACCGAACGCTGTGACACGAATGCTGTGACAGAAATGCTGGACCGAACGCTGTGACAGAAATGCTGGACCGAACACTATGACAGAAAATGCTGAACAGAACGCTGTGACAGAAAAACTGGACTGAATGCTGACCGAAACCTGGACAGAACGCTGTGACAGGAAAGCTAGATGGAACGCTTATGACAGAAATGCTGGGCCGAACGCTATGACAGAAAATGCTGAACAGAACGCTGTGACAAAACTGGACTGAATGCTATGACCGAAACCTGGACAGAACGCTGTGACAGAAATGCTGGACAGAACGCTATGACAGGAAAGCTAGACGGAACGCTATGACAGAAATGCTGGGCCGAACGCTATGACAGAAAATGCTGAACAGAATGCTGTGACAAAACCTGGACTGAATGCTATGACCGAAACCTGGACAGAACGCTGTGACCGAAATGCTTGACAGAACGCTATGACAGGAAAGCTGGGCCGAACGTTATGACAGAAAATGCTGGGCCGAATGTTATGACAGAAAATGCTGGGCAGAACGCTGTGACAGAAAATGCTGGGCAGAACGCTGTGACAGAAAATGCTGGGCAGAACGCTGTGACAGAAAATGCTGGGCAGAACGCTGTGACAGAAAATGCTGGGCAGAACGCTGTGACAGAAAATGCTGGGCAGAACGCTGTGACAGAAATAGCTGGGCAGAACGCTGTGACAGAAAAATGCTGGGCAGAACGCTGTGACAGAAAAATGCTGGGCAGAACGCTGTGACAGAAAAAAACTGGGCAGAACGCTGTGACAGAAAATGCTGGGCAGAAAATGCAGGGCAGAACGCTGTGACAGAACGTTGTGACAGAAATGCTGGATAGCCCGCTGTGACAGAAAATCGCAGGCAGAACGCTGTGACAGAAAATCGCAGGCAGAACGCTGTGACAGAAAATCGCAGGCAGAACGCTGTGACAGAAAATCGCAGGCAGAACGCTGTGACAGAAAATCGCAGGCAGAACGCTGTGACAGAAAATCGCAGGCAGAACGCTGTGACAGAAAAACGCTGGCAGAACGCTGTGACAGAAAAAACGCTGGCAGAACGCTGTGACAGAAAATCGCAGGCAGAACGCTGTGACAGAAAATCGCAGGCAGAACGCTGTGACAGAAAATCGCAGGCAGAACGCTGTGACAGAAAAAACGCTGGCAGAACGCTGTGACAGAAAATCGCAGGCAGAACGCTGTGACAGAAAAAACGCTGGCAGAACGCTGTGACAGAAAACGCTGGCAGAACGCTATGACAGAAAATGCTGGCAGAACGATATGACGGAAAACGCTGGCAGAACGCTATGACAGAAACCGCTGGAAAAACGCTATAACAGAAAACGCTGGCAAAACACTATGTCAGAATGCTATGACAGAAAATTGCTGATGGAAGCTACAATTACCTCCCCCCCCCCCCCACGGGAAAAACCGGTGGGAAGGGCGGACTGCACGCAGGAGAGCTGAGGGAGGGGAGAATGTGGGCGAAGGACGGCCGATCAACCCCCCCTCCCCCCGGCATATGTGAGGGGCCGAATACCCCCCCCCCCCGAGAATCGGCCGATCATCATCGTCATTTTTTATTTATTTTTTTGTGAGGGGGGAGAGAGCCGGCGCGGCCGATGGCTGGACGCATGGGGAGTGGGCGGGCAGGGAGAGTGCAGCCATGCACCAGGAAGGAAGGACGCATCCCGCTGCCTCCGGCATGAGCGCGCCCAGGTGGAGCTGGGAACTGACTGGGGACATGGCAAGGTGGAAGGATGGCCGAACGCCCCCCCCCCCCGCTCCCCCGGCCTGAGCGCCGGGAAGAGCGGGCGGGCCGCATGCCAGCCCCACGGAGCTATGGGGATATGATAGCAGGCGGATGTTTCTTCCAGTGTGGGGCGAGGGGGGGGGTGATCGACGATCGGCCGCCCCAGCTCCTCTCCCCCCCCCCCGCAGGAACACCGAGCCGACTGCCGGAGAGCTGAGGGAGGGGAGAGTGAAGGACAACCAAATCGGCGGGTGTACAACATATGTGTGTATGGGGGGGGGCGGCCGACCACCTCCCCTCCCCCCCACCAGGAGAATCATCAGAACAGAGCATATGTGAGGGAGGGGGAGGCAGCGCGGCCGATTACCTCCCCCCCCCCCACGAGGAGAAACGGCGGGTGCTCCGTACCTGCGAGGGGAGGGGAGAGGGGGAGGCCGACTATCTCCACCTCCCCCTACCAGGCGTGCAGCTCCCTTGTGAAAAGATGCCTGGAGAGCGGAGCTGGCGGGTGGCTCCCTCGTGGACCAGGTGAACATCCCCCCAACGAGAGGCGGAAGATGACAGAAGGACGCCCCCCCTCACCCCCGGCATGAGCACATGGAGAAGGAGGCGGGCGGCACGTCAGCCAGAGCTGTGGGTGGTAAAGGGAGGAAGTTGGATGGATGAACCGTCCCGTCCTCCCCCATACCCGAAACCCAGTAGGTCATAAGTTTGTTAGCAGTAGGTGATAGGGATGTACACAGGGTGTCATGCTCACACAGCCTGATGCCGGGAGAAGCAACCCCCCTCCCTGCTGGAACCAAAAGGAGGGGGACAGCATAGCGGCCACCACAAGCCAGTGGACCCAGAGATGAGGGAGAGAGGCGGCCGACCGCCGCTCTGCAAAGACAAGCTCCCACCTAGAAAACCCCAACCCTGTAGTGATGTCCAGTTCATGAACGAATCGTTCTTTTGAACCGGTTCTTTTTAGTGAACTGGATGAATCGATTCTTTTCAGTGAACTGATTCGTTTGAAACAGTTCACTCTGCACTCAGTACATAGCAGAGCAGCAGAGCTGGCAGTGGTAATATGATCCTAGAGTGAGAGAGCTCCGCCCCTCCCTGCAACCAATCAGCTGACTCAAAGCACAATGACACTCAGGAACTGGATACAAACTTAAAACAAGAGCCAGGAGTTCACAGTACACCGAGTTAAAGCGGAGGTCCACCCTAAAATGGACCTCCGCTCATCGGAATCCCCCCCCCCTCCGGCGCCACAATCGGCACCTTTCAGGGGGGAGGGGGGTGCAGTTACCTGGATAATCCAGGTAACTGCACCCACTTCCGGGCTAGCTGTCTGCGGAACGAGCGTAGGTTACGCCCCCGTTCCGCAAGCGCCCGCCCCCTTCAGCAAGTGCCCCGCTGCCTGCTGGGAAACACACAGCTCCCAGAGGCAGCGGGGACCGTCCGGATTGCGCCGCGCGGCTCGCGCATGCGCAGTAGGGAACCGGGAAATGAAGCCGAAAGGCTCCATTTCCTGATTCCCATACCCAAGATGGCGGCGGGACCCGGCAGCCGAGCGAGCGATCGGCTTCGGGTGCCGACATCGCGGGCGCGCTGGACAGGTAAGTGTCACTATTTAAAAGTCAGCAGCTGCAGTATTTGTAGCTGCTGGCTTTTAAAAAAAAAAAAAAAAAAAACGCGGAGTCCCGGTGGACTCCCGCTTTAAAGAATCGTACTTGTTACCGAGTTAACGAGTGAAAGAATCATATCAGTTTTTAGAACACAGTACACTAAAAGAACCACGAGTCACCACCAGTAGAGAACACTACACTAAATCAATGATCAGCTAGCAGTAGTACACTTACAGACTGCTTTATAGACAGAGAGGACAGAGTCAGGATAAGAAGATATCCTCATTCAGATTAATTATTTAACCCTTTAATATTTAGTTGGTTTATGCTAAAGAAGATATTCATGTTAAGAAGGACAGGAATGCCTTCTGGGACATGTGTCTAATTTAGTAGCTATATAACTGAATGAGAGAGCTGTCTAATTTTTATAACACAAAAATACATTTTATCCTGCTTTATGGTAATATTTTTCTGCGTTCTGGTCCTGAGATTTCTATGCCCCCTGGATCCTTAGATTATTATTTATTTTTTTTAATTCCTCCAACCATGACCATTTTTTAAATAGTGGTATAAAAAATAACACAGACAAAATAGGAAAAAAATCAACAGTTTTTAATAGAACAATATAAAACTATTTGAAAGTACTGGAATAATTACGATAAAAAAAACATTTATTCACATGCAGATATCGGGGTTGGTGGGGATGGTTTTAGTTTTTATTTTATAAATTTTTCACTTAACAAGCCCCTATGTGATCGTTTGTTGAAGTGACAGGTTCTCTTTATTGCATATATGGGGTCTGGTATATGATTATATGAGTATAGGATTGTGCTCAGTGACCTGGGTAGCGGGTGTTCTGTCAGATCAAGCGATCTATAGGAGCAGCCAATATTGCGACTTTCGGTGATGCACAAACAGTCGTGTAAATGAAAAGCGTGTTTTTGTGTGTATTTTCTGCATTCTGATGGGCCAACTTCAAAGGTAAGATTGCTAGCTATCAGATTTGTCCGTAGTCTTTACAGTGCATAATGAGGCTCCTTTTACACTTGTGTGACTTATCATGCAACTTGGGACTACAAAGTCGCATGACAAGTCATACCCCAAGATTTCCAATGAGTACCGTTCATATCTGTGGGTCTTCCAGTCACAGCGACTTCAAAGTAGTTACTGCACTACTTTGGTACGATTTTGATGCGACTTGAGGCAGAGACCTCAAGATTACATAAGTATTCCTTCAAGTCACATCAAAATCGCATCAAAGTCACGGTAAAAATTGTGGCAAAAATTGCATGACTTTCAAGTCGCACAAGTGTGAAAGGAGCCTAACGATTGGATTTTACTACCGTGGACACTTCGCCTGCACGCGGAAGTAAAATACAATCATTTTTCCTGTGAATGCGCTGTAAAGAGAACGGAAAAATATGTCTAGCAATGTTAACTGTGTAGTTAGCCCATCATATGCACAAAAATCCGCTTTTCATTTTCACAGCTTTATGTGTCACCAAAATTGATGACGCGGCTGATCTGACAGAATAATAGGATTGTGCTACTAGCAAGGAACTAAATGCAAATAAACCTCCCAGGACCTGCCAGCCTTCTGAGAAGAATCATTCTTTTGATTCTAATCATTTAAGAAGGCTGAGTCAGAGCTTCGGTTCACTTGCTTGTCAGTAGACTCAGCAAGTGAACCGAAGAACCGAAGAATCGGTTCATTGAATCGCTTCATTTCACTGAGTAGTTCGAAATGAACCGATTCAGTTAAAAGATCCGGACTTCCCATCACTACAACCCTGGCCCTGACAGAGGAGGAGGGTTATATAGTCTCCGACTCCTCCCACAAATACAGGCTGGCCTACAGCCAGCCTTCTAACGTGTGTCCTGTTTTCCCCACAAATAAAGCTTTCTTTTGATGGTATTTGATTGCCTCTACAATCTTTTTATTTTTTGTGATATAAACGGAAAAAGACCGAAAATTTTGAAAAAAAAAATATTTTCAAATTTTTGTTTATAGGAAAAATCCAATAAATTAGATTTTAGTCATACATTTAGGCCAACATTTATTCAGCCATATGTCTTTGGTAAAAAAAAAAATGTCAATAAGCATATATTTATTGGTTTACGCAAAAGATATAGTGTCTACAAACTAGGGTACATTTTCTGGAATTTACGCAGCTTTTAGTTTATGACTGCATATCTAATTTCTTGAGGTGCTAAAATGGCAGGGCAGTACAGACACCCTAAGGAATTTGCTAAGAGGCATGTTGAGCACATTGAATATTTTATTTTTTTGTCCCAAGTGATTGAATAATGACAAAAAAATATATATTTTTTTTACAAAAAGTTGTGTCTACTTTCCAAAATGGGGTAATTTGGCTGGGTTTTGTACCATCTTGGCATTTATGGCTTTCAAAACTGTTATAGGTAGTGAGGAGTGAAATAAAAAATGTACACCCTTAAAAAGTCTAAAGGTGGTGCTTGGTTTTCTTGGTCCCATTCGTGGCTAGGCTCCCAAAAAGTCTCACACATGGGGTATCCCTATACTCAGGAGAAGCAACAGTATGTATTTTGGTGTGTAATTTCACATATGCCCATGGCATGTTTGAGCAATATATCATTTAGTGACAACTTTGTACAAAAAAAATTGTCTTTTTTGAATTTGAGGAAGGATCCAGTCCATCCTGAAGCTCTACATAGCACATGAGCGTTCAGCAAAGCCAATTGAAATAAATAAACGCTTTTTTGTACCAGCATCTGGCCTTACGGGCAACTAGGTACGGTGCCAACAACTGGTTGTTGAGGTCCACCCCTCCCAATATTTCGGTTATATTCGTGGAAACAGAGGGGTTTTTCCACAACACCAGTCACCGTAGTAATTTGGACCGTTGTGTCTGCACGAAGGGATGTAAGAACAAAAACATTCTTATTATTCCTCCACTTCATAGCGAGCAAGTTATTACACTTCAAGCAGGCTCTCTCCCCCAGCCTAAGACGGGAATATACAAGCCACTGGGGGAAGCCCCGGCGATTAGGTCGCATGGTGCCACATGCTCCAATCTGATGGTTAAACAAGGGACTAAAAAGAGGCACGCTCGTGTAATAATTGTCCACGTACAAGTGGTACCCCTTTCCGAATAAAGGTGACACCAAGTCCCACACAATT
Organism: Lithobates pipiens; assembly: GCF_037356315.1. Lineage (NCBI taxonomy): Eukaryota > Metazoa > Chordata > Amphibia > Anura > Ranidae > Lithobates > Lithobates pipiens. The sequence goes on along the minus strand of NW_027507764.1, from coordinate 527,137,630 downwards.
TTGCCAGCGCTTCCTATGTAGTCAGGGCAGTTTGTTGGCTCTACGTGACTATCTCTTAACTCGTCAACCATAAAGCTACATGTATAGCCTGTGGCCCTGTCACAGAGCTTATACATCTTGACCCTGTATCTGGCATGCTTACTGGGAAGATACTGTTTGAATGACAAGTGGCCAGAAAACGTAATCAGGGACTCATCAACACAGACAACTTGATGAGGACTAAACAAGTCTGCAAAACATTAGTTGAAGCGGTTTACGAGGGGCCGAATTTTGTAGAGCCGATCGTATCCAGGGTCTCCACAAGGACTACAGAGTTCATTGTTGTTGAAGTGCATGAACCGCAAGATCTGCTCATATCGTGCCCTGGCCATGAAAGTAGAGAATACGGGCCTATGGTAAATTGGGTCAGTGGGCCAATATGACTGCAACATACTCATTTTAACTATGCTCGTGTCAAGGGATAGGCTCAGAAAGCTCTTAAATTCAAAAACCGTAATTGGTTTCCAATCTCTGGCAAGGGAGGACTGGGGATAAGTGGCGATGCATTAACCAGTATACAAATTGCTTTAGTCCACAATAGATCTATAGAGATCTTCGGTTAAAAACAGAGAATAAAAATCAAGTGACGTAAAATCAACTGTTTCCACCTGAATGCCAGGTTGGCCAGTGAATGGGGGGAAGTATGGGTGCTGCAGAAGTGGTTGTCTCCCAATTAGAATTGGCAAATTCTGCAAGAAGAACACTATGGGCTCGACGGGCCTGTCTTTTTCTTCTTCTTGGTGGCCGGGGGACACTACTTGTGCTTGCCACCTCGCCAGCTTGAACTGCACTTATGGGACTCGCCACATCACCACGTGATACTGCAGTGCTGCATGTACGACCAGGGTGTACTAGGCCGCTGGTGCTTGCAAGTTCACCAGAAGGAATAGTGGCGCCAGTACATCTATTTATTTATATATATATATATATATATATATATATATATATATATATATATATGCACTGTTTTCGTTTTTTTATTGGGTTCAGCACAGATATCTTGCCATACATATCTTTGTGAATTTTAGTCAGTACTTAAAGTGGAACTAAATTCACCTAAACAACTCCCTCCATCTTCTAAAAAATGCTAAAAGTGTTTATTTTTATTTTTTTTACCATCTTTCTTTTTTTTTTTACTTCACTTTTGGGTTACTGGCCTAGGTCGGTCCTAGCTGCATCCTGGGATTGCTACATCACAGCTATACCAGGAGGCAGTGTGTTAGAAAGGTACAATTTGTGTGCATGCGTGGCTCATGCAGTGCCCCCCAACCAAAATCTGCCAGCCTCTGCCCGGAGGAGACTGGCTGTGTATCTACACACATGCCATTCGAATCAGCTTTTATTTGTTTTGCATAGAAAGAAAACAAAGCAAGTTGCTTCCATTACACAGTGACAGTGTACCGGACGTAGATTGTAGATATCAGACAATTTAAAGATACTCATACATTACCTGCAAGAATGGTATCAAAACAGCTAAGGTACATGAAGGTGGGGGCGTGTCCAAGATGGCCACTGGAGCAGCAGCACAATAGGAGAGCTCTGGCTTAGTCTGCTAAATCCATCCATTCTTCCTACAGATTGATTCCACTAAACACACGACTGTAGCCCGCCTAGACTGCCGGTCTACTATAGTTACATAGTTAGTCAGGTTGAAAAAAGACACAAGTCCATCCAGTTCAACCTTAAAAACAAATAAATAAAATAAAAAATAATCGTACAATCCAGATACCCAATTTTATGCCCACAATTGATCCAGAGGAAGGCGAAAAAAAAACCCAGCACGCATGCTCCAATTTACTACAGCAGGGGAAAAAAATTCCTTCCTGATCCCCCAATAGGCGATCGGATTTTCCCTGGATCAACTTTACCTATGTTAGTACCTAGTTATATTATGTACCATCAGGAAAGTATCCAAGCCTTTCTTAAAGCAATCTACTGAACTGGCCAGAACCACCTCTGGCGGGAGTCTATTCCACATTTTCACTGCTCTAACTGTGAAGAAACCTTTCCGTACTTGAAGCTGAAATCTCTTTTCCTCCAGACGTAAAGAGTGCCCCCGTGTCCTCTGGGTTGACCGTACAGAGAACAACTCAACACCAAGTTCACTATATGGACCCCTAATATATTTGAACATGTTAATCATATCCCCCCTTAATCTCCTCTTCTCAAGGGTATAATCTCCTATGACCAAGGGTAGGAAGGCATCTGCTTCCATTAAGTCTGGTAAACCCCTCTCTTCTCAGAACAGTGTGCCAGCTTTTCCCAACAGCAGATCCAACATGATGTCACAGATAGAGGATGAAGAAGCTGCACTGCTGGAGCAAGACAACTTTACTGCCCTAATGCAGGTGATCACTGACTGTAAGTCCACCCTTACAGGGAAAACCAATTCCTTACAGCTGGAAATGGCTCTTATCCGCAAAGATGCTGATAAAAGCCAAACGCGGGTGATTAAAGTTGAACACCGGGTGGGTGACTTAGAAGAGCTTCTCCAGGAACATTCAGGTGACCTAAACTCCCTTAAGACTAAGGTAAAATCACATGAATCATGGGCGGAGGACGCTGAAAATAGAAATAGGAGGAATAACCTCTGCATCGTGGGCTTACCTGAGGAGGTGGAAGGCTCTGTTCCCACAGCCTTCAATGAACAGCTGCTTCGTTCCCTGCTCCCCCAGGCCCCATTTTCAGCCTACTTTGTGGTAGAGAGGGCACACAGGATGCTTGCAACGCAAGGCCTCTGCAGTAACCCCCCACACACCTTTATACTGAAGGTTGTTAACTTTCGTGATAGAGACCTGGTGCTGAGAGAGGCCAGGAAAACTGATGTCTTATGATATGAGGCCACCAAAATTATGATATCCCTGATTACTCTGTGTATATTTAAAGGCACCGACGTTCCTTTGAGCGGGTTAAACTTAACCCCAGGAACAGGAAGGTGGAATACAGTATGCTTTTCCCGGCCCAACAGCAGGTACAAGATGGATAGATAGTCCAGTTCTTTACATCTCCTGAATATGCCTCCAGATTACAGGACACTCTCTCTACTACATTTAATACCCACCTTTAATGCTGCCTTGCTTTATTCCTGTTGTCCTGTGAAGTGTTGGCCCTATTACTGCACGCACACTGTCTTTTGTTCCCTCTCCTGTTGCCTGAGGACCCAGGTGAAGCCCAATGGACTGGATGGCGGCCCTCGTTGTAACCCTTTGCCCTTCCGGCTGGCCCTGGATACCAAGCTGTCTACTGAACCTTGTTTATGTTTGCAACACGTTTCAAGGTTTTTGCCCCCCAAAACTCACTGGGTGACCCTTTGATCTACCGAAACCATTTATCCTTGTCGTTCATCTTCCTTTTTGCTGGTACAAGTGGACTCTCCTATGTTGGAACTGCGTCAACTTCTTAAAGCTGTCACCTCTGGTGCTCCACGGTGCACTTCCCCCATTGAAAGTAGCCAAGTTTGGTTGTGGGATCCAAGCGCACCCTGGTTTTACGGAGTGGGGGAGGGTTTGTTGGTTTTCATTTTAAACGTTTTCTGCTGTTATTTTATTTTTCTCTTTAAGGCACACTACATTGCTATATATCTGTCGAGAGGCCACGAATGATTCTGCTTGGACCCCCCTACAGAGCATTACCCTGTGTCTAAAATATATGATATATCTGTTTCATGCAATTATCAGAAGGAGATCAGGAGTATATTCATTTTCACCCACAATCTGACATAGCTTCCTTATCTGTGATTACCTGGAATGTCAGGGGTCTAAATTCTAAGATCAAACACTCCTTTGTCTTTACATATATGAAAAAATATCATCCCCATATCTGCATTTTGCAAGAAATGCATCTTATGGGCAGTAGAATACTTGCACTTAAAAAGCCCTGGGTAGGTTCATACTATCATTCCACCCACAACTCGTATTCCCAAGGAGTCAGTGTTTTGGTTCACAAATCTTTGCAGTTTAATCTCTCTGATCTCCACCTAGATACTGAGGAAAGATATGTGGTGCTCCATTCACTCTGTAACATTCTGGATCTTATAATTGTGGGTCTATATATTCCCCCACCAGCTAACATGTCCCTTCTGTTTAAATTAGCACCTATTATAGCACAATATCCAAATGCACATATTATACTGACTGGGGATTTTATTATGCCCCTTAACCCTGCTATGGATAGCCTTAATGCAGGCTCTAGTGTAGATTCTCCCTTATCCCGATGGGAGGAGACATACGGGTTGTGTGACAACTGGCGGTATTTTTACAAGACTCATGTCAATGATATATCTGCCCCCTTCCATACCTTGTTGCAGACCATGCTAGAGACTGAATACAATTTAAAATCAGCGCTCAGTGGAACTCAACATGAATGCAATCAATTAATTAAAAATATCACATTGGGGGACGTGTCCGGAAGCCGAGCTGGAAGGACGCTGTGAGTGAGAGCTCTCCTCCAGCCCAGCGCTACATCGGCATCCATCGGGGGTCATTCGCCGCAGTTCATGGGGAGATCACGGGCCACTAGGTCCTCTTCCGCCCGGGGGTCATCTCAACTGCCCCCGGGCTCCTCGGCCTCTCTGAAGGCCTTCTTTCTACAGCCCGGAGGATCGCCGAGCGGGGGCCGCAAGATGGCGCCGGCCGACCCGGCCACGCTGCGGAGGGGTCCGGCCTCGCCTCCTCCCCCGCTGCATCCGCGAGATCCTTATGTGGAGCACCATGCGGCCCCCCTCCGGGACATGGCCGGCCTGCACTCCACCGCTGATTCCCCCCGCGGGTCCCGGGGCACCCAGGCCGGGCAGGAGGACAGGCCGCGGTCCGGTGTAGGCCGTGACCTCAAGATGGCGCCGGGGACGCAGCATGGGCGCTCTCTTCCACCGCCTGAACACAGCCGATCGGATCACCAGGAGGGCCGCTGGTCCCCGCAGGAGCCGCCACACGCCAGAGAAAGGCTAGGGGTGAGTGACGGTTCCCCCTCCCCCCCACCCCATCCTCCGCTCCGCTGAGATTACAAGCTGCAGCCCCCCCCCTCCTCTACTCAATGCTCAGAGGCCTTCCGCCGCTTGTTGCGGACGGCCTCGGACCCGGCCATAGCGGGGTCTTTCTCTCCCTACTTGCTGGGGGCCACGGAGGACCCCTCCCGTTCCGCAGGAGCCGCAGCACCCCCCCTGGCTGAGGGGGGGCCCTACGTATGCAGCAACCACCCGTTCCCCCTAAGGCCCAAAGACTGCCTCGATCCAGGGACGCCAGCCTACCCCGACCCCAAGTAGCCAGCCACCCTACTTATGCTCAGGTGGTCCACCCCCACTCCCCACTTCCACTAGAAGTCCGTCAGGACCCCTCATCCGGATCTCCCCACGCCACGTCCTGGTCGGACCATCTGAATCCCCCACCATCCTGGCCCCTCTCTTTGGCAGCAAGGTCGCAACAGGGATGCTCCCCTCGTCGCCACCCCATTTCCCGCCGAGGCATCACGACGGTGGATATCCCCCCTGGCACGCCTATTTGACAGCCATTCCCACAAAAGAAGACTTTAAACAACTTGTAGCGGATGTGAAGGCCACATGTCGCGCTGAAATACAGTCACTGCACGCCGGCCTCAAACACCTAGCTGAACGGGTCGAGATGGCTGAGGAGGAGATCCAGGAGACTAAGCTGGCTGTCCATCGCACCCAGGTGGAGAACTCGGACCACCAGCTCCTACTACGCGACATGCAGCGCCATGTGGAAGATCTCGACAACAGGGGTCGGCGGAACAACATCCGCGCCCGCGGCCTCCCCGAAGCTGAGGGCCCCGAGGATCTGCAGGCCTCTTTGCAAGCTCTCTTCAACGGGATGTTGGGGGAAGACCCAGCCAAACCCATAGAAATGGACAGGGCCCACCGCGCCCTCCGACCCAAAGGTCCTGCCTCCAAGCCGAGAGATGTTATTTGCCGGATCCATTCTTTCCCCCTCAAGGAAGACATCATGCGTAAATACCGCTCCATCCGCAACCTTATGTTCGACAATGCTCCGATCCAGATCTACCCGGATGTCTCCTGGATAACCCTTCAAAAACGACGGCTGCTGCTGCCCCTTCTCCGAGCCTTGCAGGACCAGGACATACCCTACCGCTGGGGATTCCCCTTTTGTCTTACGGCCAGACACCAGGGGAAATCTGCATCCCTCCGATTCCCAGAGGACCTGGCCCCCTTCTGTGACACCCTGGGCCTGCCAGTCCCCAAGCTCCCTGACTGGGACTTGATTGCTTCTCCGCTGGTGATCTGGCAGAAAGTTCCCTCAGCCAAACGGCACAGAGGACCAAAGCCGGCTCGCAAAGCACCTTTACACCAGTGACATGGATGAGCCCAGTCCAGTGGACGTCTCCCCTTTGCAGTTTTAGCTTCCCCCCTGTTTTTGGGGGTTCTTTTTTCTCCCCCCCCCCGATTGCCGAAGCTACATGTTTAACTTGCTTTTTCTTTCCCCGGGCTGATTCAGGTTGAGTTCCAGGACTGTTTCTGCCCCCCTCCCCCCGTGGTTTTGCACTAGTTGGTTCCTTTTGTGGTGTGGACTGTTGGTGCCTCCCTGACCCGGGTTCTTTTTTCCTGGATTTTTTGGTCAGGGAGTCGATAAGGAACTGTACAGATCCGGTGTCCCTATAGGACCTCTGGACCTGTTGTTTAATAATGTTCTCCTCCTTTTTTTTTTGTATTGTGTTATTGTTTTTCTTCTTTCCCTTCTTTCTAGGCTTTCTCCCCCCCTGGTCTTACCTGTGACGCTCTGCCAGCGGTTCTCCCGGTCGCCGCCCCTCCTCCAGTGGTCGCTGCTCCTTCCGAGGCATCTAGGCCTCCATCTAAGTAAGTTAAGTATGCCCTGTACCCCACCCTTACTTGATCATGGCTAAGATTTTATCCCTTAATGTACACGGCCTGAACTCCAACAAAAAACGACACCTAGCACTTAGGGAGTTCCGGCAGGCAGGGGCAGATATAGTGATGGTCCAAGAAACGCACTTTGACCGGGGAGACTCCTTTACATTCGCCTCCAGATATTTTCCTCAGGTTTATCAGGCTTTTAACCCACGGAAGAGGGCAGGAGTCGCAATTCTTTTTCGACAGGGCACCCCCTTTACTTGCACCTCCATATACCTAGACCCACGAGGCCACTACATCCTTCTCCGCGGTCTGTGGCGCACGCAGGCCTTGACCCTCTGCGTCATCTATGCCCCCAATGTCCGTCAACACCAATTTCTGTCCAGGGTGTTTTCCCGCCTGTTCAAGACACCCCCCCGGGCTTCTGGTGATAGGGGGGGACTTCAACCTTACTCAATCCGCACTCTGTGATCGCCTGGCTGTAGACCCTCGGGCACCCCAGGCCAGGACCTTCAGAGACTCTAGGCTGTTCCGCCAGATCACCAGAAGGCGGGGCCTTTTTGACGCCTGGCGTGCCCTGCACCCACAGGACCGCCAATACACTTTTTACTCGGCCCCCCACAGCACACACTCACGTATCGATTATTTTTTTTGTCAACAACGCGACGCTTAGGGTGGTCCACTCTGCACATATACTCCCCATCTCCTGGTCAGACCACGCCCCCATAACTCTATCCCTAGAATTGGACCTCCCCCTCCGTAAGCCCTGCACCTAGAGGCTGAACAATTATCTCCTGCAGCATGCTCCGGCAAAGGCGGAGCTGGAGGTCTCGCTCCGGCACTATTTTGTCGAGAACGATACCCCAGACATCTCCCTCACTACCCTCTGGGCCGCTCACAAGGCGGTCATCCGGGGGCGTTGTATTGCCCTGTCCTCGGTCTTGAAGCGGGACGCACGGGCCGCTGGGTTACTGGCCGAGAAACGACTCACGACCTTAGAGGCCCGTCTTGCAGCATCCCCCTCCCTATCCACTCTTAAGCAAATTGTGCAGGCTAGGCAGATGCTTCGGGACCTGGCGTTGGGGTCGGTAGAGAAAGCACTGGTCCGCCTACGACAACTCTACTACAAGGGAAACAAAGCACAGTCACTGTTGGCCCGGAAGTTGGCAGACCGCACAGTGTCCTCCACTCCGGCCCAAGTTAAAAACAGGGGGGGAGACCTTTTGACCCACCCCCAAGCGATAGTGGATGCGTTCGCGGATTTCTACACGGACTTGTACAATAGACCTGACATCCCCCACAACCCCCCCGACCCCGGGCCTGTCTACCCGTTATACCCAGTACTTGGAAGACATCGTACTACCCCGACTGCAGGACACGGACCTCCAGGAGTTGAACACCTCTATTACTGAGGAAGAGCTCCTCGAGACTGTGAGGGCTCTTCCAGCCCACAAGTCCCCGGGACCGGACGGGCTCCCCTACGAGTATTACAAGACGTTTTTACCCCTCCTGAGCCCACATCTGACCAAAATGTTCAACTCCTTTCTCCGCCAAACCCCGGTCCCGACGGACATGCTGGGTTCATTTATTTCCCTCATTCCCAAGCCAGACAAAGACCCGACCTCTTGCGCTAGCTACTGGCCTATAGCTCTGCTGAATGCTGACCTTAAAATTTTCACGAAGCTCCTTGCAAACCGCTTAAACACGATCCTCCCTTCCCTAATACATAAGGATCAGGTGGGCTTTGTCCCCCTGCGACAGGCGGGGGACAACACCAGGAAGATCATTGACCTCATCGACGTGGCGAACAGAGATAACATGGCGTCTTTGGTGTTAAGCTTAGACGCCGAGAAGGCGTTCGACCGCCTCAGTTGGCCCTTCATGGAGGCCACGTTGCACCGTATGGGCTTCCGGGGCCCATTTCTGCGCGCGGTACAACACCTCTACACTACACCCTCCTCACAAGTTAGGACCCCCTTCGCCACATCTTCCACCTTCTCCATCGCTAATGGCACTCGCCAGGGCTGTCCGCTTTCTCCTCTTCTTTTTGCTTTGTGCGTGGAGCCTCTGGCCATTAGAAGTAATCCTGATATCCGTGGGATCCCAGTCAGGGGTAGAGAATTCAAGATTTCGCTTTTCGCGGATGATATTATCCTCACCCTGACTCAGCCTAGGATCTCACTACCCAATCTCCATTCAGAGCTGGACCGCTATGGAGGGCTCTCGGGCTATAAAATTAACTCTTCCAAATCGGTGGCCCTCCCACTAAACATGGTTACGGCTGAGACGACCCATTTACGTTCCGCGTTCCCATACAAATGGGAAAGCTCCTCCCTTAAATATTTGGGGGTCCTCCTTACACCGTCATTTCATACCCTGTACCAAGCCAACTTCCCTCCCCTCTATCGGACGATTAGGGATCTGATTCGTAAATGGAAGACCCACCACATCTCTCTCCTGGGACGGATTATGTCCATTAAGATGGTGGTCCTCCCCAAACTCCTATACTTGTTTCAGACATTGCCAATCCCGGTCCCATATGCTCAGTTACGCGCACTCCAGAGGGACCTGTTGGAATTTGTTTGGAACTACAGGAAACACCGGGTCCCGAGTTCTGTTATGATGGCCTCACGCCTAGACGGCGGCCTGGCGTTTCCTGATTTGGTTCGTTACTACCAGGCCACTCAGCTGCGGGCCGTAGCCTCCTGGTTCCCACAGAGATCGTTTTAATAGGTGGTCGGAGATCGAAAAAATCTGGTTAGCCCCGGTACATCCGAACAGTTTTCTCTGGGGTGCGAGTGTTGAGATAGACTCGGGTCGGCTTTTAGGGCCGATGGCTCAGCTCCGTCTGCTCTGGCGGAAGCTCTCCCGCGAGCACAGTCTCCATTCGGAGTTCTCCCCACTGACGTCCTTTCTGTATAACCCGCTCCTGCCAGCTGGTCTGACTCATCAGATGTCCTGGCCCTGGGCTTCGTGCGACCTGTTCCACCTAGGGCACCTGGTAGATCCCAGAACAAGAAAGCTTTTGTCCTTCTCGGAGCTCCAGGACAAGCACGACCTCCCCAGACAAATGTTCTACAGCTACTTACAAATTCGACATTTTGTGCAGTCTAAAGCCCCTCACCTACATCTCTCCCCGCCCTCTCCTTTTGAACAGATAATTCTGGAAGGCAGACATCGCAGAGGCTTGATCTCGGACATCTATCGCATTCTTAACACATACCATTTCCTAACGAAGGGCAAACATTCCTATATGAGACGCTGGGAGAGGGAGTTGGGTGAGGAGCTCTCCCTCGAGACTTGGCAGGGGGTGTGGGGCCAGGCGGCCAAGTCCTCTTTGTGCACGTTGTACAAAGAGAACTCCTACAAAATAATTTTTTTCTGGTATCAGACCCCGGACATACTCCACAAAATATACCCCTCCACCTCAGACCGCTGCTGGCGATGCCTGAAGGAGCGGGGCTCCCTGTTCCACATTTACTGGGCCTGTTCCTTGATCGCCCCGTACTGGCTAATGGTCCGAAGGCTGCTCCAGCGCTTGTTTGACGTTCCAGTACCCCACTCCCCTAAATTATTTTTACTAGGCCTGTCCCAACCCACACTGGCCAGGCCTGGTCGGAAGCTCCTCAGACATGTCTTAACAGCGGCCCGTTGTTTGATAGCCTTAAACTGGAAAAGCCCAGTGCCCCCATCGAGGGAGGCCTTATACGCCAGGATAAAAGATGTTGAGCTCATGGAGAAGATGACAGCCAGAATGAGGGATAGGCTGGAGGAGCATGACCTGGTCTGGAGTAGATGGCGGCTGCTGGAGGATTGATGGCGAACCGGTATGGATGTGGTGATGTAGACCGCTGGCGCTCTAGTTCCTTTTCCGTTTCTTCTTCCTTGTCTCTCACTTCTTCTCTTCTCCGCCTTTTTTGTGTATGTTGTTGATGGTCTCTGTCCTGTTTTCCGTGTGGCATATGAGCTGAGCAGTAGACCCTGGGTGGCTTCGTGGTTTCCTGTGCGGATGCTTGACTCTCTGTGTCTCTCATCCCACTCTGCACCCCTGGTCGAACCGCCTGTTTTTGCTATACCACCCTATACCATGTTATTTTATGCTGTATCTCTGCAATGGGCCCTCCAAATTTTGGGAGCCTTGCTGCTTTTGCTGTATGCCTGCACTAATATCTCTGTTTTACGACCACGAAAAATAAAATTGTTATTTGAAAAAAAAAAAATATCACATTTAATCAAAAGAGAAGCACAGAGGTAAAATCATTAATATCCAGCACAACAGTGAGGGATGCACTTATTGCACAGTCAAGTAAAAATCCAAAAGTAGGAATAAAGCAAAAGTAATAGTACACTGTGCCACCTTCCTTCAGAAAACAAGGGGTTAACTCTCGGCTATAGATCTATTAACAGGTAGCCAAAGCATAGAGGACTCATAGTTCCATGTTGCAGAAACCTGGCAATTCACTTATCGCAGGCTGCTGTCCACTTGAAAAACATGTGCGCTGTTTTAATCTCAAGTTGAGATGACCAGGGATCAGACAGCGCTGCGCCAAGACAGTCACCAGAGTACCTCTATTCACGATGAGCAGCGTCCTATAGTGTATATCCGAGAAACGTCGGATTCATGTGAACCTCTCTCCAGAAGTTTTTTCAGCTGCACTGGATACCACTCGGAATCACTAGTTTTTAATCAGACTTTGATAGGTTATCTCCAATAAAGCTGGCCATACACCGTGAAATTTTCTTATTCAATTTCCTTTGGGTTTGCCTTCAGCTGTGTGGTACAAGGGCCTGTCTGATTGCACACACATTGAAGGTGTTTGGATTTGGCCTCATATTGTGTGGTTTTATGTAGATCTGGGGGAGATCCATAGAGAATTGTATGGTGTATGGCCAGCATAGGACCAAAAAATCTTAGCACTGGAGTTTTGTGTTGTTGATTCATGCTAGAGACTGACTCTATCCCCCCCTCCATGACAGAAGCAGTGGCTGTAGTGGTGCCCAAGCCAGGGAAGGATCAAGGACTCTGTGCGTCCTACCGTCCGATCTCCCTACCTAATGTAGATGCCAAATTGTTCACCAAAGTACTTGCAAATCACCTTAAAGCGGACCTCCACCCTAAAGTGGAAGGTTCGCTCATCTGATCCCTCCCCACCTCCGGTGCCACAATTGGCACCTTTCAGGGGGGAGGGGGGTGCAGATACCTGGATAATCCAGGTATCTGCACCCACTTCCGGGACAAGCTAGATGCAGCTAGCCGCAGATGCCCCCCCCCCTCCCCCCGTTGTGTTCTGGTGCAGTAGGGAACCGGGCAGTGAAGCCGCAAAGCTTCACTTCCCGATTCCCTGACAGAGGATGGCAGGGGCAGTGGAGAGACGAGCGATTGCTCGTCATCTGCCGCCGACATCACTGGACCCTGGAACAGGTAAGTGTCCATTTATTAAGTCAGCAGCTGCAATATTTGTAAGTCACTGCTATTCCCTCTAACACTTTCACCCCCCCGTCTTCACTGTCCTAGATCTCGCTAATTTCGCTACTTAGGTATTGAGATTTAGAACTCCCTTACTTCATACCTCACTAAAAGCGTATACACAATTTTGCACCAACTTACTACTAGATGCCAGAACTGGAAAACACTACCCCTTTCCTTGGTAGGCAGAATTAAACTATTAGAAATGTCTTCACAAATTTTATACATCTTTCGTAACACTCCAGTCCCCATTCCTAGTTTCTTCTTTGTAAAACTGGACCAAATTGGCTGGGTCAATCCCATCTGGGCTAGGTCAACCCCACAAATCGCAGAAACCACCCAGCAACTACCATTGTCCATGGGAGGTCTGGCACTGCCCTGCTTTCGCCAGTACTACTGGGTGGCGGTGTTGGTGACTGTGCACTGGTGGTTTGACTAACCCAAGTCCAATTCCGACGGTCAACTTAGAGGCAGCCATCCTAGGTTCATACTCTGCCTTGAGTAAACTAGTCTTTAGAAACAAAGGCACATGCTACCATAACAATCCCAATGACTACCACAGTTAAGGTGTGGACCACAGATTTCGTGGCTCATAGGTAACCCTTATGAAATTTGCCAATTTCGCACCATTCCTGATCCTGCTGTTTGAGTGAGATATGGTATAATTATGCTGCAACACATTATGCCAAAGGGTGCATTGCTGCCGTATGATGCTCTTGAAGAGGAAGTAAACCCTGATGACTGCTCTAATGCAAAATAAGAAAAGAAAAATGAAATAGATGCTAATAGTCTGCAGGAGATCTGCAAAAAATGAAATTGATGTTAATATACTGCAGGAGATCTGATGGAAATAAATAGTAATCTGCAAAAAAAAATAAGTGAAATGGCTGTTAATAGTCTACAAGAGATCTGCTAAAAAAAGAAATAGTTGCTAATAGTTTGCAGGAGATCTGGTGAGAAAACTAAATAGATACTAATGGTCTGCAGGAGATCTGCAAAAAAATTAAATATATGATAATAGTCTGCAGGAGATCTTATGGAAACAAATAGTAATCTTTTATATTCAAATTTGAATTCATTGTATACGAAATTTGAATGTCGGAATTTTTTATATATATATATATATATATATATATATATATATATATATATATATATATATATATATAATAATTATAAAAAAAACATTTTTCGTATAGAATGAATTCGAATTTGAATAGAAAAGATTAGAATGGAAATAGAGATTAGACTAGAAAAACAATAGAACAGAATAGAATATAGATACTATCTATTTCATAGCCATCTTCCGAAATTCACATTTAGTATATAATAATTTCGACTTTAATAGAAAAGATTTTAATAGTATATAAGAATAGACTAGAAAAACAATAGAACAGAATAGAATAAAATATAATATATTATATTCTGTTCTATTGTTTTTCTAGTCTATTCTCTATTTCTATTCTAATCTTTTCTATTCAAATTGGAAATTCATTCTATACGAAATTCTGAAAGAAATATATATATGGACAATATATCAAGTACTTTTCTGCAGAAGAGAATGACATTTTGCGACCCGACTTTGGGGCCACTTATCTCGGGGCCACTTGCAGCTAGGAACCCCAAATTTGGTATGCAAACACAATAGAACTAGCACTACAAAATCACAAAAAGTCGGGTCGCAAAATGTCATTCTCTACTGCAGAAAAGTGCTTAACATTTTGCGACCTAAAATTGGGGCCCCGTAACTCGGGGTCACTTGGAGCTAGAAACCCCAAATTTGGAGATGTTGTAGTGCTAGTTCTACTGTGTTTGCATACCAAGCATTTGGGGTTTCTAGCTACAAGTGGCCCCAGAGATACATGGCCCCAAATTGGGTTGGAAAATGTCATTTTTCGAATTTGATTAGAATTAGATGCATCCGAATGTCCGAATAATGAAAATTCGTCTGAATTTCGATTCGGAACAAAACAAAATGCACATGTCTACCTCTCTATAAACTCACTTATCTAAGCTGCAAATGTCCTAAAAAATCACCAAAATCTGGGGTGAAATCTAGACCTTCAGCTATCGACCAATTGATGTTATAATCCATTACTAACAGATTGATGTATGTGCTACTGTGCTGGGTATATAATATTATTCTCTCTCCTCCCCCACCCCCCCTTCTCCTCCCCTCTCCCCTCCGACCCTTTCCGCCCCTTCCCATCTCCTTATCTGGTTTATACTTGACTTATTATATGTAATTATATCCGGTTATACTGAAATGCTTTCGATTCTAAGGTTCAATATTTCTAGATATGTCTTAACTGCCTTACTCAGTCTGACTATACAAAGTACTGTCTTGAACAATAAGTCTTAATGAACTTGCAGTTCTGTTTGATGTTTTCATTTTTTTTTTTACATTTTGATAAATAAAAACTTTTCAGTTAAAAAAAGGTACATAAAGGTAAACATGTACCCTCAATAACCGTAACTGACTGTAGAATTCAACTCCAGTATATATGTAAAACATGCCATTTTTTGAACGGTGATGCTGAACAGGGGCCAGGGGAGGTAATTTGACAGTTGAGTTTCGCTGTATTTATAAATTTCAACTGTAATGTCATCATACAGTATTGCTGTACAATATCACTCAACAGCCATTGCATAAGACTGCTCAGAGCAACAATAGTGTGATTTTATATATTAGAGATGGGTATGATTTCACTGACATGCATTAATTATAACTTTTTTTTTATATGCTTCAGATTTCCAGCCAAGTACTTTGGAAAACTCTTCGGACTAATGATGTCACTTTCTGCTGTCATAGCACTTTTTCAGTATCCTGCATTTTACATTATACAAACCCATCTCCACGGTGACCCCTTATATGTATGTAATCAGATGTTCGGGATTCTTGGGAAACATTGGGCGGATGAGCAATATATTATCAAAAAGATAAATACAATGTTCACACAAATTTTGAGATAACTAGACTAGACCTTTATTATTGCCAAAAGCTAATTAAAATGTATACAATAACCCAGAAAATGTGATAAAACTATTTAAAAAACAAATATTTACCTAAGGCAGATTTCTACACCTATACTATCGTCATTCCAATAGAGGAAGTATGCAACCCCTACGTGGTATCAGATCCAGGTTTTTTTTTTGTTCAACAGTTATTATAGCTGGCTGTGAAGACAGTTTCAAAGTAAACCTTGCTTTGTTCAAAGAACAAAGCAACAGGTTCACTTAATTTCCACCATTGTGTGTTGTGTACCCTTATCTCTTCACTCACCCACCATTGTGTAAGCTGCAGGTTGATCTGGTCTACACGGGGCTAAACTCTTTTCTCACTCCTACGTGACAGTACCGTTGTCTGAGTTTTGGAGGAAGGGGAAATAGTTGTATACTCCTCATAGACATGTGCAATTAGTTTCAGTCCGAATATAAATTCAGAGTTATTCTGAGATTTGGATGTATGAATCTCCAAATGAAAGAGTAATGAATTTAGTTGAAATTAGTTTAATTTTGTTTCATATATTCGTTTTCTAACAATTTTTTTATTTTATTTTAATTAGGATCAGTCAAAAAGTGATCGACCGATTAGAATTATGTGTGAAAAATAGCTGGTTGTTAAGGTGCGGGCCAGGAAGCCGGCCGCTGTGTCCTTAACAACCGATTACTCATCAGCTGATGAATATAAAAAAAAATGCAAAAATGCAGAAATGAAACAGCGTGGGGTCCCCCCTACCAATCCATTCCAGGCCCCTCAGGTCTGGTATGAGTTTTAAGGGGAACCCCACACCAGATAAAAACAAATGGCGGGGTCCCCCCAAATCCATACCAGACCCTTACATGGGCATGAAGCCTAGAAGGCCAGGAAAGGGGGGAGAAGAGTGGGCGCCCCTTCCCCTCTTGAACTATACCAGGCCACATGCCTTCAACATGGGGGTGCTTTTGGGCAAGGGGGGCCTTACTCCCCCAAAGCACCTTGTTCTTGCACCTTGGCCTCTTTCCCACAACCCTGGCCAGTGGTTGAGGGGATCTGCAGGTGGGGGGGCTTATCGGAATCTGGAAGCCTTCTTTAACAAGGGGGCCCTCAGATCCCTGCCCCCAATGTAAATAACTAAGGGAGGGGCCACCTGTTGATGCCATCCAGTGACCTTCACCCCCTTGTGACATCATCGACCGAGGTATGCTGGGTTGATGATGTCACAAGGGGGTATGATGCCACCAGATGATGTCGCTGGGTCATAGCTATTTTAACAACTGGCATCTTGCGCCATGATTGACGATGGATCTACACTGGGGGACTTTATTTTAAAAAAAAAAGGACTTGTCAAAAACTGTTTTTTTTTTTTTGTTTTTACACTTTTTTGTACTCCATACTCATTCACATAGGGGGGCCGGGATCTGGGGGACCCCCTTGTTAAAGGGGACTTCGAGATTCTGATAAGCCCCCACAATTATTGGCCAGGGTTGGGGGTAGAGGCCCTTATCCCCATCAACATGGGGAAGGAAAGCTTTGGAGATGCTTTTGCTGCCCCAAAGCACCCCCCCATGTTGAGCACTTGTGGCCTGGTATGGTGCTTGCTCATCCCCCCTACCCTTCCTGGCCTGCTGGGCTGCATGCTTGGAAAAGGGTCTGGTATGGATTTTGGGGGGTACCCCACACCGTTTATTTTTTTACATTTTGGCATGGGGTTCCCCTTAAAATCCATACCAGACCCAAAGAGCCTGGTATGGATTGGGGGAGGACCCCACACAGTTTTTTTTCTGCATTTTTCATTGCTGCCATTCTTTTGTTTACATTTCAGCTGTCAGTGGGGAAGCCCGCTGATAGCTGATGATTCATTGGTTGTTAAGGACGCAGCTGCTCCTTAAGAACCAGCTATTTTTCACACAGAATTCAAATCGGTCAATAGTTTTTTAAACCAATCCATATTCAAAACGTTCCGACAGTTTGTAACTCTTTAGAAAATTACTAAACAAAATGAAATTAAATTAATCAAAACAAATTCCAAAATGAATCATCAAAACAAAATTTGTAACATAACGAATCTGTCCAAAAATGTCTAGCTTCTCACACCTGGAAGTTCCTTTTCAGTTCAGGCAGGCAAACGGATCAACAAATGAGCAAAGGGAAGATAATTATATGTAAAGAACATATGCACAATTACAAATTCCCTAGCCATCTAATCTAAAAAACACTCACCCCGCTGCATATTCAGGCCTCTTTCACATGACCGATCCGCTCAGGTCCGCTTGTCAGTTTTTTAGGCGGACCTGAACGGGCGCTCCATAGACCTCTATGGAGCGTCAGATGTCAGCGGTAACATGTCCGCTGACATCCAACCCGCTCCGATGAAGTGTGACGGAGGAAAAACCTACTTTTTCCATATGTCATCGGATCGGGTGATGACGGACTGCATAGGGGAGAGCAGCGATCTGACAGTTCCGTCCCTGCGCAGTGTGCAGAGATGGACCTGTCATCTTCCTGCTCAGCGGGGATCGACAGAACGATCCCCGCTGAGCAAGCCGATGTCCACGGGGCAGATCATCACTGATCCATCCGTGTGAAAGAGCCCTAACTCAGCATACCAACCATGGCATCTTGGCTGTTTAAATCTCCTGGGCAGATACTATTCCATGTATGTGGTGGTATACTAATCCTTTACTACACCAGACCAGTGGCGTATCATGCATGTGTGCCCTGTGACCCAGCCTGCACACATGGATGATTGTCCCTTGACAGCCAGGGATGATCGGTGTAGCTATATAACTTTTCAGCTGAGCAGACAGCTGCTTCTCCTTCTTTCCCTCCCACGGCTGTCAGCTGAAAAATGTCATACAGGGAGATCGGTGCTCACAGCTGTCCCTCCTGCCGCATCATCCCAACTGTTCCTGATGTCCTCCTCTGTCCCGCATCTTCCTCCACCTGTGTCCTCCTACGTGTCTTTCTCTGCCCCACTGTGTCTTCCTCCTCCACTCCCCTCGCTGTCCCACAGCCGGCTTACTTCCTCTCCTCTCCCACTGGCTGGGGGGGATATGTCAGAATGGAGAGCAGAGGAAAGGGCCCGTAAATATGTAATTTACCAGCCCCTTCTTGTTCTGAATTGGACACAGAACGATCGCTACCGATTACTCTAGTGTCCTCTGATAACTGAGCAGAGTAAACTGGTAAACTGTTACTCTGCTTCAGTTTATAAATGAACAGGAGCCACTGTGTCTCTGTTCATTCATCATCAATGCTGAAAAAGAGACAGGGAAATCTGTGTCCTCACTCCCTTTCGCCGTCTCAAAAGGGAGATGTCAGGGCTGATAGAATTTTTTTTATATATATAAATATTACAAAATGTTATTGTTTTACAATAAAATAAAAAATAAAATTGTAAAAAAATAAAAAACTACTGACACCACCCCCCACCCTACCAATACTGTCCACTGCCCCAAGCCCTTCCCCCCCCCCCCCCCCCAAAACAAAGCATTGTAAAAAACAAATGAAAAACAAATCAAACCGTAAAAAAATAAATACATAAACTGTTGGCATCTGCTGCTCTGCTGACACCGTCCACTCCCCCATACCCCCTGACCAACTTCGCCAGAAGCTGTCAGAGAATCCCTGTGAGACCTCGGAAACAGTCGCATGATTTGTCTCAAAGAATGGCTCAGGCGCGTGTATGCATGCGGGAGTCCACAATCGCGAATGTGCAATAGGCAGGCACGTGGGGCACAGTTCCTCTTGGCGCCAGACGAGCTATTTAAAGGGAGCCCAGTCTATTTTTTGCTGACAATCTTCAGCTGTGTCCTGTATCCTGATCTGATCCTATATGCTCTCCTAATTGCTGACCTGGTTTGTTCCTTGACCATGGCGTGTATCCTGTTTCTGTCTTGCTGCTCACCTCTGACCCAGCTCCGTTCCTGACTCTGGCTCTGTTACCATGGCTATTCCTGAGACTCTGCTTCCTCCTATGACCCTGGCTTCTGTTAACCTTTGGGTGCCTGCCTTGCTGTCTTCTGTTGCAGCTCTGCACAGAGCTGCATGCTCCAGTCTCCAGAAGCCTGATGAGCTGCCGGCCTGGAATCATCTACTTCAGGCACTCGCGTCCCTCCTGTCCCTGAGCTTCCTCTGTCTCATCCTCAGTGGGGCCAGGACAGGAGATATAAGAGAGACCCCATCAACTCAGTCTCCTATGAGGTACATGACAGTATCAGTCAGCCAATGATGGAGTCTGAAAGGGAGGCCTCTCCCCTGAAGGATATTTGTTGATCAATCTCCACACTTACATCATGCAAAGTCTGCAAAGAAAACCTAATCGCATGGAAGATCGATTGTCAGCTGGCACAGAGATTTTTGCCACCTTCGGGTCCTCCTGCTGTCACAGATGATGCTACCCAGACAGAGACCAGCACAATGCTTATGAACTGTACTTTTCCCTCCTGCCACAAACTTTCTCTATACAGGATGTTAAGGTGGAAATCATTATCTCTCTTCTTCTGGATGAGCCCCAATCCTGGGCTTATCACCTTCATGAGCAACATGACCCAGCCCTGCCATCTATGAACTTTTTTCTCTGCCATGTGTCAACTATACGCTGACCCTTTTCATTGTCAGACTGCAGAAGTGATGCTCAGCAAATTGCAGCAGGGTCAAAGGCCCATAGAGAATTATGTAACTCACTTTCATCTATGGAGTACCAATACCCAGTGGAATGAATCAGCTCTCCATTACCAGTTTTGCCTGGGTTTATCTGACACTCTAACAAATGAACTTGCCAGAGTGGGGGTACCAACAGCTTTGGAGGACCTGGTTAATCTTGTCATTCAGATTGACCAACGGCCATGAGAGCAACAGTCTGAGAAAACAAGCAGGGGCTCTTTGGTCCACCCCAGACCTGAGAATACCGTTTCCTGCATCACTGGTAACACAACAAAAGGCACCTCAAGGCCCCTCACAAAGGAGTTTTTGGAGACCCTCCCTGTCCGCAGCTGAACATGCGTCCACCTGGAACTGATCGAGTACACCTCACCTGCCTATGTCCCCTGAGACTTGCTAAAAGGACTATCCTGCCATTATAGACTCTGGTTCCTGTAGCTGCTTTGTGGACTCTAATTTTGAAGCCCAGCACAATCTTTATCTCTGTTCTAAGAAATAAAGGGTTTGTTGTTGGCTGATGGTTCTGCAATTTTGGGGCCCCTTACACAGTTTTAAGCCTGGGCCCCCCCCCCCTATCCCCAGACCTGACCATCAACATTCCCCAGGGCCCGCTAGGGTTGCCAACCTCGCGCAGCATTTTTTACTGACAAAACATGGAAAATGTACTAGCGGAGCACATTTTTTACTGACAACCTGAGAACTTACAGAATTCCTATTGAAAACGAACATATTGAATATTTTAACAGTATAAACATCATATGGAAACACTGACAATACCAACAACAAAGTAATTTGCTTGATTTACACTTAAAAAGTCAACACAGCACGAACTTATCAGACCCTGATATTTACTGGCAGTTGTAAAAAAATCACTGATTTTTACAAACTGTCAGTAAATTTAGTGGCGGTTGGCAACCCACGGGGCCCGCCCACTGGCAGTCCCGCAAGTTCCATCCCATGTCCTTCTCTTTCAGTCTCATCTCCCCCATCCCATGTCGTTCTCCTCCTCCTCTTCCAGTCCCATTTCCTTTATCCCGTGTCCTTTATTCTCCTCCAGTCCCATCTCCTCCATCCCACATCCTTCCCCTCCTTCAGTCTCCTCTCCTCCATCCCACATCCTCCTCCTCCAGTCCCATCCCACATCCTCCTCCTCCTCTAGTCTCATTTCCTCCTTCCTACATCCTCCTCCTCCAGTCCCATCTCCTCCATACCATGTCCTCCCTCTCCTCCAGTCCCATCGCCTTTTCCTCCTCCAGTCCCATGCCCTTATCCTTCTCCAGGCCCATCTCCTCCATCCCATCTCCTCCTTCTTCAGTTCCATCTCCTCCTCCAGTCCCATCTCCTCCATCCTCTTCCTCCTCCTCCAGTCCCATCTTTTCCATCCTCCTCCAGTCCCATCTCCTCCATCCCACATCCTTCTTCTCCTCCAGTCCCATCTCCTTTTCCTCCTCCAGTCCCATGCCCTTATCCTTCTTCAGGCCCATCTCCTCCATCACATCTTCTCCTTCTTCAGTTCCATCTCCTCCATCTCCTTCTCCTCCTCCAGTCTCATGTCCTTCTCCTCCTCCAGTCCCATATCCTTCATCCCATGTCCTCCTCCTCCAGTCCCATCTCCTCCATCCTAGGACTCCGGTTCTGGTGGCAACTGTCTCCAAAGGCATTTATCTCTCACTACCTGTAGTATCTATGGGACCTCACAATGGGACACAGATGATAAAAAAAAAAAAAGTATGTGGTTTTAACTCTTCCATAATTCAGCCAAAATGGAAAAAAAAAAAGTGCTTGCTTTATATATACTTTTTATACATAACTAGAATATCTAATAGAGTTATATCATTGCATGAGATTTCCCCTCAGTGGGGGAATCTCGCTGTGGGGAAATAGTTTGCAATTGTTTCCCCATATTATATATTTTGTGTGTGTGTGTGTGTGTGTGTGTGTGTGTGTATGTATATATGTATGTGTATATATATATATATATATATATATATATATATATATATATATATATATATATATATATATATATATATATATATATATATATATATATATATATATATATATATATATATATATATATATACACCTATCCAGCTGTATTACCTCCCAGCAAGGGAGATTATGCAGTAGGATTATCAACAACTGGTCACCAGGGAAAAAATGGAGACCACAAAGGGTGCATCCTACCACACACCCTCTCCTGCCCATGACTGCACTGAACCCTGGGCACCTGTTCTGTATCTCCCTTGTCCCTGTCCCGCACTCAGTGGGATCTGTGCAGGAGATCTGACCTGTGGGAGCTACCGGGAGATAAGCTATCACTTGCTAATGCAGAAGCTGGACTTCAGTGTTACCAAGTGATAGTGGGGAGCAGGGAGCAGAAGACTTGAGCCAGAGGTAGTGGAACTGAGTTCCCCCTAGTTTCTGCTGAAAAAAAAAAAAAAAAAAAAAAAAATATATATATATATATATATATATAGCATTTCCTGGACCTCCCCATGTCAGCCTACTATGAGTCAGCTCTGCCCCCTCTGACCCCTCCAGAACCACCTTTTCCCAGCCCATAAAGCAGGTGTCGGCCCAGTGTTCTTTTTTTCATCCTCTCTCCGGATGCCTTTTAAAGTTTTTTTTATTTTTATTTATTTATTAATTTTTTTGCTTCTCCATCCACCATCTATCCTGTTCGGGTTCAGCCTCTCCCAGATCAGAACACCCCCCCCCCCCATATAGGCTGTAAATCTCCTGAGGAGGTGGGTTCCCGTGGTGCTGGGATTGAATGGTACAGTATAAATGACTGTGTATTACTGGCAAAGGTCACTGGCAGTATAAATGACTGTATATACCTTTGTTAGGCAGGTGCTGGCACTCTCTCCTTCCATGTTTTTGTGTGTTCAGGCAATGGTTTGTCTCACTGGGTCTTGTATTCCTTTCAGGAAGCTTAGAGTTGAGCAGGGGAGGTCAGAGGTAGCTTCCTCTTGGATTGCCTAGCAAACATCAGAATGCTCACTGCTGGTTTGCAGCAGGCTCTCTCCTCTAATCTCAGCCTCTAGCTGATTAATCTGCTACTCTGCTCTGGTAAGCCTGATTTCCAGGACTCTCATTACTTACTGCTGTGTTAGTTGTCTGTCAGAGTGTTTTTATTACCCTGTGCCTTTATAGATCTGGGGAGTTTTATCTGCCTGCCTTGCTGCCTTAGCACTGAAGATTTGGATGGAGAAGTTTATTTTATTTATTTATTTTTATTTATTTATGTATTTTTAAAAGAGAGCACATCCTCTGTTTTACAGAGAGAAGGGCCCAGTGTGAGCTAAACGCCCGCAAAGAGGTTCCTAATCAGCATTCCAGCTTCAAAGGAGTAAAAAGGGAACTAGACAAATCAAATATATACAAAATATATACAAATTGCAGAGTCGCATGCAGCTGGATAGACGCCTATTGTCACAGCATTCCAGATCGCCCTCGCCCTTACCTCACTTTAGTTGCTCGTACCCGAGCCAAGAGAGGTCAAGACTTCAGAAAGCCTCTAAAAAGAGCAAGACGTTGCAGACAGAGAAGAAGATCCTCTTCTTCGGATAAGTCTTCATCGCCAGCCCAGGCAGAAGAAGGATCCTGTTGGGCCTGCTCAGCTGAGGTCAACAGAGGAAAGCGGGTGTGCATCTTGCTTCAAGGAGGCGGCTCAGGACAATGCTGCGAATGCATGCCAGGTTAAATCCTACATTAAGCACGCAGTCAAGGAAGGGTTAAACAGTGTTTCAAGGAATCCTGCTGTATCTTCAGCATCTGAAGATTCAGATCATGTGTTTTCAGTGCGTTTTAACTCTGATGTCAATAGCGATTCAGATCCATCTCAGGCGAGATGGTCTCGGAATCGCATACTTTTGATTTTTGCACTGGTTCCCCCATTCATGGAGGCTGTTAAGGATGCGATGAAGTGGCATGAAGAATTGTCGCCACCAAAAAAACAGCAGAGATACTACCCATATTTAAAAAAATCTTTTACCTTCCTTCCCATTAATTTCTGAAATTAAAGGAGTATTTGACCATGAGTGGGCAGGGCCTGAGAAGAAGCTCAATGTGCATAATAGAGTATTGAAGCTGTGAATCTTGGGACACTACGCCTAAGGTGGATGCTTCATTACCTAGATTTGCCTGCCACATTCCGCTTCCGCTGGAGGATTCGGTCTCCTTTAGGGATCCTATGAATCCCAGAATAAACTCAGACCTAAATAGGTTGTATAGTTTGGCCGGAGCAGCCTGCAGGCCGGCGGTAGTGCTCACTTCTGTGGCAGCAGCACTTGGGTTGGATTCGCACCTGTGCGTTTTTTGATGCCTTTTGCAGTTTTGCGCTACCGTTCATATACCATGGTCTCCTATGGGATATGTTCTGTGGTGCGGATCTGCAGAATGCAGGGAGTGCTGGGAGTGCATGGGTGTGAATCCATCCTTAGACTGTGGGTACCGGAGCTGGTGGATGGATGTTCAGATGAAAGTCTGGGAAGTGCCAGTTCTTCTTGTAGCGGATGACATTTGGAATCAAATGTCATACGCATGTAAATTTAGTTATTGGTCTCAGAACAATAAAGGTTCTGAGGGTTAATTGTGTAGGTAGGCCTTAACACCAGTCTAGCCAGGCTGTGTTTGGAAGTTCTGCCTGGTCATGTGAACGGCGAGGTGCACATGACAAGCCAGAACCAGGTCTGGTTGGATGTTTAGGTATCGGCCTTCTCAGAGCCAATCAGTGGGAGTGCCGGGGCCCGCTGAGGAGTCTGGGAAGGGGTACTTAAGGGGGTGTGGGTCACGTGTTCGAGGTTCTGGAATTGTTCGTGAGACCTGTGTGGTCTGGTCTGGTTTCCTGTGGGGTCTCGGTCATGGGGTGTTCGACACCTCGCAACATGTTCCTGTCAGTGGCCCCTGATAGACCTGTCTGGTCTGGGGTAGGGATCCGTCTGTTCCCGAGTCTCGGACCTGACTGGTCTGAGGCGCAGTAACTGAGGGAGGATTCAAAGTGTCCTGGTGTGCTCTCAGGTTGGAGGGACACCGCAGCTCATGAAAGTGACCACGGGAGGACTCTTCGGAGGAGGGCCAGCAAGTGGCATCCTGAGAAGTGCCTGGTTACTGAGTTGAGAAGGACATTGACAAATTCACACTTTTCCAGTACCACTGAGGAGACGGGAAACGTTCCAGGTACGGAGGAAAAAGGTTCCTGTTCACCCTTGGTTGATTGTTCAAGTTTGAGTCAACGTGCTGACTGCCATGATCTCTGGCTAGAGATCTGTTCAGCCTTGAAGTATTCAGCTGCGAGTGGCTACTCTCTGGATGGCAATAGAGATTTTGCTAGACCTGCAGTTCAAGGTGCCTGAGTTCTTCACCTGTGCCCTCTGTTCCCTAAGAGACTGTGTTAATTGAGAGTTCTTACTGCAAAATAAAACCTTTTAAAGAGGACTTCATCTGTGTCAGTGTTCAAGTCGTTGGGTATCAACCCTGGGAACCCCTAGACGTGGAAGAGCAGGCCACGAGAAGGTAACTGGTAAGCCCATTAACTAAAGGCCACCCTGCAATGGGTTATGGCCGCTACATTATCTATTGCAGTTTTCAGGACTGCTGTAGAGTTTGAGGCTGAAGTGGCTGTTGACCAGGCTGTTGGTCCATATCAGACCCTTATACGAGCACACAGCCCGGCCGGTCAGGAAAGGGGATGGGGACGAGCGAGCGCCCCCCGGGTCGTACCAGGCCACGTGCCTTCAACATGGGGGGTGCTTTGGGCAAACTTGTACCTTTTTAAAATAATTTATTGCACAGCTCCGGTGGTCTTCCGTCTTGGAGGGTCTTCTCGCCGGACTCTTCCGCTATCTTCTGCTAGCTCATTTAATAGCGGAGGAGCCCGGCTTTCTTCTGCGTTGCCGCTGCCATCTGGGGGTCTTCTTCCGACTTCGGAGGTCTTGTCCCCCTCTTCGGTTCTTCTTGCCGGGCCTCCGCTACAGAGCTGAAAGAAGATAGCGGAGGCCCTGCAAGAAGAACCGAAGAGGGGGACAAGACCTCCGAAGTCGGAAGAAGACAGCGGCAGCGACAAAGAAGAAAGCCGGGCTCCTCCACTAGTAAAAGAGCTAGCAGAAGATAGTCCGGCAAGAAGACCCCCCCAAGATGGAAGACCACTGGAGCTGTGCAATAAATTATTTTAAAAACATATGTTGTGTTTTTTTCTTTAAACTTTTTTTTTTTACCAGGTGAATGGGTAGGGGTACATGGTACCCCAATACTCATTCACATAGGGTGGGGGGGCTGGTATCTGGGGGCCCCCTTATTAAAGGGGGCTCCCGACCAAAGTTGTCAGGAAGAGGCCCTTGTCCTCATCAACATGGGGACAAGGTGCTTTGGGGTGGGGGGCCGCAGTGTTGAGGGCACGTGACATGGTATGGCCCAGGAGGGGGGATCGCTCGTCCCCACCCCTTTGCTGAGCGGCCGGGCTGCGTGCTCAGATAAGGGTCTGATATGGACTTTGGGGGGGACCCCAAGCCGTTTTTTCAGCGTAGGGCTTCCCCTTTAAGTCCATACCAGGTGGCGGGGCTAGCGAGGTGTCAATCTCACCGATGGAGGTGGCGACATTGACCTCCTTTGCTAGTACTGTCTACCTGGAGCCGCGGTCAAAATTAACAGACTTTTCTCCGTGTGTGGGCAAGTCCGTTCATTTCAAAAGTCCGGCGGACTCCCGCCATAGTCCACGGTTTGTCCGTCGGACCTAGTCCACCAGAAAAGTCAGGTCGTGTGTGGGCAGGTCCGTTCTTTTGGAAAGTCTGGCGGACCTCCGCTACAAAGTCCGGCGGTTTGTCCGCCGGATAGTCCGATCGTGTGTACGCGGCATTAGAATCAGCAATTCAGTGGGTTTCCGGCGGCAGATCTAGACTAATCCCACAGAAGAGAAAGACAACAACAGCCTTTTTGTTTTAACAAGAGATCCAAAGAAGGATTCAGCGAGGCCAGTACTTACCGACAGTTTTTCATGCAAGGGAGTCGGTCCAACCTTCCAGAAACCTTTCAAGCCCAGGGCCAACGAAGCTTCAAAGGCTTCAAATTAGTCCTTCTGAAGGTGTGTCCACTTAACCCTCTCAAGTAGGAGCAAGACTAGCCTAATTCGGGGGGGTTTGGGTGGAAAAATTACAGGATGCCTGGATTTTAGCCATCATTTGATCACGTTATCTCGCGTTCAGAACAAGGTCCCTCAGACTTTGTTTGTAGAAACTGGGCTTCCTACAGATGTTTGAGAGGATATATAGGGGAGCTGTTGGCAGCTAGGGCCATCCTTCCGGTTCCAAGGCACGAATTGGGTCAAAGAGTATGTTCCCCTCTGTTTTTGGTCCCAGAGGCTTCAGGGGGTTTCGGACCAGTTTTTGACCTTAAAGTCCTGAATTCTTTCCACCATTCAAAATGGAGTCATTGGAAACGATCATTTCAGTTGTGGACTCAGGAGACTGGATGGTTTCCATCGATCTGGCGGATGTGTATCTTCTTGTTTTCATAGACGCATTTCACCATCGCTTTCTCAGGTTTTCCGTGGAAGGCTCTCATTTTCATGTCTCCCATTCGGTCTCTACACGGTTCTGAGAATGTTCTCAAAGCTACTGTCTGCTGTCGTTGTGACTTTCAGGGTCAAGGGAGTGCAACATTCCATTATCTTGATGACATGCTACTTCTGGATCCGTCAAATGAGCTCCTTCTACTTCATGTGAATTTCACCTGCAAAAGACTGGCTCATTTCGGTTGGTTGTTCAACTTTCGGAAGAGCCAGATGCATCCGATCCAAATGTTGGAGTTTTTAGGAGTACAATTCAACACGGATCAGGGTGGTGTTTCTCTTCCTCAGAGGAAGGTCCAGGAGATCCAGTCTTACACAAAAGCAGTGATAGCCAGGTCTTCTATGATGGTGAAGGAATGCATGCAGTATCTGGGGGTTCTATCAGCCACAGTTCCAGTAGTCCCATGGGTCAGGTGGCAGAAGGAGGTTTCAATGCAACTTTCTTCTTCAGTGGGATCGTCACTCCTTGTTCCAGAAAATCTATCTGCCAATTCCGATAATCTGGTCCCTGGTTTGGTGGTCAGTAGCTCGCAATCTTTCCCGCAGAGTTCCGGTGAAGGCCTCAGAACCAATAGTGGTGACGACCAATGCCAGTCTGGCAGGCAGCGGGGCTACTTGCTCTCTTAGCGTTCCAACCTATGTTGCGAGGTCGAGCTGTCAAAATTCTTTGTACAACAATTATGGTGGCTTATGTGTCTCAAGGGAGCACAAGAAGTCGCCCTCTCCTTCAGGTGGCATGTCAATCTTGCTATGCGCAGAGAAGAATCTCAGCCCTCTTACAGCATCTCATCTCCCAGGGCCTGGGAATGTTTTAATAGATCACTTGAGTCGAGTCTTTGAGGATCACAATGAATGGGGCCTGAATCGATAGTTCTTATGGCATTGGAGGAGAATTGTCAACTGCCTTGCTTCTTCTCCTGGACCTGGCATCCACAGGCGTTGGGTCAGGGTGCTCTGTCCAGGTCTTGGAACTTCCCCTTGGTGTGCTTTTCCCCATGTGTACCTGCTGCTTCCATTGGCTCTCTAAATCCTGCTAAAGATTCAGCGAGAAAGTATTGCAACAAAGTAGTCTTACATTACTGGCTCAGGGAGCCATGTTTTCCTCTGGTTTGGAGGATAAAGTTCTGCTCGCCAATCCCACTGCCTCCTTGTCAAAATCTCCTTCTATGGAGTGGGGCCTGACACCCGAACTGCAGGAGGATGAAGTTAATAACTTGGAAGTGAGAGAGAGGCTTTAACTGGCTTGGGTCTCTCAGGCGGTGTAGTGGAGACACAACAGGCTCGTAAGAGGTCCACGAATGTAACCTATCACCAGATCTGAAATACTACAGAAAGGGGTTAGGACCTTGGATCTCCCTCAGTATCTAATATTTTGGAGTTTATGCAGAGTGGTCTCTAAGGGTTAGCTTATAATTCTCTGAAGGGTCAAATCCCCGATTTGTTGGCTATGTCGTATACAAGATATGCTCTACATCCATTGGTGATCTGATTTTACAAAACCCTGGGCCTTCCTCCTCCTTCAGAGATCAAAGCACATTCGATGAGGGGTATGGTAGCATCCTGGGCAGCATACGCAAAGGTTGCTCCTGAGGTAGTTTGCAGAGCAGCAAGCTGAAGCGCGCCCAACACCTTTTATTAGTCATTACAGGCCTAATTTGGCTTGTCCGCCTGAGGAAACATTTGGCTCTATAGTTACTAAGGCGGCTGTTGCCCATTAAAAATTTAAGTAGCATTGCATTGAGGGTTTGGCTTATTTTTTTGTCTTCCCTCCCTTTTTAATATTGCTTAGTACATTCCATAGTAGGCTGACATGGGGAGGTCCAGGAATAAGGAAAATTGTATCCATATTTACCGTAATTTTCCTTTCCTGGATCCTCCCCCATATCCATCGTGAGGTGGGTATTTTTTGAACACTGGTGTGGGCAGACAGCCGCCCTTTATGGGCTAGGAAAAAGGTGCTCCTGGAGGGGGTCAGAGGGTGGTGGAGCTGACCCATGGTAGGCTGACATGGGGAGGATCCAGGAAAGAAAAATTACGGTAAGTATGGATAACAATTTCCTATATATATACACACACACACACACACACACACACACACACACACACACACACACACACACACACACACACACACACACACACACAATTGCTGGCTATGTCCCCACATGGAGATTCTTTCACTTCCTGTCCTGATGACACCAAGACAGAAAGTGAGGGGAAGTCTCCTGCAATGACATAACACTGTTAGGTGTTCTAGTTATGTATAAAACTAAAGTATGTATAAAGCAAGTACTTTTTTTTCCCCCATTTTGGCCAAATTATGAAAGCATTAAAACCCCATTTGTTTTTCCCCCCATCTGTGTCCTACGGGTGGAAGGAAAAAAAAATGAGCTTTATTCTCTGGGGGAATCCCTGCTGCGGAGCCATTGTATTCTCCCAGTGGGGGATAGGAAAACTGCCGCCCCCGGGAGAACACAGTGATTATTGCTAGCGGCTAGAAGATAATCCTATGTAAAATCTGACAAGCTGGTTGTACTCAAGTTTATTGATGTACTTGGGTACATTCAGCCTGCCCATACATAGTTTAAATCTCGGCTAGTCTCTGATAAACAGACCAAGATTCAAACCGTCTATGGCTGGCCTTATCTGCACTTTAGCTGCAATCTTCACAGGGGCCGATCCAGTTTTTCCCACCAGGGGATCTGTCCGTAGATCCCTTGCTGAGCTGAGGGAGCAGCTGAAATGTCTGCATCTGCTCATGCTGTCTCTTTTACACCCAACTGCCCTCTTATCCGGCCAGACAGAGGGGAATGGATGCCCTTCCATCTTTCCTGTTTGCCAGATCAGTTCAGATCAGATCAGATTGGAGGTAGATGGGTGTAAATAGACAAATTTCCATTTAAATCTGTCATTCCATAGAGGAGAATGGATGGTCTGATCGGGTTTGCCTCAAAAACAGACAGTAAGACCCGATCGGACCACTCATGGGAAAGGGGCCTGAAAAGCAATCCATGCGGATTGTTTTTCAGGCCCCTTTCCCATGAGTGTTGGCTAGCTTAGTGAACCTGGACGAATAACAGTCACTGTAATGCTACCCATATTGCTGTCCTTTTAACCTGGTGACATAAGCTGACACCTATCTGTTTTATTATTTGGTACCCTGCTGCCTGCCTGCTGACGACCCTGGTTATTTCTGAGACTCTGCTTCTGCCTATGACCCTGGTTTCTGTTAACCTTCGGGTGCCTGCCTGGCTGTCTTCTGTTCCAGCTCTGCACACCACTGCAAGCTCCAGTCTCCAGACAAGCTGACGGCTTGGAATCATCTACATCGGGCACTCGTGTCCCTCCTGTCCCTCGGCTTCCTCTGTCTCATCCTCAGTGAGGCCAGGACAGGAGATATAATAGAGGCCGACCTCATCAACTCCATACATTCCACTCCTGCACATACCACCCACCTCCATATACTGCGCACCCTTCTCCTGCACATACTACCCTCCGCCATACACTCCATGCCCCTCCCCCATATACTCCGCACTGTACATTCCAAATGTAACATTACCATATTTTGCAATGTAAGTCACTTCAGACTTTATTAAGCGCACTTTGATTTACCTTTTTTTTTTTTTTTTTTATAAATGCACACGGGCCCACTGATTTCATGATACGCCCCTGCGCCAGACCATGGTATAATTTCTCTATCCACAGTAAAGTTAGATGATAATGATTATACCAGCATGCTTGCCAAGCTGTACCTGCATGCCATCTCTAAGCAGCAGTTTTGCCCAAGTCTCATTACACTTGCAGCAGGTCAAACCTGCTCCTCTCTCATAGCACTGCCTTCTAAGTTCCCATGCTGAGCGATGCCCATTTGTGGAAATAATGAGGTTGACAGACTAGTGGGAATGGATGAGGCTCCAATAATGACAGGCTACTGTTCATTCTACCAAAGATCTTCCACAGCATTTTTGATGTCTTTGGCAGAAAAAAGTGCAGGTGAGGGGAAGGTACACAGAATCCTGAATAGGCAAAGTGTCTGTTTTAAAGATACACTCCAGTAAAAACTGAAAGTTAAGCCTTGAAACACAGTAAATTACTCTACTCCCTTTTTGGGTAGCCCCTTTACTTGTATTTTCAAACACCCAACTTTCTCACACAGAAATCCTGATGTATCAAATGATCATGAACTAGTAGGTTTCTTGCCGCTACCAATCAAATTTAAACTTGCTTTGAGAGTTGGAATTATATTGGTGACATGGTAAGAAGCAGAGCAAGTTGTGCTGCTAAGAGCGCTGAAACCAGACTACCCATCTTACCCCCTCTCTCAGAGCTCTGAAATCTGACTTTAGCAAAGGTGCAGTGTTTGCTGGATAACAGAAATTCACTGATTGGTTTCAGTTGTTGCTTGGAATTTTTTTTTAATCACTGTTCTTTTCTTTAATAGGTCAACATTTTTTTCGCCATTCTGATGCTGGTGACTTTTGCCCATCCAATTAATGTTTTTCGTGTTTGCAAAAAAGACAGGAAAGCAGGAAACACAGCAGATTCACATGATTCCTAAACCGTGTTTGGCAATAAGAACATGATATTGTATAAATTCAAGAACTGAAAACTGAAAAAAAATTATGCTTTATATGTGCATTTAAAGGTTAATCATTACAGTTCGCTAGTTCCTAGCAAACTGTTGTTTTTCTAATTCTTGCTTTTTTCTAATTTTTGCAGTAAAGCCAGGCAGCAACCTTGTGGTATATTAATGTGCTTTTTCTAAACAGAAATGCTGTATATGCAGTGCACACACTATTTAGTTACAAGAATACAATACAAGATATATAGGTGTAGATTTACTAAAACTGGTGCGCACAGAATCTGGTGCTGCTACATACCAGTCAGATTCTAACTTCAGCTTGCTCAATTAAGCTTTGACAACAAAACCTAAAAGCTGATTGGTTACTGTGCACAGTTGCACCGGACTCTGTGTGCATCCATTTTAGTAAATCTCCCCCACAGTGTGCTCCAAATATACTGTCAGAATGTTTATACTGAAATATTAAACATGTTTATATTCATGAAAATAAGCAAAAATGTATGGTTAAGGAAATTTCCACAAATCGTCAAATAACTCAAATTTGTTTGTCGCACTAACCTGAAGACGAAAGAAATACAAAAAGATTTGAAAAAAAAAATGTATTTACTAAAAATTCAGTGCAAAATAATATCAAAATATAACTGGTGATAAACAAAGCATATCAACATTTTAATAATATGGATAATATCAATGATGAGAATATAACCACAAGCTCTTATTTCAAAAATACCAATGTATCAAAACTTAGTAACTGCTTTGTAAATAACTTTTCAGTGGCTTAGCAGAATGTGACGACAACAAGGTGTTAATTTGGCATGTGACCTCTTTCAGACAACAGGTCTTGCAAGCTAAAATGTATTTTAATAACACATGGACCAATTGGTTATACCATGTACATACTTGGTATAACAAATGGTAAGTCTTATATTTAAGGTAAATCTCTAACAAATTTTATGGGGTGTTTTTTTTTTTTCCACTTCAGTGAAATTTTTCCGAGAGACATTTTCAACTTTGCAGTTCAATTTTGTCCCATCTCGTTTTCACATCATAGTGTCCTCCCTCTCTCCTCCTCCTTTTTCTTTAACTTTAACAATCTCTTTATTAATTATTTAAATATTTTTAATTATTTTTACAAAGATGAAACTACTCCTGTTGCTTTGCCTATTCCTTATTCTCTTTCCCTTTTTTCCACTTTCCTCCTCATCCCCCGCCCTATTGTTTGGTTTGTTTCTTTCTAGGTCCTTTCAATATCTGGGTCACAACCCTTCACCTTTCATTTTCTCCAAGTATTTGTCCGAGACTTTGAAGTTTTTCCAACCTTCCCAGGTGCTGATATATTTCCTATTGTGTCCTATATCCCTACTACTTAATAAATCCATTTTACTATAATAGTCTATTTGTTCATACCACTCATTTATACCTGTTTTAGTTGTTTAACCATTTTTTGGGATCAAACCCTTTGCAGCGTGCAAAAGTTTTGGGGTCATTGTTTTCGTATATTGTTTCTTTGAGATTTTCGAATCATGGAATAGACAAGTCCATATATTTTTTTCTATTATCTCACTAGTTATCTCCTTTATATTGTCCACTATTTCTTGCCAATATCCTTTTTTTTTCTGGACACTCCCACCATATGTGGATCATCGTTACCCTTTGTTTGCAGTTTCTCCAACACAATGGTGATCTCTCTGGTTGATATCTGTGAATTCTCTCTGGGGTCAAAGAATTTTATGTTTAAGCATACATCATAACTAAGCAATTTACTAGAAATTTAAAAAAGCCTTATGAGATTATACAAATATGTGTATGTTTCTCTTTAATTGAACAGAAATAACTTATACTGCAGTTAAAATTATCTCCATTCCAATTTTCTGCTAAGAAGATTAAAAGGCCCAGCTATATGCATGTCTCATAATGATTACCTACAGGTAAATAGAAGTTATACTTTAGCCGAAATATCAAAATCTTTTGTCTCAGAGATGTCAGCTGTTCTGGCGGACACCTTTGCCTTCCTTGATTTTTCCATTCTCCTCTCATTCGCCCTTTCTATTTTCTCTACTGCTATCTCTCTACAACTTTTATCCCCAAAGAAAGTAGGTGTATATGCACTTCCCATGTAATGAATGACAGCAAATACATATAATTTCCCACACAATACTTATAGGGGGCAATATTGGACCCTTACACACAATTACCAGAAGGTGGCAGTATTAGATCAAAAATGATTTTGGAATGTTAATTAAAATGTCAAAATATCACTTCAAATAACCTTTGACCTATGTCTAGCAGAAAATCATAAATATGATAAGGGTTCTGTTTCATGATAGACACTATATGATAGACTTTTAGTGTACTTCTAAGATATATAGCTATAGTAAGTTTGAACAGGGCAATTAGCTTTCCTCTAAATACTTTGAGAGTTAGGTAATTGCCACTCAAAACCCAATGATATTTCACATGTATTTTCACTCTTAGAATTCTTATACATGACATAGTTACATAGTTAGGTTGAAAAAAAGACACAAGTCCATCTAGTTCAACCATAAATAAATAACTAAAATAAAAAATATCATACAATCCCATATCCCCAATCCTATACCCACAGTTGATCTAGAGGAAGGTGACCCCCCCCCCCTCCCCCAGAAAAGCAGGATGCAATTTGCTGCAGCAGGGGAAATAATTCCTTCCTGATCCCAGAGAGGCAATCAGATTTTCCCTGGATAAACTTTACCTATAAATGTTAGTACCCAGTTATATTATATACATTTAGGAAAGAATCCAGGCCTTTCTTAAAGCAATCTACTGAGCTGGCCAGAACCACCTCTGGCGAGAGTCTATTCCACATTTTCACAGCTCTTACTGTGAAGAAACCTTTCCGTATTTGGAAATTAAATCGTCTTTCCTCTAGACATAAAGAGTGCCCCCTTGTCCTCAGTGTTGAATGTAAAGTGAATAACTCAACACCAAGTTTACTATATGGACCCCTTATATATTTATACATGGTGATCATATCCCCCCTTAATCTCCTCTTATAAAGAGTGAATAAATTATGTTCCTCTAATCTTTCCTCATAGCTGAGTTCCTCCATGCCTCTTATCAGTTTGGTTGCCCTCTCTGCGCTTTCTCCAGTTCCCCAATTTCCTTTTTGAGAACTGGTGCCCAAAACTGAACTGCATATTCCAGATGAGGTCTTACTAATGATTTGTACGGGGAGAAATGAGTCCATAGTTACATAGTTAGTCAGGTTGAAAAAAGACACGTCCATCCAGTTCAACCTTAAAAACAAATAAATAAAATAAAAAATAATCGTACAATCCAAATACCCAATTTTATGCCCACAATTGATCCAGAGGAAGGCGAAAAAAAACCCCAAGCAGAGCATGCTCCAATTTGCTACAGCAGGGGAAAAAAATTCCTTCCTGATCCCCCAAGAGGCGATCGGATTTTCCCTGGATCAACTTTACCTATGTTAGTACCCAGTTATATTATGTACATTCAGGAAAGTATCCAGGCCTTTCTTAAAGCAATCTACTGAGCTGGCCAGAACCACCTCTGGCGGGAGTCTATTCCACATTTTCACAGCTTTAACTGTGAAGAAACCTTTCCGTACTTGAAGATGAAATCTCTTTTCCTCCTAGACGTAAAGAGTGCCCCCTTGTCCTCTGGGTTGACCGTACAGAGAACAACTCAACACCAAGTTCACTATATGGACCCCTAATATATTTGAACATGGTGATCATATCCCCCCTTATTCTCCTCTTCTGAAGAGAAAATAAATTCAGTTCCCCTAATCTTTCCTCATAGCTGAGTTCCTTCATGCCTCTTATCAGTTTGGTTGCCCTTCTCTGCACTTTCTCCAGTTCCCCGATATCCTTTTTGAGAACTGGTGCCCAAAACTGAACTGCATATTCTAGGTGAGGTCTTACTAATGATTTGAACAGGGGCAAAATGATATCTCTCTCTCTGGAGTCCATACCTTTCTTAATACAAGAAAGGACTTTGCTCGCTTTGGAAACCGCAGCTTGGCATTGCATGCTATTATTGAGCTTATGATCTACCAAAACCCCCAGATCCTTCTCCACTATGGATCCCCCCAGTTGTACTCCCCCTAGCATGTATGATGCATGCATATTCTTAGCCCCCAAGTGCATAACTTTACATTTATCAACATTAAACCTCATCTGCCACATAGTCGCCCAATTAGACAGAGCATTGAGGTCGGCTTGTAAATTGGAGACATCCTGTAAGGACGTTATCGCACTGCATAGCTTGGTGTCATCTGCAAGGACAGAAATGTTACTTTTGATCCCAGACCCAATATCATTTATAAAGATGTTAAAAAGTAAGGGTCCCAGCACTGAACCTTGGGGTACACCACTGATAACCTTAGACCATTCAGAGTAAGAATCATTAATCACTACTCTCTGAATTCTGTCTTTTAGCCAATTTTCTATCCATTTACAAACTGATATTTCCATACCTGTAGACTTTACCTTACACATGAGCGGAACTGTATCGAACGCTTTTGCAAAATCCAAGTATACCACGTCCACCGCCACCCCTCTGTCCAAGGTTTTACTTACCTCCTCATAAAAAGAAATCAGATTTGTCTGACAACTTCTGTCTTTCATGAATCCATGCTGTCTGTTGCTTAAAGTGTTTTTGTTCAGCAAGAACTTGTCGATGTGGTCTTTTATTAAACGCTCCAGTATCTTCCCAGCTATAGAAGTTAAGCTAACAGGTCTATAGTTACTTGGTAAAGACTTTGATCCCTTTTTAAATATAGGCACCACGTTCGCCCTGCGCCAATCCAGTGGGACTATTCCCATCATTAATGAGTCCCTAAAAATTAGATACAATGGCTCTGAAATTACAGAGCTCAATTCTTTTAGGATCCGTGGGTGGATGCCATCAGGGCCAGGTGCTTTATCCACCTTTATTCTGTCTAAATATTTCTGGACCATATCCCTTTTGAGCCATTGTGGATCATTTGGGGCTGTGTCACTATCACCCCCATTATGGACATGCGCTCCCCCATGCTCTTTTGTGTACACAGAGCTGAAGAAAGTATTTAATAAATTAGCCTTCTCTTTGTCCCCAGTCACCCACTCTATATTATTTTGTAAAGGGCCTACATGCTCAGACTTGACCTTTTTACTATTAATATATTTGAAGAATTTTTTGGGGTTTGTCCTACTATCTTTTGCAATCTGTCGTTCGTTTTGAATTTTTGCATCCTTGATTTCCTTTTTACATATTCTGTTAAATTCTTTGTAACATTTAAATGTCACTAGTGATCCTTCATTTTTATATTTTTTAAAAGCTCTTCTCTTACAGTTTATAACTTTTTCAACTTTGGCTGTGAGCCACATAGGTTTTGTTTTTAGCCTTTTAAACTTATTGCCCATGGGAATATACTTTGCAGTGAGGTCCCAAACAGTCTTTTTGAAGAATTCCCATTTCTGTTCTGTGCCCATTGAAGCAAATATTTTCTCCCAGTCTAAGTCCTGGAGAGCAGCCCTCATCCTTGGAAAATTTGCTCTCTTGAAGTTAAGTGTTTTTATCTTACCAGTATGTATTTCTTGTTGAGCACTAACATCAAAAGAAATCATGTTATGATCACTGCTACCCAGGTGTTCCTTTATCTGGACATTAGTAATAAGCTCTGCATGGTTTGAGATTACCAGGTCCAACAGAGCTTCATTCCTAGTTGGGGCCTCAATAAACTGAACCATAAAATTGTCATGTAATAGGTTTATCATTTTTTGCCATTTAACTGTCCCAGCAGTGCCATTACTCCAGTCAATTTCTGGGTAGTTAAAATCCCCCATTATTATCACTGTCCCAGCCCTTGCAGCCCTTTCCATCTGTGCAAGGAGCTGAGTCTCCACCTCCTCATTAACATTGGGTGGTCTATAACAAACTCCAACGATTAACTTTGAACTAAACCCATCTAAATGCAGTTCCACCCATAATGCTTCAGACTCATCACACTCTCTCCATCCACCAGGTCCTCTTTCACACTTGCTTTGAGATCACTTCTCACATAGAGACAGACCCCGCCACCTTTCCTTTTTACCCTGTCTCTCCGAAAGAGTGCATAGCCAGGAATATTAATTGCCCAGTCATGTGAGGATTGAAGCCAAGTTTCAGCAATACCGATTACATCCTAGCTCTCCTCATGCACCACAGCTTCCAACTCACCTATTTTGCTTGGCAGACTTCTGGCATTGGTGTACAAACACTTTAATGTATTATTACATTTTGCTCTGGTATTTTTCATATTTTTAGTAGTACAAATTGCCCTATAGTTTTCAATGGCTGTTTGCAACATGGGAAATTTCTTGTCACCTGCCATATCCCACCCCCATCTATCCCCATTCCACCCTCCATTAATGTCTGACCCCTAACTGACCTGTCTGCCCAATGTAATTCTGGTTCACCCTCCCCCCTCAAACCCAGTTTAAATACTCCTCCAGCCTTCCCATAAACCTCTCCCCCATCACAGCAGACCCCCTTCCATTCAAGTGCAAACCATCGTTAGCATAAAGGTTGCACCCCAATGAAAAGTCAGCCCAGTGCTCTAGAAACCCAAATCCCTCTTCCCTACACCAGGTCTTTAGCCATGCATTCAGCTCTCTAATCACCCCCTGCCTTTCCTGTGTTGCGCATGGCACAGGCAATATTTCAGAGAATATCACCTTGGAGGTCCTTCCTTTCAACTTGCAGCCTAGTTCTCTAAATTGATTCTTAAGGAGCCTCCACCTTCCATGTATACGGTCATTGGTTCCAACGTGGACCAAGACTGCTGGGTCATACCCAGCCCCTCCCAGTAATTTATCCACCCGGTCCACCACATGCCGAACCCTAGCACCAGGGAGACAGCAAACTATTCGGTTAAGGCGATCCTGGCGACAAATTATTCTATCAGTCCTTCTGATTATAGAATCCCCTATAACCACCAACTGTCTAGGCCTATCTGCACTCCCCTCTACTAAATGGGCTGCTCTCCCGGCTGTTAGGGGGAGCAGTGACATCTAGGGCTGCCACCTCTGTGTTTGCCACCTCCACATTTTCACCCAACTCTGCAAATTTGTTGATGCACAAACACAGGACTGGCCTTCCTTTTCTGCAAGCCCCTTCCACTCCCTCTAACTACATTAACCCATCTTCCTATGTGATAATCCTGACTTGCCCCTCCACCCTCCACATCAACCCTACTGACCACCTGCTCAGCGAGCAGAGGACCCCTTTCAAGGTTGTCCTTTCTGCCCAGTGTTGCAACTTGCTCCTCCAGATCTCTAATGTGAGCTTCCAAAAGGGCAACCTGCTCACATCTGTCACAGCGGTATTCATCCTGGAGCTCTTGCACCAGTTTTGCATACATGTGGCACACTGTGCACTGAGCAAATTCTTCAACCCTGCTAGCACTCATTTCCCAGTTACAATACAATTACTTAAATGAAGTTTAAGATGTTACTTACAGGTTAGAGACTCCTGTCTTAACTCCTGTTTTCAACTCCTGGTTATTAACTCTCCACTTTAGTTCAAAATTCCACTTGTGTTCACAAAATCCACATGCAAACCACCAACAGGGAGCAAGCTCTCTTAATGCAAGAAAGGACTTTTGGAAACGGCAGCTTGGCATCGCATGCTATTATTGAGCTTATGATCTACCAAAACCCCCCAGATCCTTCTCCATCATTGATTCCCCCAGTTATACTCCCCCTAGTATGTATGATGCATGAATATCCTTAGCCCCCAAGTGCATAACTTTACATTTAACAACATTAAACTGCATCTGACACATAGTCGTCCAATTAGACAGTGCATTGAGTCGGCTTGTAAATTGGAGACATCCTGTAAGGACATTATTCCACTGCTTAATGTCATCTGCAAAGACAGAAATGTTGCTTTTAATCCCAGACCCAATATTATTTATAATGATATTAAAAAGTAAGGGTCCCAGCACTAAACCTTGGGGTACACCACTGATAACCTTAGACTATTCAGAGAAAGAATCATTATCCACTACTCTCTGAATTCTGTCTTTTAGCCAGTTTTCTATCCATTTATATACTGATATTTCCAAGCCTGTAGACTTTACCTTACACATGTGTGGGTAACTGTGTCAAACACTTTTGCAAGATCCAATTATACCACATCCACCGTCACCCCAGAGTCCAAGGTTTTACTTACCTCCTCATAAAAAGAAATCAGGTTTGTTTGACTACTTTCATGAATCCAAGCTGTCTGTTGCTTTAAATATTTTTTTCCAGCAAGAAATCGTCTATGTGGTCTTTTTATTAAACTCTCCAGTATCTTCCCGACTGTAGAAGTTAAACTAACAGATCTATAGTTACTTGGTAACAGCTTTGTTCCCTTTTTAAATATAGGCACCACATTGGCCATACGCCAATCCAGTGGTACTATTCCTGTCATTAATAAGTCCCTAAAAATTAGATACAATGCCTTTGAAATTACAGAACTCCATTCTTTTAGGATCCATGGGTGGATGCTATCTGATCCAGCTGCTTTAGCCACCTTTATTTTGTCTAAATATTTTTGGACCATATCCCTTTTGAGCCATTGTGGATCATTTGGGGCTTTGTCATTACCACCCTCATTAAGGACATGAGCTCCCCCATGCTCCTTTGTATACACAGACCTGAAGAAATTGTTTAATACATTTGCCTTCTCTTTGTCCCCAGTCACCCACTCTAGATTATTTTGTAAAGGGCCTAACTTTTTTATTATTAATATATTTGAAGAATTTTTTGGGGTTTATCCTACTATCTTTTGCAATCTATCGTTTGTTTTGAGTTTTTGCGTCCTTGATTTCCTTTTTACATATTCTGTTATATTCTTTGTAACATTTGAACGACACTGTTCTGTTCATTTTTATATTTTTTAAAAGCTCTTTTCTTATTGTTTATAGCTTTTTTAACTTTGGCCGTGAGCCACATAGGTTTTATTTTTAGCCTTTTAAACTTATTGTCCATGGGAATATACTTTGCAGTTAGTTCAGTCACTTTGAAGAATTCCCATTTCTGTTCTGTGCCCATTGATGCCAATATTCCCTCCCAGTCCAAGTCCTGGAGTGTAGCCCTCATCTTTGAAAAATCTTTGGAAAATTTGCTTTCTTGAAGTTAAGTGTTTTTATCTTTCCCGTATGTTTTTGCTTATAGCTAACATCAAATTAAATCATGTTATGGTCACTGCTACCACGATGTTCCTTTATATGAACAGTAGTAATAAGCTCTGCATGGTTTGAGATTACCAGGTCCAACAGAGCATCATAGTTGGGGCCTCAAAAAACTGGACCATAAAATTGTCCTGTAATAGGCTTATACATTTTTGCCCTTTAACTGTCCCAGCGGTGCCATTACTCCAGTCAATTTCTGGGTTGTTAAAATCCCCCATTATTATCACGTCCCAGCCCTTTCAGCCCCTTCCATATGTGCAAGGAGCTGAGTCGCCACCTCCTCATTAACATTGGGTGGTCTACAACAAACTCCGATGATTAACTTTTAACTCTGCACATCTATATGCAGTTCCACCCATAATACCTCAGACTTACACTCTCCATCAACCAGGTCCTCTTTCGCTTTGAGATCACTTCTCGCATAGAGACAGACCCCTCCACCTTTCCTTTTTCCCCTGTCTCTCCGAAAGAGTGCATAGCCAGGAATATCAACAGCCCAGGCATGTGAGTAATGAAGCCAAATTTCAGCAATACTGATTACATCATAGCTCTTCTCATGCACCAGAGCTTCCAACTCACCTATTTTGCTTGGCTGACTTCTGGGATTGGCGAACAAACACTTTAATGCATTATTACCTTTTGCTCTGGTGTTTTTAATATCTGGTTTAGTAGTACAAATGGCACTATAATTTCCAATGGTTGTTTGCAACAAGGGAACTTTCTTGTCACCCGCCATAACCCTCCCCCCATCTATCCCCATTCCATCCTCCATTAATGTCTGTCCCTTAACTGACCTGTCTGCCTGATGGAAATCTAGTTCACCCTCCCCCATTAATCCTAGTTTAAATAATCGTCCAGCCTTCCCATAAACTTCACCCCCAGCACAGCAGACCCCCTTCCATTCAGGTGCAAACCATCTTTAGCATATAGGTTGCACCCCAATGAAAAGTCAGCCAGGTGCTCTAGAAACCCAAATCCCTCCTCCCTACACTAGGTCTTTAGCCATGCATTCAGATCTCTAATCTCCCCCTGCCTTTCCTGTGTTGCGCATGGCACAGGCAATATTTCAGAGAATATCACCTTGGAGGTCCTTCCCTTCAACTTGCAGCCTAAATTGATTCATAAGGAGCCTCCACCTTCCATGTATTCTGTCATTGGTTTCAACATGAACCAAGACAACTGGGTCATGCCCAGCCCCTCCCAGTAATTTATCAAACCAGTCCACCATATGCCGAACCCTAGCACCAGGGAGACAGCAAAACATTTGGTTGAGGTGATCCTGGCGACAAATTATTTTGTCAGTCCTTCTGGTTACAGAATCCCCTATTGCCACAAACTGTCTAGACCTACCTGCACTCCTCTCATCACCTCTACTAGATGCGCTGCTCTTTCGGCTGTTAGGGGTGACATCTAGGGCTGCCACCTCTGCGTTTGCTACCTCCACAACTTCACCCAACTTGACAAATTTGTTTTGATTCAAAAATACACTACTGGCCATCCTTTTCTGTGAGCTCCTTCCACTCCCTCTAACTACATTAACCCATCTTCCTATCTCATAATCCTGACCTTCCCCTCCACCCTCCACATCAACCCTACTGACCATCTGCTCATAGAGCAGAGGACCCCTTTCATGGTTGACCTTTCTGCCCAGTATTGCAACTTGCTCTTCTAGATTTCTAATGCAAGCTTCCAGAAGGGCAACCCGCTCACATCACAGCGGTATTCATCATGGAGCTGTTGCACCAATTTTGCATACATGTGGCACACTGTGCACTGAGCAAAACCTTCAACCCTGCTAGCACTCATTACCCAGTTACAATATAATTACTTATAGGAAGTTTAAGATGTTAGTTACAGGTTAGAAGACTCCTGTCTTAACTCCTGTTTTCAACTCCTGGTTATTAACTCTCCACTTTAGTTCAAAATCCTACTTATGTTCACAAAAGTCATATGCAAACTAGCATTAGCAGAGAGCCAGCTCCAAAGGCAGTTGTATAGACATTTATATACACCTGTAAACAATTAACCACTCCCCTTAATTAGCAGAGGGGAAAAAAAATGTGCTGTCAGAAAAAGGAGGGAAAAAAAGTATTTTAAAAGCTGTCAAAAGCACAACTCTTGGTTATTAACGCTCCACTTTAGTTCAAAATTGCACAAGCCAGCTCTAATGGGAGTTTGTATAGACACTTATATACACCTGTAAATAATGAACCACTCCACTTAGACACCTTTTACACTGTAGCGTTTTGCAGGCGCTATAGCACTGGAGCAGTGTGCTGGCAGGGTGTCAGAAAAAGTCCTGCCAGCAGCTTCTTTGGAGCGGTGAAGGAGCGGTGAGTGCACCGCTCCTCCACCACTGCTCCCCATTGAAATCAATAGTGCAGCTCTTCAATACCAGCAGCATTTTGCGGGTGGCTTTAACCCCTTTTCGGCTGCTAGCAGGGGGGTTAAAACTGCCCTGCTAGGGGCCGAATAGCGCTGCTAAAACGACAGTAAAGCGGTGATACAAAAAGTGACACAACATCCCAAGAGAGATTTTGAGATGTCGTGTTAAAGTTACTATTCCTGCTCTTTCAGAGTGTTTATATGCTCTACTGCAATGCCTCTGAGGAAGGGAAATTTTTCTTGAAACATGTCAGGCCAAAGGAGAAAATCTACATGCATTGGAATATGCAACAACTGCTCATGAATTTATGTTTTGTTCTATAACATGTATTGTATAAATTGTTAACATGTTTGTTACCACACCTGTTTTAAACAAAAATATATTTCTAAATAAATGACATTTTATGATAAAAAGTTCGCCCATAAAGTTTCAATGTACCGGGGGGTACTTATGACCCTTTCTTTAGGGTTTTTTTTGTATAACGCTCAGTGTGGAAGAGGTCCTAATTAACAGAGGGAGAAAAAAATGGGCTTTTTAAAAGTGTCAGAAAAAGGAGAGGAAAAAAGTATTTTAAAAACTGATTTACAAGCACAAGCAGTCAAAAGCACAACTCTTGGTACATTTAAATCCTTTTCATAGTATCACCAACATGCTACCCTTATATTAATAATCTATATACTAATATATTCCAAT
The DNA here is from genome assembly GCF_037356315.1 of Lithobates pipiens. Lineage (NCBI taxonomy): Eukaryota > Metazoa > Chordata > Amphibia > Anura > Ranidae > Lithobates > Lithobates pipiens. Next base: position 527,093,199 of record NW_027507764.1, on the reverse strand, counting down.
GAGTATCATCAAACATTCTATCATGAATATATGAATGAATATTGTAGAAATACATAAATAAAATATGTGAAATTATTCAATTAAGCAGGCATATAACTTCTCTCTATAATGTAATAATAATACAATAAAAATGATTGCTAATATAATTACTTGTTATGAATAATACTTGTTAATAAAACATTTTTTTCTTTAAATAAGTCTTTTGATTTCTTTTCCAAGTAACGAGAAAAAAAGTTCAACATCTCTGTTCATTGTTCAATTAGAGACATGACTCATCAATCACATATAACACATACGATCCATGGTCATCCTTATCTCATCTGGGTGTCTGGAATTCACAATTTAAAACCTGGGAGAAAAGGCAACAAGACTTAAAATCTCTCGTAAGAGATTCTATTCATAAGCAATGAATTTACAGTCATCCTTCTAACAGATGGAACAAAATGGTTTCCCATATACTCATGAATCCATATATGAAATGATATGCATAGGCCTTAGAAATTAATTATTTTTAACCTCAATAGTTCTGACATATCCCCACCCCCTTATTTCCTCACGACATTCAGGTGAACAACCTTAGACATGTCTGGGAACAAGGTCAGAAGAAATGTAATTTTGTTAAAAGATGTAGCCATATTATTTTTATTTTATTTTTAATTTGAATAATATCTTTGTGGAAACAGAACTGACTTCTGTAGTGGTGGTGGAAACCACCATCCCGAGCATAGCGAAGACAATACTGGCAATCCAGAAACTGAGCAATCTCTTCTATCGCTCATGTTTATGGGTTGGATAATAAATGTTTTCCTTGCATGTTTTAAAATATTTTGCACTCAAACTTGAGTTTTGTTTGCATGTGCAAAATATCATTCTTGCATCTCCACAAGCTGAAAATGGCATATGTTGCAACTCCTTTCAATGAATATCCTTGGATCAATATACACAAAGATCTTCTGAGTTAAAAAGCTTCCTTTCTGGTAAGAAGAATCCTGGAGCATCTTGCGGGATTATGAAGGACCCGGTTTGATGACAGGTTCCATCCAGAGCTCTTTGGTAGTCAACATAGTCTTTACCAATCACGATCTGGTTTGGACTGTGAATCTTTTTCTGTTTAAGAAAACAAATAGTATGAACACATATGATTATTAATTGATATTTACATTTTCTAACTATGTTATATCTATGATATAGCGATGTGTTTATTATCCTACACATAGGCTAAAATTATTCAATGATTTTATGATTTTGGTATTCTGCTCTGATTGGCAGGGCCAAATGATAATGCATAGAAGCTCCAGAGAGGAAGATTTGTAAGTTGAAAGAGAATTATCACAAGGTCAAATCATTACATTTACATTCTTTTGAGATACTTATTAAGTCTCTTCTTCTACATTACCTTCCAGCATTCTCAATTGGGACCTAGGATGACAAGCACACAATTGTTTGGTATGAACCCATTTTTCCACAAAACCATTATTTTTGACAATCCTTCTTTTGAAAACCACAGGTGAGATTTTGTCAATGATATCGTATGGACCTTTCCATAATGGAAGAAATCTCTTTTCTTTTACTTTGTCTCCGGCAAAATTGTACAGATACACTTTATCACCTGTTTCATACTCCTCCTTGATGGTTTTGAGATCATAATAGTTTTTATTACTTACTGCTGCTTTCTCAAGATTCTTCTGTGCAAAAGCATAAGCGTGTTGAGGATGCTGACGAAAGGTTTTCCACGAACTGATGTGTCATGGCTGCATTGATCAGGTTATGATCTGATGTGCGATACAACAGATGTTGTGAAAGTACCATTTTCCTACCAATCATTAACTCAAAGGGTGACATCTTAGTGGCAGCTAGGGATGAGCTTCGTGTTCGAGTCGAACATACGTTTGACTAGAACATCGGCTGTTCGCCCGTTTGGCGAATTCCGAACGTTATGGGCCGTTCGCGACAAATTCGTGTGGCGCTCACGGCCCACAATGCACTGCACCATTGCAGTGCATTGCTGGCTCATGATTGGCCAAGCATGCACTGTGACCCCGCATGCTTGGCCAATCACAGCGCCGGCAGCGAGCAGAGCCATGATTGGCCACAGGCAGGATGCCTGTGGCCAATCATAGCTCAGGCTGTGTAGTACACGCCCCACACTATATAAGACCGCCAGCGCGGCGGCCTTGTGTAGTGTGTTGGCATCTGTAGGAGTTAGTGGGTGTTCTGTGTACCTTCAACACAGTATACACCGATCGTTATCGGCCGATTTTTCGTTCTTGCTCTTCTGTAGTGGTTGTTTGCGTGCCCTGACCGCAGTATACACCGCTATATTCACCTATATAGCTAGCTATATTTCTCTTTTTTAATAGAGCTTGCAGTCAGTGGTAGGAGATTGTGCGTGCTGTCTGCGTGCTCTGAACCCAGTATACACCGCTATATCCACCTATATAGCTAACTATCTTGCTCGTTTTAAATAGAGCTTGCAGTCAGTGGTAGGAGATTGTGCATGCTGTCTGCGTGCTCTGAACCCAGTATACACCGCTATATCCACCTATATAGCTAACTATCTTGCTCGTTTTAAATAGAGCTTGCAGTCAGTGGTAGGAGATTGTGCGTGCTATCTGCATGCTCTGAACCCAGTATACACCGCTATATCCATCTATATAGCTAGCTATCTTGCTCGTTTTAAATAGAGCTTGCAGTCAGTGGTAGGAGATTGTGCGTGCTGTCTGCGTGCTCTGAACCCAGTATACACCGCTATATCCACCTATATAGCTAACTATCGTGCTCGTTTTAAATAGAGCTTGCAGTCAGTGGTAGGAGATTGTGCGTGCTGTCTGCGTGCTCTGAACCCAGTATACACCGCTATATCCATCTATATAGCTAGCTATCTTGCTCGTTTTAAATAGAGCTTGCAGTCAGTGGTAGGAGATTGTGCGTGCTGTCTGCGTGCTCTGAACCCAGTATACACCGCTATATCCACCTATATAGCTAACTATCTTGCTCGTTTTAAATAGAGCTTGCAGTTAGTGGTAGGAGATTGTGCGTGCTCTGAACCCAGTATACACCATAATATCCACCTACATAGCTCTTCTCTAATTAAACCATCTGCCATCTGCAGTAGTTAGTGGATGTTGTGTGTGCCTCCAGCACAATATACACTACCCAATTGCTGGTTTTCCCAACTCCCTTCAGGCCATTACCATGTCTGGAAGGCTAGCAAGGAGAGGCAGACAGGCGCGAGCTGATAAAAGAAGGCAAGCAGGCTTTGTGTCTAGAGACAACAGTGCTGGTCGTGGACGCGGTGCAACATCATCATCAGCATGTGGCCATGGGACACGCTTGTCCTTCTTTTCGGCAGCTGGACATGTTGAGCCGCATTATGCCAACGACTTGGTAGAGTGGATGACCTAGCCCTCTTCATCCTCCTCATCCTCTCTCACCCAGGCTCAGGGTACTAGCAAAACAGCTGCCAACGCATCGTCTTCCCTCCTCTCAATGTCATCATCAGTGACTCCTTCCCTAGACCCACCACGTCCTCCTGAGGAGTCTCCTGAACTCTTTGAGCACAGTGTTGGGTACATGCTCCAGGAGGATGCCCAGTGTTTTGTAGGCTCTGATGATGATACTCAGCTAGAGGAAGGCAGTAGCGTGAATGCAGAGAGAGGGGATGCTCAAGAAGGACAGCACTCTGGCAGTCATGTTCCACAAGCTGCAGCATACTGCCAGGTTTGCTCTAGCGATGAAGAGGGAAGGGATTATGAGGGCACTGACTCCACGTGGGTGCCTGGTAGGAGAGAGGAGGAGGAGGCACATGTCCAACGAGGCAGGATGCCCTCTGGGGGCCAGCTTAGGGGCAGCACACCGACTGAATCACACAGCAGAGCTCCGCCTGTGCAGGGCGCTGCCTCTGCGCGTTATTCTAAAAGTTCTTTGGTGTGGGCCTTTTTTGAGACGAGTGCATCAGATCTCACCGCTGCTATTTGCAACATATGTCTCAAGCGTATCTCGCGTGGCCAAAACATCAGCCGCTTGGGCACCACATGCTTGACCAGACATATGTTGACCTGCCATGCAGCTCGTTGGCAAGCGTACCTCAAAGACCCACACCAAAGAACAAAGCGGACCTCTCCTTGCTCCTCATCAGCTGGGATCTCCAACCCCACTAGACCTTCAGTCTTTTCTGAAACCTACTCTGAGAGGAATGAAGGTGTACAATTAGGTGTGTCACAGCCAAGTGCCTCCGGGCACTGTGCTAGCAGTACACCCACGTCCGATTATAGCAGGCAAATGTCCCTGCCCCAGCTGCTGGACCAGCGAAAGAAGTTCACTCCCAGCCATCCACATGCCCAGCTGTTGGCCCCCTTCCGTGAGTTTGTATAATGTGCGGTTCCTCAGTGGCAGGTCCCCAAACGCCACTTTTTCTCACGGAAGGCGATTCCGGCTCTCTACCGGCATGTGGAAGGCAATGTCCTTGCCTCGCTGGACAGGGCGGTCAGCGGTAAGGTGCATATTACCGCTGACTCATGGTCCAGCAGGCATGGACAGGGACGTTACCTGTCTTTCACGGCCCATTGGGTCACCCTTCTGGCAGCTGGGAAGGATGCAGGACAAGGTGCAGTAGTGTTGGAGGTTGTTCCGCCACCACGCCTCCAAAAAGCTACTATTGGTTGTGACACACCTCTCTCCTCCACCCCCTCCTCTTCTTTTTCCTCCATGGCCTCTTCCAGTGCTCTGTCCTCAGAACCAGCGGTGCTCCGTAGGCGTTCCAGGGGCTACGCAAGTACGCAGGCAAAACGATGCTATGCCGTGCTTGCGCTGGTTTGTTTGGGGGACAGGAGCCACACTGGGGCGGATGTTTTGTCAGCTCTGCAGGGGCAGGCCGAGAGGTGGTTGACGCCATGCCAGCTTAAGCCAGGAATGGTGGTTTGTGAAAATGGCACCAACCTCCTCTCCGCCCTCCAACAGGGACAACTGACCCATGTGCCCTGTGTGGCTCATGTCCTTAACCTGATGGTTCAGCGGTTCTAGTGCAGGTACCCGGGTTTACAGGATGTCCTGAAGCAGTCCAGGAAAGTCTGTGTGCATTTCCGCCATTCATTTAATGCCTGTGCTCGGCTGGCTGAGCTCCAAAAGGAGTTGAACCTGCCCAAGAACCGCCTTATATGTGACATGCCCACCAGGTGGAACTCAACGTTGACCATGCTGCAGCGGCTGCACACGCAGCAGAGGGCCATCAATGAGTACCTGTGCGACTACGGCACCAGGACAGGGTCAGGGGAGCTCGGTTTTTTCTCACCTCGCCAGTGGGGCATGATCAGGGATGCATGCACTGTCCTGTCACCGTTTGAGGAGGCCACAAGGATGGTGAGCAGTGACAGTGCATGCATCAGTGACACTGTACCTCTTGTCCACCTCTTGGAGCATACGCTGCGTGGAATAATGGACAGGGCACTTGAGGCAGAACAGAGGCAGGAAGAGGAGGACTTCCTTGCCTCTCAAGGCCCCCTTTATCCAGACAGTGTTCCTGCTGTGCCACCCATCACACAGGAAGAGGATGAGGAGGAGGAGGATGATTGAGTCAGCATGGAGGTGAGCAGCAGCAGCAGTCTTGTAGGGATGATTTACAGTCCCAAGAAACCCGTGGACTTGTACGTGGCTGGGAGGAGGTAGCTGTGGATCATGTTGTCCTTAGTGACCCAGAGGACTCCGGACCGAATGCCTCAGCTAACCTACGCTGCATGGCCTCCCTGATCCTGCAAAGCCTGCGGAAGGATCCTCGTATTCTTCGGATCAAGGAGAGGGACCATTACTGGCTGGCCACTCTCCTTGATCCACGGTACAAGGGTAAGGTTGCCGACCTTATCTTGCCATCGCAGAGGGAGCAGAGAATGAGACATCTCCAGGAGGCCTTGCAGAAAGGTCTGTGCAAAGTGTTCCCAGAGACTGGGAGGTTACAAACTCCTGGTCCTGGACAACGTGTTGCTGAGGCATCGGTCAGAAGGAGCAGTGGAGAAGGTGGCCATCTGACCGATGCTTTCAGACAATTTTTTAGTCCGCAGCCCCAAGGTATGATCGGTTCCAGCAACCATCGCCAGCGTCTGATTTACATGGTGCAGGAATACCTAGGGGCAAGGTCAGACTTGGACAGCTTTCCCACCGAAAATCCTCTGGCTTACTGGGTCTTGAGGATGGATCACTGGCCAGAACTTGCACAGTATGCAATTGATCTACTGGCCTGTCCTGCATCCAGTGTTCTTTCAGAACGCACCTTCAGTGCTGCTGGTGGCTTTGTTACCGATCACAGGGTGTGCCGGTCCACCAAATCAGTTGATTGACTGACCTTCATCAAGATGAATCAGTCTTGGATCACCCACAGCTACCAAGCACCTGAAGCTGATGTAACCGAATAATTTTATTTTGAAATATCACATCCCTTCAAGACTGCCTATGCTGATGCTGAGTGACTGTCCTGTTATGGTAATTGTCTATCCTCTTCCTCCTCCGCTGATATGTTGGAAGAACATTTTTGGTTCTGGGTGATGCCATCAGCCCAATTTTTCTGCCCCTGTTTAACAGGGGCGTTTAATTAAAATTTTTGATGCAATGCTTTGCAGCAGGGCTAATTCCTGCACTAAAACTAGAGTATATGGGAGAGGTTGCAGTGTCGTGGCACCAGCACCAGTGCCTAAGGCCCAATTTTTCTGCCCCTGTTTAACAGGGGCGTTTAATTACAATTTTTGATGCAATGCTTTGCAGCAGGGCTCATTCCTGCACTAAAACTAGAGTATATGGGAGAGGTTGCAGTATCATGGCACCAGCACCAGTGCCAGCAGCCCAATTTTTCAGCCCTTGTTTAACAGGGACATGTAATTACAATTATTGATATAATATTTCATAGGAGGGCCCGTTCCTGTGCCCACCCAGAGTAACTGTGAGGACTTATAGTGTTGTGGCACCAGTTCCACAACCACCAAAGGTAAATTTTTCTACCACTGTTCAACAATGGCATGTAATTACAATTCTTGCTCCAGCGCCCACCAAGAGTCACTTTGAGGGCTTACAATGTTGTGGCAAAACCAACACCTTGTTCCGCCATTTCTGCAGAGCATATAGGGCAGGCCCCTACTTTCAAACATCCAACTTACAAACATCTCCTACTTGCAAACGAAAGGAGACAAGTGAGATGAAAAAAGACGGACGGCAAAACAAATTATACAGGGGTAATAACCCTTCCCTATGTTTTCCAAAAAGCTTAAAAATCGTTTTTTTGACTGGAGCTACACTTTAAAAATGTACCAGTTGAAAATTACAAACAGATTCAACTTAACACAACAAATCTACACAGTCCCTGTCTTGTTTGCACCGCCTGTATACTGCTGTTCTGAGTATATAGGGCCTGGGGGCCACACGTATTTCCTTTTTTTAATATGGGTACGGGGTTCCCCTTACTATCCGTACAAGACCCAAAGGGGCTGGTAATGGGCAGGGAGGGCTACCCATGCCGATTTTCTCAATGATTTTCAACCATATTGCAGGAACCAGATATAACATTAAAACCGCAAGCAGTTTTAAATGACGTTATTTCCGTTAAATGTCATTTTGTGCAGGGACTGTTCTAAACACGGGAAACATGTGGCACTTCACAGGCATACTATAGACACCCCCCAGGCACGATATTTAAAGGAATATTTCACTTTTTTTTTTTTTCACTTTAATCGTCATTAAAATCAGTGCTCCCACCAAAACGGCCGTTTTTCAAACTTTTTTTTGCATTGACCTGGGGCAGGAGCTGTAAGGATATCATGTCTGAGTCAGGATATATTGTAACTAGTCACCATGTTGTTTGGAACGTCGCCATGACAGCTTGGCTACCTTGTAAACTTACAGAAGACTCTAAACCCCCCCCCCCCCTCCCTGTCTTAGGAATTACGAAGCTTTTAACATCTTCAAAAGGAAAGAAAGGTTATCTTAGCAGAGAAAACAGAACCAGGCTAGGTCAATAAACAAGGCTCCAGTTGCCTAGCAAGATATTCCGGCCTGTCGTAAAACTGTCACCCTCTCCATGCAGAGAACCAACAGATACCCAGCGTAAATACTTCCAACCACAGACTGCAGACAGATTAGTAAAGTTTTGAAATTTCAACATTTTTTATAACTTTCAAAGCCATCATAGCACAGCCATAATATGGATATATTTAGTTTCCTCGGATAATTCCTAACATTTCAAGTCCAAACACCCCTATGTCAGATCATATGGGAAGCTACTGGGACCCCTTACTCCTCCTAGGTAACCCTGAAATGGGAAACCTGTCATGTGTGGACTTGTTTTGAAGCAAATATCATGCTGATCACTAAAATGGATATCTGCAGTCTATAAACAATAGAGAGGCAGAGATATGAATATGTATCATAAAGTGTACCTGGGACAGGGTCATGAGTGTAGACACCTCCCAGCAACCAACCCCTAAACAAGATGACCAGACGATTGGTCACTGGTCGCTGTCAACACCCCCTTTGATTTAACAGAAAAGAGGAGAGGCCAAGGCAATGGTCAGTTCTCCTTTTACCATCCAAGCAGGAAGATCTGCCAAGTTTGAGAACCGATTACCTTTGCTCATCGACCAAACTCTGATCAACTCTCGGACATTAATTGCAAGTATTCTGCCCTCTCAATTCTACCTTATTTCTTTGTGGCTGTATATTGTCTTTATTTTTTGAAACATCCTTTTTCTGTAAATGTTTTATTCGCACCAACCTTGACCTTTTCATAATATACCCTTATGTTGAAAAGTGTTAACCTTGTCTTTAAAGCTCTTGATGCAAACTATCAACGAACCTGTCTCTTAAAAGAGCGCTACTGTGGTAGAGTAAGGCACTGAGCGGACCTGTCTGTAGTGGCAGTGTGTGTTGCAGGCGCTTATTCTAAACTTATAATTGGTATTGCTAAAATTACGAGTCCCCCCGGCTCTGTCTTTAAAACAGGGGTGGTGGCAGTTAAAGGGTTAATTGTGTAATTAGCCCAGTGACAATCGCTCTCAGGCTGCCCGCACCTAGATTGTGGTCCCGCAAGCTGGAAAATCTTTGTGCTGGGTGCGGCTGAGTGTGGCATTGTTACGTAAGTGACAGCGGGGTGTGAGGTTGGCCAGTCCTTTGTCGCCAGTTAGCGAGGAGGGCAGGAATCTGACACCCGCGTTTGTCACAGGAGCCAGGTCCCCAAACCCTTTTTAGGACAGTATCTTGCATATTAGCCGTTAAAATTAGCACTTTTAATTTTGAGCGTTCGAGTCCCATAGACTTCAATGGGGTTCTAACGTTCGTACGAATTTGGGGTCCGTTTGAAAGTCCTGGTGTGATTCGAACCGGGGGGTGTCCGGCTCATCCCTAGTGGCAGCACTCCGTGTAGCTCTAATAGTCATGACCATTAGAGGCAACTTCATGTCCCAGTCTTTACCTGATTCTTTAACAAATTTCTTAAGGACGTTGACAATAGACTGGTTATAGCTCTCTACTGATCCACTAGAAGCTGGACAATAGGTAATGTGTAATTTCCGTTTGACACCCAAGATTTTTCACATTTTAGACATTACCTAACTTGTAAAATGCCAACCCTGATCCGAATCAATCCTTAACGGCAAACCAAATATGGAAAATACATGCTTAATAAGCAAATGGGTGCTTGTTTCAGCAGTGTTATTAAGAGCCGGTAAACACACTACCCACTTGGTGAATACACAAGTGACCGTTAAAATGTATTTGTTTCCCCTGGATGACTTGGTGACAGAACCTATAAAGTCAATATGTATGTCGGACCATGGCAATGAGAAACCCTTTCTCTGAAGTGGGCACGATGTGTGGTTTGGAATTAAGCACACAAGACAATCCTGACAATAGGTTTGGACATCTTTTAACATATGAGGCCAATAGGCATAATCACGTAGTAATTTGTAGGTAATCTTCTCACCTCTATGACCTGCTGTAGGTTCATCATGAACATGTTGTAACATTAGGCTTCTAAGTATAGTAGGAACTACCCACTGCTGAATACCATTCTTGGATGTCCTCATTAGTAAACCATCCTGAATGCTGAATTGAGATTTGTTTTTTATTAATAATCGGTGGTCATAATCATCCTCCAAAATAGGATTGTTATCCGGATATTTAATATGTTTTGGCTGTTAATTAGATCCTCACTTGTGGATTCTTGACTCCATTGTGCCACATTATTTACGGTCTGTACCTTAGCTCTGTGTCTAGTGACAGCTTTATTGTGTATCATCCCCAATAAATGATTGTTTAGCAAGTTGGTCAGCTAGATCATTACCTTCCTTGTCCATGTTCTGGGTTTTAGAATGACCTTTTGTTTTCTTCCAATAAATGGTTAATCCATTACTACTGACTAATTCATCTACAGTATGGTACAAAACAGCATGTTTAACAAGTTTGTCATTAGACCGTAGCATTTCTTTTCCAAATAGGCAGATACTCAAAAAAACTGTTACATACACAATTGGAGTTTGTGGCTATAACAAATTTGGTAATATTATGCTCTAGAGCAATTTGAACAGTTTTGTATACAGTTGCTAACTCTGCTACTTGGCTACTTTTAGCACCAATATGGTATCCTACTGATTCATTTGGAAATTCACTTGTCCAAGTAATTCCAGTACCTGCCACTAGTTTTCTCTCATCCCCTACGATGGTGTTATAAGCACAACCATCAATGTATACATATGGGAGTAAAGGACAGTAATCCTCAGCATATGCTTTGTAAGAGGAAGAGATTTTTTCCTATAATGCTGCATACACACGATCGGAATTCTCGTCAGAAGAAGCTCTGATGGTCTTTCTGTCGGAATTCCGCTCAAGATGTCTTGCGTACACACGGTCACACCAAATTCCGACTGTCAAAAAAGCGGTGACGTACACCACGTACTACGGGACTAGAAAAGGGAAGTTCAGCACCACGTATGGCACCCTTTGGGCTCCTTCTGCTGATCTCGTGTTTATCGCGTGTTAGTGAGAAGTTTGGTTAGAGACGATTCGCGCTTTTCAGATTTGTGCTTCAGTTCGTTACTGCTCTACAGTTTGTGCTTGTCTGTGCGTATCTGCTTATCAGTGCTGTAGTCAGTAAGCATTTGTTGCTCATTGTGGACTATATCTTGGTATAGTACGCTTTGATTTTAAGGGCTTATTGTCCGCTCGTTGCTGATTTGCGTTTGGTTCTTTCAGGCCTTGCTGTTTATCAGTGCTTTTTGTTGTCCTTTCTGACCAGCCGACCGTTTTGAAGCCATGTTACGTGTACGTACTCGTTGTAGAGTTCGTGCTGTGGGGGGGCTTGGTGTTGGGGTTCTTACTTTGACACAAGCCCGGTCCATGAACAGGGCGAGGAGGAGTTCGTGGACCAAGAATTGGTTGCACCAGCGTGACCAGTTCTCTCATATGCCTTTGCTGCGTGAGATCCGTGAGAATAATCCTGATGATTTCAGGAATTATCTCTGGATGACGGACCCCATTTTTCACCGTCTGCTGGCTTTGCTGTCCCCTTATATCAGCAGGCAGGATACCTGCCTGCGGCAAGCCATCACTCCGGAGCAGAGGCTAGTTGCCACGTTGCGGTACTTGGCGACTGGAAGAAGCCTTCAGGACCTCAAGTTCTCGACAGGCATCTCCCCCCAGGCTCTGGGGATCATTATTCCAGAGACCTGTTCTGCCATCATACAGGTCCTGCAGAAGGAATATATGAGGGTAAGTGTTCTCCTTTAACATCACATTCTAGGTATTTAATGTTTGCTAATGTATTGGATTTCTTTCATCATTCTATAATTAACATAATTGTAATAAGCTGGGAATTTCCTCTTTGCCTCATGCATGTTGGAATTTTGTATGCTCCTTTTTTGTCCTTCATGCATATTTGCCTTCACTAACCCCCCCAGCATGCTATCCGAGGCCCATAAACTCCTATAGTCTAGTCACTTAACAATGTATTTTGTCATCTCCATTGTAATGCTTTACCCTAAAGACCCCCTAAAATGTTTAAAAATGTTATTGTTGTCCTTAAATTCATGCAGAGTGCCAGAGGCTTTTTGGGGAACCCAAAATCATTTGGAACCCCCCTCCCCCTAACCGCTAATAAGTCAGCTGATAGCAATCCTCTATCTGCTGACTTTGCCAAACCCAATACACACTATACCTACCTCTTTTGTGGTCAGATTTATAGATGCATTTCTCCAAAGCATGTAGTGCAAGGGCCTGCCTCAATACTTTCAAATGCTACTGTTTAAAATTTTATTCTCCTATTATTATCTTGATAGGTAATTGCAGAATCTACAAATGTGCTTCCATTTATACATTTTTTTTTGATGCCACTTCTAATTACCTGTCTGGTGGGCTGCCAATAGTGTAATTAAGAAGGGGCTGGCCAAAGTAACACACATTACTTTGTTATTACTCCATTTATTACTCTATTTTAGCCTTTAAATACTCTTTCCAAGAAATGTTATACTGATGTTGGCCAACAATGTTTGTGTATAATCTGCTTGTAATGTTTTTGTGCAAAATTACTAATTATATTTTTTTGTTTGACTCCACAGTTTCCTTCAACGCCACAGGAATGGCAGACTGTGGCCTCCCACTTTGCCCAGCGGTGGGATTTTCCTAACTGCGGAGGGGCAATCGATGGGAAGCACATCCGCATCGTCCCACCACCCCATTCGGGGTCATACTATTTTAACTATAAGGGGTTTCATAGTATTGTGTTGATGGCGGTGGTCTCGGCGACATATGAGTTTATATATGTGGACTTCCGCAATTAATGACATCCCTGGAAGCGGCCCGTCCTGGCTTGCCCCCCCAAAGTGCCCGTGAAGTGCGCCAAAATTATTTGGAATATTTTTCGGGGAGGGGGGCCATTGCTTTGCCAGCACATTTTACATTTAAAGCTGGAAAAATCTGGATTTTTGAATTCCTGCTTGTGTTTCTTTTTTTCTGTCTCCTAGTGCACTTGCAGTACCAAGTGATTTGTACATTATTATCTAAACCCATTGACCGTGTAAACACCAATTTAACCAGTTGCCGACCGCCGCACGCCGATGTACGTCGGTACAATGGCACGGGCAGGCATAAGGACATACATGTACGTCCCTTGCCTCCCGCGGGTCGGGGGCCCGATCGGGCCCCCGCCCGGTGCCTGCGGCGGTCGGTATTCGTTCGGGAGCGATCCCGGACGAGGGGACGGCCATTCATTCATGGCCACCCCCTCGCGATCGCTCCCGACGAATAGAAATCCCCGGTGACATCACTTCCTCTCCTGTAATGTAAACACAGGAGAGGAAGTGATGTATTCTCTCCTCCGTGTCGGTATTTTTCGTTCCGACACGGAGGAGAGCGGATCAGTAAGTTGCACCAACACTCACACACACAGTAGAACATGCCAGGCACACTCACACCCCCCCTTTACCCCCCGATCACCCCCCCAATTACCCCTGCCCCCCAGTCACAGTGACACCAATGTCATTTTTTTTTTTTTTTTTTTTTTTTTGCATTGGTGTCATTTGTGACTGTAATAACTGTTAGGGCAGTTAGAGTTAGCCCCCTTTAGTTCTAATGTACCCCCCTAACCCCCCCAATAAAGGTTTAACCCCGTGATCACCCCCCGTCGCCAGTGTCACTAAGGCTGGGTTCACATTGCAGCGGTTTATGAGAACGAATGTGATTCGCACCGCACTGCAGTGCAAATCACATCCGATCTCTGTGCGATTCGAGTTCAGCCATTCGCCGCACCCGCCGCACCCGCCACACCCGCCGCACCCGCCGCAAATTCGCACGGGACCCTTTTTTTGGCCCGCAGCAGAATCGGATCGCATGGGTGTTCACACCATGCGATCCGAGTTTGCAGATCGCACTGCGATATGCGAACTGATCTGGGGGTGTCAGTAACATTTCACTGACACTCCCAGCAGTTCGCATAGGGCAGTGTGAACTGCCGCCGGGAGGCATGCGATGCGGGAACCCGCCGCGGATTTGCGGCGTTTCCACATCGCTCCAGTGTGAACCCAGCCTAATAAGCGATCATTTTTCTGATCGCCGTATTAGTGTCACAGGTGACGCTAGTTAGGCAGGTAGGTATTTAGGTTCGCCGCAGCTTTTTATAGCGCCAGGGACCCCCATATACTACCGCATAAAGCCCCCTGATTGCCCCCTAGTTAACCCTTTCACCAGTGATCACCATATAACTGTTACAGGTGACGCTGGTTGGTTAGTTCTTTTTTTATAGTTTCAGGGCACCCGCCATTTATTACCTAATAAAGGTTTAACCCCCTGATCACCCGGCGGGTGTCATTTGTGACTAATAACTGTTAGGGCAGTTAGGGTTAGCCCCCTTTAGTTCTAAGGTACCCCCCTAACCCCCCCAATAAAGGTTTAACCCCGTGATCACCCCCCGTCGCCAGTGTCACTAAGGCTGGGTTCACATTGCAGCGGTTTATGAGAACGGATGTGATTCGCACCGCACTGCAGTGCAAATCACATCCGATCTCTGTGCGATTCGAGTTCAGCCATTCGCCGCACCCGCCGCACCCGCCGCAAATTCGCACGGGACCCTTTTTTTGGCCCGCAGCAGAATCGGATCGCATGGGTGTTCACACCATGCGATCCGAGTTTGCAGATCGCACTGCGATATGCGAACTGATCTGGGGGTGTCAGTAACATTTCACTGACACTCCCAGCAGTTCGCATAGGGCAGTGTGAACTGCCGCCGGGAGGCATGCGATGCGGGAACCCGCCGCGCATTCGTGGCGTTCCCGCATCGCTCCAGTGTGAACCCAGCCTAATAAGCGATCGTTTTTCTGATCGCTGTATTAGTGTCACAGGTGACACTAGTTAGGCAGGTAGGTATTTAGGTTCGCTGCAGCTTTTTATAGCGCCAGGGACCCCCATATACTACCGCATAAAGCCCCCTAATTGCCCCCTAGTTAACCCTTTCACCAGTGATCACCATATAACTGTTACAGGTGACGCTGGTTGGTTAGTTATTTTTTTATAGTTTCAGGGCACCCGCCATTTATTACCTAGTCTCACTAGTGTACCCCTAAATTTAGGGGTGTCTACTTTCCAAAATGGGGTCATTTGGGGGGGGTTTGTGCCATCTTGGCATTTTATGGCCTTCAAAACTGTAACGCCCTTAGAAAGCCTGAAGGCGGTGCTTGGTTTTCGGGGCCCCGTACGCGGCTAGGCTCCCAAAAAGTCCCACATATGTGGTATCCCCATACTCAGGAGAAGCAGCAGAATTTATTTTGGGGTGTCATTTCACATATGCCCATGGCATGCGTGAGCAATATATCATTTAGTGACAACTTTGTGAAAAAAAAAAAAAAAAAAAAAAAGTTTGTAATTTTCCCGCAACTTGTGGCAAAATATAAAATATTCCATGGACTCAACATGCCTCTCAGCAAATAGCTTGGGGTGTCTACTTTCTAAAATGGGGTCATTTGTGGGGGTTTTGTGCCATCTTGGCATTTTATGGCCTTCAAAACTGTAATAGGTAGTGAGGAGTGAAATCAAAAAATTACGCCCTTAGAAAGCCTGAAGGCGGTGCTTGGTTTTCGGGGCCCCGTACGCGGCTAGGCTCCCAAAAAGTCCCACATATGTGGTATCCCCGTACTCAGGAGAAGCAGCAGAATTTATTTTGGGGTGTCATTTCACATATGCCCATGGCATGCGTGAGCAATATATCATTTAGTGACAACTTTGTGAAAAAAAAAAAAAAAAGTTTGTAATTTTCCCGCAACTTGTGGCAAAATATAAAATATTCCATGAACTCAACATGCCTCTCAGCAAATAGCTTGGGGTGTCTACTTTCTAAAATGGGGTCATTTGTGGGGGTTTTGTGCCATCTTGGCATTTTATGGCCTTCAAAACTGTAATAGGTAGTGAGAAGTGAACTCAAAAATTTACGCCCTTAGAAAGCCTGAAGGCGGTGCTTGGTTTTCGGGGCCCCGTACGCGGCTAGGCTCCCAAAAAGTCCCACATATGTGGTATCCCCATACTCAGGAGAAGCAGCAGAATTTATTTTGGGGTGTCATTTCACATACGCCCATAGCATGTGTGAGCAATATATCATTTAGTGACAACTTTGTGTAAAAAAAAAAAAAAATTTTTTTTTTGTCATTATTCAATCGCTTGAGGCAAAAAAATAAAATATTCAATGGGCTCAACATGCCTCTTATCAATTTCCTTAGGGGGTCTACTTTCCAAAATGGGGTCATTTGGGGGGGTTTTGTACTGCCCTGCCATTTTAGCACCTCAAGAAATGAGATAGGCAGTCGTAAACTAAAAGCTGCGTAAATTCCAGAAAACGTACCTTAGTTTGTAGATGTGACAACTTTTGCGCAAACCAATAAATATACAATTATTGACTTTTTTTTTACCAAAGACATGTGGCTGAATACATTTTGGCCTAAATGTATGACTAAAATTGAGTTTATTGGATTTTTCTAATAACAAAAAGTAGAAAATATCATTTTTTTTCAAAATTTGCGGTCTTTTTACGTTTATATCGCAAAAAATAAAAATCGCAGAGGCAATCAAATACCATCAAAAGAAAGCTCTATTTGTGGGAAGAAAAGGACGCAAATTTTGTTTGGGTACAACATTGCATGACCGCGCAATTACCAGTTAAAGCAGCGCAGTGCCAAAGTGTAAAAAGACCTCTGGTCATTTACCAGCAAAATGGTCCGGTCTGAAAGTGGTTAAAAAATGTTATTGATCATTGAAAGAAGAAGCCACACATTGTTGAGTAAAAATTATTTTACTCTGTATACATACACGTGTGTGTTGTAAAACATTTTTTTTGGTAAAAAAAATAGAACATTTTGAGTTAGCTACATATTTTTGGGGTTTAAGGTTACATAAACAGCCATGTTTCAAAACAGAACATACACGACTGTGGAACTTAAAAAGTTCAACATTGAAAAACTTAAAAGGCAAGATCACACATTATATTGTCCAAAATGTGTGGATCTTGCCTTCCACAGATGGGGAGAAGTCACCCCTGTAAAAGCCTAATTTTGAAGATGCACACAAATTGGGAGTCAAAGTGGGGATTTGCATTCTGATCCCATGCCTAATGTCAACATGTGCTATCTCCCATCATGGGGGACAAATGGACGTGTTTTGAGGGTGCAACCCCTTCCTCTCACCTACTTGAGTTTTGAGGAAGGGGTTGCCGGCCCAAAACGCGTACATTGCTATCCCCTGATGGCAAATAGCACATGTTGACATACTGTGTGCATCTTCAAAATTAGGCTTTTTTAAAATGTAAAAATTTTTGACACAAAATAGTGCCAATTTTTGGTAAAATTAAATTCTTCCTAGGACATCAATCATGTTGTTAAGTTTTACTTCAATATCCATAGTTTTCTGTTTTATAACGTGTAAATCCTGACTGCACCACATGATGTCCTGGATTAGCCTTTGGGCGCTGTCACTGGTGAAATTAGCTGATGATTGTTCTTCCACAACCTGTACATCACCTAAAAATCAAAAAAACACACCATGTATTAGAAATATGCAAGCATACATCTCTTATTACCTGAAGCTGTGGTGTCAGACACTCACCTGTTGTGGTCTCAGTCTAGAGCACCTCTCCTTCCTCCACATCCTCAGCTTGTGACCTCTGTTCCCCTTGTTCAGGAGGTGAGGGGTCCCTGGTGACCTGATATCTCCCGATTCTTTGGTCCCCTATGAGAATGAAACAAAAGGTATACTTAGCACACAGATATTTGAGGCAACAAATATGAATGATAAATATTGCTTGGAAGTGGGGTACAATTGTCTGTTTGGTCAGAATTACAAGCTGAAGACATGATTTTTGCCCTAGTAAAGCTGGAATACTTACCTTTAATGGGCCCCCAAGTATACAATGGACTACCTGTGTTTGACATCCTAAAAAGTTTGTTCTGGTGTCCCACACTAGTGCACCTGAGTCCAGATGTGTAGACAGGTGCTGACTGTCATCTCCATACATTACACTGAATCTAGTTTGCTGTTCCTTCTAGGTTCAAACACATCTAGACAACAATGTCCTAAACCTCTTTTATTAAATTCAAAAATAACATGAACAAATGTATTTAATCAGGGATCTGGGAAAACAGTGTATTTATTTAAGAAACGAACAATGTTTACTGCGACCGCTTACTGTGTGTATGAACATGAAAGTAGCCATTTTTAAATGTACAACACCATAAAGAAAAACACATGGCGCAGCATGCAATATTAATAATAATAGGAACACACGACAAATACTTACTTTTTCTAAGAACTTTCTTGATCTTTCTATACTGATCGTGCTCCCTTAATTTGAGGTCCGACTAGCGTTTCCTCAATTGATCCTTGGATCCTCGTACCCCAAAATTCCTGTACAGACTCTTCACAACTTTAGTCATGATCTTGGCCTTTCTCAGATTTGGGTTTGGGTATGGACCATAATTCCCATCATAGTCGTTCTTCCTCAAGATGTCGACCATCTCCAAAATCTCAGCAAAGGACATATTTGTGGCCTTAAATCTCCTCCGGGATCGGGACGTTCCTGCTTCCGGGCTTTCTCCTCCTCCTCGTTACTGCTATTATTATTATGCACCTGGTGTGTCTCCGCCATGTTCCTCTCCCACTGCGACGAAAGAGACGGGGCGGGGAATTATCTAGAAAGAATGTTAGGGGCGGGTGACGCTGGTGGAGTTTCACGCATGCGCAGTGTATATCAAGCTTAAACACGTGTGTGTCGTAACTACGTTCTGTGTGCGGGGAATATTCTAGAAAGAACGTCAGGGGCAGGTGACGCGGGCGGAGTTTCACACATGCGCAGTGTATATAAAGCTTAAACACGTGTGTGTCGTAACTACGTTCTGTGTGCAGAGGAAGGAGGAACGGAAGCGACGAACGTTAGACCGAAGGTAAGATTTTAACTTTGGTGACATGAGCGGACTATACTGAATCTAGATTGAGGCTTATATCGGCTTTTAAGATTATCCTGAGATTAGTTTTTTGGTCTTTTGTTTGGTCTTGCAGAGAATATGTATCCATTTAAAGATCAAGAATTCCTGGGCGAATTCCTGGATAAATACAGAGATATGAGAAATCTATGGGAGGTGAAAAACCCCTTATATCATAACAAAGCAGCTAGGAAGGTAACGCTGGAGAAACTGCTTGAATTTGTAAAGACCCGGGCCCCCAATTCAGACATTAGGTCTCTGGAAACAAAAATTGGTAGCTTGAGAAGCACCTATAGGAAGGAGTATCAGAAGGTCCAGCAATCCCTGAGGTCAGGAGCAGCAGCAGATAAGGTGTATGTACCTAGTCTGTGGTACTATAACAGGATGTGTTTTCTTGATGACCAGATTGAGGCCAGGGTATCGCTTTCGACTCTTGCAGCACCCCTTCCCTCCAGCCTTCCATCCAGCCTTCCATCCAGCCTTCCCTCAACCCCAGCTGAGGCTTCTGTGGACCAACCTAGGCCTTCCATCCAGGAGGAGATTGAAGAGCCATGTTGGAGCCAGGTATAGGATTTTTATTTTTTATGTGAAAATTATGATTGTTAATTATATGTTATTAATGATAAGAAATGAATGATTTAACAAAAAGTGTTTCACATATCAATAGACAGTAGTGGCCAAAAATGATTGGGGTAAGAATGAAAAATGCTGGGCTCAGAATGATAGTCCTTTCTATTTAGTAACATTAAATTTGCAACAGTCATGAGCTGAAAATTGTGTGTGTTTGATGAACAAAAAACTAAAACTCTGTCCCTTTTTCATACACAGGAAGACCTCAGCCAGGACGAGGCTCTGGCAAGTGGCACACAGGAGGAGGCGGGGGAAGGTGACAGCCAGGAGGTGGCAGGGCCCAGTAACACCCAGTCTCAGGTGCCTCCCCTCATCCTTCCTTACAAAAGGCCCAGGAAGGGGACTAAAACAGAGGAGGCAGCACTGGCCCTCATTAAGGAGGCTAATGACGCCCTGAAATCCCCCCTCGATGCTGTAGAGGCCTATGGCATCTACATAGCCTCCAATTTACAGCAAATGGAGGAGGGTCAATGGTGCAAATGTGAAAAAATAATTTTTACAACCATCCACAAGGGGTTGAGTGGCGAAATAACTGATGACGACCACCTGTGTGCGCTCCCCCATCCTCCTCCTCCTCTTCCTCCTGCCACAGGTCCACCTCCAGAGCCACAGCCTCCAGGGAAGGCTGCAGGGAAGGCTGCAGGGAAGGCTGCAGGGAAGACAAGAAAGTGATTGCCTTCCTTCAGTCTGGTCTGAAGAACACACAGCCTGTTGTAGTACCACAGCCTGGGTACATATGTCGTCTGCTGCTGCTCCTGTTCTCTGGGATTCCTGGACCAGACTGACCTCCTTTCTATATGGACTTCTCAAGCTACCAAGTTTTTGAGCCACAAAGTTCATGTGTGCCTTGGGGGGCCAAAGGCTTTGCAAATTCAAGCACTTTCTCCAGCGTTCCCTTCATCTTTATTTTGTTTTTATGATGTAAAATAAATAGTGATTTTTTTTCAAGGAAATACTTGCCTATGTGTTTTTCTTCAAATAGCAAATATACAATTTTTGGGTGAGTAAGCAGGTACATTTCAAAAATACAAGGTCAAAATTAACAATGGACACCAACAACAAACAGGTTTACAAATACAACATAATAATGGTGCTGTGGAAATGTGACATAAAAAAATAAAAAGGAGAGCACGAGAAGATAATACAATAATCCAAAAATTTACATTAATGAAAAAAAAGGACTTTACAAAAAAAAAACATATATATTATGTAGATCTGGCTTAAATTAAAATAAAGATTATTCAGGAGATACCTAGAAATAATAAAGAAAGATGTTTGTGATAACTCTGTGTGAATATGAGCAGCAAAACAACTTCATTCTTCTAGCATTATATAAAGAAGAGAATGCGTGGCATTAAACACTTTAAAAATTTGCAGTGTGACGAATCTGCTATCTCCATTACGAACGCTAGTTTTACCAGATCGAGGTGGTTCCGTCTCGTACTGGATTCTGAGCATGCGTGATTTTTTGGCATGTCGGAATTGCATACACACGATCAGAATTACCGATAGAAAGTTTTTCCATCGTGAAAATTGAGAACATGCTATCAATTTTTGGCTGGCGGAAATTCGGACAGCTAAATTTCGATGGAGCATACACACAGTTGCATTTTCCGGTGAAAGGCTCTCATCTGTCTTTTTCTGGCCGGAATTCCGATCGTGTGTACGCGGCATAAGAAATCAGCTAACAGCTCTTCTTTATGAGAAGGAGCTGCACAATCATGAAGTTCAGAAAGTCCTTGAGCTACTGGACACTTTTTATTTTGTTTATACCAGACTTCCAATGGCCATCCCTGTAGAGATAATGTCCAAGCAGTTATTGTGCTGTTTGACAAATTACCATCCCTTATTTTGTCACTTTGTAAATATTGTAGAGGTTCATGTGCCATTTCAATAATTATTTCTCACACTGAATGTAACTTGTAAAGTTTTGAAGGGCCTAGACTGTGGCCACTAATGCTTTTTCACAGTCACTAAATTTTACCTCTACAGGTAACAAAGACTTATTTGCATATGCAATGACTTTGCTGAAATTGTCTTGTATTTGACACAGTACTGCATTGATACTGAGGTTTGTAAAACCAGTTTCCAGATAAAAGGGTTTACCTCTCTGAATAGCTCTAAGCCCCTGTACACACGGTCGGAGATTTCCACAACCAAATCCGTCGGATTTTGTCCGTCAGATCTTGTCCGAAACTGTTGCATACCCACGTTCGGACAAAGTTGGCGAAAAATCCGATCTTTCAGAACGTGACGTAATTTCGTTACGATGGGACTACATTCAGGCTAGTAGCCAATAGCTTTGATGTAGGAATTTGATCTGAGCATGCGTGGCACTTGGTCCGATCAAAATTCTCTACACATGATCGGAGTATGTCCGATCGGCCCAGTTGGTCTGGAAATATTTCCAACATGTTGGAAAATTGGGTCCGACGGATATTCAGACTGAATCAGTCTGATGCATACCACACACAGTCGGATTATCCGACGACACGGTCCGATAGGACACATTCCGACGGATTCTCCGACCGTGTGTACAAGGGCTAACAGGGGGCTTGGGTGAGTTTTCCTTTAAGTTCAATCATGGCTTGTTCCTGATCCTTTCCTCATATCCATGGTACATCCTTCTTTAGTAATGCCAACAGTGGTTTACTGATTTCGGCATAATTATCATTAAATTTCTATGAATAATTCACCATACCCAAAAATGATCTCAGTTCACTGATATTGATAGGTGATTTGACTTCATCACAGCCTCCACTTTCTTCTTTTGAGGATTTAAGCCTTCGGAAGTAACCTCATGTCCTAGGAAATAAACTTTTGAAGGACACCATTGGGCTTTCTGTAAAGAGATTTTTAACACCTGCCTCTCTTAACTGATTACGCACATGCCTAATTTCTTGGATATGTTTTTCAAACAAGGTACTTTTTTATAAAAATATTATCCACATATAATAAATTTCCTCTTTCAGTTGCATCAGGCATAGCCTTATGTAAAAACATGGCGAATTCATGACCTTAGTTTATATAACTAAATGGCATTCTGTTCCAAGTGTACTGTTCCTTACCAAACGTAAATGCCAGTTTATATTGGTCTTCAGGACTTACCTTAACAGTCCAATGTCCTTGAGCACAATCCAGCATGGTAAAGATTTTAGCACCTTGCATTTGTACCAAGAATTGGTCAATATATGGTATGGGCCAGCGTTTATTGAGCTGTCTGAGATCAGCACATAAACGCCATTGACCATTCGGTTTAAGGAAACCAAGTATAGGAATATTATAAGAACTGTACACTGACTGATCTTATAATGTTTCTTTCCTTGTGATTCCTTATCATTTCTGCTAGCGAATCATACCAGGCTAGGGGAAGACGGTACTGCTTGTTATAAACAGGAGGTGCCTCAGGATCATTCTAAATCCTGGCAATGTGTAAGTCTGTTAGACAATCTTTAGCAAACATTTTCTTGAACTCCAAGAAAACTTCTTTTATCTGTTGGCACTCTATGTCATTAGAGCATAGATCTGCTAACAATATTTGCTCTTGGCCCATTTCCAGAAATCCTGGGAAAATCTCAGGTTGACCTATTTCATTGGTTTCTTCAAGCTGGTTAGTGAGGTCATGATTTAACTTACTAGCCTTCTCTGTATGCTCACAATATTCTTCTGCTCCTTGCTCCTTGTGTGTATGATCAAAAGTAAGGGAGGATTCTTCCACCTTGCAGGTACCTTCTTAAGGATTGAAAGGATATACTGAACGAATGGTGAACAATCCTTCAGGAGAAGAATTAAATGTTTGTTTAACCAGTTTCTCCTCATGAAATACTGTTCAGGTATTAAGCCAATAATTGCATTATGAAATCTAAAAGTGTAGTAATCTGAATCTAAGGCCAGACCAATTATGGTGTCTTTAGACAAGGAGACCTCATTTGTTGTTGTTTCCTATTATTAATGATTATTTGTGTTTTAAATAAATGGATGTTTACCATGGGTGTATGATTTACTCAAATTCTCAGTTGTTGCATCCTGTCTGAGAGGCACATTAATGCATCAACCCCTGCTAGGAATTGTGTAGGATTACTAAACCCAGTATGTCAGTATGCTATGGATGGAGGATAATGGTGATAACATCCCCTTCCAAGCAAACAACTCTAACCCTTTCAGGGGACAAACATATGGTGTTATCCTCCTGTCCAACTACGGTGGAGGTCGGTGTTGCCTGTAAGAAGGAGACATCTGCCACTTGGCTATTCCTGAGATGGATTTCAATAGAATTCGGACTTTCCTTAACCACTTTCAGACCGGACCAATTTGCTGGTCAAAGACCAGACCACTTTTTGTGATTCGGCACTGCGTCGCTTTAACTGACAATTGCGCGGTCGTGCGACGTGGCTCCCAAACAAAATTGACGTCCTTTTTTTCCCACAAATAGAGCTTTCTTTTGGTGGTATTTGATCACCCCTGCGGTTTTTATTTTTTGCGCTATAAACAAAAATAGAGCGACAATTTTGAAAAAAACGCATTATTTTTTACTTTTTGTTATAATAAATATCCCCCAAAAATATATAAAAAAACATTTTTTTCCCTCAATTTAGGCCGATACGTATTCTTCTACATATTTTTGGTAAAAAAAATCGCAATAAGCGATTATTGATTGGTTTGCGCAAAAGTTATAGCGTTTACAAAATAGGGATAGTTTTATAGCATTTTTATTAATAATTTTTTATTATTTTTTTTTTTTACTAGTAATGGCGGCGATCTGCGATTTTTATTGTGACTGCGACATTGTCGGGGACCCATCGGACATTTTTGACACATTTTTGGGACCATTGTCATTTATACAGTAATCACTGCTATATAAATGCAGTGATTCCTGTGTAAATGACACTGGCATTGAAAGGGTTAACCTGTGGGTGGCAGTGTAGGGGTTAAGTGTTCCTAGGGGTGTGTTACTAACTGTGGGGGGGTTGGGCTTTCATTTAGTGTACACTGATCTCTGCTCCAATCACATGGAGCAGAGATCAGCGTCACTAGTTGCTAGGCAGAATGGGAAAATGTTGTTTATACAGCATTTCCTCCATTCGGCCGCTCCGTGAAACGATCGCGGGGATGCCCGCGGCGATCGAGTCCACGGGTCCCGCGACCGGACTCACGGGGGTCCCGACCAGCGCGACGGCAACGAATATTGGACGTACATGTACGCCAATATGCCTGCCCGTGCCATTCTGTCGACGTACATCGTCGTGCGCTGGTCGGGAAGTGGTTAAAGCGGAGTTCCACCCTAAAGTGGAACTTTCGCTCATCGGAACCCTCCCCCTCTCCGGTGCCACAATTGGCACCTTTCAGGGAGGAGGGGGGTACAGATACCTGTATAATACAGGTATCTGCACCCACTTCCGGGCATAGATATCCGCAGAATCTGTGGGTATTTACGCCACTTCCTGCGGGGCCCCCGCTGTCTGTTGGGAAACACACGGATCCCAGAGACAGCAGGGACCGTCCTTATTGTGCAGCGTGACTCACAAATGTGCAGTAGGGAACCACGAAGTGAAGCCGCAAGGCTTCACTTCCGGATCCCCATACCCAAGATGGCAGCGGCAGCACCCGAGAGACGATCGACAGATCAGCTTTGGGTGCCGACATCCCGGGCACGCTGGATGGATAAGTGTCCATATTTTAAAAGTCAGCAGAACTCCCGCTTTAATCACATGGCAGTTATGCTGACTGTAATAGGATTGGGAATGTTCATAGTTAATGGGCATTTTCACTTAAGACCTGATAACCTTTTTTATAAAATCAATAATGGGATTTAATCTCTTAAGGAGATTGATGCCAATAATTAAACGATCATAGGGCCAGTCAACTATAAGTGTGAGATGGCAAATTACTTTATTCCCCAAGTTGAAGTTCAGCCAGGTCTTTCCTATGACCTTCAGGGCGGTGCCCGAGACACTTATAAGGTCAGCTGTGAAATGTTTCAGCTTATACTTTTCAGAAGATAAATCCTGCAGGGTTTGATTAAGAACATCATGGACCTGGTGCTGAGGATTATGGTGGGGCTTTTTATAAAAAAAAAAAAAAATGCTAACAATTTTTTGTTATAACAAATTAAATTAAATAGAGAGAGGGAGGATGAGAGATAAAGGTGATGAGAGGTAAGGGAGGGAGGATGAGAGAGAGAGAGAAAGAGGATGTGCATTACCATGCGTGGAAGTGAAAGCAACACAGCCCGGCCAAAGCACATGAACGAAGGCACAGAACATGGAAGGAAGACCGGATGAAGATGGAAATGCCCGGGACCCACCAGATTGATCACAGTGCAGCACTGGAGGGCTCAGTCTAACAGGTGTACCCAGTACCTGTACCTCAGTCTATCAAGTGTACCCTAATGTGCTAATATGCTGTGCATACTAGTACATTATGGCATAACCTACCTCAGGGCCTCTAAAAAGTAGTAATGTTAAAGAAATTTACAAAAGTGGAAAATTTCCCATTGGACTTTTTTGCAGAAAATAGGAGTTTTTTCATAAAAAATATATTAATTTTATTCATCACGAGACAATTGGACATCATTGTGTTCTTTATTTCCTACTGTGCTTTTTAACGAAGAGAAGTCTCTGGATAAGCAAGCCGCCTTTTTGGAAGGGGTAAATATAGTGTTTGCCAAGTCTAATATATGATTACTTATAAAGTAATGTGTTTACATTTGATATATTTTAATATTGATATATGTCCTTTTTGATGTATTTATAGAAATGTAAGAACCCCCTGAAGAAGACCATAACCTTTAATATTGAAATGCATTGGGTCATTTTATAAACATTGGATAGTATAATTATAATTCATCAATATTGTGAGGGAATACCCTCTGATGTATATTTATCAGTTATATCACATGGTTTGATCCACTGTTTCCTTCCCCTTCTTAGTCCAAACTGTCCAAACTGTCCAAACTGTCTCGCATTGTGTACACCAGAGCTCACTTTTGTAGCACATTGTCTAGTGATGAATAAAATTAATATATTTTTATGAAAAATATTTGACTCCTATCCTATTTTCTGAAAAAAGCCCCATGGGAAATTCTCCACTTTCGTTCAAACATTTGTATCGGAGTGTTCAGCCTTATCAGATTCCCATACATGTGTCATTTGTTGCTATATGTTAGCAAAATTTACTGCCACTTTAATATCATGGGGCCGCCTACTTAGTTACATAGTTACATAGTTAGTAAGGTTGAATAAAGACATCAGTCCATCCAGTTCAACCTGAGTGAGTGTCTACAATTGTCCCTATCCCTTTACATTGCACACTCACATTGGTCCCTACCCTCAAGGAGCCACAATCCAAGATCCCCAGTTGTATACTAGGGCCAATTTTAGACAGAAGCCAATTAACCTACCTGCATGTCTTTGGAGTGTGGGAGGAAACCGGAGTACCCGGAGGAAACCCACGCAGGCACAGGGAGAACATGCAAACTCCAGGCAGGTAGTGTCATGGTTGGGATTTGAACCAGTGACCTTTTTTACTGCTAGGTGAGAGTGCTAGCCACTACACCACTGTGCCTACTGACCCGGTGGCCCTTGAGCAGTGCCAAAGTGCATAGTTGGCAACATTTAAAAAATATTTTCAGGGACACCTTTTTTTCCAGTGGTATATTTAGAGTAGCATCCCTTATGTTCATCTATACATCACAATAGTAATCACAAAATTAAATGAATACTAATAATGGGCAGAACAAATATGAGGACGGAGAATATTTCCTTTAGTTGAACTAATAAAAGTGTGCCCATTCTAGAGCTGGTAACATTAAGTATATTCAATATAATTTTCTCTTTCAATAGTTTTTATTGAATTTTAAATTATCGACAAATACATCATGAATCATCAAAATTAGACATAAAGCAAATACATAAAATAAAATAAAATAAAATAAAATAAAATTGAGTCTGAGCAGGATTCATTAATCAATGAAAAACAAATTATTCAAAGTATCGTTTACGCCTATACTTGAGGCTATTTTAGGGCATGAAAGACTTGAAATGTAAAGATGTGTTTCTTTTAGGTATACAACCCCTAAGTAAAAAATATTATAAATGGTCTAGAACCAAAGTGAAAAAGCAATAAGCTACCTAATATGACTATACGTGGTCTCTTGAGACCAGAAAAGAAAGGCCACAAACATTGTATAAAAAAAGGGAGGCTAAACTCTATCCATAGCTATGATAACTTAATATGAACGAAAAGCTTTATATGGGAAAGAAATTTCCATTAAAACTTCTTTATGGCAATTGGCAAAAGGATAAGTAGAGAAGACCTCTAACAAATAGCTATAGTCAAGTCTGCTCTCCTTATTTTTGGTATCTATCACTATAAGGCATCGAAATATACAAAGCTTAAAGAGGAAGTAAACCCTGATGAGTTTACTTCCTCTTTTTTTCCCTGCAAAGGTAAAGCATAATGGACTACTATGCATCGCATAGTAGCCCATTATGTGTCACTTACCTGACACAGGAGCCAGCGAAGTCACCGCTGTCCCCTGTAGTCCGCCGCATCCATCTTGCTTGTGGCGTCTCGCAGCTCCGCCACTGTCATTCGGCGAAGCCGCGATGACGTCACTCCCGCGCATGCGCACGGGAGTCGACAAATGCGGCAGCTCCATTTTTGGAACTGCCGCGTTCAGTGCGCCTGCGTGCCGCTGTCTACGGCGCATGCGCCGTAGACAGCGGTGCCCGTTTCCGGGCAAATATCTCCTAAACCATATAGGTTTAGGAGATATTGCTTGGACCTACAGGTAAGCCTTAATCTAGGCTTACCTGTAGGTCAAAGTGGTTTGTAAGGGTTTACAACCACTTTAACTATATAGTAATGATAAAAAAAAATTAAGGCCTAAGTGGGAGGATAGAAAGTTTTATTTGTAAACATGGCGGGGTCTCCCACGGAAACCCCCGAGATCACCACTCCACCCCAATGGGCTCACACTGTGGAGTGGGATAGCTCGGGGAGCCCCCGCCGGAGAACCCCCCATCTCTGTCCCTCCACTCCCCCCGGCAGCACCAAGAACTCGTGCTCCCCGGAGGGAAGTGGACAGACATATTCTAGAGCTCCCAAGCCCATTCCGAATATCCTCTGTAGAACTAGTAAACTCCGGTCAGAACAACAAAAGTTAACTGAGGGCGAAGACACTAGGATAAGAGAATATCAGATCAGTATCTTAATATTAGAAATCCTGCGTAAAGGAAAGCAAAGATAGAAAGTAGAAAGTGGGATCAGGATAGAGGAAGGAAGGTAAGGAAGGGAGGGTTGTACAGGGTTCAGTGTCATGGTTCCATCTGTGTAAAACTTAAGACTGTAGGTGCCCTGGATATAGTTGCACTTTGATGTGTTGGGCCCATGGTTCCCGTATCAACTCAAATTGTTGAGTGGTGTTCCGCAATTTAGCTACTGTTTGTTCCTGAACCACAATCCAGGAGATTTTGTACCTGGCAGCCAAGAGGGAAACCTTAGAGGTTTTCCAAGCTTTAGCTAAAGTGATCTTGGCTCCCAAGCACATAAAGAAGATTAGTTGTTGAGTATGCTTAGGGGTGTTGTGTAACCTGCGGTTCAGAAGGATATATGAAGGGTCCTGTGGGATTGAGGCTTTCGTGACCTTCCGCACTAGATGTAGAAATTTGTTCCAAAAGTTTCGTATGCGGGGACACGTCCACCATGTATGGAGCATCGTACCCAAATGACCACATCCTCTGAAACAGAGAGGAGAAATCTCTGGATACATCTTAGAAAGTCTCACAGGGACATAATACCATTTCGTTCGAATTTTGACATTAGCTTCGATTAAGGAAATATTCAAAATACCTTTAGACGATCATCTGAAAACTTGAAACCACATTTCCGTATCTAGTTGGATGTCCAAGTCTTCCTCCCAAGAACGAGCATATGCCGGTTTATCATTCCTATCTGCCAGGGATGAGTAAATTATGGAAATTCCTCCTTTGCGGAGACCTTGTTTTAAGCACCATTGCTCGTATATCGTAACCTTGTAACTATTTGATTTGTCAAGTTCAAGAGAATGTATGAAACGTTTAATCTGTGAGAGTCTCAATTGTTCTGAATTGGGCATCTCTAGTTTGGAATAGCAGTGGCCCACTGAAATGGGACCATTTGGTGTAATGAAATGTCCAATTCTGAAAAGGCCCTTATTCAACCACCATTGAAAATCTTGGGTGTTCAAGCCAGGAGGGAAATCGGGATTATGGAATAAATACACGAGAGGTTTCAGTGGGGAAATCAGGTGCTCGTTTTTGTATAGTCTATCACAGAGTGCTAGGGATTGAGAAAGTGTGGGGGCTAATATGGCAGGTCTTTGCTTTGTTGGTCTCCATAATAGATAATCTAATGTATAGTTAGGTACTGCCTGATTCTCGATAGAAACCCAGTCGGGACTAGTGGTATTAGTATATATTGCTGAGAATTGTGCTAGTTGAGCTGCTTGATAATATAAATAGAGGTTAGGAAGTCCCAAGCCACCTTGGGTTGTCCGGCGGAACAGGATGTCACGCGCCAGTCTATGTCCCCGCTTTCCCCAGACAAATCCAACCACCTTTGATTGGAATTTGTTAAGGATCGACTTTTTAATAGGTATGGGGAGGGCTCTAAATAAGTACAAGATTCGAGGTAATAAGTTCATCTTGACTGCATTGAGCCTGCCCAACCAAGACAATCCTTCTTTAGACCATTTAGTGAGATCTGCTTCTAGAGACCTGAAAGCGGGTGGGTAATTGGCATTGTATAAATTACTGACACACTTGGTTAGAAAAACGCCCAGATAGGGAATCCTATCTGTGGCCCAGGAGAAGGGAAAGAAAGGCGCAAGTTGGGAGACGGTTAATGAGGGAACTGAAATATTGAGGGCAACCGACTTCGAAATGTTAACTTGGAGACCTGAAATAGTACCGAAGTCCCGTAGAAGTCTAAGTAAATTGGGGGTGGAAATTAGTGGCGAGGTCAGAAATATGAGCATATCGTCAGCTAAGAGAGCACATTTATGCTCTTCTAAACCACAACGAACACCTTTAATGTTTATATCTGCTCTAATGGCAATGGCTAATGTTTCTATAGCTATAGTAAAAATTAACGGTGACAGGGGACATCCCTGTCTAGTACCTCTACGGATGTCCAATGGTTGTGAAAGATGGCCTAATAGATGTACTTGAGCAGAGGGGGTTGAGTAGAGGGATTGTAGAATGTTCATAAAATTTGCCCCAAACCCCCATTTAGTGAGAATTCCAAAAAGATATGGCCACGAAACAGAATCAAATGCCTTCTGTAAATCCAAAGACAGCAGAAGGCCTTCTTGAGCCGAGCCCCCATCCCATTGAGATTTCAAGAGTGATATTAAGTCAATTGCTCTTCTCACCTGGTCCGTTCCCTGTCTCCCCGGGATGAAGCCCACCTGATCCTTATGAATATAATTAGATATAAATCTGGACATTCTGTTTGCCAGTATTTTAGTCATCATTTTAAGATCATTATTGATCAGCGATATGGGTCTGTAATTTCCCACTTCACAAGTATCTTTACCAGGTTTCGGAATTACAGAGATAAATGCAGTGTTAGAATCATTCGGGAGGGGGGCTCCATCCCGGAGAGAATTGAAGAACCGGGCCATGTAGGGAGCTAACTTTGATCCAAATGTCTTGTAATATCTGACTGGGAAACCGTCGGGGCCCGGTGCTGATTCCGATTTAAGGGCTTTTATGACGTCTAATATTTCGGCAGGGGAGAAGGATTCATCCATTAGTTCTTTATGTGTTTGATGTATGTAAGGTAGGTCAAGGTGATCGAGGAACTGGTTCCTAGCTTTGGAATGTGAATGTGTTGTCTCAGTGTAGAGGTTTTCATAATAATCATGAAATGATTTCAAAATTTCTACCGGATTTTGTGTAAGGGTACCCGAAGATTGTCTGATTTTGGGGAAGACCAAGGTACGAGTTCGAGAACACAATTTACTCGCGAGTTTGGCGCCTATTTTATCCTTTTGATAATAAAAGCGAGCTCCCGTCCAGCGCAGGTGTTTTTCCGCAGAGGTGGTGAGTAGAAGATTAAGTGCAATTCGTGCCCTATCAAGTTCAGCCAGGCTATCTGGGGTGGAGTGTCGTTTATGACTTTTACTAAGTATTTGGAATGCCTCTTTGAGTCGTATAAGTTCTGCGGAGTGTTCTTTTTTGAGCCGGGCAGAGAGTTGTATTATTTTACCCCGCATGACCGCCTTGTGTGCCGCCCACAAAGAGCCTGACGAAATCGAATCTGTGTTATTGTCTGTAAAGTAGTCTGATAGGGCTGAGTCTAATACCGCACAGTGGGCTTGATTGTTTAGTAATGACTCATTAAGTCGCCATTGGAACGGTCGTTTATCACCTCCCCCTCCCCGTATAGTTAATGAAACGATGGAGTGGTCGGAAAGAGAGGAGTCATAAATTTTGGAGGTTTCAACCAAAGGGATGAATTGTGGAGGAATAAAGATATGGTCTATTCTAGTTAAAGTATTATGAGGGACAGAGAAGTGAGTGTAGTCTTTGGATCGAGGATTCATTTCTCTCCATATGTCAATCAGGCCTGCTGATTGGATGTATTGTGCAACACGAAGACTGCATTTAGGAGGTCTTTTGGGCATTGGTTTCGTAGGGTTGGATCTGTCTGAGGAGAGGTCAAATGGAATATTCGAATCTCCTGCCAGAATAACAATTCCCTTAAGATGGGGTTTCAGTGTTGTGAGAGTCTTTTCAAAGAAGTGGTCCTGGCGGGAGTTTGGAGCATAGTAGGAAACAAACGTATATGTTACTGTATTAAGTGTCCCAGAGACCAGGATGTAACGGCCTTCTGGATCTCTAATCGTTTTGGAATGTTGAAAATGAACTTTATTGGCAAAGCAAATCGCCACCCCTCTCGTTTTATTAGACGCATTAGCCAAGTAAAATTGAGAGAAGTTTTTGTGGAGGAAATTGGGGTTATAAGAAATGGGGAAGTGCGTCTCCTGCATCATAACAACATCCGCTTTGTGGGCATGAAATTGTTGCATGATTTTGCGCCTTTTCACTGTGGAATTAAGGACTTGAACATTATTGGACATTATACGGAGATTAGATTGTACCTGTGAGGTAGTGTTCATGGGAAGAGCATGGAATAGTTCGTGCTATGAGCAAAAGGAGTACCTGTCTTTGTAGTGATCCCTGGCAGATAGGAGATGACACCCGTTCTTCTAAATAAACACTTGTGGGATAAAAACGAGGAGAATCCAACCAGACCCTGATCCTGTACAAGGGAGATAGGAAGGAGGAGGTGAGGAGACTGGGAAGGATGAGAAAGTGAGGGTGAAAGGAGGAAGGAAAAAGGTATAGAGAGAATAGAGCTAGAAAAAAGTGGAATAAAATAAAAATACATCAGCATATGCATTGTACAAAATGACAAATCAAGTAAAAAAATAGTAATGTATACTATAAATAAAATAGGAAAAAAAAAAACTAGTGAAATGTGTAGGAAAAAAGATCCTCAGAAAAAAAAAAGAAAGAAAAAAAACTCCCCCAACCCTGAGTCCGAGCAGAGAACGGATTCTGCTCGAGCCCAACCCTGAAGAGAAACCAAAGCGACCCTAATGGGACGCTGTAGTCGAACCCCGGTAGGAGATTGAACTAGAGTTCTCCTATCGAGGTAAAAGGGAGGTGCATTGTACCCACCCTGGTTAACCCCGCCGCAGAGGTTGATTATCTCATAGGCTCTAATAGTAAATAATCTGAGCCCTGACTAAAATAAGCAAAGGGAACATATAAGTTATTAGCGACTGCCCTCCTCCTCCCCTACGAATTGGATGACCAAGACTGGCAAAAAGAGCCACT
The DNA here is from genome assembly GCF_037356315.1 of Lithobates pipiens. Classification (NCBI taxonomy): domain Eukaryota; kingdom Metazoa; phylum Chordata; class Amphibia; order Anura; family Ranidae; genus Lithobates; species Lithobates pipiens. The sequence continues at coordinate 527,059,700 of NW_027507764.1, read as the reverse complement.
ATATGAAAAAAAAAAAAAAAAGACATTAATTATAAGGCCAAAAAGTCACTAGGAGAGAATAAATAAATAATACAAGTATAGAGGGAGAGGAGAACAGTACAGGCACCACAGTAAAAGTAAATGTCAAAAATGTCAAAAAAAAATAAAAATAAATGTATTTTTAATTTTTCGCATCAGAAGCATAGTAGAAAAAAAAAAAAATTTCTTCTGAGGAATAAGCCTGGAGATGTTTCCAGAAAGAACAGGACCTATTATCAACCCATCCTGGGTAAAAGTTCGGCCCTGAGGACAAACCATAAGGAAGTTAAGTTTCCAACAAAAATTGGACAGTTCAGGTGTAGATTCAAGTTGGTGGGGATTCCCTCGATCTCTTAGGCATCTGCTTCTGCCATATTTGCGTCAGGGTGCTTGTCGGTGAGGGACGTTTGGACGATGAGGTTCCTTTCGGTGTAGAAGTCTGTGGAAGTTCCTGGTTGATCAATCCCAATTGAAGCAGAAGACGTTCTCCATCTTGGAACGATGAGAAGTGGTAAGATTTATTGTGATATGAAAAGTTCAGGCGGAGAGGAAAGGCCGACCTATAAGGGATTTCTTTGCTCGTCAGAACTTGAAGTAGTGGTTTCAGTGCTCGTCGCTTTTGGACTGTGTATGGTGATAAATCGGTAAAAATTTGTATTGAATGACCTTGGAATGTCAGAGTTTCTGAGGATCTGGAAACTCTCATTATTTCTTCTTTTACTGAGTAGTAGTGTGGTTTCACTATAATGTCTCTTGGAAGTCTGTCCGAGCGAAGAGGTTGCAGAGCCCTGTGTGCCCTGTCTAATTCTAGACGATGCTGTGAAATGGTGGGAATTAAGCTTTTGATGAGGTCCTGGACAGCAAGATGAGTGTTCTTGATAGATTCAGGAAGGCCTCTGACACGGAAATTATATCTCCTTGACCTGTTTTCGAGGTCGTCAATTTTAGCTGTGGCAGCTTCTAAATGATCCTGTAGTTCTTGTATCCTGGCTGTGTTTTGGTTAATGCGTAGGCATGATTGATCCGATTTGAGCTCTATCGCTTCAATCCTGGTTCCTAATTGTTGCAGATCAGCATGGATGGAGGCTGTGATCTGAGTGGCTGTTTGAGACAGCATTTGGGAGAATGCCGTCATCATGGAGGCAAAGTCCGTGGGGGGTGAGAGCGAATCTCTGGGAACTATGTCCCATGGAGCAGAGCTGTGTGGTAACATATGCTGTGTGGAGGGATTACATTCCCCTACAGAGTGTCTCAGGAGGGGGTCCGTGTATGCTGGGGAGGGGGCTCCGGGTTGAATTTCACTCACTGTGCTGTTTGAAGCTGTAGAGAGGTGCGTGGCTGTGTTATCCTGGTCCGCTATGGATTCCTCAGTGCAGGCTGTGTGTTGTGAGGTAACGGCGGCCATCTTGGATCGGCCTGACAGCCCTGCCGCCATATTAAGAGCGGGTTTGAGGTCCCGACGGGACTGAGAACCGGACATTAGGATGTAGCCTAAAGTTTCCCCAAGCAGATGGAGCCGTTTACCGGCGAAAACGAGGGCTCAGAACGTCGTTGCGGCGGGCGTTAAGCCAGGGTGGCGCGGAGCTCCCGGTCTAAGCGGCCATCTTGGACGCTTCCGCGCATGCGCCTCCTTCAATATAATTTTAAAGAACTGTTTTTGTGGGTAAGAGGCATAGGGGAGAAATATGGATGGTATAAAAGTGGGAAGTATGTGCAGGTGAGGGAGAGGAATGTGGAGGGTATAACAGTGGGCACTATGTACAGGAGAGGAGTGTGGAGGGTATGACAATGGGCACTATGTACAGGAGAGGAGTGTGGGGGGTATGACAGCGGGCAGTCTTTCTGCTCCCTATGACAATTCCAATCTAGGATTCTGGTTAAGTTTATTCCATAATGGTAGAGCTTGAAATCAGTGAGTCCTATGCCTCCTTCCTCTTTTGATTTTGTAAGGGTATCAAGTTTTATGCGTGTTTATTTCCCCATCCATATAAAAGTGCGTGTAGCGGCTTTGAGTCGTCTAAAAAACTGACAATGGAGCGATATGGGAAGGGTATAGAAATTATATAAAATTCTGGGTAGTATTACCATCTTGGGTATGGCAGCTCTGCCGAACCAAGAAAAGTGTTTAGAAATCCAGGCCCTGAGCTCATTTTGTATTCTATTCAGCAATGGGGGAAAATTGGCATTATAGATGTCTGCTAGGTTGCCCCTAAGTTTAATTCCAAGGTAAGTAATGGAAGAAGGCACCCATTTAAATGTGCAAGCGGAATGTGCCTTGGCTAGTAAATCAGGTGGTAAAGTAAGATTGAGGGCTTCCGACTTAGTGTAGTTAATCTTCATATTGGATATGTATACAAAAAGTTTAAAGGCTTTGATCAGATTCGGGATTGAGGTATGGGGCTATGTAAGGGAGAATAGGAGATTATCTGCATATGCAGCTATTTTATAGTAACGGTCATTAATCTGGAAACCTTTTACATCCGAGTTGTTGTTGATCATGCGAATAAAAGGTTCTAAGGATAAAATAAACAGAAGAGGGGACAAGGGGAAGCCTTGCCTAGTGCCGTTATTGATATCCACTGCCTCTGAGAGGGTACCATTTATTTTGAGCCTCGCCTGCGGTTTGTGGTATAAAGCCGTTAACCATGCCATCATATATGTGCCCAGGCCTATATGACTGCAGGTAGCAAATAGGTAGTCCTAAGCTACCCGATCAAAGGCCTTCTCCGCATCAGTTGATAGGAGAAGGCCCTCGATGCCCTTTGTGTGTGCGCAGTGAATCAAGTTAAGGGTCTTTGTGACATTATCAGGTGCCTCCCTGCCCGGCATGAATCCCACCTGCTCTGGACCAATTAGATTGGGCAGAACAGAGGATAATCTAGTGGCCAAAATTTTGGCCAGGATTTTTTGGTCCAGGTTCAATAGCGAAATTGGCCTGTAGCTTGAGAAGTCTGTGGGATCTTTAGCTGGTTTGGGAAGCAACGCAACATGTGCCGATGTAAAGATGTTCAATGTGAGTGGTGAAGTTTTAAGGTGGTTTTGGGCGCGAAGGAGGGGAGCCTTGAGTGTGTCAATGAATGTTTTATAATAATGAGCCATAAACCCGTCAGGGCCTGGGCTCTTGCCCGTTTTAAGAGTCTTAATAGCCAGTATAAGTTCGTCTACTGCGATAGGTGATTCTAACGAATCATGTTTGGAAGGAGTTAAAGTGGGCATACTGCTTTCTTCGATGTAATTACGCAGAGTGTGTTCTCTAGTATCTTGAAAGCCAGGTGGCTTGTGTGGTTGGGGTAGAGTATACAGCTTTGTATAGAAGCTGTGGGATTGTGACGCTATGTGGTCCATTTTGGGTAGTATTTGACCTTCAGGGTTTTTAATGGATAAGATAGAGTGAGCGTGGGCTATGTCTTTAAGAGCCTTCGCAAGAAATTTGCCGCATTTGTCCCCATGTTCATAGTAGATGCCTTTTCTAAAGTACAGGATGCGTTTGGCTTTAAGGTTGAGCAGGGAGTTTAACCTTTCTCTAGATTCTGTCAGTTCGGCAGAAATAGCTTCTGCACGAGATTTTTTGTGTTCGGTTTCTATCAACGCAATTTTTCCTGCCAGCGCAGCAATGTCTTTAATAGCCTCCCTTTTCTTATGAGTGCCTAAGCAGATAAGTTTGCCACGTATGACGCATTTATGCACTTCCCAGATCGTCATGGGTGAGATGTCATCTGTTTCGTTAAGTTGAAAATATGTTTTCAGTGCTGTAGCAATTTACGGGCAAGTGGTGGGGTCGGACAGTAGCAAGGGGTTCAGTCACCATTTACATGACTTGGGAAGCTTATCTGTTTGTGTTAGGGAAATTGATATCGGACAATGATCCGAGAATGTTTGTATGCCAATGTTTTCTGTGTGTAGTAGAGGCAGGTAGCGTTGGGTAATGAAGACATAGTCGATACTTGAATGTTTTTTATGCAAGGCCGAATAATACATAAAGTCTTTCCCCGTTGGGTGTACCAGGCGCCAAGCATCCACCAAATTCAACAAAGACTTGATTTTCTGTAGGATAGAGTATGATATACTGGATTTGCCATTGGAGGTATCCTGCAAAGGAAGTAACGGGATGTTAAAGTCCCCGCCTAGTATGATACAACCAGTGGCAAAGCTTTTAAGTTCATCCACCAAGCAGCGGCAGAATGCAAGCATAATTGGTCTGTTATGCCAGGTCCATTTCAGGAACAAAAGTCGCCCCTGAGGGTCTGCATGATGTTGAGTGACCTTAAAGTTGTCATGTTTGTGTAATAAAATCGATACTGTCTTTATGGTCTGGGTTTGGCGCATGAAACCCCTCTGGAAATTGTTTGTCAAATAGTCTTGGAATCGATTGAGAATAAAAATGTGTTTCTTGTATAAACACAATGGTAGGTTGTGCTTTTTTCAACTCCCTTAGTAGAGATACCCGTCTTTCTGGTATGTTGAGGCCTCTGAGATTATGTGAGATCAACGTGAGGCATCTACCTAGAGACGAGTATGCCATTTTTGCCCTTTGTGGGTTAGGGCTTTTATGTAAAAAAAACAAGGGTCTCTACTCACCGAAGAGAAAAAAAAAAAGGGAGGCAGACCCCCTGAATAGACAGGAGGTGTCAGAGGATCAACAGACTTCAACGTCGGTGCTTCCCTGTGCGCCTGCGTGGTAGACCAGCGCAGAGGCGCACACGGGTGCGCGATACGGCGGGTTTGCACATCACCTGATCACTCTGGCAGGCCTATAAAAGGCAACCATTTGCTCTGTGTCTTTGCTGGTTTGTCTCCTCAGCTCACCTGTGTTCCTCTGCTTCCTGTTCCTGTTTGCCACTTCCTGTTGTGACCCGGACTGCCTGAAGACTACTCTGATTCTCTCCTGACCTGATCCCTGGCTTGTTTAACGGACTTCCTGCTCTTAGCCTTGCTGGCTCCCGGACTGATTACATGTGTTTGACCCTCGGCCTGCCTCTGGAATACCCTCTGTCTTCCGCATTTAGCCTTGCTAGCTCCCGGACTGATTACATGTGTTTGACCCTTAACATGCCTCTGGATTATCCTCTACATTCAGCCTTGCTGGCTCCCGGACTGATTACTTGTGTTTGACCCTCGGCCTGTTCCTGCACAAGCCCACTTCCAGACCTTCACACAAGCCAGGTGTTAGAACCCCTGCCGGGCGTTCTCTTCAAGTACATCCCAAGGCCATCTGCATGGGCATCTCTTTCCTCAGAAGACTTCCTGCATACCAGTCACCTGCTGCCAACCTGTGCCCCTTCGTGCCCTGTACCCGCTGTTCCACCCTCAGGGGTACTGTGCACCCAGTTGCAAGGGAAGCCGCTCTCAGCACTTCGGCCCCTGGTGAGTACCTGACAGTACAAACCAGCCATGTCAGAGGCCGACAGGGCTGGCTCACCTTTGGAGGCCCTCTGCCAGCAGGTTGCAGCCCTCACCCAGGCGTTGCAGCAACTCCAAGATGGCTACTTCCAGATTGAGGGCCGCCTTCAGCACTTGGCAATCTCTCCCAGTCTACCAGATTCTTCACCGTCCACAGCCAGCAGCCCTTCTGCTTCGCAAGCCCAAGGCGGTGCTACACCTGCGGTAGTCATGACCCTTCCGGAACCCAGGGTCCCTACTCCTGAGCGTTTTTCGGGCAGCCGGAAGAAGTTTAGGGCATTTAAGAATGCATGCCTCCTGTATTTGGCTTTGCAGCCCAGGACCTTCTGAATCGGTAAAGGTGGGTTTCATCATTTCCCTGCTATCCGATGAGCCACAGTCCTGGGCTCATAACCTCCTAGAACAGAAGAGCCCCCTTCTTGATTCGGTAGAGACTTTTTTTGAAGCTATGTCACAACTATATGACGATCCCCAGCGCACTGCTATGGCTGAAGACATCCTGCACTCCCTAACCCAGGGAAAGAGACCAGTAGAGGACTACATTGTGGAATTTCGGAAATGGACTGGGGACACTAACTGGAATGAGGCTGCCCTTAAGTATCAGTTCCGTCTGGGCCTGTCTGAGACCTTAAAAGATGAACTAGTCCGAGTACATCCTTGGAAGATCTGGTCCAGTTGGCTACCAAACTTGATCTACGTCTACGGGAGCGTCGCTCCGAACGCCTCCAGTCACCTAGACCCATGTGGATGCTACCCCGGGTACCCCCGGTACCCGCACCTGCTCCAGCACCCACCTCCTCTACTGATGGCGAACCCATGCAGCTGGGCTTGATCCGGGCTCCACTCACCCCTGATGAGAGACTCCGTCGGGGTCAAGCCAACCTTTGTCTATATTGTGGTGAAGCGGGCCATATCCTACGCAGCTGCCCTGTGAGACCCAGTAAGTGCCGACCTCGTGTTGCTGTGAATTCTCAGATTGCGGTTTCTACCCGGTCTCACCTTGTCCTCCCGGTTTCATTACAGGTGGCGGAAGAGGAGGTTCGGCTGGGAGCCATCATTGACTCTGGGGCCTGCAGTTGCTTTATGGACATAACCCTAGCTCGGAGCCTGCACGTTCCCCTCTGCTCTAAAAAACAACACCTTCAGATTCATCTGGCTGATGGCTCCCTACCCTGCTCTGGTCCTGTGACCCAGGAAACAGAACCAATCTTGACATCCACAGACTCTGGTCACTGCGAATTTCTTCGCTTTGACGTTATCCACTCTCCTATGTTTCCAATCATTCTTGGTTTCCCTTGGTTACAAGCCCACGACCCACAGATCAACTGGAACAAGAAAGAAGTACTCTTTTCATCTGCCTACTGTTCACAGCACTGTCACCTGCCGACCTCCCACTAGTCCACCTCCTGCCTAACCATACAGACCATTCCTGATAACCTGCAACATGTCCCTTCAGCCTATCATAATTTTTTGGACATCTTTGACAAGAAGAAGGCTGATACTCTGCCACCCCATCGGCCCTATGATTGCCCGATAGACTTGCTACCCGGTTCCGAAATTCCGTTTGGTCGGATCTTTCCATTATCAGAGACTGAACTAGAAGCCCTACGCTCTTACATAGATGAAAACCTGGAAAAGTAATTCATCCGACCATCCTCTTCTCCAGCTGGTGCAGGCATCTTTTTTGTTGAAAAAAAGGACGGTTCTCTCAGGCCTTGCGTGGACTACAGGGAACTTAACCTACAGGGAACTTTCCTCTCATCCCTGAACTTTTTCAACGCCTAAGAACTGCCAAGATATTTACTAAACTAGATCTTCGGGGAGCATATAACTTAGTCCGAATCCGTGATGGGGATGAGTGGAAGACGGCTTTCAGGTCTAGATTTGGGCATTTTGAATATCTAGTGATGCCCTTCGGGCTCTGCAATGCCCCGGCCACATTCCAGCATCTGGTCAACGATATATTCCGTGAGTATCTAGACAACTTTGTGATAGTATATCTTGACGATATTCAGATTTTTTCCAATTCCTTAGAACTGCACCGTACCCACGTCAAGAAGGTCCTCCTCGTCCTCAGAGAACATGGGCTCTACCTAAAGGGAGAAAAGCGTGAATTTGAAAGAGATACCATCCAGTTCCTTGGATTTATCATCACCACAGGAGGAATCTCAATGGATCCACAAAAGATCAAAGCCATCCAGGAATGGCCGGCACCTTCAGACAAAAGGTCTGTACAGCGATTTGTTGGCTTTGCCAATTTTTATCGCAGGTTCATCCAGGGGTTCTCCACGATTATTTCCCCATCACCCAACTAACCCGCCAGCAGGTCAAATTCCAATGGTCTCCACAAGCACAGGAAGCCTTCGATTAATTAAAGAGACTCTTTATATCAGCTCCTATCCTCCCACATCCAGATCCAAGCCTTCCCTATGTGTTGGAGGTGGACGCCTCTGAATCCGCATTAGGTGCTATCCTCTCCCAAAGAAGTGGGCCGAAGGCTCTCCTTCATCCAGTCGCCTTTGCTTCCCGGAAACTCAGTCCTCCGGAGAGGAATTACAATGAATGGAGGTACCTGCTGGAGGGTGCGTCTCAACCCATCATGATCTTTACATATCACAGGAACCTGGAGTACCTCAGAGCTGCTAAACGCCTCCGACCCCGACAAGCACGCTGGGCTCTCTTTTTCTCCAGGTTCAATTTCCATATCACCTTCCGCCCCGGTTCCAAGAATGGGAAAGCAGACACACTCTCCTGAATGTTTCCAGAAGCCGAAGAACCACCTGAACCCTCAACTATTCTGTCTCCACACAACTTCCTCCAAATTATCCAGCCCGATCTAGAAACTGCCATCAAACAAGCCACTAACCAACTCTCCAAAACTACAGCATCCTCCCTGGAAAGGAAACACGGTTTGCTATGGGCACACAGCAAAGTATTCATTCCTCCTTCAGTAAGACTTCAGATTTTGCAAACCTTTCATGACCACAAGATGGCAGGACATTTTGGGATCCAGAAGACTGCCGATTGAATCAGTCATTCGTTCTGGTGGCCGGGTTGGAGAAGGGACTGCAAGAACTATGTCCAGTCCTGTATCACTTGCCAACGTAACAAGGGGGCAAACACCAAGGCCTGGGGACTTTTGAGGTCCTTACCTGTTCCCGAACGCCCTTAGAGAGAGATCTCTATGGATTTTATTGTCGACTTACCACCTTCTGACCAGTTTACTACAATCCTAGTAGTAGTAGATCGTCTCTCGAAGATGGCACATTTTCTACCTATGTGTGGCACTCCTTCTGCTTCGGCTACACCAAGCATCTTTATCAAGGAAGTCGTGAGGCTACATGGCGTCCCTTCCAACATCGTGTCTGATAGGGGAATCCAATTCACCTCCAAATTCTGGAAGGACCTCTGCAAAGCACTGGAAATCAAGACCTCACTATCCTCCGCATACCACCCGCAAAGCAACGGGCAAACAGAAAGAACGAATCAGACACTAGAGCAATACCTTCGTTGCTTCTGCTCCTGCTCTCAAGACAGTTGGTCCTCTCTCCTGCCCTGCGCGGAATTTGCCTGCAATAACTCGGTACACTCCACCACCCACCAAACACCCTTTTGGGCCAATTATGGTTATCACCCTTCCTTCCTGCCAGATTCCATTCCCGAAGTCTCCACTCCTGCAGCACAAGAACGGGTAAAATCAATCCAAAACAATTTCCTACAAATCCAAGAAGCTATGAGAAAGGCTCAGAGGGACTATGAGGAATATTATAATAGGGGGAGAAAGAACTGTCCGAGTTTCAAGATCGGGGAAAAAGTTTGGTTATCCTCTATTAACCTTAGCTTACCATACCCATCAAGAAAACTCGGCCCCAAGTTCATTGGTCCCTTCGAGATCAAGAGGGTGGTAAACCCAGTAGCCTTTGAATTATCGCTACCTAGTTCGTACAAGATCCACCCGGTGTTTCATGCATCCCTATTGAAACCAGTGATTCCAAGCTCCATTCCCGGAAGAGAAGTGGCACCACCTCCACTGGTCGAAGTCGAAGGCGAAGAAGAATTTTCGAGGTGGAGGCCATAGTGGATTGTCGAAAAAGGGGGAGACGGACTCAATACCTGGTTAAGTGGAAAGGGTATCCCCCTGAAGACAATTCTTGGGAACCCTCCAGTAATATTCATGCTCCTCGCTTAATACGGGACTTCCACCGTAGACACCCTGATTTACCAGCCAGATTGGGCATCCGGAGGCTGCCCCTTGGGGGGGGGCACTGTCAGAGGATCAACAGACTTCAACGTCGGTGCTTCCCTGTGCGCCTGCGTGGTAGACCAGCGCAGAGGCACACACGGGTGCGCGATACGGCGGGTTTGCACATCACTTTATCACTCTGGCAGGCCTATAAAAGGCAACCATTTGCTCTGTGTCTTTGCTGGTTTGTCTCCTCAGCTCACCTGTGTTCCTCTGCTTCCTGTTCCTGTTTGCCACTTCCTGTTGTGACCCGGACTGCCTGAAGACTACTCTGATTCTCTCCTGACCTGATCCCTGGCTTGTTTAACGGACTTCCTGCTCTTAGCCTTGCTGGCTCCCGGACTGATTACATGTGTTTGACCCTCAGCCTGCCTCTGAATTATCCTCTACATTCAGCCTTGCTGGCTCCTGGACTGATTACTTGTGTTTGACCCTCGGCCTGTTCCTGCACAAGTCCTCTTCCAGACCTTCACACAAGCCAGGTGTTAGAACCCCTGCCGGACGTTCTCTTCAAGTACATCCCAAGGCCATCTGCACGGGCATCTCTTCCCTCAGAAGACTTCCTGCATACCAGTCACCTGCTGGCAACCCGTGCCCCTTCGTGCCCTGTACCTGCTGTTCCACCCTCAGGGGTACTGTGCACCCAGTTGCAAGGGAAGCCGCTCTCAGCACTTCGGCCCCTGGTGAGTACCTGACAGGAGGGTTAGTTTCATAGGTTCAAATGAGCATACTTCTACAAACTGTAGAGGGGCTCCTCAAATTGTGCCTACCTTAGGGCCCATGGTTTATCCATGGTTTATTAAAACTGTAGAAAAACTGGGTGGAGGGAAAGGAAAACCCCTGTGGAGACACCCAAGATAAGGCACAGTGTGGGGTGCGTGGGAGTAACTAGCGGGTTGTTTGGGTTGGTTGTCAAGTAGTCTGTCTATGTGAAAGACATGTAGCAGTCCCCCCCGCAGCCTATAAGAACATATTATACATATATAACTGTAACACTGACCAGTATAAGTATAACCTTAAGTATAAAAGTAAAAGGATCCAGACAACATTAGGTATAGAGAGCTACCAAATTACATATCGGCTCACCAGTGTACCCCAGGAGGGGGACCACGGAAGTCACAGTGATGTTGAGCTTCAAGAGTTCACATACCTATATAATTGAAGTCCATAGCAATGGGTTGGCATGCCCGCCTAAGTAACACACAAGCATTTAGAATGGCTCCGCTTTCAGCGGAGGGTTCAACCAGGGAGAGTTCGAGAGAGTGTAATGACCATCTCATCCAGGAACAGTGTATACATCCATATTGCAGTTTGTCAAAGGAAAGAAATGAGAACCCACTGTGCAGATACCTCAAGTGTGTTCCCTGGCTCTTGTGCTCCTAGGCGCTTGGGAAGGTCTCATGGAGTCGGCTCCTTGTTGCTTCTGAAATTTCCCCTTTTTAGGCACAGGTTTGGTTGGCATGAAATGTGGTAAAACTGGTGGGCTATGGCGCGCTGTCGGGAACCGGAAATTCCCGATACCAATCGGGTAGTTCCACGGGCAGTAGTTGGAGAGCTGAGCAGAATGATGGTATCTCATCTGGAGTTTTGAGTGTATGTGACACTCCTTCCAATGTAACTGATAGGGCAAAGGGGAATTTCCATCTGTAGGTAAGGTGATGGTTTCTCAGAGTTTCCAATAGAGAACGCAGAGCCCTGCGATTATTCAATGTAATTGGTGAGAGATCTTGAAATAGTGTGATTGTTTGCTCATTAAAGGTGATCAATTCATTTTGGCGAGCACGGGCTAGAATGTCCTTTTTAAGCTTGTAGTCCATGACACAACATATCACATCTCTAGCCAGTGCTGGTTCAATTGGCCTGGGCCTAAGGGCCCTGTGTGCTCGCTCAAAGTCAATGGTGGTGTCCACAGGTCTCTCCAGTAAGTTATTAAATATGGACTTTAGGGCTGGGACGATTTGTTCTGGTGAGTCTGCTTCCGGTATCCCCCTCACCCTAATATTATGCCGCCTGCCCCTATTGTCCAAATCTTCTAACAATTGGGCTGTGTGTGCATCTGAAACATTCTCCAATCTAGTGATTGCCTTATCTCTTTTCTGTCCCAAGCGTTCGATATTATGTGTTCTCTCATTCAAAGCCAGCATGTCTGCTTTTAATTCTGTGATGGCAGAAGAGAAAGCATCCTTTATGTCAGCGACAAATGCTGACATATCAGTGTATGTCAGGGGCTGATCGGGAGAGGAGTGGTGTCTTACCAGGTCCCCTGATGCTGCCTGCGAGTCCTCACTGTAATTATCCTTGTGGTCGTCAGGTTGCCATCTTGGAAGCCTCAGAGCCCCGGGTCATCTGATGCCGGAAACTGAAAAGATCTGGTATGCTGTGGGATCGCTTTACCGCAGGGGAGTTCCTAGCTGACGAACCGGCTTGGGATCTGTTCGATTTGCCCATTGTCTGGATCGGATCGGTCAGTGTGTAGCTGTAAGGCTGCGGGAAGAGAGGCGCTCCGTCTCTATGCTGCCATCTGCGCTGCGTGCCAAGCCCCCCCCCAATTAAAGTGATTTATAACTGGTTTTGTCCAATTAAAAACACCTGTGTAGAGACAGTTTGGCACCCAGCTGTGTTATCAAACCTTCCTTATCCTGATAAGACAGATTTACGATTTTGAGAGAATGAACTTTCAATAACCCCACCAAATGTGTTATACGTTTTATTTCATTTACAGTGCATACATGTTATAATGTACATTTCCAGGTATGGAACGTATTATACAAATCTTCAAACAACAGTCGTGTCTCCGATAGAAATATTTGTTATCACAAGTCCTATGCATTAAATAAATGAAGTAAAGAGGTGCCTTGTGTCAATGTTTTGTGGTTTGCTTTATTACCCATGGACTTGGTGATCCACATGCCCTTGACTTTCCCGTGCGTGGTGTGAGAGTTATGAACAAGTGTCTGACTCCTGCAGCCACCTATCCCAAATGTTATAGTATTTCTCAGGACAACCTCTATTGGTGTATTTCATTTTTTTTATATGGGAGGGTGTTGTTTATTTCCACTTTCCAGTCTGCAATCCTCATCCATTTCCTAGCTATGTCTTTTGTGCTATAAATAGCATCTCGTGTAGAAATGTCTTTGTGTACCTATCAGTCGAGTCTGGTAAGAGTCCTAAAAGGCACATTTTTGGGTCAAGCGTGGCTGGGTACCCATGTTGTCATGGAGGAATCTCACTATCTGTGTCCAGAGTCCCTGTAATGTGGGGCACCACCACAATAAGTGAATAAATGTGCCCGTCTCCCTTCCACACATTTGGCACAAAGTGGACTGGGAGTTTCTGTATCTGGCTACCCTGAGGTGAGTGAGGTACGCTTGATGGATTATGTAAATTTGGGTCAGTTTTTCTGAGAGTTTTGGCGAAACCACTTTACAAGTGAGCTTCCGCCCATTCATCATGCTCTATAGGTCCCACCGCCCTTTCCCAGTGAGGCTTAATGCCATATGCTATTTTAGTTGCTACTGGGGTGGAAATTATGCTATAAAATGCTGATATTCGTTTTTGAGGATCTGTGTTTCTGACTATTGCCATGATAACATTTGAAACGGGCTGAGGGGGGGGGGGGGGGGGGCTGATAGGAATTGAGTTTGGGTTGCATGTTTGACTTGTAAATACCTGAAGAACATGTGGTCGGGAATATTGAATTCTTTGAATTGATTGAATTCTTCTTTGAGTGTGTGAAAGGTTTTTAGGGTCCCATTCATAATTAAATGATGTAAGTAGAAGATTCCATGAATGGACCAGTGATCTACATCAGGGATTTGCCAGAATTCGAGTAGGGTCTTGTTGTGCCACAATGGGGTGAAGTCGTTATTTTGAGAAATCTCTAGTTTAGCTGAGGCAATGTCCCATATGCGTCTGTATTGATGCAATAGGGCCTTCTCACCACTCTGTAAACCAGTATTTCCGGGGCTTATCATTATCGCATAACGTGGATCTTTAGTGTATCTGGCCCATTTTGGGCACATTAACAGGAGGAACCTCTCTATGTCTGTCTTGTCAATTTGGTATAACTAGCATAATTGGGACTCAATATAGTATAGGTTGAAATCTGGCAATGCCAAACCTCCCAGGTCAGTTGGGTTTTTAACCACTTTCAGACCGGACCATTTTGCTGGTCAATGACCAGAGGTCTTTTTACAATTTGGCACTGCGCTGCTTTAACTGGTAATTGCGCGGTCATGCAATGTTGTACCCAAACAAAATTTGCGTCCTTTTTTTCCCACAAATAGAGCTTTCTTTTAAAGGTATTTGACTGACTCTGCGATTTTTATTTTTTGCGATATAAACGTAAAAAGACCGCAAATTTTGAAAAAAAATGATATTTTCTACTTTTTGTTATTAGAAAAATCCAATAAACTCAATTTTAGTCATACATTTAGGCCAAAATGTATTCAGCCACATGTCTTTGGTAAAAAAAAAGTCAATAACTGTATATTTATTGGTTTGCGCAAAAGTTGTCACATCTACAAACTAAGGTACGTTTTCTGGAATTTACGCAGCTTTTAGTTTATGACTGCCTATCTCATTTCTTGAGGTGCTAAAATGGCAGGGCAGTACAAAACCCCCCCAAATGACCCCATTTTGGAAAGTAGATACCCTAAGGAAATTGATAAGAGGCATGTTGAGCCCATTGAATATTTTATTTTTTTGCCTCAAGCGATTGAATAATGACAAAAAAAAATTTATTTTTTATTTTTACACAAAGTTGTCACTAAATGATATATTGCTCACACATGCCATAGTTATATGTGGAATTGTACCCCAAAATACATTCTGCTGCTTCTCCTGAGTACGGGGATACCACATGTGGTCGACTTTTTGGAGGCCTAGCCGCGTACGGGGCCCCGAAAGCCAAGCACCGCCTTCAGGATTTCTAAGGGCATACATTTGTAATTTCACTCCTCACTACCTATCACAGTTTTGAAGGCCATAAAATGCCAAGATGGCACAAAACCCCCACAAATGACCCCATTTTAGAAAGTAGACACCCCAAGCTATTTGCTGAGAGGCATGTTGAGTCCATGGAATATTTTATATTTGGCACAAGTTGCGGGAAAATTACAAACTTTTATTTATTTTTATTTATTTTTCACAAAGTTGTCACTAAATGATATATTGCTCACACATGCTATGGGCATATGTAAAATGACACCCCAAAATAAGTTCTGCTGCTTCTCCTGAGTACGGGGATACCACATATGTGGGACTTTTAGGGAGCCTAGCCGCGTACGGGGCCCCGAAAGCCAAGCACCGCCTTCAGGCTTTCTAAGGGCGTAAATTTTTGACTTCACTCCTCACTACCTATTACAGTTTTGAAGGCCATAAAATGCCAAGATGGCACAAAACCCCCACAAATGACCCCATTGTAGGAAGTAGACACCCCAAGCTATTTGCTGAGAGGCATGTTGAGTCCATGGAATATTTTATATTTTGCCACAAGTTGCGGGAAAATTACAATTTTTTTTTTTTTCACAAAGTTGTCACTAAATGATATATTGCTCACGCATGCCATGGGCATATGTGAAAAGACACCCCAAAATAAATTCTGCTGCTTCTCCTGAGTACGGGGATACCACATGTGTGGGATTTTTTGGGAGCCTAGCCGCGTACGGAGCCCCGAAAGCCAAGAACCGCCTTCAGGTTTTCTAAAGGCGTAAATTTTTGACTTCACTCCTCACTACCTATTACAGTTTTGAAGGCCATAAAATGCCAAGATGGCACAAAACCCCCACAAATGACCCCATTTTAGAAAGTAGACACCCCAAGCTATTTGCTGAGAGGCATGTTGAGTCCATGGAATATTTTATATTTGGCACAAGTTGTGGGAAAATTACAAACTTTTTTTTTTTTTTTTCACAAAGTTGTCACTAAATGATATATTGCTCACACATGCTATGGGCATATGTGAAATGACACCCCAAAATAAGTTCTGCTGCTTCTCCTGAGTACGGGGATACCACATATGTGGGACTTTTTGGGAGCCTAGCCGCGTACGGGGCCCTGAAAACCAAGCACCGCCTTCAGGCTTTCTAAGGGCGTAAATTTTTGACTTCACTCCTCACTACCTATTACAGTTTTGAAGGCCATAAAATGCCAAGATGTCACAAACCCCCCCCCCCCCCCAAATGACCCCATTTTGGAAAGTAGACACTCCTAAATTTAGGGGTACACTAGTGAGACTCACAGGTAAAAAAGCACCTAGGCTGTCAGCGACTGTATCAAAACGCTACAAGAAAAACTGTTAGCGATCGCAAGGATCAGGCCTGACTCTGCAAACGCTGCAGTTATGTGTGTTGTGTTTTGTAAGTGACAGTGATCGATCGATACTGCCCTTGGGTGGGCTGGTCTGGGCTTGGCTGAGGGGCTAAACGCAAGTGCTAGCAGGTATCTGGGCTGATCCCGCTAACAATGCATTTTGGGAAACCTAAACTGCTGGCGACGCTAATATAGATCTGATCAGATACTATATTACTAAGGGAGGTGTATGCTTTGTGCGTGGGTGTTAGCGGTACTGACACTAACCTGACACTGCCTGGGGCGACGCAGACCTTATCTGACCCTCAAACTTATATCACCCGCCGGGTGATCAGGGGGTTAAACCTTTATTAGGTAATAAATGGCGGGTGCCCTGAAACTATAAAAAAATAACTAACCAACCAGCGTCACCTGTAACAGTTATATGGTGATCACTGGTGAAAGGGTTAACTAGGGGGCAATCAGGGGGCTTTATGCGGTAGTATATGGGGGTCCCTGGCGCTATAAAAAGCTGCAGCGAACCTAAATACCTACCTGCCTAACTAGCGTCACCTGTGACACTAATACAGCGATCAGAAAAATGATCGCTTATTAGGCTGGGTTCACACTGGAGCGACGGGTTCCCGCATCGCATGCCTCCCGGCGGCAGTTCACACTGCCCTATGCGAACTGCTGGGAGTGTCAGTGAAATGTTAATGACACCCCCAGATCAGTTCGCATATCGCAGTGCGATCTGCAAACTCGGATCGCATGGTGTGAACACCCATGCGATCCGATTCTGCTGAGGACCAAAAAAAGACGCAAATTCAGCCATACTATCTGTATGGCTGAACTCGAATCGCACAGAGATCGGATGTGATTTGCACTGCAGTGCGGTGCGAATCACATCCGTTCTCATAAACCGCTGCAATGTGAACCCAGCCTTAGTGACACTGGCGACGGGGGGTGATCACGGGGTTAAACCTTTATTGGGGGGGTTAGGTGGGTACCTTAGAACTAAAGGGGGCTAACCCTGACTGCCCTAACAGTTATTACAGTCACAAATGACACCAATGCAAAAAAAAAAAAAATGCAATTGGTGTCACTGTGACTGGGGGGGCAGGGGTGATTGGGGGGGTGAAGGGGGGGTGAGAGTGTGCCTGGCATGTTCTACTGTGTAGTGTCGTGTTGGTGAAACTCACCGATCCTCTCTCCTCGGTGCCGGAACGAAAAATACCGACACGGAGGAGAGATTACATCACTTCCTCTGCCTCTGTTTACATTACAGGAGAGGAAGTGATGTCATGCTTCACTTCCATTCGTCAGGAGCGATCGCGAGGGGGTGGCCATGAATGAATGGCCGCCCCCTCATCCCGGATCGCTCCTGAACGGATACCGACCGCCGCTGGCACCGTGGGGGGGCCCGATCGGGCCCCCCACCTGCGGGAAGGCAGGGACGTACAGGTACGCCCATATGCCTGCCCGTGCCATTCTGTCGACGTACATCGTCGTGCGGCGGTCGGCAAGTGGTTAAGCGCCATAGAGTGCCATATAACATATCAAATTTTGGGAAGTAGAATCATTTTGATTAGATTTATTCGCCCCCATATCCCAAGTGGCAGGTGAGACCAAGTCCTGAGATTTGTTTTCACATAGGATATGAGGGGTTCGATATTTAGGTGTATATAGTCTGTCAACATTCTAGACACATGTATCCCGAGGTATTTAATGGTACCTGCTCTTTGGAGTGGTAACCTGGCCTGTGACTCGGTTGGTGGGAAATTGTCTATTGGTAATATCTGTGATTTCTCCCAATTCATTTTTAAACCAGAAAAGGTCCCAAAGTGTTCAATTGTTTGTAGTGCCACACGTGAGGAGGGTCCCGTGTCTGCCAAGTATAATATGGTATTGTCCGCATACATACTGATTTTTTTCAATTAGATTACCGGAGCATAGTCCCCTGATTTCTGGATTATCCCAAATGGATATGGCCAGTGGCTCGGATGCCAAGGTGTATAGCTTTGTGCCTCTACTGAGGTGAAACTGCTCGGAGGGCCATCTGTTCGCCATCACCCTGCCTGTGACTGATACAATAGTTGCACCCATTTAATAAATGTAGGGCCAAAGCCATACCCCTCCAGACATTTCCACAGGTACCCCCACTCCACGGAATCAAAGGCTTTTGCCATGTCTAAAGTTAGTACCACCCAAGATCCTGCTTCCATGTGTGTGGCTTGTAGGTTGATAAACAATTTGCGTAAGATGATGGATGTGTTGCGACCCAGCATGAATCCTGTCTGGTCAACATGTATTAGAGAAAGAATGACTTTGTTCAATCTCAGGGATAGTACCTTGGTGAGGATTTTTACATCTACTTGGAGTAAGGAGATGGGGCGATATGATTCCGGATATCTTGGGTCTTTCCCCTGTTTTGGAATGAGCACTATCACTGCCTCTCTCATGGACGGTGGTAAGGAAAAGGTTTCAAACAGGTGGTTATATAGCATGAGTAGCTTTGGAGTAAGAAGTTCACTGAACTGGGAGTAAAACTCAATTGGGAGGCCGTCTGAGCCTGGGGATTTGGATCTGGCAAAGCTAGCCATAGCCACAGCTATTTCATCTGTGGTGAGGGGTGCCTCGAGAAGGTAAATCTGACCGTCAGTTGGGGAGGGTGATGCTATGGAGGAAAGCCATTCCCTGGTGAGTTGGTTCTGTTGTTGTTTTGTAAAGATCTGCAAAAAAGTCTCTAAATCTAGCTGTTACACTATGCAGATCCGTGATCTGTTGGCCCCCCGGTCCATATAGGGTGATGACAACTGGGGGTCTATCTTCGCTGTGCACCAGGTAGACCAACAACTTACCTGCTTTTTCCCCATGCTCAAAAAATGTTTGCTTTGTGAAGAACAGTTTTTGCCTGGCCTTTGTAAATTGAAGTTGAGTTGCTACTCTGTATTGCATTTTGAGCCAGGCTGCTATCTCTGGGGTAGGATTAGTGGCATATTCCCATTCTGTGGAGGTTATTTCTGCTAGCACCCTATCAAAGTCATCTGCGGATTTCGTCTTAATTGCATTTATGTGGGAGGTGAGGGTCGTGCGTGCGTATATTTTGAGTGAGTCCCAAATTGCTGAAATAGAAGCAGTTTGGTCATTTTCTGCAAAGTATTGCTTCCATAGATTTGGGAACTTGTCATTGTCCGGTAGCAGGGACAACCAAAATGGGTTTAGGTGCCAGGGCTTTGGGGGTCCAGTATGGGCTATGATCAGATAGTAGTCTTGGGCAAAAGGTTGTTTCTAATATCCGTGGCGTTAGGGTCCTTGATACAAGGATAAAATCAATGCGGGACATGGAGTTGTGGGAAGGTGAAAAGCAGGAGCAGGTCTTTGTAAGGGGGGATTTGTAATGCCAAGTGTCTATTAAGTGGAAAGTGGAGGTCAGTTTAGAGAATTTTGTCTCCCTGGTATCTGCATCTGTCCCCTGAGAAGTCTGGAGTCTATCTAATGCTCGCCGCAGGGTGGTGTTAAATGGGGGAGGTGTATAAAAGGTCATGAGGAGAAACTGTTCACCATAATTTGGCATGGAGAAACACATATCTGCCCTGCAGGTCAGTAATAACTTCACATAGCTCGAAGTACACCAATTTGGCAATTAATATTGAGACTCCTCTGGCATGAGTAATGTATGTGGAATGATATGCCCACCCCACCCACGGGGGGAAGAGGGCCATCTGAAGCCTCCCTTCTATATGTGTCTCTACCAATGCCACTACATCAGCTCTCTGCTTCTTCAGGAATGAAAGGGCTGCAGAGAGTTTAATCTTCTCGCGTAGGCCCCTCACATTCCATGTCAGGAATTTTATAGAAGTCATAGCATATCTTGTGAAAAATAACCCCTCTCAGGAATTTCTCCTTTAGGATCACCCATTAACGATTCATGCAGTACCCAGAACATGAGTAGCATTAGAAATTGCCATAAATCGTATCTTGCATGTAATAACCATTCAGCGCACATACCTGTTATCATGGTCTCCTCTTGTAGATACATTTGTGCACTTAGATCTTGAGAAAATAACTGTACCACATTTCGCTCCCCCCTCCCCGCCCTACACCCACCTCAACATGTACGGGCATTATCCCTCAACAGTTGTGAGCTGCCACCTGAAAGTTCCATCACTTGTGAAAAAAGAGCAAAAAGACAGGGTAAGAAATGAAAAGAAAAAAAGGAGAAGAAGGAGGCTTCAAAAATTCAGCCACTGGGTACTACTGAGGCATCTGGTCATGCGTATTAATACTAGGTAATTCCTAGTCACATGCCTTTGAATGTTGTTGGCAGGAGCTAGTGCCCAGTCCCAGTTCCTTCTGTAGTTTTGGTGATGATGAGCTCCAGGGATTGGTGGAGCTAAACTTCGCTGCATCTTAAGGACTGGTGGAAAATATAATAGAATAATAGAACTGAAGAACATTACCCTCCATACGGGGCACACCCTCAATAAATCTAAATTTTCCCATAATCGATTCCTGAGACACTCTCTGCACATTTAAACTTGTACATAACTTTAATCAATTCTAAACCACCTGCATAAGGTGTTATCTTATCAGGCTGTATTCCACTGCTGTCAAAAGTTCTCTCTTCTTCTAATTAGTTACTAAAAATTAACTATCCTATCTCCGTGATTTATATGCATTTCAAGGACTAAACAACAATTCTATATAACTTGATTGTATTCTAATGAACTTTCACCCAGTTAAGAATATCAGCAAGAAGCAGAGAGGTCATCAATAGTTCAACATCTATATCTACGAAATAACATATATTGGTTAATATGAAATTCCACTACTTTTAAGCAATCTTTTGCAAACAAACATAAATCATTATAAAATAAGAATCTAAATTCTCTAACAACTATGTACAGGTGAGGAGGATGAAGGAATCTGGGAAGGAAAAATGTAAACGTTTGTGGAAGGATATTTAGGGACTGCGTAGTGGTTAAGCGGGCCATACAGGAATTGAAATTAAGCTTGAAAGTGGGCACTATGTATAGGAAAGGAGTGTGGAGGGTATGATGAGGGCAGTATTTACAGGAGAGGAGTGCGGAGAGAAAGATAGTTGGCAGTACGTACAGGAGAGGCGTGTGGAGGGTATGACAGTTGACAGTATTTACAGGAGAGGAGTGTGGAGGGTATTATGGGGCAGTATGTACAGGAGAAGAGTGTGGAGGGTATGCCAGTGAGCAGTATGTATGGGAGAGGAGTGTGGAGGGTATGACAGTGAGCAGTATGTACAGGTGAGGAGGATGAAGGAATCTGGGAAGGAAAAATGTAAAGTTTTGTGGAAGGATGTTTACGGACTGTGTAGTGGTTAAGCGGGCCATACATGAATTGAAATTAAGCCAATGAAGTAGAGACCAGCCATAGCCAATTTATCTATGGGCTAGCTAGTTGTAATCAAGTCAATCTATTAATCGACTTGAGTACAACCAGCCTGTCAGGTTTTCCCAAAACAATCAGTGCTACAAGCTATAGTTAGCAACACAGATAATTGTATTTTGTGGGTTGGGAAGGCTCCCCACTGGCGGAACACAATAAAACCGCAGGAGTGATTCCCCCATCCACAGGTCAGCAGGTGAGAGGGTGTGTGGGGACAGGCTGGGGAGAGAGGTCTGTCAGCAGGGGAGTGTGAGGTGGTCATGGAGGGATATCAATCAGCGGGTGGGGGAGTAACTGGGAGTGATATCCTTTGGAATAGGGTCTGTCGTCTACGGGTTCTGAAATGGTCACCTGTGATATAAGTTGAAGGGAAGTGGCTAGTGAGTGTCCTGGTTGGTGGGGAGTGTGAAATGGATGAAGTGTTTCACGTTGGGTTTGCAGAAATTATTGGTACCTTCTTATCATCTGGATTGGATCTAGCATTATTCTGTTTGGGAAAGCTGGGGCTTTTAACAACCTCAGCATACCTCCTCTTTGGAGTCTCAAACTGTCCCTGATCCCTTTTAATGCGAGTCTCAGCTGCTTCTTGAGCAGGCTTTTTAAATCTATCCTGAGACTCTTCAATATTCTGTAAAACAGCAAAGGGGTTTTTTGGGGATTGTAATGCCGAGTCAGAATCATTTTTATTTTATTTGGCAAGGCATCATAAAACAGTTGGATGAATTCATGGTCCTCAAAATTGGGATCTTTCTCATCCAAGCTATAGGCTATAGGCATATAGTGATGGCCGAACGGTTCGCCCGGCGGTCGTTTCGCGGCGAATTTCCGACATTCGCGGTCCGCACGTTCGAACGCCTTTTTCCGTCGTTCGCCGCGGCGGACTTACGTGTTTAATGTATACAAGAACTTTAACCTTTGGTGACACGTTTATCATGTGATACAGGACAGCCAATTGAGACATGACAGCACATGGACACTTGTACATTCCCCCTAACCTATAAATACACCCGATCCGGTGGCCATTTTACATTCTTTCTTCTGTTAAGATAGGGACAGGTTCCTGTGTGGAGTAGGGAGAGATAAACCACTAGCTATTTGGTACACAAAAGTTCTTTTCAGGACTGGTATAGGTGTTAGGTGTTGATAGGTTTGCTGTGCTGCTGATTCTTGCAGCAGCCTGAGTGTCTTTTGTTAGTTTAGAGAAAGGGAAAGGACGGTGTATGCTACAGGGACAGCCAGATTAGTCTTTCATCATCATCATCATCATCATCATCATTAGCTGTTACTATCAAGGTCCACAAAAGAGCTGTTCCAGTAACCACTAATCGTTCTCTTTTTTTGCCAATTTGTATAGGGACAGGAAGGAAGCAGTGTTGTCAGGCAGTGAGGGTAATTTTAAAGACTTGCTGTTATTATTAGTTCCACAAAGGTTCTTTTCAGGACTGGTATCAGTGGTACAGTAATAGGCTTGTACATGTATAATATTCTTTCTTCCAAATATAGAAAGGATATTATACTTGACTGCTGCCCTTCTGCTGCAGTCTGCTAAACATTCACAACTCACTTGTTCCACAAAAGTTCTTATAAGGACTGGTAACTTGGTATAGGGTGCTACGGTACATAGGCTTGAGTGCGGTACAGTCTGCTGTTCTGTAAGGACCGCTATCGGTCCACAATAGATAGGGTTGACGTGCACCACTGCTGACCGCTGCCCTATACTGCAGCAGTCCTTCAGCGGTATAGGGACTGACGTACAGTCTGCTAATCACTAACACACAACCTGCTTGTTCCACAAAAGTTCTTATAAGGACTGGTAACTTGGTATAGGGTGCTACGGTACATAGGCTTGAGTGCGGTACAGTCTGCTGTTCTGTAAGGACCGCTATCGGTCCACAATAGATAGGGTTGACGTGCACCACTGCTGACCGCTGCCCTATACTGCAGCAGTCCTTCAGCGGTATAGGGACTGACGTACAGTCTGCTAAAAACTAATACACAACCTGCTTGGTCCACAAAAGTTCTTATAAGGACTGGTAACTTGGTATAGGGTGCTACGGTACATAGGCTTGAGTGCGGTACAGTCTGCTGTTCTGTAAGGACCGCTATCGGTCCACAATAGATAGGGTTGACGTGCACCACTGCTGACCGCTCACCTATACTGCAGCAGTCCTTCAGCGGTATAGGGACTGACGTACAGTCTGCTAAACACTAATACACAACCTGCTTGTTCCACAAAAGTTCTTATAAGGACTGGTAACTTGGTATAGGGTGCTACGGTACATAGGCTTGAGTGCGGTACAGTCTGCTGTTCTGTAAGGACCGCTATCGGTCCACAATAGATAGGGTTGACGTGCACCACTGCTGACCGCTCACCTATACTGCAGCAGTCCTTCAGCGGTATAGGGACTGACGTACAGTCTGCTAATCACTAACACACAACCTGCTTGTTCCACAAAAGTTCTTATAAGGACTGGTAACTTGGTATAGGGTGCTACGGTACATAGGCTTGAGTGCGGTACAGTCTGCTGTTCTGTAAGGACCGCTATCGGTCCACAATAGATAGGGTTGACGTGCACCACTGCTGACCGCTCACCTATACTGCAGCAGTCCTTCAGCGGTATAGGGACTGACGTACAGTCTGCTAAACACTAATACACAACCTGCTTGTTCCACAAAAGTTCTTATAAGGACTGGTAACTTGGTATAGGGTGCTACGGTACATAGGCTTGAGTGCGGTACAGTCTGCTGTTCTGTAAGGACCGCTATCGGTCCACAATAGATAGGGTTGACGTGCACCACTGCTGACCGCTGCCCTATACTGCAGCAGTCCTTCAGCGGTATAGGGACTGACGTACAGTCTGCTAAACACTAATACACAACCTGCTTGGTCCACAAAAGTTCTTATAAGGACTGGTAACTTGGTATAGGGTGCTACGGTACATAGGCTTGAGTGCGGTACAGTCTGCTGTTCTGTAAGGACCGCTATCGGTCCACAATAGATAGGGTTGACGTGCACCACTGCTGACCGCTCACCTATACTGCAGCAGTCCTTCAGCGGTATAGGGACTGACGTACAGTCTGCTAATCACTAACACACAACCTGCTTGTTCCACAAAAGTTCTTATAAGGACTGGTAACTTGGTATAGGGTGCTACGGTACATAGGCTTGAGTGCGGTACAGTCTGCTGTTCTGTAAGGACCGCTATCGGTCCACAATAGATAGGGTTGACGTGCACCACTGCTGACCGCTGCCCTATACTGCAGCAGTCCTTCAGCGGTATAGGGACTGACGTACAGTCTGCTAAACACTAATACACAACCTGCTTGGTCCACAAAAGTTCTTATAAGGACTGGTAACTTGGTATAGGGTGCTACGGTACATAGGCTTGAGTGCGGTACAGTCTGCTGTTCTGTAAGGACCGCTATCGGTCCACAATAGATAGGGTTGACGTGCACCACTGCTGACCGCTGCCCTATACTGCAGCAGTCCTTCAGCGGTATAGGGACTGACGTACAGTCTGCTAATCACTAACACACAACCTGCTTGTTCCACAAAAGTTCTTATAAGGACTGGTAACTTGGTATAGGGTGCTACGGTACATAGGCTTGAGTGCGGTACAGTCTGCTGTTCTGTAAGGACCGCTATCGGTCCACAATAGATAGGGTTGACGTGCACCACTGCTGACCGCTGCCCTATACTGCAGCAGTCCTTCAGCGGTATAGGGACTGACGTACAGTCTGCTAAAAACTAATACACAACCTGCTTGGTCCACAAAAGTTCTTATAAGGACTGGTAACTTGGTATAGGGTGCTACGGTACATAGGCTTGAGTGCGGTACAGTCTGCTGTTCTGTAAGGACCGCTATCGGTCCACAATAGATAGGGTTGACGTGCACCACTGCTGACCGCTCACCTATACTGCAGCAGTCCTTCAGCGGTATAGGGACTGACGTACAGTCTGCTAAACACTAATACACAACCTGCTTGTTCCACAAAAGTTCTTATAAGGACTGGTAACTTGGTATAGGGTGCTACGGTACATAGGCTTGAGTGCGGTACAGTCTGCTGTTCTGTAAGGACCGCTATCGGTCCACAATAGATAGGGTTGACGTGCACCACTGCTGACCGCTGCCCTATACTGCAGCAGTCCTTCAGCGGTATAGGGACTGACGTACAGTCTGCTAAACACTAATACACAACCTGCTTGGTCCACAAAAGTTCTTATAAGGACTGGTAACTTGGTATAGGGTGCTACGGTACATAGGCTTGAGTGCGGTACAGTCTGCTGTTCTGTAAGGACCGCTATCGGTCCACAATAGATAGGGTTGACGTGCACCACTGCTGACCGCTCACCTATACTGCAGCAGTCCTTCAGCGGTATAGGGACTGACGTACAGTCTGCTAATCACTAACACACAACCTGCTTGTTCCACAAAAGTTCTTATAAGGACTGGTAACTTGGTATAGGGTGCTACGGTACATAGGCTTGAGTGCGGTACAGTCTGCTGTTCTGTAAGGACCGCTATCGGTCCACAATAGATAGGGTTGACGTGCACCACTGCTGACCGCTCACCTATACTGCAGCAGTCCTTCAGCGGTATAGGGACTGACGTACAGTCTGCTAAACACTAATACACAACCTGCTTGTTCCACAAAAGTTCTTATAAGGACTGGTAACTTGGTATAGGGTGCTACGGTACATAGGCTTGAGTGCGGTACAGTCTGCTGTTCTGTAAGGACCGCTATCGGTCCACAATAGATAGGGTTGACGTGCACCACTGCTGACCGCTGCCCTATACTGCAGCAGTCCTTCAGCGGTATAGGGACTGACGTACAGTCTGCTAAACACTAATACACAACCTGCTTGGTCCACAAAAGTTCTTATAAGGACTGGTAACTTGGTATAGGGTGCTACGGTACATAGGCTTGAGTGCGGTACAGTCTGCTGTTCTGTAAGGACCGCTATCGGTCCACAATAGATAGGGTTGACGTGCACCACTGCTGACCGCTGCCCTATACTGCAGCAGTCCTTCAGCGGTATAGGGACTGACGTACAGTCTGCTAAACACTAATACACAACCTGCTTGGTCCACAAAAGTTCTTATAAGGACTGGTAACTTGGTATAGGGTGCTACGGTACATAGGCTTGAGTGCGGTACAGTCTGCTGTTCTGTAAGGACCGCTATAGGTCCACAATAGATAGGGTTGACGTGCACCACTGCTGACCGCTCACCTATACTGCAGCAGTCCTTCAGCGGTATAGGGACTAAGAGTTTTGTCACAGGGTCATTTAAAAAATGACATGCAGAGGAAGAGGCAGGCCCTTCCGCAGGGGTGGTAGGGGTAGGGCAGGAGCAACAGGCTTGAGCCAAAGTGGGAAGTTGCAGAAGGTGCGTTCAATTACTTTAAAGGATGCACCAGACTTGGTTGAGTGGCTCGCTCAGCCTTACTCTTCTGCACCCTCCTCATCCTCTCGATCTGCACCCTCTTCTTCACTCTCTGCTATGTGCACCCCCAAAGACACTACCACCAACAACACGACCACCACCACCACCACCACATACCTTCCGCTTGAGTCACTGGAATTATTTTCCGATCCATATCAAGAGGACATTTCTGATGCGCAGCCACTCTTGGTATTGGATCAGGAAGAGGAGGTAGCAACAAGCGCTACTCAGCAGTCTGACGCCAGTACCCAGATCAGCCCAAGGAGGAGGTTGGTCCCCGGTGTTGCTGCCTACTCCGAGATCTCTACTTATAGCGGTGGGGAAGGTGACGTTGATGATGACGTGTCTAGTGATGTCACGTGGGTGCCCACAAGAGAGGAAGAGGAGGGGAGTTCAGAGGGAGATATGGACCAGCAGATAGGGAGGAGAAGCAGCAATGACTTACATTGCACAGCAGGGACAAAGCAGACTGCAAATGTATCAGGAGCGAGTCATCGACCATGTACGGTCACATCTGGCGCTCCCAGGACACCGGCACATGGCTCCGCAGTGTGGGCTTTTTTTAACGTGTCCGCTGCTGACAATAGCGTTGCCATCTGCAATCTTTGCAGTCAACGCGTTAGTCGCGGTAAGCCCAATACTCACCTAGGGACGACCGCCTTAAGAAGGCACATGAGCAGCCATCACCGAGCCCAGTGGGAGCAACGGAACACACAAAGCCACACTGCAGGCTCTCACCGTCCAGCCTCGTCTTCTACTTCTCCTTCTCCTCTCTCCTCACAATTGTCCTCCACTCCACCTTCCATCACGCCAAGCTCACATTTTTCTGCAAAAAGGCAGGCTTCCGTGGGCCTAATGTTTGAGCGTAAAAAAATGATGATGCCGGATAACCCTCTTGCCCAACGGTTGGCGGCTGGCTTGTCAGAACTCATAGCCCGCCAACTACTGCCATATAAACTGGTGGACTCGGAGGCCTTTCGCAAATTTGTGGCCATTGGAACACCACAATGGAAGGTCCCAGGAAGGAAGTATTTCTCAGAGAAGGGCATCCCAGAGCTATATGGCCATGTTCAGCGGCAAGTGAATGTATCTCTGGCACACAGTGTCGGTGCCAAGATACATCTGACCACAGACACGTGGTCTAGCAAACACGGGCAGGGAAGGTATATCAGTTTTACTGCCCACTGGGTGAACCTTCTGACGGCCGTCAAGCATGTAACCCGTGGCACCCGTGTAGATTTGGTTTTACCGCCACGGATTGCATGCAGGCCTGACTCTTCTTCTCCTCCTCCTACTCCATCCTCCTCCCTCTCCTCCTCAGCTGCCTCCTCCTTTTCCGCTGCTAGCGTCTCTTCCACTGCACCGCCCAAGCTCCCCAGAACCTATTCCACATGCCAGGTGAGACGTTGCCATGCCGTGCTGCGTCTGTTGTGCCTGGAAGCAAAGAGCCACACTGGCCCGGCACTCCTTTCAGCTTTGCGTTCACAGGCAGATGAGTGGCTAACACCGCTCAATTTGACAGTTGGTAAAGTGGTGTGTGACAACGGTGCCAATCTGCTTAGCGCATTGAAACAGGGCAAAATCACGCACGTGCCGTGCATGGCACACGTCTTAAACTTGGTCGTGCAGCGATTCCTTGTCAAATACCCTGGGGTCCAGGACATCTTGCGGCAGGCAAGGAAAATCTCGGCCCATTTCAGAAGATCTTACACGGCCATGGCTCGCCTTGCTGACATTCAGCGGCGACACCATCTGCCGGTCAGACGTCTTATTTGCGATTGCCCGACGCGATGGAACTCAACCTTCTATATGCTTGATAGGCTGCTCCAGCAGAAACGTGCAGTTAACGTCTACCTGTATGAACTCTGCGAAAGAAACGGTTCTGGGGAGCTGGGTTTTTTTTCACCGCGCCAGTGGCTGCTCATGCGCGACACATGCAGACTTCTGCGGCCATTTGAGGAGATCACCAAACTGGTCAGTCGCAGCCATGGCGCCATCAGTGACATGGTACCTTATGCCTTCTTTCTGGAGCGTGCATTGCGTCGTGTCATTGATCAGGCTGTGGAGGAGCAGGAGCGGGAAGATGAGGAAGTCGCAATGCTGGATGAATTCCCAGGGGGGGCTACTCTATCTGAGACAAGTCAACAACAGGAGTCTGATGAGGAGTCAGAGGAGGATGGTGCCGGGGCGGATGAGCAGGAGCAAGAAGAGCATGCTTTAAACCTTTCTGGGATCCCTGTTGTGCGAGGATGGGGAGAGGAGAATGAAGAGGACGACATTATCCTGGATGATGAGCAGGAGCCAGGCCACCACACCGCTTCCACTTTAGTGCAAATGGGGGCCTTCATGCTCCAGTGTTTTAATAGGGACCCCCGTATAAAAAGCATGAGGGTCAAGGACCAGTACTGGGTGGCAACGTACTTAGACCCCCGGTACAAACACAAAATGGCGGAAATGTTACCGCCGTCGCAGAGGGCTGTCAGAATGCAGCACTTCCAGGCCTTGCTTCGAGAAATGCTGCATTCTGCTTTTGCGTGCGCTGGCAGAGGAGCAATTCCCACTCCCAGAGAAGGATTTGCGGGTACCAATCCAACAGCGCCTGCAAGAAGAGGCCGGTTTGAAGATGTGTTGGTGACTTCGGATATGAGGTCATTCTTTCAGCCGACCCATCGACAGGTGTCATCCGGATCCAGCATCAGGGAACGCCTAGACCGTCAGGTGTCCGACTACATTGGGTTAACGGCCGATGTGGACGCTCTGAGGAGTGATGAACCCCTAGACTACTGGGTGGGCAGGCTTGACCTCTGGCCAGAGCTTGCCCAATTTGCAATCGAACTGTTGGCTTGCCCCTCATCCAGTGTCCTGTCCGAAAGGACGTTCAGCGCAGCAGGGGGGATTGTGACCGATAAGCGTACTCGCCTAGCTCACCACAGTGTTAACTACCTCACATTTCTAAAAATGAATGAGGCATGGATCTCGGAGGAATTCAACACATGTGACCAGTAGACCATGTATATGTCTATAAACTATTTTTTTAATCAAGCACACAGACCTTCTTAATTCATTTGGCTCACTTCCTTGACCCAAAAAAGCACACCGTACTATATGCCCCTACCCTCCTCTTTGAAGAGGTTGAGCGGTGTCATATTTCTACTGGGGCTGCTTATGATATCCCTGTGCTGTGCTGACTTCCTCCTGGGGGTTCTTATTATGAAGGGATCACACTATCCCTGTGCTGTGCTGACTTCCTCCTGGGGGTTCTTATTATGAGGGGATCACACCATCCCTGTGCTGTGCTGACTTCCTCCTGGGGCTGCTTACGGTGCTGCTGTCAGTGCTGTATGTCACGGTGCTGCTGTCAGCGCTGTATGTCACGGTGCTGCTGTCAGCGCTGTATGTCACGGTGCTGCTGTCAGCGCTGTATGTCACGGTGCTGCTGTCAGCGCTGTATGTCACGGTGCTGCTGTCAGCGCTGTATGTCACGGTGCTGCTGTCAGCGCTGTATGTCACGGTGCTGCTGTCAGCGCTGTATGTCACGGTGCTGCTGTCAGCGCTGTATGTCACGGTGCTGCTGTCAGCGCTGTATGTCACGGTGCTGCTGTCAGCGCTGTATGTCACGGTGCTGCTGTCAGTGCTCTGTATTACGGTGCTGCTGTCAGATGCCTCTATCACGGTGCATGTGTCATTCCGGTATGTCACGCTGCTGGTGATCATCTCCTGCACCCTCTTCTTTGCCTACCCTGGTCCCTGACCTTCCCTCTCCTCCATTGCCTTCATTAGCTCCATAGTCCTGAATTGTTAGAACAATTTCCCAAATAAAATAAAAATGCTTGTAGTTATCGATCCCAAATTCACCTCATACATGTATTATGTCATTGTCCAGATGGTGGGACTACGTTTTACCCCCTAATAATTACCACGTGGCCGCAAATTCGACATGAAGGTTTGCAAAGTTCGCCTCCCATTGAAGTCAATGGGGCCCGCGGCGAACGGTCGGTTTCGCGAACGTTTGGGTCCGTTCGCATTTCGCGTTCGCGAAACGTCCCGTCGGAAGTTCGTCCATCACTATAGGCATATATATAGCTATAGCTATAGCTATAGGCATGCTTGAGAACTGACAAAAATTCTCTGGGACTTTGAGTAAACTGGCATTTTAAAGTAAAAATGGCTCTTTTTGCAGCAGTTACTGAACAATAAGAACCAAATTCTGTATTTATTTCTGAGAGGACTTCAGACCAGATATCTTTTCCCATGTCTCATAGGGAATTAAATAACTACTTCTGCCTTGGCTCAAATACCCATGAAATAAAATCAATTTTATGTTTGTCATGTTTTAAGTTAAGGGTCTACATCGCCTCCTCCTAAGTTTCTATGTGACTAATTATAGGTGATCCTTTCTAAGGCCCCTTTCACACTGGGGCGGGAGTGGCGTCGGCTGTAAAGCAGTGCTATTTTTAGCTCCGCTTTACTGACATTTTAGCGGCAGTATGTGGCCACTAGCGGGGCGGTTTTAACCCCCACTAGGGGCCAAAAAATGGTTAAATCACCCGCAAAGCGCCGCTGCAGTAGCGCTTTGCCGGCGGTATAGCCGCGCTGCCCCATTCATTTCAATGGGTAGGAACGGGACGTTTCACGAACGCGGCCGATAGTTCCGGAACCGCAACGTTCGCAGCGGGCCCCATTGACTTCAATGGGAGGCAAACTTTGCAAACCTACAGGTCAAATTTGCAGCCACAAAATAATTACTAGCTGTACAAACATAGTCCCACCACATGGCCAATGACATAACACATGTATGAGGTGAATCTGGGATCGACAACTGCAAGCATTCTTTTTTTATATGTGAAATTGTTGTGACAATTCAGTACTGTGGAGCGCATGAAGGCAATGGAGGAGAAGGAAGGTCAGGGTAGGCAAAGAAGAGGGTGCAAGAGATGATCACCAGCAGCGTGACATACAGCAATGACACCTGCACCGTGATAGAGTCATCTGACACCAGTACCGTGATAGAGAGCACTGACATCAGCAGTGTGACATACAGCAATGACACCTGCACCGTGATAGAGTGATCTGACACCAGCACCGTGATAGAGAGCACTGACATCAGCAGCGAGACATTAAGCACTGACACCAGCACCGTGATATACAGCACTGACACCGGCACCGTGATAGAGAGCACTGACATCAGCAGCGTGACAAAGAGCACTGACACCAGCACCGTGATATACAGCACTGACACCAGCACCATGATTGAGAGCACTGACAACAGCAGCGTGACATAAAGCACTCCCACCAGAACCGTGATATACAGCACTGACACCAGCACCGTGATATACAGCACTGACACCTGCACCGTAAGCAGCCCCAGGAGGAAGTCAGCATAGCACAGGGATGGTGGGAGCCCCTCATAATGAGCATAGCACAGGGATGGTGGGAGCCCCTCATAATATGCACAGCAGAATTACAGCCCCAGAAGGAAGTCAGCACAGGGATGGTGGGAGCCCCTCATAATAAGCAGCTGCAGGAGGATGTCAGCATAGCACAGGGATGGTGGGAGCCCCTCATAATGAGCAGAGCACAGGGATGGTGGGAGCCCCTAATAATATGCACAGCAGAGGTACAGCCCCAGGAGGAAGTCAGCACAGGGATGGTGGGAGCCCCTCATAATAAGCAGCCCCAGGAGGATGTCAGCATAGCACAGGGATGGTGGGAGCCCCTCATAATAAGCAGCCCAGGAGGAAGTCAGCACAGCACAGGGATGTTGGGAGCCCCTCATAATGAGCATAGCATAGGGATGGTGGGAGCCCCTCATAATATGCACAGCAGAGGTACAGCCCCAGGAGGAAGTCAGCACAGCACAGGGATGGTGGGAGCCCCTCATAATAAGCAGCCCTAGTAGAAATATGACACCGCTCAACCTCTTCAAACAGAAGGGTACGGGCATATAGTACGGTGTGCTTTTTTTGGACAAGGAAGTGAGCCAAATGAAGAAAGAAGGTCCGTTTGCTCGATTAAAAAAATCGTTTATAGACATATACATGGTCTACTGGTCACATGTGTTGAATTCCTCCGAGATCCATGCCTCATTCATTTTTAGAAATGTGAGGTAGTTAACACTGTCGTTAGCTAGGCGAGTACGCTTATCGGTCACGATCCCCCCTGCTGCACTGAACGTCCTTTCGGACAGGACACTGGACGAGGGGCAAGCCAACAGTTCGATTGCAAATTGAGCAAGCTCTGGCCAGAGGTCAAGCCTGCCCAGCCAGTAGTCCAGGGGTTCATCACTCCTCAGAGCGTCCACATCGGCCGTTAACCCGATGTAGTCGGACACCTGACGGTCTAGGCGTTCCCTGATGCTGGATCCGGGTGACACCTGTCGATGGGTCGGCTGAAAGAATGACCTCATATCCAAAGTCACCAACCAAACCGGCCTCTTCTTGCAGGCGCTGTTGGATTGGTACTCGCAACTCCTTCTCTGGGAGTGGGAATAGCTCCTCTGCCAGCGCACGCAAAAGCAGAATGCCGCATTTCTCGAAGCAAGGCCTGGAAGTGCTCCATTCTGACAGCCCTCTGTGATGGCGGTAACATTTCCGCTATTTTGTGTTTGTACCGGGGGTCTAAGTACGTTGCCACCCAGTACTGGTCCTTGACCCTTATGCTTTTTATACGGGGTCCCTATTAAAACACTGGAGCATGAAGGCCCTCATTTGCACTAAACTGGAAGCGGTGTGGTGGCCTGGCTCCTGCTCATCATCCAGGATAATGTTGTCCTCTTCATTCTCCTCTCCCCATCCACGCACAACAACAGGGATCCCAGAAAGGTTTAAAGCATGCTCTTCTTGCTCCTCCTCATCCGCCCCGGCACCATCCTCCTCTGACTCCTCTTCAGACTCCTGTTGTTCACTTGTCTCAGATAGAGTAGCCCCCCCTGGGAATTCATCCAGCATTGCGATTTCCTCATCTTCCCGCTCCTTCTCCTCCACAGCTTGATCAGTGACACGACGCAATGCACGCTCCATAAAGAAGGCATAAGGTACCATGTCACTGATGGCGCCATGGCTGCGACTGACCAGTTTGGTGATCTCCTCAAATGGCCGCAGAAGTCTGCACGCGTCACGCATGAGCAGCCACTGGCGTGGTGAAAAAAAACCCAGCTCCCCAGAACCTGTTCTGCCGCAGAGTTCATACAGGTAGACGTTAACTGCACGTTTCTGCTGGAGCAGCCTATCAAGCATATAGAAGGTTGAGTTCCATTGCGTCGGGCAATCACAATTAAGATGTCCGACCGGCAGATTGTGTCGCCGCTGAATGTCAGCAAGGCGAGCCATGGCCGTGTAAGATCTTCTGAAATGGGCCAAGATTTTCCTTGCCTGCCGCAAGATGTCCTGGACCCCAGGGTATTTGACAATCGCTGCACGACCAAGTTTAAGACGTGTGCCATGCATGACACCTGCGTGATTTTGCCCTGTTTCAATGCGCTAAGCAGATTGGCACCGTTGTCACACACCACTTTACCAACTGTCAAATCGAGCGGTGTTAGCCACTGATCTGCCTGTGAACGCAAAGCTGAAAGGAGTGCCGGGCCAGTGTGGCTCTTGGCTTCCAGGCACAACAGACGCAGCACGGCATGGCAACGTCTCACCTGGCGTGTCGAATAGGTTCTGGGGAGCTTGGGCGGCGCAGCAGAAGAGACGCTAGCAGCGGAAAAGGAGGAGTCAGCCGAGCAGGAGAGGGAGGAGGATGGAGGAAAAGAAGAGCCAGGCCTGCATGCAATCCATGGCGGTAAAACCAAATCTACACGGGTGCCACGGGTTACATGCTTGACAGCCGTCAGAAGGTTCACCCAGTGGGCAGTAAAAGTGATATACCTTCCCTGCCCGTGTTTGCTAGACCACGTGTCTGTGGTCAGATGTAACTTGGCACCGACACTGTGTGCCAGAGATACATTCACTTGCCGCTGAACATGGCCATATAGCTCTGGGATGCCCTTCTCTGAGAAATACTTCCTTCCTGGGACTATCCATTGTGGTGTTCCAATGGCCACAAATTTTCAAAAGGCCTCCAAGTCCACAAGTTTATATGGCAGTAGTTGGCGGGCTATCAGTTCTGACAAGCCAGCCGTCAATCGTTGGGCAAGAGGGTTATCCGGCATCATCATTTTTTAACGCTCGAACATTAGGCCCACGGAAGCCTGCCTTTTTGCAGAAAAACGTGAGCTTGGCGTGATGGAAGGTGGAGTGGAGGACAATTGTGAGGAGAGAGGAGAAGGAGAAGTAGAAGACGAGGCTGGACGGTGAGAGCCTGGAGTGTGGCTTTGTGTGTTCTGTTGCTCCCACTGGGCTCGGTGATGGCTGCTCATGTGCCTTCTTAAGGCGGTCGTCCCTAGGTGAGTGTTGGGCTTACCGCGACTAATGCGTTGACTGCAAAGATTGCAGATGGCAACGCTATTGTCAGCAGCGGACACGTTAAAAAAAGCCCACACTGCGGAGCCATGTGCCGGCATCCTGGGAGCACTAGATGTGACCGTACATGGTCGATAACTCGCTCCTGATACATTAGCAGTCTGCTTTGTCCCTCCTGTGCAATGTAAGTTATTCGTGCTTCTCCTCCCTATCTGCTGGTCCATATCTCCCTCTGAACTCCCCTCCTCTTCCTCTCTTGTGGGCACCCACGTGACATCACTAGACACGGCATCATCGACGTCACCTTCCCCACCGCTATAAGTAGAGATCTCGTAGTAGGCAGAAACACCGGGGACCAACCTCCTCCTTGGGTTGATCTGGGTACTGTCGTCAGACTGCTCAGTGGCAGTTCTTGCTACCTCCTCTTCCTGATCCAATGCCAAGAGTGGCTGCGCATCAGAAATGTCTTGATATGGATCGGAAAATAATTCCTGTGACTCAAGCGGAAGGTATGTGGTGGTGTTGTTGGTGGTAGTGTCTTTGGGGGTGCACATAGCAGAGAGTGAAGAAGAGGGTGCAGATCGAGAGGATGGGGAGGGTGCAGAAGAGTAAGACTGAGTGAGCCACTCAACCAAGTCTGGTGCGTCCTTTAAAGTAATTGAACGCATCTTTTGCAACTTCCCACTTTGGCTCAAGCCTGTTGCTCCTGCCCTACCCCTACCACCCCTGCGGAAGAGCCTGCCTCTTCCTCTGCCTGTCATTTTTTAAATGACCCTGTGACAAAACTCTCAGTCCCTATACCGATGAAGGACTGCTGCAGTATAGGGCAGCGGTCAGCAGTAGTGCACCTCAACCCTATGTATTGTGGACCTATACCAGTCCTTATAGAATGGCAGACTGTACCTCACTCAACCCTATGTACTGTAGTACCCTATACCTTACCAGTTCTTATAAGGACCTTTGTGGAACAAGTAGGTTGTGTGTGACTGATTAGCAGACTGTACGTCAGTCCCTATACCGATGAAGGACTGCTGCAGTATAGGGCAGCGGTCAGCAGTAGTGCACCTCAACCCTATGTATTGTGGACCTATACCAGTCCTTATAGAATGGCAGACTGTACCTCACTCGACCCTATGTACTGTAGCACCCTAGACAGACCAAGTTACCAGTCCTTATAAGGACCTTTGTGGAACAAGTAGGTTGCGTGTGACTGATTAGCAGACTGTACGTCAGTCCCTATACCGATGAAGGACTGCTGCAGTATAGGGCAGCGGTCAGCAGTAGTGCACCTCAACCCTATGTATTGTGGACCTATACCAGTCCTTATAGAATAGCAGACTGTACCTCACTCAACCCTATGTACTATAGCACCCTACACCAGGTTATTACCAGTCCTTATAAGGACCTTTGTGGAACAAGTAGGTTGTGAATGATTAGCAGACTGCAGCAGAAGGGCAGCAGTCAAGTATAATATTCTTTCTATATTTGGAAGAAAGAATATTATACGTGTACAAGCCTATTACCATACCACTGATACCAGTCCTGAAAAGAACCTTTGTGGACCTAATATAGTAACAGCTACTGATTAAACTGACCCTCACACACTGCTTCCTGCCTGTCCCTATATAAACTGACAAAACAGAGGCTACTGGAACAATAACTGGAAAAGCACTTTTGTGGACCTGATAGTAACAGCTAATGACTAAACTGACTGTCCCTACAGCAGACACACCGTCCTGTCCCTTTCTCTAAACTGACAAAAGACACTCAGGCTGCTGCAACAATCAGTAGCACAGCAAACCTATATACACCTAACACCTATACCAGTCCTGAAAAGAACTTTTGTGTACCAAATAGCTAGCGATTTGAGTCACTGCAATCTCTCCCTGCTCCACACAGCAACCTCCCCCTATAGTGACAGAAGAAAGAATGTAAAATGGCCGCCGAATCGGGTGTATTTATAAGTTAGGGGGAATGTCCAAGTGTCCATGTGCTGTAATGTCTCAATTGGCTGTCCTGTACCCCATGATGGATGTGTCATCATAGGTCAAAGTTATTTTACACAGTAAACACGGAAGTCCTCCGGGCGAACGGCGCCAATAGTCCGCCGAACGGGCGGACCACGAACAGCCGAAATTCCCCGCGAAACGACCGCCGGGCGAACCCTTCGGCCATCCCTACCTGGGAACTACACTTTTAGATACATGCAGTTGGTCCATGCTTTATTGGCTCAGTTCCCGGAAAA
This sequence comes from Lithobates pipiens, assembly GCF_037356315.1. NCBI lineage: Eukaryota > Metazoa > Chordata > Amphibia > Anura > Ranidae > Lithobates > Lithobates pipiens. The sequence goes on along the minus strand of NW_027507764.1, from coordinate 527,022,230 downwards.
GATTCCACAACTGATAGAATTAGAGCAAATGGTAAGGAAAAAGACCATAAAAAAGCTAATTTCAATTATATACAGCTACTTATCTAAAACTACATTTTCAGATATAAGTAAGCTATGTGAAAGCTGGACAAGAGATGTTCCAACATTAGTAGATAAAATCTGGGAGGAGATATGGAGATCTCCAATCCAAATACTAGTATCTCTGCGAGATAAATTAATATTGCGACCCGAACAAGGCAGGAAAGTACAAATACCCCTTTTTTTGAAAGTAGACATTCCAAGGTATTTAGTAAGAGGCATGGTGAGGTTTTTGATGTTGTAATTTTTTCCCACAATTCTTTGCAAAATGAAGATTTTTTTATTTTCTTTTTTTGCACAAAATTGTCATTGTAATTGGTTATTTCTGTCACTTGCCATGTGTATACCACAAATAATGCCCCAAAATAAATTTTGCTACTCCTCCTGAGTATTACGATACCACATGTGTGGGACTTTTCCACAGCCTGGCCACTTACAGAGGTCCAACATGCAGGGAGCACCATCACGTGTTCTAGGAGCATAAATTACACATCTAACTTGTTGATTACCTATTACACTTGTGAAGACCCTGGAGCACCAGGACAATGACACATGACACCGACGTGGCACTGATGACAGATGGCACTGATGCGTGGCACTGATGACAGATGCCACTAATACGTGGCACTGATGACACATGACACTGATGACAGATGGCACTAATATGTGGCACTGATGACAGATGGCACTTATACGTGCCACTGATTACACATGGCACTAATACGTGGCACTGATGACACATGGCACTAATACGTGGCACTGATGACATATGGCACTAATACGTGGTACTGATGACACGTAACACTGACGACAGATTGCACTGTTACCTGGCATTGATGACACGTGACACTGACAGGTGGCACTGACAGATGGCACTGATGACAGATGGCACTGATGACAGATGGCACTAATATGTGGCACTGATGACACGTGACACTGATGTCAGATGGCACTAATGACACGTGGCACTATTGACACGTGGCACTGATGACAGGTGGCACTTATACGTGGCACTGATGACAGGTGGCACTGGGGACAGATGGCGCTGATGACAGGTGGCACTGGGGCAGATGGCACTGACAGGTGGCAGTGGGGGCAGATGGCACTGACAGGTGGCAGTGGGAACAGGTGACAGTGGGGACAGATGGGCACTTTATTTATTTTTTATTATTTGTTTTTTTTTCACTAACTGCTGCATCATCTCTGCAGCGGTTCATCTCTCCCTCCTCACACGCTGTCTGTGTGAGGAGGGAAAGCCGGCGATGAGAGATGATCTCCTATGTTTACATAGGAGATCATCTCCCATTGGACGTGCCGATCGTGCTGTAAACGGCCGCTGTGATTGGCCGTTTACAGCGATCTGTGACTGGCTGTGTCCAAGGGACACGGCCAGCACAGAACTTACCCGATGCGCGCCCGCGGCGGCATGCAGAGGGGAAGTAAATAGGAGGACGTCCAAGGACGGCCTCCCGGCAAATAGCGTCCGCGCTGTAGCCATCTTGTGGCTATAGTGCGGGCGCAAAGTGGTTAAAAAAAGAAAGTTTGTTTAAAAATAAAAAGGTGGCGTTGTGGAGGCCACATTTCTGGTGACAGTGGAGCTCCAGCTGCAGAGATTCACAATGAAGTTCAGTATAAAAAAAAAAAAAGTGGAGTGGAGGCCACATGCTTTCCGTCATCGGTGGAACTTCACTCTGCAGCCAGACCGCCTTGTCAGATTAGGCGACCCGTCAGATCTAAAAACGTAAGTGATGTTTTGTCGCCGCTGTAGTGTCATATTTTGCTGCCTATCACAGGATGCTGCGGAAGTGACGTTGCCGCCAGAAATTGCGTAGTGCGCATGCGCGATGCGTTCCAAACACTCGCGCCGTGCGTTCCAACATAGTTTCGGCAATACAGTTCAGCGAAACCATCACATAATGTTACGGAAGTTATGTTACACATAACACAAACACTGGGCCGTGCGTTACAACACTAATACTTCCCTTGTTACCTAGTAGGTTTTGCATTGCTGGGACTTGTAGTGCCTATCCTGAGCTACATGCTTCAATGTTCAGTGTCCTCATCCTTATCCCTGAGCTTCAATTTTCAGTGTCCTCATCCCTATCCCCGGGCTTCAATGTTCAGTGTCCTCATCCCTATCCCCGAGCTTCAATGTTTAGTGTCCTCATCCTTATCCCCGAGCTTCAATGTTCAGTGTCCTCATCCCTATCCGCAAGCTTCAATGTTCAGTGTCCTCATCCTTATCCCCGAGCTTCAATGTTCAGTGTCCTCATCCTTATCCCCGAGCTTCAATGTTCAGTGTCCTCATCCTTATCCCCGAGCTTCAATGTTCAGTGTCCTCATCCCTATCCGCGAGCTTCGATGTTCAGTGTCCTCATCCTTATCCCCGAGCTTCAATGTTCAGTGTCCTCATCCTTATCCCCGAGCTTCAATGTTCAGTGTCCTCATCCCTATCCCCGAGCTTCAATGTTCAGTGTCCTCATCCTTATCCCCGAGCTTCAATGTTCAGTGTTCTCATCCCTATCCGCAAGCTTCAATGTTCAGTGTCCTCATCCTTATCCCCGAGCTTCAATGTTCAGTGTCCTCATCCTTATCCCCCTGCTTCGATGAGGATACTGAACATTGAAGCACAGGGATAAGGATGAGGACACTGACCATTGAAGCAGGGGGATAGGGATGAGGACACTGACCATTGAAGCACGGGGATAAGGATGAGGAGACTGAACATTGAAGCAGGGGGATAAGGATGAGGACACTGAACATTGAAGCTCGGGGATAAGGATGAGGACACTGAACATTGAAGCTCGGGGATAAGGATGAGGACACTGAACATTGAAGCACAGGGATAGGGATGAGGAGACTGAACACTGAAGCACGGGGATAAGGATGAGGACACTGAACATTGAAGGATAGGGATGAGGAGACTGAACATTGAAGCACAGGGATAAGGATGAGGACACTGAACATTGAAGCTCGGGGATAAGGATGAGGACACTGAACATTGAAGCTCGGGGATAAGGATGAGGACACTGAACATTGAAGCTCGCGGATAGGGATGAGGACACTGAACATTGAAGCTCGGGGATAAGGATTAGGACACTGAACATTGAAGCTCGGGGATAAGGATGAGGACACTGAACATTGAAGCTCGGGGATAAGGATGAGGACACTGAACATTGAAGCTCGCGGATAGGGATGAGGACACTGAACATTGAAGCTCGGGGATAGGGATGAGGACACTGAACATTGAAGCTCGGGGATAGGGATGAGGACACTGAACATTGAAGCTCTGGGATAAGGATGAGGACACTGAACATTGAAGCTCGGGGATAGGGATGAGGACACTGAACATTGAAGCTCGGGGATAGGGATGAGGACACTGAACATTGAAGCTCTGGGATAAGGATGAGGACACTGAACATTGAAGCTCGGGGATAAGGATGAGGACACTGAGCATTGAAGCTCGGGGATAAGGATGAGGACACTGAACATTGAAGCTCGGGGATAGGGATGAGGACACTGAACATTGAAGCTAGGGGATAAGGATGAGGACACTGAACATTGAAGCTCGGGGATAAGGATGAGGACACTGAACATTGAAGCTCACGGATAGGAATGAGGACACTGAACATTGAAGCTCTGGGATAAGGATGAGGACACTGAACATTGAAGCTCGGGGATAAGGATGAGGACACTGAACATTGAAGCTCGGGGATAGGGATGAGGACACTGAACATTGAAGCTCGGGGATAGGGATGAGGACACTGAACATTGAAGCTCGGGGATAAGGATGAGGACACTGAACATTGAAGCTCGGGGATAAGGATGAGGACACTGAACATTGAAGCTCGGGGATAAGGATGAGGACACTGAACATTGAAGCTCGCGGATAGGGATGAGGACACTGAACATTGAAGCTCGGGGATAAGGATGAGGACACTGAACATTGAAGCTCGGGGATAGGGATGAGGACACTGAACATTGAAGCTCGCGGATAGGGATGAGGACACTGAACATTGAAGCTCGGGGATAAGGATGAGGACACTGAACATTGAAGCTCGGGGATAAGGATGAGGACACTGAACATTGAAGCTCGGGGATAAGGATGAGGACACTGAACATTGAAGCTCGGGGATAGGGATGAGGACACTGAACATTGAAGCTCGGGGATAAGGATGAGGACACTGAACATTGAAGCTCGGGGATAAGGATGAGGACACTGAACATTGAAGCTCGCGGATAGGGATGAGGACACTGAACATTGAAGCTCGGGGATAAGGATGAGGACACTGAACATTGAAGCTCGGGGATAAGGATGAGGACACTGAACATTGAAGCTCGGGGATAAGGATGAGGACACTGAACATTGAAGCTCGGGGATAAGGATGAGGACACTGAACATTGAAGCTCGGGGATAAGGATGAGGACACTGAACATTGAAGCTTGCGGATAGGGATGAGGACACTGAACATTGAAGCTCGGGGATAAGGATGAGGACACTGAACATTGAAGCTCGGGGATAGGGATGAGGTCACTGAACATTGAAGCTCGGGGATAAGGATGAGGACACTGAACATTGAAGCTCGGGGATAAGGATGAGGACACTGAACATTGAAGCTCGCGGATAGGGATGAGGACACTGAACATTGAAGCTCGGGGATAAGGATGAGGACACTGAACATTAAAGCTCGGGGATAAGGATGAGGACACTGAACATTGAAGCTCGGGGATAGGGATGAGGACACTGAACATTGAAGCTCGGGGATAAGGATGAGGACACTGAACATTGAAGCACGGGGATAAGGATGAGGACACTGAACATTGAAGCAGGGGGATAGGGATGAGGACACTGAACATTGAAGCTCGGGATAAGGATGAGGACACTGAACATTAAAGCTCTGGGATAAGGATGAGGACACTAAACATTGAAGCTCGGGGATAGGGATGAGGACACTGAACATTGAAGCTCGGGGATAAGGATGAGGACACTGAACATTGAAGCTCGGGGATAGGGATGAGGACACTGAACATTGAAGCTCGGGGATAGGGATGAGGACACTGAAAATTGAAGCTCGGAGATAAGGATGAGGACACTGAACATTGAAGCATGTAGCTCAGGATAGGCACTACAAGTCCCAGCAATGCAAAACCTACTAGGTAACAAGGGAAGTATTAGTGTTGTAACGCACGGCCCAGTGACTGTTTGTGTTATGTGTAACATCACTTCCGTAACATTATGTGATGGTTTTGCTGAACTGTATTGCCGAAACTATGTTGGAACGCACGGCGCGAGTGTTTGGAACGCATCGCGCATGCGCCGTACGCAATTTCTGGCGGGGACGTCACTTCCGCAGCATCCTGTGATAGGCAGCAAAATATGACACTACACCGCCACCTTGCTATACCCCGCCCCCGTCCACAGTAAGGATACAGTGAGAAGGGGGTGTAACGACATATTCTGCGACCCATTGTAGTTTGCTACGGAAGTGACGTTCCACCACTGCCATCTTGCTACACCCCACACCCGTCCACAGTAAGGATACACTAAGAAGGGGGAAAGCGGACATCTTGTTACACCCACCAGAGTTTTGCATTTTACACGTATTTATAACAGTAAACTGAGGTAATATAGTGAAATACAGTACTTAGAACTCTGGCTGCATGTTGAGATGTTGAATTTTAAAAGCAGCGAACGACCGTCAGATTGGCAAACCTGTGAGAAGAGCAGGCTTGCTGCTGCTTTTAAAATTCAACATCCAAATAGTCCGTCGGATTTCTAAATATGGTATTTCACCTTATAAGCTCTGTTTTCTGTTAAAAATAACGGTGAAATGCAAAACTCCAGAGGGTGTAACAATATGCATCCTTCTTGGTGTATAGTTACTGTGGAGGAGTGTGGGGTGTAGCAAGATGGCGACGATGTAACGTCACTTCCGTTATCAATTTTGATGGGTCGCCATTGTGTCATAGTTTGCGCCTATCGTAGAATGCTACGGAAGTGCGTTGCGGCCAGAAATTTTCGCACTGCGCATGCGTTCCAAACACTTGTGCCATGTGTTCCAGAGGACTTGCGACAATGCAGTTCAGTGAAACTGTCAGATAATGTCACGGAATTGAGGGGAGGTAATCGTTACTTTAACTTTAGAGAGAGCGGCTAACCGTGGCTCGGGGGGGAGGGGATTACCTGTCCTCACTTCCGTGACATTATCTGACGGCTTCACTGGTCTGTATTGTTGAAAATCCTTTGGAACGCATGGCGCAAGTGTTTGAATGCATCGCGCATGAGCAATGCGAAATTTCTGGCCACAACGTCACTTCCGGAACATTTTACGTTGGGGAGCAAAATCTGACACTACACCATAGCTGTGTTCTATACTGGCTTTAGTTGAAAGGTCACCAAGAGGGGAAGTGACGTCAGTTACGGAGATCGAGTGAAAGCCGTGTGTTTCCAAGTGACTTCCGGCGGCTGGGTACGCGGTGGCGGGAAGGAGAGCGAGTGATTTCTTTGACGCACAATGGCCGACACATTAGAATTTAACGACATCTACCAGGAGGTGAAAGGGTTTATGGTGAGACGTGTTTGTACGATTAAAAATAATGGGTTGAAATTTGGCAGCCGCATGTGTGAGAGAATTGTCCTCCACGTCGGGCCACAGAGAGTTATCAGCCAAACTTAGCCCCCTTCTCTGTTAGCGATCACCGAGGGCCCAGTTACACCCGTTGTGTTATTGCACATACCGTATTGTGTGTCCGTATATCAGAACCAACTCTACGTGTGTGTGTAAACTGCATTATTTTGGTGTACAACCAGCCTATGGCTTTAACACAGCCAGGGGAAACCCATTGCTTGGCTGTGTTTTTGCTGCTTCCAGGCTGCCTAGTGACGCTGGTTTTAAATGGTGTAGCGCTGTACATATGAAGATGACAAGGGAAAATAATGCTACCTGCGGAGTTTGGGCGTTGAAGCTTTGCAACCTCCTCTCTTGATATGTGTTTAACCATTTACGTACTGCAGGATCATTGGCTCTTTATTTACCCAGTGCCATTTATGATCAACACTGGCTAAAAGCTGTTGGGGTATCTGATCCGCTGGGTGGTGTGTACTCAGCTGTCATTAGATGTCTGGGTGCACAGAGACGCTGGCTGTACCCAGCTTATTCAAGGGGCTGGCTACTATACAATGCATATGTCACAGCGAGCACACGGTTCTATCTAAAATGCTGATCCTTCCCCTTTCCTCAGGGGAAGGAGGGAGTGATTGAGCTTAAGAAAAGGCACAATGAATGGACCAGCTACTGATCCATTCATTCTGTTGCCTTGACTCCGTAATTGATGTTCCAGTGCCATTCATTGCAGCAAGACATCGTATAGATGAGCTACTCTCCCTTACTTGAACCTTTGCAGGAGCCAGGATGGGCTCTATACACTGTTAGCACTCTAGCAGCTGCTACGGCTCCATTGTCTACATACCCCCTCCCGATTGAGCCTGAATGGCACACACTTTTCCTAGGTATAAGTGGATATAGTTGGACAGATTGGGGTAGGGAATTCCCAAGGATGTGAGAGGTTCAGGAGAAGTCCTGGAGGCAAGCGTGAAAATGCCCTTAAAATAACCCTTTTAAAACGAGGCACAAACTCAAGGCATCCCATTCTAAAATGTAAAAATAGTTTTAAGTAAAGCAGCAACATCCACGCATGTAGGATGATCTGCTCTTTCAAATGAGGTGTGCCTTTGCAAACTGGCTTTAACTAGAGTCTGTCTCTTTCTATTTCTCTCTCATGACTCCAGGGTAGGGGCAAACAAGGATCCTGTGCCGGTACCCAACTTTCTTTTTATCAACTGATGACTTCATTGTTAGGACTCCGGTTGCTGCAAGGTTGTAGTGGTGCACAATGAAATCCCATGGCTTTGTGTAAATGGCTGGCTTGTATAAGCTGCACATGAATATATTTAGTGCACCTTCCTAACCACTTCAGCCCCTAATAATTCCTCTTCCTGACCAGAGCACTTTTTGCCATTCAACACTGTGTTGCTTTAACTGACAATTGCCCGATCGTGCGACATTATACCAAAACAACTTGGACGTCCTTTTTTTTTTTTTCCCCTCACAAATAGAGCTCTTGTTTGGTTTCCTGTGGTTTTTATTTTTTACACTATAAACAAAAATAGCGACAATTTTGAAAAAAATAAAACAATTTTTTGTTGCTATAATATCCCCAAAGAATATATAAAAAGAAAAAAAAATTCTCAGTTTAGACCGATATGCATTCTTCATATTTTTGGTAAAAAGAAAATCGCAATAAGCATATATTGATTGATTTGCGCAAAAGTTATAGCATCTACAAAATGGAGGGGGCATATGGCATTTTTATTTTTTATTAGTAATGATGGCGATCTGCGACACTGGCAGGGAAGGGTTTAAACACAAGGGGGCATTCAAGGGGTTAAGTGTGTCCTAGGGAGTGGTTCTAACTGGGGGGGATAGGGGATAGACTACCACTAACATGAAAGCAATCACTTCTGATAACGGAGCAGTAGATCCCTGCCATGTCACTAGACATAATGGGGAAATGCCTTGTTTACATAGGCATCTCCCTGTTCTACAGCTCTGTGACATGAACGCGGGACACCTGTGTACATCGAGTCCGCGTGCACGGTCACCCTATACCTGGCACATGAGCATGCCCACTAGACTCCATTTAAAGGGGACGTACAGGTACGCTCATTTTCTCACCGCTGCCATTGTACCGACGTATAGCGGCGGTCAGCAAGTGGTTAAACTGTTTTAAAGGAGAACTTCACCTTTTGGAACATGTCATTCATTCACAGCCCTCTGCGAACGGGAGACTACAAGCCCTGACAGCCTTTTCGGCTGTCAGCTTGTAGTTTCAATGAAATACCATGGCGCTGTGGAGCGCTCTGGTAGTTCATTCATTCTTCCTGATGGTGGGTATCTGTCTGCCCGTACGAGCAGTCAGATACACTGAAGTCTTTAGGAGTCCTGTATGGCACCCGCAATCTGCTGATAACAGGTGCAATGCTTTCCAGGCTCCAAGTAATAAAAATTGCAAATTTTTATCTGCAAACAGATGTGTATTTATTTTTTTATTGGTTTCCTTATTTAACTGCTTGAAGACCATCCACCACAGTTGTACTGTGGCAGGTTGGCTCCTCCTGGGCGATTTGCTGTCATTGTATGTAACCGCTTTAAGAACTCCTTGCTCCTGGGGGGCAGGGCACCAGAGCCGATGCGCGTGACCTGGCAGCTGGGATGTCTGCCGGCCACTTGCGATCGCTCCTGAGAGACAGAACTGGGATATGTCGATGTAAACAGACAGATCTCTGTTCTGTTTATGGGAGGAGAAACAGATCTGCTGTTCCTAGTAACAGCGAACTCTCTCTTCCAGTCACTACACTCCCCCCACAGTTAGAAACGCCTCCCTAGGGAACACTTAAACCCTTGATCGCCCCCTAGTTTTAACCCCTTCTTTGCCAGTGACGTTTATACAGTAATCTGTGGCTATTTTTAGCACTCATTGTATAAATGTCACTGGTCCCAAAAAAGTGTCCACTCTGTCTGTCGCAATGTCGCGGTCCTGCCAAAAATCGCTGATCACCTCCACTGATTGCGAGAGGAGCCTCTGACATACAGAAAACTGAGTGTGCTTCAGCTAGTCTTGGCTGCTCTTGCAGTCCCGCCTCTGACGAAGTACACTCGGCTTTCTGTATGTCAGCGGTGCTCACTCTTCTCGCAATCAGTGGAGGTGGGCGGGACTGCGAGAGGAGCAGAGTATATTTCACCTTTGTGTGTCTCGGCTCTGCTCGCTCCTCTCCGCTCAGTCAGTGGGAGATCGGCGCCAAATTTAAATCGGGGCAAGGCTGCACTGATGGACAAGGCTGCAGATGGACACTGATAAGGTTGCGTTGATGGGCATTTAAGTGTTTTTTTTTTTCCCTTAAACTTCCCTCCTAAAAGTTTTTTTTTTCTTAAAATTATCTCCTAAACTTTGGGTGCGTGTTATACGCCGATAAATATGGTAATATCGGCCTAAACTGATAAAGGTTTTTTATTTTTATTTTATTTTTTGTGATATCTATTATTACAGCGAAATTGTCCGGTCTTTTTTTGTTTATAGCGCAAAAAAAGTGATCAAATACCACCAAAAGAAAGCTGTTTTTGTTGGTGGGGGGAACCAATTTTGTTTGGGTCGTAAGACCGCGCAATTGTCAGAGCTACGCAATGCCGAATCACAAAAAATGGCCTGGTCATTTAAGGGGACAAATCCTTCCAGTCCTTAAGTGGTTAACCCCCGCAGTACCGACATTTTTCTTCACTTTTGAAAAACAATTGTAGCAAAAAAAAATTGATTATCTTGGGGTGTCTGCTGTCCAAAAAAGGCCTTTTTGATGGTTTTTGTACTATTCGTTTTTTATATTTTGTGTTTATTTTTATAGTAGTTAAAAGCTCTAAAAATGGTATAAAACTAATTTGGGCACGATGTTGTGAGGCAGAGTTATGTCAGTCGAACTATCACATCACCAAAAAGTGGCCTGGTAATGAAGGTTTGGTGCTAAAGTGGTTAAAGAGGAAGTAAACCCTGATAAGTTTACTTCCTCTTTCATTCCCTGCAAAGGCAAAGCATAATGGACTACTATGCATCGCATAGTAGTCCATTATGTGTCACTTACCTGACACAGGAGCCAGCGAAGTCACCGCTGTCCCCTGTAGTCCGCCGCATCCATCTTCTTGGTGGGGTCTCGCAGCTGCGCTGCTGTCATTCGGCGAAGCCGCGATGACGTCACTCCCGCACATGTGCACGGGAGCCGACACGCACGGCAGCTCCGTCGTTGAGAATGCTGCGCTCAGTGCGCCTGCGCACCGCTGTCTACGGCGCATGCGCCGTAGACAGCGGTGCCTGTTTTCGGGCAAATATCTCCTAAACCATATAGGTTTAGGAGATATTTCTTGGACCTACAGTTAAGCCTTAATCTAGGCTTACCTGTAGGTCAAAGTGGTTTGTAAGGGTTTACAACCACTTTAAGACGGTAGTAAACCAGAGCATTAAAAAAAAAACCCTTGCAAGACAATAGCATAATGTGTTAGTATGCATTGCATACTAGCCTCTTATGAAATACTTGCCTTAAAACAAAGCCCTCCAGCGGTACGCTGTCATTGCTGACAGGGCTTCCATCTTCCTCCTCTTTCTTCTGGGTTCTCGGGTTACAGTGTAGGAGTGGCCAGGGTTGTGATGTCGTCACTCTTGCACATGCGCAGGAGAGCCCTCAGCTGCAGCATGGAGCGCTGAAGATCCAGCACGGTATGCCATACCTTCAGAGCGCATGCACTATGACTATCTCCTAAACGCAGCGCGTTTTATGAGATATTTACTTGACCTACAGGTAGAACTGCACGATTAATTAAGAATCAAAATCATGATCCTTTCCCCCCCCTCATGATCTTAACCACTTTATCCCCCCGGACGATTTGGCAGCTCAATGACCGGAGCACTTTTTAAAATTTGCTGCTGCTTTAACTGGTAAGTGCGCGGTCATGCAATATTGTACCCAAACAAAATTTGCGTCCTTTTTTCCCCCCCACAAATAGAGCTTTCTTTTGATGGTATTTGTTTGCCTCTACGATTTTTCTCATATCGTCTTCCAGGACAGCCTTTGAGATATAGGGCTCCTCCCTCTGGGACAGGAAACACGTCAAGCCAATCAAATAAAAGGTGTGGTCCTCCAGGCCCTCCTCAGTTTTTGTGTTTCCTGCCGGACGGGAAGGAGCATGTTGGAACTGGTAAGGGGAGCTCCTTCTCAGGGGTTGGTCCTGGGGGGAGCACCTGGTGGACCTGACCCTTAGCACCCCTCGGTCCGTTCGGAGGGAGGAGAGGGTAGCTATCAGTCCCCGCTGCCAATTTAAACGTTCGGAGAGAACGGGACCCCGATGGGCGGCAATCTCCCCCCCCCCTCTGTAGCGCTAACCGCTCGTACCTGTCGGTCGGATGGCGGGCAAGAGACGTTCGTTTCACCGGCTGGCGTTCGGGTACTGTGAGCGGTGCGTTCGTAAGGAACGCACGGCGTCGGGCGGAGTCTTTGCGTTCCAGCATCCGGAAGTGGGAGAGACGCACTTCCGCCGGATTCGCGTCATCAGGGGGCGCCGCAGGGCCTGTTCCAGTCCTTTGGGCGCGGCGGTGTGACTACAGGGTTGCCTAGAGCGGTGTGAAGGCTCAGAGAGACTGAGTGAGACACAGGAACCATGGAGAGTGCAGTTGTGCAGGTGGACTCCGGTTCAACAGGCTCCAGTACCTCTCAGGTAAGCTTGGTGAGGGCAGACCAGGACTTGCAATGGGGGGTGGAGGGGTCACTCTGACCTTAGTACCTTCCCGGGGTGGAGAACCTGCTGGTGAAGGGGGGCACTTCCTAGGCAGACCCTAGAAGCACAGTGGTGTGGTCAGGGGTGGTATTGTAATGGGACCCTGTTTTTTCGTTGTTTTTTAGGTTAAACAGGACAGAGCCCAGATACCTTTGCCCAGAAGGAAATGTGCCGTGTGCGGGGCTAAGTTAGGCACCGGTTGGGAGAAGCTGCTTTGCCCGGATTGTGTCAGTAGCCTGGTGAAAGAGGACTCAGTGGCAGCTTGTCACAATGTTTTGACGTCCATAAAAGATGAGATGGCATCCACCTACCAGTCATTTAAAAGCATGATGGATAGGGTGCAGGGTCCCTCGTTCTCTTTACCCAGAGCCGTGAGTATGCCCTCCTTATCCGAACCAAGTCAGGAGGAGGAGGTGGATAGGGAGAGGTTACCTAGGTCATTAGCCTCCTCTAGGACAGAGTCTACTTCTGAATCTGAGGGGGAGGAAGAAGCCATTAGATCAGCTAGATACAAGCTGTCTTTGGACGATGTGGGTGACCTCCTCAAGGCTATATATGACACTTTGGAGATCAGGGAAGAACAGGTCCAGCTTTCAAAACACGACATGATGTATCAGGGGTCGAGTGTGCTGAAAGACAGGGTATTCCCCGTCCATAAATCGCTAGTTGAGGCGATTCTGCTGGAGTGGGAACAACCGGAAAAAAGGCCATTTTTTTCAGGTAGCCTTAGAAGGAGGTTCCCTTTTGAGACGGATGCGGTGCATCCCTGGAACAAGGTTCCCAAATTGGATGCTCCCTTGGCTAAAGTCTCTAAGAAGACAGATCTGGCCTTTGATGATATGGGTTCACTCAGGGATCCTATGGATAAGAGGGGAGATGTGCTGCTTAAGAGAGCCTGGGATGCCTCTTCCATTGGGCTTAAACCAGCCTTAGCAGCTACCTGTGTGGCCAGAAACTTAGAGTGTTGGCTTACACAGTTACAGTCGCATATTTCTGCGGGCACTTCTAGGCAACAGCTGTTGAAGTCTTTTCCGCTACTGTTCAAGGCTGTGGGGTTTTTGGCCGATGCCTCTGCAGAATCAGTCAAATTGGCTGCTAGATCTGCAGCACTAGTGAACGCTGCCAGAAGGGCCGTTTGGCTTAAAACCTGGTCAGGGGACGCAGCTTCAAAATTGAAGTTATGTGGATTACTTTTTTCGGGGGACCATTTGTTCGGGCCCGGCCTGCAAGAGGCGTTAGAGCGCACGCAGGATAGGAAGAAAGCTTTCCCAGAAAGGAAAAAGAGACCTGAAGGGAAGCGCCTTTTTCGAGGCCCTAGGCAGCAGAACCTGCAGGAAAGGGAGGTTCGCCCCAAAAAGCATTGGACGGGTCACAAGGGAAGGGGCAGAGGAGGAATCTTATTCAATCCTCCTCAACCCTCCCCTAAAAACCAGTGACTCCTGCGTCCCGGTGGGAGGAAGACTGGGGAAGTTCCTCCCACAATGGGATGCTTCAACCGAAAGTCCGTTCATTCGAGATGTAATAAGGAACGGCTACAGGTTGGAGTTTGGTTCAGTTCCCCTCCCAAATTTTCAAGTAACAAGGTTACCAAGGGACCAAGAGAAGGCAGAGGCTTTGGGTCTTCTTCTGGGGGATCTGGTGGACCAAGAAGTACTGGTGCAGGTGCCTCAGGAGGAGCGATGCTTGGGGGTTTACTCCCACGTATTCCTGGTAAAGAAACCTTCGGGAAAGTTCAGGCTAATACTGAATCTCCACCCCCTGAACAGATTGATAAAATACAAGTGGTTCCGGATGGAATCAATCTTCTCGGTAACCAAGTTCCTGTTTCAGGGCTGTCACATGGCCACCGTGGATCTCAGGGATGCATATTTGCATATCCCGATTCATCGGGAATCTCAGAGATTTCTCAGGTTGGCGGTGAGGTTGAACACGGGTGTGTTACACCTCCAGTTTCGAGCTCTCCCCTTCGGGCTTTCAGCCTCACCAAGGATTTTTAGAAAGGTTCTGGCAGAGGCACTGGCCCCATTAAGGCTCAAGGCTATAACGGTGATTCCATATCTGGACGATCTACTGTTCATAGCCCAGTCGGCCCAAAAGCTGCAGAAGGATGTACAGGAGGCCTTGGGTTTCCTGCGCTCACTGGGGTGGCTAATAAACCAGGAAATGTCCCAGTTGACCCCCTCACAGGAGGTCCTGTATTTAGGATACAGGATTTCTTCGGTGGAGATGAGGGTATTTCTTCCTGCGGAGAAGATCAGCAAGCTAGAACAGGCGGTAGCCCAGCTTCAATCAGGTCGGGAAGCCCAGATCAGGGAGGCTATGAGAGTCCTGGGGTTGATGACATCATGCTTTCCAGCGGTGGCCTGGGCAAGGCATCATCAGCGTCCTTTACAGAGACTCATGCTCCGTAATTGGGATGGCAGGCAGCAGAGCCTGGCTCAGGTTATGCCCCTATCCTCGGCAGTCAGGAGGTCTCTGTGGTGGTGGCGGGCCCAGGTCAACCTAGACAGGGGTTTTCCCTGGTCCCCACAAGCTACGGTGGTGGTCACGACCGATGCCAGTGCGCTGGGTTGGGGTGCCCACCTAGAGGGAATCTTAGTCCAAGGTACCTGGTCGAACCTAGAGAGAGGTCGTTCCTCAAACCAGAAGGAGCTTCTGGCGGTTTGGAAGGCTATAGAAACCTTCCAGTCCCAGTTACAGGGCAGGGACCTGCAAGTTCGTTCAGACAATGTGGCAGCAGTAGCCTACCTGAACAAGCAAGGAGGAACCAGAAGCCCCGCGCTGCAGGTAATTGCGGACAGAATCTTCTGCGGGGCAGAGAAGAACTTGTCCTCAATATCAGCCATTCACCTGAAGGGAACTCAGAATTCGCTGGCCGACTTTCTCAGTCGCCAGAAGATAGGTCAGGACGAGTGGTCCCTCAACAAGGAAGTGTTCGAGGAGATTGTGTCATGCTGGGGAAGGCCAGAAATAGACCTATTTGCAACAGAAGGCAACAGGAAGGTGACGCAATTTTTTTCGGTTCACCCACAGGATCGGGCCAGGGGGATAGACGCCCTTGCCAATCCATGGCTGTTCGGCCTGTGTTATGCCTTTCCTCCGGTAAGGATGGTGGCGGAGGTCAGAAGTTCCGATCGGAAGCTACGGACCTCATTTTAGTGGCTCCTTTTTGGCCAAGGAGACCCTGGTTTGCCAGCATAAAGAGATTGGCTGTTCATCCTCCGCTGTTTCTACCAGTCAGGGAGGATTTACTTTCCCAGGGGCCGATCCTGTGTCCTCAGATAGAGAGGCTCAAGCTTGTGGCCTGGTATCTGAGGAGCAGATCTTAAGATCACAGGGTTTCTCAGAAAGAGTGGTTAAGACCTTGTTAGAATGCCGTAAACCAGTTACTAGGGCAATTTATGCCAAGGTAGGAAAGAGGTTTAATTCCTGGTTGCGAGAACAGGGGGTTGCAAGTCCTGGGTTCCCGGCAGTCCTAGACTTTCTACAAGCAGGGGTAGAGCTGGGCCTATCTATCAGCACTCTAAAGGTACAGGTGGCGGCCTTAAGTGTTTTCCTTCAGTCCTCCCTTCAGCAGAATCCATTTGTCAGGAACTTCTTCAAGGCTTTATCTAGATCCAGGCCTGTGAGAATGAAGACCTGTCCTACTTGGGATTTGGCCTTGGTTCTGAGGGCTTTGACCCAAGATCCATTTGAACCATTAGAGGGAGCATCACTTAAGTGGATGGTACTAAAGACTGTATTTTTGATAGCGATCACGTCAGCTAGAAGGGTCAGTGATCTGCAGGCGCTCTCGGTCAGAGAGCCATTTCTGTTAATTTTAGAGGACAGGGTAGTACTTAAGACTGACCCTAATTTTCTTCCTAAAGTTGTGTCCACTTTTCATAGGACACAGGATATTATTTTACCAACATTTTTCTCAACCTCAGGAGAGGACGAGGCGAGATCTTTAAGTTTGTTAGACGTCAGGAGAAGTCTATAAATTTTTTTAGAAGCCACTAGGGTCTTCAGGA
Source organism: Lithobates pipiens (assembly GCF_037356315.1). Taxonomy (NCBI): domain Eukaryota; kingdom Metazoa; phylum Chordata; class Amphibia; order Anura; family Ranidae; genus Lithobates; species Lithobates pipiens. The sequence continues at coordinate 527,005,765 of NW_027507764.1, read as the reverse complement.
AGTCAGACTCACTTTTTGTTAATTTTTTGGGCGCCCGCAAGGGCTGCAAGGCGTCCAAATCGTCTATCGCCAGGTGGATACGAATGGCGATAGTTAAAGCCTATGAGTTAGAGGGGAAGCAGGCACCCTTAGTTAAGGCACACTCTACAAGGGCGGTTTCCGCATCGTGGGCAGAGAGGGCTGGAGCCTCTCCGGAGGAGATCTGCAAAGCAGCAACGTGGTCCAGCTACTCAACGTTTGCAAGACATTACCGTCTGGATTTATGGTCTGATAAAGAGCAGACTTTTGGACGTAAGGTCCTCCAGGCAGTGGTCCCGCCCTGACAAGGTGAGCTCCTTGCTTATCATCTCAAAGGCTGTCCTGGAAGACGATATGAGAAAACCGGAGTTAGACTTACCGGTAACTCTTTTTCTAGGAGTCTTCCAGGACAGCCTGGTTTCCCACCCAAAGTTGTTTAAGTTGGGCTAAGTGGTGAGGATGTGTACTAACGTGATTGTTAGTGTGTTATGTCTTTCAGAGCCTTCCGGCGGTTCTTGGAGTAAAACTGAGGAGGGCCTGGAGGACCACACATTTTATTTGATTGGCTTGACGTGTTTCCTGTCCTGGAGGGAGGAGCCCTATATCTCAAAGGCTGTCCTGGAAGACTCCTAGAAAAAGAGTTACCGGTAAATCTAACTCCGTTTTTTTTTTTTTTTTTTTTTTTTTTTTTGCAATATAGACTGAAATTTTTTAAAACAAAATATTTTCTACTTTTTGTTATAAAAAAAAAAGTAATAAACTCAATTTTTGTCATGCATTTAGAAAATGTATTCTGCCACGTCTTTGAGAAAATAAAAAAATGGGCATAAGCGTATATTGATTTGCGCAAAAGTTATAGCGTCTACATTTTCTGCAATTTACGCAGCTTTTAGTTTGACTACCTATCTCATTTCTTCCTCCCCCCCACAAAAAAAAAACCCATTTTGTTAAGTAGACACCCAAGGAAATTGCTGAGAGGCATGTTGAGCCCATTGGATGATTTTTTTTATTAGTTTTTTTTGTCACAAGCAGGGATGCTCTTTATGTTCGAGTGGAGCATTGGCTGTTCGCCGAACATCGAACAATTTTGGGTGTTGCCGGCAAATTCGAAAGCCGTGGAACACCCTTTAAAAGTCTATGGGAGAAATCAAAAGTGCTCATTTTAAAGGATTATATGCATGGTATTGTCCTAAAAAGTGTTTGGGGACCTGGGTCCTGCCCCAGGGGACATGTATCAATGCAAAAAAAAAACGGCCGTTTTTTCGGGAGCAGTGATTTTAATGATGCTTTAAAGTGGTTGTAAACCCTTAAAAACCACTTTGACCTACAGGTAAGCCTAGATTAAGGCTTACCTGTAGGTCCAAGAAATATCTCCTAAACCTACACAGTTAAGAGATATTTGCCGAAAGACAGGCACCGCTGTCTACGGCGCTCCGCTGTCAGCGGCGATATGCCGCGAGTGGTGGCTCCCGTGCTCATGCACAGGAGTGACGTCATCACGGCTTCGACGAATGACAGCGGCTGAGCATCGAGACCCACGAGAAGATGGATGCTCCGGACTACAGGGGACAGCGGTGACTTCGCTGACTCCTGTGTCAGGTAAGTGACACATAATGGACTACTATGCGATGCATAGTAGTCCATTATGCTTTACCTTTGCAGGGAATCAGAGGAAGTAAACCCATCAGGGTTTAAAATGAAACAGTAAAAGTGTAATATTCCTTTAAATTTCGTACCTGGGGGGTGTCTATAGTATTGCCTGTAAAGGGGCGCATTTTTCCTGTGTTTTGAATAGTCTGACAGCAAAATTACATTTATAAAAAGTCATTTAAAACTACTTGTGGCCATAATGAAATGTCGGTCCGCAATACACAAATCTTCATTGATAAAAACGGCATGGGGATTTCCCCACAGGGGAACCCTGAACCAAAATAAAATAAAAAAATGCATGGGGGTCCATGCACCTCTACAACAGCACAGGGGTTGTTTGTAGTGCATTGCTTGATAAAGCTTCAGTGCATGTGCATCACCCCCTTAATCACGTGTTAAAGGATAGGTTCACCTTTTTATTAAGGTTTCTACTGAAAGGAGAAGAATTAACTCAAGGGACACACCATATACTAACTGTAATTTATGACCCCTGTGTTGATTTTATATTTAAATTTTTAGCTAACCAAATTTGGGCTTTAAAGTCCTGTACTATCCTCCTCTTCAGCAATGTGATATGCGTGATTTCCTACACTGCCACTGACATCTCGCCTTCAAGTTGACCTTTGATCTGGGAGGAATACCAAAGCTGTCAAGCAGGCTCTCTGTAACCAGTTATCCAGTGCAGAAAAACCCCAGCCAACAAGTGTAAATGAGCCCTAAGAAAAGGCCTCAAAGATTTTTAGGTTTCATTTTCTTTTCTCTTTTGACAGAATGATGGACGTCTACGTTTATCTAAGGCAGGACTTATGTACAAAAATAACAAAACTGGAAAAGTGGAGAATATTGCAGCAACTGACTTGTCAGAAGGGATCTGGCGTCGCGTGGCACTTGGGTATGGTCTCCGACTGTCAACACGTACAGGTCATGTGTACAAATATGACGGTTTCAGGGAGCCGGTAAGTGCAGATGGTACATTTTTTTTTTATAATTGACTTACTGTAACCCAGATTATGAGCAACCTGAGGTACAGGGTGCAATAAATATGCATCCACGTGTTCATAGCCAGAGACCCAGTCGAAGCCATTAGATCTTATTACAGCCAAGCGACATGCTTATTTTGAGAAGGAGCTTGCCTGACTTGTTTGAAAGGTACATTTATTATCTAGGAGTGTGGACATTTTTAAAAACTACTTGTCCATGAGACTAAATCAGGGTCCTAATCCATTTGTCTTGATTTAAACAAATTTTTAATCAAAACCAAATTTTAAATCAGAGGTGCTTTTATGAAGTCTGAGGCTTTTGAAAACGAAAGGGGCTTTATTGTGGACTTAAACTTTAATGTTTTTAATATGGCAATGTTTATCTCCTACTTGCCTTTCTGCCTGTCTCCAGAACCACAACAGGGGACTAGCAGGGACAGGAGACACCTTGCAGTGTGATGAGCACCAATTGGGTGCCTGTTAGGAAAGGGGAGTGGGGGTTTCATGTAATTTTCTAGCAAAAAATATTGATTTTAACTTAAAGCGGAGGTCCACCCTAAAGTGGACCTTCCGCTCATTGGAATCCCCCCCCCCCCCCCCTCCGGCGCCACAATTGGCACCTTTCAGGGGGGAGGGGGGTGCAGTTACCTGGATAATCCAGGTAACTGCACCCACTTCCGGGATAGCTCTCTGCGGAAAGGGGCGTAGATCTACGCCCCTTTCCGAAAGTCCCCCACTGCCTGCTGGGAAATGCACAGATCCCAGAGGCAGCGGGTCCATACTTATTGCACAGCGCAACTCGCGCATGCGCAGTAGGGAACCGGGAAATGAAGCCGAAAGGCTCCACTTCCTGATTCCCATACCCAAGATGGCGGCGGCAGCACCCGAGTGACGATCGAGTCAGCAGCTGCTGTATTTGTAGCTGCTGGCTTTAAAAAAAAAAAAAAAAACGGCAGACTCCCGCTTTAAGTGTCAGAAAAAGATTTAGACTTTAAGTGGTTAAACTTCCTGCATTTACAGTGGTTGAAAGCTTGGCAGACTGCCCAGTGAAGGGAAGTTATTTCCCTTTGATCTAAGAAGTGTTAGTTACAATGTTTCATGTTCTACACTTGGCAGATTGTCCAGGATGTTTTCTTTTGATAGCTGAGTGAGCAGATAATCTCTCCACTTCTTTATATGAAAGAATCGCCTACTCTCAACGGGAGAGATCGTCAGGGGAGTGAATTGAGATCGCATTTTTTTAACGATTAATCATGCAGCTCTAATGCTAATCAGCCAAATCATCATTCCATTCCGTTTAAAGGATACATTTCTCACCGACCGACACAACTCCTCTCATAACCATTGGGTTGTTATGCCCTATTACTAGGAGATACTAGGCATTAGTTGTAATACAACACTCAGAACTCTTAGTTCCGCCCAGGGGGTGGTCCCTTGGGCAACAACCCTCCACCTTGCCATGCAGTCATTAGTTTTATTTTGCCTAGTGAAGGAGAAGGACCTAGGAACCCTGCGGGCCTATCAGTCCATGATTTTTTTTTATGCAGAAGCGTGACTTTTTGCGCAAGATGATTGATCCTGTAATCTACTATCAACAGTCGGCTGGGTAACAGGTTGGATATCCTTATCCTTGTAGTCTCCCCAGTCCAGCCATCGAGCGTGTGCAGGGCGCAGCTACGCGCTCGGCAGGCCACGACGAAGCCTCTGCTCCAGAGGTGGTCAGTGAGCTTTTATGCTCCGGGGCATACATATGACTGGGCTACTGATGTCGCAGTATGCCGGGCCAGAGGCCACCCTGTACTGATCAATGAGTGGGTCTGTGATGGAATGGCTCCCAGCTCTTCAGGACTGGCAAAGTACAGCTCTCCCTGCCTCGGTGGGGCTGAACAACTGGGCATTCCCTCGGAGGTCAATTCAGGGGTCCCTCACCTCTCTTCTCTCCCCTGTCCCTATCTCCCCCTCCCCCCCCCTTGGGAAGAATGGGGATTATGGTTCTAGTGCTTACTCCCTTAATGTGTTCCCTTCCTACTGCTTAGAAAGTGCCCCCTTGCAACGCGTCCCTTAAGAATACCTGGACAACATTGTTTAGCCGAACTGGTAAAACAGGAATCTCCTCAAAGCTCGGATCTTTTGTTCTTACAAAAGGAGTTTACGAATACTTTTCAGTCTTTCCGCTCCTTTTTGGACAAGCACCAAGCGCTCCTATGAGGGAGTCAGGCCAATGTACCATCCAGTCCTCTGCAATCCACTTCAGTATCCAGGGAGGAGATTGACTCAGAGGAAGGAGGGCATAAGCAGGGTCAGCTCCCCCAAAGCCTCGGGATGCAGATACGGTAGATCGTCTAGATACAAATTATACTTGGAGAAGGTGGATGATTTGATTAAAACCATTCATACCACCCTTAGCATTCAGGAGGATAAGGTTGACTTATCCCTGCATGATAAAATATTTGAGGGCCTTGGGGAAGTGAAACAGTTTTTCTAGTTAACAAGGTCCTTTCAGAGGCTGTCAAATGAGTATGGAATGACCCAGAGAGGGCTCAGTTTTTCTCTCAATCCCTTAAGCGAAGATTTCCCTTTTGACGAGGATGAGTTGCAGTGGAAAGGCCGGGACTGGATGCAGTATTTTCCCAAGTTTCTCGCATTACTGACCTAGATGCCATGGACAAACGAGCTGATTCGTTTTATTTATTTATTTTTTTATATAAAAGCATGGGATTAGTCAATGGCCAATCTCAAGCCAGCCATGGCTTCAACTGTGGTAGCTAGAAACTTGGAGCACTGGCTAAAACAGTTAAGGGAGCGTGTCGAGGGAGGTACCTCCCAAAAGGATCTGTTGGACAACATTCCGGTTCTTCTAAAGGTAGTGGGGTATGTAGCAGATGCCTCTGCGGAGTCGATCAGTATGTCCACCAGAACTTCGACTTTAGTGAACTTGGCACAGACTGCCCTCTGGTTAAAGTCTTGGTCAAAGTTAAACTCTGTGGGCTCCCATTTTATTGGGGATCTGTCATTATTTGGTCCTGTCTTAGAGGCTATCTTGGATAGGTCCGCAGATAAGAAAAGAGACTTTACCAGCAAAAAAAAGTGCCCTTCGTTTTAAAATGTTCATCTTTTAGCAAACCCAAGTGTCCAAATAGGCAGGCTATAAGAAGCCCTGGAATGTGTAAAGGGGGCGAGGCAGGGCTGGAGTTCTGTTCAGGCTGCCTGGACAGCCAATTAAAAGCCAGTGATGGTGGTCCTGCTGTGGGAGGGAGACTCCTATCCTTCCTCCCTCAGTTGAGAGTGGCAACATCCAGTCTGTTTTGTCCTCTGTGTGTGTGTGTGTGTGTTTTTTTTTTTGTTTTTGTTTTTTAAGGAACCATCAGGGAAGTTTCATGGCATCCATTGATCTCAGGGATGCTTACCTTCACTTCCCAAAATCTCGTGGCTTTGCAAATATTTTTGAGTTTGGCAGTCAGCTCAGAGGGCACAATATCCCATCTACAGTTCAGAGTCCTACCTTTTTGGGTTATCCTCGGACGTAGGATTTTCACCAAGATCATGGCGGAATCCTTGGCGCCTTTGAGGATTCAGGGAATTATGATAGTTCCCTAGTTAGACGATTTTCTGTTTGCCAGCTCAGAAGAGCGGCTGCTGACAAATTTGACAAACGAACACCAATTGCAAAACTTGAGTTTTTTTCTCCTAAACAAGGAGAGGTCCTATCTGGTTCCTTCCCAAGTGATAAGATTTTTGGGCTACAACATAGACTCAGACTCAGACTCAGTTCAGCAAAAGTTCTGCCTACCAGATGGGAAAACATCCTGGAAGTGGTAAAAGAAATTCAGACAAGCTTGCCAGTTACGGTTTGGTCGACTGTCATCATTGGGTCTCCTAACTGCCTCTATTCCGGCTGTTCAGTGGGCCTGCCTCCGCTCAAGACAGCTGCAGCATATAATTTTTCAAAATTGGAAGAACAAAGAACCCTTAGAGAAACTATTCAGGATTCCCTTACACATACGGAGGAAATTGTGGTGGGTGGAGGAACCAGTCAAATATGAGCAAAGGCCTACATTGGGTGTTCCCTGTCTTAAGAAGGGAGGGTAGTTTTGCCCAGGAGGCCTGGTCAAGCTTAGTACCAAAAAGATCATCCAATTGGGGGGGGAACTAAAGGCAATTTTGATGGGGCTTCTTTGCTTCCAGGAAACAATTAGGGGCCAACGTGTTCAGCTCCTGTCTGACAGCGTTATGTCGATCGCCTATGCGACAAAGGGAGGTACCAGTAGCAGAGTTCTCCTGACTTTAGCTCGCAAGATCCTAGTTTGGGCAGAGGAGAATCTGGCTTCCCTGTTGGCCCTGTACCTGAAGGGCAGATTGAATTGGATGTCAGATTTCCCGAGCAGGAAGAACATTTCAGAATTCTGGTGGAGTCTAAATTCGAACGTTTTTCAGGTGGTGGTGAACAAGTAGGGCATTCCGCAGATTCATCTGTTTGCGACCCACTCGAACACACAGGTTCTGGCTTAATTTATCCTGAACAGAGGGGATCAGGCAAGGGACTTGGATGCTCTGGCCCAGCCTTTGGACTTCTTTTGTGTTTTATGCTTTCCCTCCCCCTTCCAGTTAATACCGCTGGTCCTCAAAGTTTCAGGAAAAATCTAAAAATCAAATACTTGTGGCCCTCTATTGGCCCAAGAGGATATGGTTCTCGATTGCTTCTGAACCTGGCAGCAGTTCCTCCATTGGATACTACCACTGCGGGACAATCTACTGAATCGGGGTCCCATCTTTCATCCAAATGTAAGCCAGCTCAAGTTAGTCTGGTTTCTGAAGAGTAGATACTGAAGAAAAGGGGTCCATTGGACAAATTTGTTTCTAAGCTGCTGAATAGCTGGAAGAAAGTTATTAGAGACCTTTATTGGTTTGGAAATGCTACAACTCCTGGTGCATTGCTAAGCAGTATTTGCTGCATAAGATTTTCATCCTTGAATTTCTTCATGATGGAATGGCGAAGGGGTTAGAGATTAGCACCAGGTTTTTTTGGGGTTTTTTTGGGAAACAATTTTCACAAGATCTGTTGATGATTGATTAAGTTATTTAAGGCCCTGGGTGGGTCAGTGATTCTGCAGGGTCTAACTGAAACACCTTTTGAACCTCTAGAAAACGCTACAATAAGGGATTGAACCTTTTGTAAACAGTCCTATTGGGGGCAGTCGCCTCTGCCAGAAGAGTCGGTGAGCTGCTAGTTTTTTCTATGGTCGAACCCTTTGTAATAAGTTTTCCAGACCGGATAGTTCTAAAGGTGGACCCAAGCTATGTTCCAAATGTCTCTTGCTTTTTTTTCATCAATCGTAACAAGTAGTTCTTCCAACATTTTGTACATCCCCCCAACTGGTCCTAAAGAGGAAGTTTTCCACACGCTGGACGTGAAGAGATGTCTACTACGATACCTAGTGATAACTAAGCAATTTAGGAAATCAAGTTCTCCCTTACGTTATCTTGAAAACAGCACAAAGAGACCGTGCTTCCAAAAGCACATTAGGAAGATGGCTTAGGACATCCATTAAAGAAGCCTACACAGCCTCATTGCAGATGCCCCCGGAAGGTATCTTGGCTCGTACAACTAGGGCAGTAGCAACTAGAGGTCGACCAATATGGATTTTTCTCTGGCCGATGCCGATATGTAGAAATCATGGCGGCCGATGGTTATATAGCAGTGATTACTGTATAAATGACAATGGTCCCAAAAATGTCCGATGGGTCCCCCACAATGTCGCAGTCACAATAAAAATCGCTGATCGCTGCCATTACTAGTAAAAAAAAATAATAAAAAATTATTAATAAAAATGCTATAAAACTATCCCTATTTTGTAAACGCTATAACTTTTGCGCAAACCAATCAATCGCTTATTGCGATTTTTACCAAAAATATGTAGAAGAATACGTATCGGCCTTATCTGAGGGAAAAAATGTTTTTTTTATATATATTTTTGGGGGATATTTATTATAACAAAAAGTAAAAAATAATGCATTTTTTTTTCAAAATTGTCGCTCTATTTTTGTTTATAGCGCAAAAAATAAAAACCGCAGGGGTGATCAAATACCACCAAAAGAAAGCTCTATTTGTGGGAAAAAAAGGACGTCAATTTTGTTTGGGAGCCACGTCGCAGGACCGCGCAATTGTCAGTTAAAGTGACGCAGTGCCGAATCGCAAAAAGTGGTCTGGTCTTTGACCAGCAAAATGGTCCGGGCTGTAAGTGGTTAAACAAAACAAACCTCCAATCAGTTTACTTGTATGTATGATTTAGAGTAAAAAAAAAAAAAAAAACTATATATTAAATAAAAACAGGTAGTCAAAACTTTTGGACGAAAAAAAAAGTGTAAAAATAGTGTATTTTTTTTCCCCCAAAAAATGCATTTGAAAGACCTCTGTGCAAATGCCGTGTGACATAAAATATTGCAACTGCTATTTTATTCCCTAGGATCTCTGCTAAAAAAAAAATATATATATATATATATAAAAAATTTTTTGGGGGGGTATAAGTGATTTTCTGGCAGAAAATACAGGTTTTTTTTTACTTGTAAGCAACAGGTGTCAGAAAATATTTGGTCTTTAAAGCGGGGTTCCACCCTAAAGTGGAACTTCCGTTGATCGGAACCCTCCCCCCCCTCCGGTGTCACAATTGGCACCTTACAGGGGGGAGGGGGGTGGAGATACCTGTCAAAGACTGGTATTTACACCCACTTCCGGGCATAGACTCCCATAGAAGTCTGTCATTTCCTGTCCTGCCGTGCTGTCTGCCGGGACACACACGGGTCCCAGTGACAGCGCGAATAATTCCTATTGCGCTGCGCGACTCGCACAGTAGGGAACCGGGAAGTGAAGCCGATTTGCTTTACTTCCGGATTCCCTCACCTAGAATGGTGGCGGCAGCAGCCGAGAGCCGAGCGATCGATCGGCCTCGGCTGCCGGCATCGCTGGAACCCGGGACAGGTGAGTGTCCATTTATTAAAAGTCAGCAGCTGTAGTAATTATAGCTGCTGGCTTTTAATATTTTATTTTTTTGAGGTGGAATCCCTCTTTAAATGGTTAAACTGAGAACTCTACACACTGAGATGACTTCATTCAAGTGTAAACATTGTATGTTTTTGCTCTTTTCTTGGCAGACTGCCCAGAGAGGAGGAAAGTCGTTTCTATGACGACTCAGGCAACTTACACTGACTTCTATTACAGAAGTAATTTCTAAGTCGCTCTGTAGTTCTAAATCGGCCTTTTTATCAGCACAATCGGCCGATGCCGATTAATTAAAAAACGGCAAATATGGGCTGGCCGATATATCGGTCGACCTCTAGTAGCAACAACCTGGGCTGAGGGCTGGCACCCCACCCATGTAAATCTGTGAGGCAGCAGCTTGGACATGTTTGTTTACTTTCATCCTGTATTAAAGTCTATTTACTGTCAGCCTTGGAGCAGGCTTTGGGCCAGAAGGTCCTGCAGGTGGTGGTTCCACCCTAGAGTAAGTTCTCGCTTATTTATCTCCAGGTGCTGTCCTGAAAGATGTCTTGAGAAAACTTTAGTTGGGCTTACCAGTAACTATTTCTAGGAGTCTTTCAGGACAGCAGCTATTACCCTTCCTAATGGTTTCTGTTTGTCTTTTTTCTGATTCTGTCTTTCAGCATAGCTGGAGGTTTCTCAATTACAACTGGAGCCATGGGGGGAATGGTCCTTCCTTTTTATAAGACATTGATCTGTGTTTCCTGGGAAGCTTCTCCCTCCTGTACCGAAAGAAATATCGGTAAGTCTAACTAAGGTGTCTTTTGTGCTCCACTGAATGTATTGCAATGCAGACCACACTGCATTACGTTCTATTTTAGCCTTGATGCCTGGGGAACTGTCAACTGTGTCTGCTCACCTCCCTCCCCTCTACCCAACAGCACCTGCTATGTTGGTCCCGGGCCTACACATGGCCAAGCAGAACATGGGATACATACTGGGGGTGGGGGGCACTTTACCTTGGGTGTGTGCTTCCATCTGGCAAGTAAACCCTGCAGCATGCCCGCTGCAGGGCTGAATGTTTAAAGATAAAAATATTTCCTTCCCAGAGCTGGATATCCCGGGCGTCTGGTGATATCAATTATGCATCCCTGCTTTCTACTTGAGTCACTGGGCCTTTTTCTCAAAGTAAAGGTACAGGCAAAGCTCATTTGACTATTCTTCTCCTGTGGATCACGGAAGCACAGTTTGTTCTGTGACCTGTTTTCATCAGACAGCAGGCTGAAGTCCTCTATCTGCAGTCTCAAGCTTGTTTAATCACTTAAATTCCAGCCCACTTTCATATACAGCCTATGGATGTACTGTGGTTTATGAAGTATGTGCAATATTTGATACCCCACTGTGAATGCTATGAATATTATGAGGCTGTATAAATTATAACCATGTAACATTCTGTTGTCTGCATGACACAAACAACTTTTTTCAAGGAGTTCGAAAAGCTGTCTGAATACTTCAAGACTCACTTTCAAGTTGATTTGGTCGAGAAGGACATGTGTGTGAAAGGATGGAACTGGGGATCTGTGAGGTTTGGAGGTTTGTCTCTTTTTAACTCATTTTACCTTCTTTCAAGAGAAAAAAAGTCTGAGTAGCTTGCAGTTGGTTAAATGAATTTGGTAAATGGGCATTTTTTTTTTACTTTTTACTAAAGTGATTTTGTAGCCAAAAAAGCAGCTACCAATACTTATTTTTGTGTCGTGACACTTTTTTTTTTTTTTTCCCTGATAATGCCCAGCTCACCTACCTCTGCCTTGTTGGTGTAGTAGTAGAGCACTTGCCGGAGATTCTGCAGTCCAGATGTCATGTCTTGCACTGCTGCATCCTCGTGCGATGACATCCTCTGTGTCTCTCTATAAAGGCAGCATTTGCAGTGTGCGGACTTGAAGGTATTGGTACGAGTACTCATGGAAATGCTTAGTATCTGTATGGATATCAGTGTCTGTGCGACACTAATTATAAGTTTGAGCCTCATGAACTGATTGAGGTGTGTGAGGTGGATGCAGAAGAGGATCCTGCAGAGGGAATATAAACTTTCTACATTTTGAGACCCAAGTTGAGGTTTAATGCCATATGCTTTCTGCAGTGAGCTTGCTTATTGATGCAGTGCATGTTAGCCTTGTTTAGCTACAACAGAATCTTCTCAACCTTAACAAGCTCCTTTTGTCACTAAGCAGCCGTGAAATAAAAAAATAAAAAAAATTGTTTGCTTATACAGTACCAGACACTGGTAGATTTAGAGACAACTGGGTTTTAGGTACCTTGAGGTGAGTGAACACCATCAAAAATAAAACTGTACGGACCCCCATATAACTACTCCAAGCAGTCTTTAGTTCTTTGCTGGCAGCAGCCATCTTGACACAGCTGGATAATACAATGTGGCTAGGGCATCTACAGTGGTCAGCATGTGTTGGAGCACAGCTTGTCGGGTGCACAGGAGTTATAGTTGTGCGTTGATAAGGGGGAGAAAACATTTGGGACTTTAAATGAGGTACATGATGTGGATCAGTAATAAATGTGAAAATCCACTTGAATAATTCATATATATATATATATAGTTGGATTGATGCACACTGATATTAAAAAGACACTTTATTTTGTTGCAAAGCATATAGTACAAGATGGCCATTATTGCAACAACCACTTCAGGCAAGGAAATATTTGTCATGATGTTAAAGATCAACTGTAAAGCACTGGAAGATCAATATAAAAAACAGGGAGCTGATCATGTACAAAATCACAATCTACAGTATGGTCCATATTAAACAGGCAATGTGTATATATAGTTACATAAGCTGAATAAAGACACCAGTCTATCCAGTTCAACCTGAATGTCCACAACCGTCCCCATCCCTGCACACTCACATTGGTCCCTACCCCCGAGGAGCCCACAATCCAAGGTCCCCATTCATATACTAGGGCCAATTTTAGACAGAAGCCAATTAACCTACCTGCATGTCTTTGGCGTGTGGGAGGAAACCGGAGTACCCTGAGGAAACCCATGCAGGCACAGGGAGAATATGTAATTCCAGGCAGGTGTTTCATCCATATAGCTTGATGTGTTTCATGGAGTATGCGCAAAGATTCAAGTCTGTACCAAATATGTAAATGGTATTATAATTGGGCCAAAAACAGACGGGAAAGAAGAAAAAACAGAGGTGAACCCACCAAAAAAAGGTGAGATCCCTACATTAATATACTCACAGATTAGCTCAGAATTCAAAATGTGGTGATATGAAATGGGGGATATCAGGGGAAATGTCTGTATTGTGAGCTGAGGGAGTGTTGTCGATGGCTGGTAATAAAAGGTAATATGCCCGGCAGTCCAAAAGAGTTCTGAAAAGGTGATTTGAGATAGAATGAATATATATATATATATATATATATATATATATATATATATATATATATATATAATAGAGAGAGAGAGAGGGATAATATATATCTCTATCTCTCAATGGGTGCTTGTTTCCTTCTCGGACAGCACGCTTTTCACACAGACGCCTCGTGGCTGACACGGGAGAGCGGACAGCAGCAGCACAGTGTGGTACCTGGGTCAGGGTGGTGAGCCCTGCGGGGGGGGAGGGGGGGGCCTTCAATCTGTGGCAGTGAGGAGAGTGGACACTTTGTGTGGCTTACCTTGGGTCCCTAAGTGGTGACAGGCGAATGTGGGTCAGCATGATGTCAGAAGCTAGCGCTTCTTCCCCATACATCCCTGTTATTGCAACTGGTTCCCCTGCGATCCTAGAGGCCTTTGTTGTCAGGGTAGAACTGCCGTACGGACGCAAGGGGGGGGGGGGTAAAGGAAATGTCCCCTCCACCCACCATCTTCTGGGGAAAGCTCTGATTCAGACTCTGGCCCAGCTGTGGCAGGCAGCCCCTGTTCTGACCTATCAGGATGCGGACCAGGACCGTTCGGACAATGAGGATGACTGTTTCTGGGTCAGCGCAGGATAAGGTGCTTGTAGGAGCATTTATTACAGCTGTGCGGGATACTCTGTAGATGGAGGATACGGCGGGGGCATCTACAGAGGTGTCGGTCCCACACGACTAAGGTGTTTCCTTACCCAGCTTATTTTGATTAAGTTTATTTAGGAGTGGGGAAAACCGCAGCGGGCCTTTTCAGTCTCAAAGCGCATGCCGGTGCATTACCCCTTTTTGAGGAGAGTTTCCTGAAGTAATGGACATCTCCGATTGTTGACACCCCCCCGACGGTATCCAGGTTAAATAAGGTAACCACGATTCCGGTGGAAGGGACTCCTGCTTTCAAGCACCCTGCCAACAGAAGGGCCGAGGCGGTTGCCTGGTCCATGTTTTAAATTGTTACACAGTGAGTTGTAGAAACAGGCTTCCCCAGTCTACGTGGAGTTGGAGCAGGGCCTTAAGTATGTCTATGATGCGGCCCCCTTGCTCTCTAGAGTCTCAGTATCAGCAGTAGTGCTACATCGCCTGATTTGGCTGAAATGCTGGTCTGTGGACCAGCCATCTAAGAAAGCAATGGCGGACTTATCCACCCAGGGAGAGAGGCCATTTGGAGCCTAGCTGGATGACATTATTAAGAATGTTACTGGGGGTAAGAGTACATTGCTCCCACGGTCCAGAAAAGGTAAGGAGCCACGCCATAGGCAAGGGCCCTCCTTTTCCGCTCAAAAGCAGATTTTTCATCCGCCCAGGTTGGCAGGTAAGCGTTCCCAGTCCCACAAGGTGCCTGCTGAGGGACAAAAGCGTCCCTGGTCTCGCAAGCCTGCGAGCAAATCTGTTACTGCATGAAGGTTTGCCCCTGCCTGACTCTCAGGTGAGGGGTCGCCTTCGAGAGTTTGCCTAGTGGACCTCCCTACTTTCCGACAAGTAGGTCTGCGAACTGGTTTCATCAGGATACAAGAGACTTGCCAAAGAGATTTATTTATTTGTTTTATTCCCCTCCAACCTTCATCTTCTTCCGACTCGTTGGAAAGCCCTGTTTGAGGCAGTACATGACCTGCTGGCTCGTGGGATGATAGTGCCTGGGCTGATGCCGGAAAGGTTTCAGGGATTCTACTCCAATCTGTTTGTAGTCCCAAAGAAGGAAGGGGTCCGACTGGACCTCAAGGCCCTCAACGGCTTTGTGAAAGTACAAAGATTCAGAATGGAATTGGTTCGCTCAGCGGTCGCTGCACTCCAGGGGGATTTTATAGCATCCCTGGACATAAAGGACGCATGTTTGCATATCCCCATATGCATCCCGCATCAGAGGTTTCTGCAATTTGCGGTGGGGATGAGCACTACCAATTTGTAGCTCTCCCTTTATTGGCATGGCGTCGGCACCAAGGGTCTTCACCAAGGTGCTAGCCCCAATTTTGGCTTTGCTAAGGCAGCGAGGGATCGCAATTGTGGGTTACCTAGATGACCTTCTGAGAGCAGATTCCGCCTCAGAATTAAGGTAGGATGTGGCAAACTCTTTGGGAGTTTGGTTGGGTACTGAACCTACAGAAGTCTGTGTTGGTGCCGACTCAACACCCGGAGTACCTGGTTCCTCAGAGGAGAGAGTCTTTCTCCCTTTGGATAAGCTGCAAACTCTTCAAGCTGCGGTGAAGGTGGTGTCCCGCAGGTGGTCGTCGCTGCGTTTTTGAGTCCTGGGTGTCATGGTAGCCACTTTCGAGTTGGTACCGTATGCTCGATTCCACACTTGAGTCTTGCAAAAGGAGAGCCTGTCTAAATGGGACAAATCTCCTTTGTCCCTGGATTGTTAAATTGGGGTGAGCCAGCTAGTCAGGGATTCCCTGCTCTGGTGTCTGAAGTCGCCGGCCCTTCAGTCAGGGAAGTTGTTCCTTCCTCTTCATTGGAATTTGGGGAGTACAGTCAGCCCAGGGTCGCTGGACCCAGTAAGAATCCCGCCTGCCGATCAGCGTGCTGGAACTTCGAGGAGCGACCAGGCGCTCTCCACATGGTCAGAGGCTGCAGGGTCATCCGGTCAGGATCCAGTCGGACAACGCCACGACTTTGGCGTATGCCAACCATCAAGGAGGAACAAGGAGCTTTGGCTTCAGGACTGGAGGTTGCTAACATCCTGCAGTGGGCAGAGCGGCGCGTGCTGGCTCTGTCGGCCACATACATTCCGGGCACAGAAAACTGGCAAGCAGACTACCTAAGTTGTCAGATGCTGGACCAAGGTGAATGGTCACTACATCCGGATGTATTTCTGCTCCTTTGCCTAAGGTGGGGCACCCCAGATGTGGATCTCCTGGCTTCTCGACTCATTCGGAAGGTACAGAGGTTTGTGGCCAGGTCAAAGGATCCCTGGGCGGACGCAGCAGATGCGTTGGTGGCTCCATGGGGGGGCATTATCGGCTGATTTATGCTTTTCCCCACTCAACTTCTACCACGTCTGCTTCGCAGGGTGGAAGCCAAGGGGATTCCGGTAATTCTGATTGCTCCAGATTGGCATCGACAGGGACCGAGGTCTGTCGGATTCGATAATATACACTATGCTGAGGGCATGGAAGTCATCTTCTCGGAAGATTAATCATCGTACGTGGAAGGCCTAGATCTCCATGTGTGAGGAGATGGGGTGGTGTTCGCGCACATACTTGATTTCCAGGATCCTGCTGTTTTTGCAGCGAGGAGGGATCAGAAACTTGCCTTAACCACTTGCTTACTGGGCACTTAACCACTTGCTTACTGGGCACTTAAACCCCCCTCAGTCCCAGACCAATTTTCAGCTTTCAGCGCTGATGCACTTTGAATGACAATTGCGCGGGCATACAACACTGTACCCAAATGAAATTTCTATCATTTTTTTCCCACAAATAGAGCTTTCTTTTGGTGGTATTTAGTTACAGCTCGGAGTTTTAGTTTTTGCTAAACAAACAAAAAAAGATGCAAAAAAAAAAAAAAAAATCATGTTTTAATAGTTTGTTATAAAATTTTGCAAACGGGTCATTTTTCTCCTTCATTGAAGTGCGCTGATAAGGCGGCACTGATGGGCTGCATTGGTGGGCACTGATGGGCTGCATTGGTGGGCACTGATGGGCTGCATTGGTGGGCACTGATGGGCTGCATTGGTGGGCACTGATGGGCTGCATTGGTGGGCACTGATGGGCTGCATTGGTGGGCACTGATGGGCTGCACTTGTGGGCACTGATGGGCAAAGGTGGGCACAGATAAGATGGCACGGATGGGTGGCACGGATGGGTGGCACGGATGGGCACTGATAGGTACCACAGATAGATG